>NC_082405.1:1360000-2040000 GCF_004011695.2 Ascochyta rabiei
CCGCTGTGTTCGGGAACGAGGCGGTAATTGGGCGAGACGACAATGGCGTTGGTGCGGTGTATCAACGGGACGAAGTAGGCCGCGAACCACGGCGCGTAGAGACAGTCGCCTGTAACCTGTTCATGTTGGTATCAAAGTAAGGCAGTATGTGACAGTAGAAAAAAACTTATCTTACCAGACCCCCGCCGTGGAATTTGACGAGTACGGGGTGTGTTCCTGGTCTGAGGCTTTTCGGGACCAGGATGCCGACTTCTACGTCCTGCTCGTTGACTTTCTTGTATGAGGTACGGTAGACGTCAAAGCTGTCAAAGCGTGTTTCTGGCGTTGTGCTGTCAAAGGGGGCCATGGTGGTGAGGTATAGGATGGGGATATTCTTTCAGAGCAGCTTGTGTTTAATGGGCACGCAGAGTGTTATGTCACAGCAGGAAATGAGTTTGTGGATCGTCGTACAGTAGTGCGTCTTCCTCCGAGTGGCTTCAGGGAGGTGACACGTCACGGACTGTTTGCAATTGTCGAGGTTAGTGATAGAGACGCGGGGTAAGGGTATCAGGAAGCTTCAGAAGCGAGGGTACAGTGTTTGTCAGCAAATTTGAAGCGTTATCGTACAAGGTAATCGTCGCGCCTACACTACATGAAATATACCTTCTGTAGTCCTAGATGGAGGTAACAACTGATTTGGCTGCATCTTCCGCTTGGTATTTCCTCAATTCAATTGGTCTTCTTTGGTATCTGAACTTACTTGAAGTCTTTCTCAGACAGCGAGTCTTCTGCCTGCTGTATTCTCTCCCAAGCCTCACTCCACTTCTCCCACTCACCTTCGGGCAGCTTGCCCTTAATTGGCAGCCTTCCACCCTCCAATGTGCCATAGCCAGTGACACGCTTAACGGCCTCCTTGATACCTACAATGCCGTACTTGCCAATGTATTCCTCCGTTGTGCTGACAATGTACTGCAGCTTCTTGATCTTCTCCAGGTTCTCGTTGCTAATCGGCCGGGCTTCGGCAAGCTTGTATAGTGAACAGACGGTCTTGGGGTAGATAGCCGCCAGACCGTCAATGACACCAGCCGCATCGAAGATGACGATGGGACCGAGTTGCTGTCCCAACCCGCTGTACACCTTGAACTTGCTGTGGTCGATCTTGGGGTCGAGCGAGACCTGGTTGTGCCACGATACAACAGCATGAGACATCTTGCAGCCGACGATGTTGGGGTGCTGGGCGAGAATGCGGTACGTCTCTGGAGTGACCATAACGCCGTTGGTTACGCCGGGGTAGTTGTAGCTATGTCTGGTCAGTCCCTGGCATGTCCTATACGACTACCGTCACTTACATGAGAATCGGAAGAGGTGATGCATCCGCAACAACCGTATACCACTCCCTGATGCCCTCCTGGCTGGCCGCAGCGCCAAAATACCCAGGCGCAAGGACAAGTCCCCACTGTGCACCTGCCTTCTTGTAGTCCTCAAGCTGCTCCAGCGTCTCGTCAACGCTGTTGATCAGTGTTCCCGCCATGATGGGATAGTCGGGGAATCCCGCATCGTTCAGTCCTTTGCGCACGCCAGATATCAGGTCAATGCGCTCCTGACGGTTCATGTGAATGGCCTCGCCAGTAGAGCCGAGCAGAACAAGACCGCGGACGCCATTCTTGGCAAGGAACACACTGTGCTCAGCTTGTGTCTGGACGTCAACGGTAGCCTGGAGTGTTTTGGATTCAGCGGCGGCCTTGAAGAAGGTTGGGACGGGCACGAAGACGCCGTTTGGCGGGGAAGTGGAGGCTGAAGTCATTGTGTGGCTCGTGCGTGGTGTTGTGGGCTTCTGAACTCGGTCTTCGACTCGACTCAACTTTAAAAAACAAACACAGGGCTTGAGATATTTGTATAAGAGAGGCTTTGGGCGAATGGCGACTTTATTGCATCTGCCGCTGGTCGACTATTCGGTGCCAATTGCTCCATTTTCCGAAGCTAGAAATCGACAGTGGACCGGCAACCCCGCGCCATGAGCTGGATGGTAATGGAGGGGCTCAATTCGCTGCCTCAGGGTCATTTCTGTGGGGAGCTCTACTCACACACTAGTTGGTCGCCGCGGCAATTGACCACGACTTGCGAAGAATAACCGTTCTATAGACGAAACGTAGTTCAACATTCCACCTGAAAGCCAACCAGACGAAACAAGAGAACCAATCCAGTTTGGAGAACACATCATGGGAAAGATAGCCAAAATCGAATACTTTCGTGTACCTCCACGCTGGCTCTTTGTCAAGATCACCGACGAGGAGGGTAACTTTGGATGGGGTGAAGCTTCCCTCGAAGGACACACGCAAGCGGTGGAAGGATGTCTCGATGCATGGGGCGAACGATACACCGGCTTTGAGGCAGAGTAGGTTCTTCACCAAGAAGTGCGACGTGGGAATACTTTTTTGAACGACCAACCTCTCGTGTCTGACACTTCCATAGTGAAATCGAGCACATATGGCAAATGTCATGGCGTACTTCGTTTTACCGTGGCGGCCCCGTCTTCATGAGTGCACTCGCAGGAATCGACATCGCGCTCTGGGACCTCAAAGCACGAAAACTAAACGTGCCAATCTACCAACTACTGGGTGGTAAAGTGCGAGAAAAACTGAAAGTATACGCCTGGATTGGAGGCGACCGACCAGATGACGTGAAGGCACAAGCGTAAGTCGATCATGGTCTGCTTCCGAAAGAATCCATCACTTATTGCGTACAGACAAGCGCGCAAAGACCAGGGCTTCACGGCCGTCAAGATGAATGCCACAGAAGACCTGCACTGGCTGGACTCGCCAAGAGCTCTAGAGTCAGCAGTTGCGCGATTAAAAACAGTGAAAGACTTGGGCATGGATGCTGGCATGGACTTCCACGGCCGCGTGCACAAACCCATGGCCAAACAACTCGCCAGAGCGCTGGAACCGCACCACCCTTTGTTCATCGAGGAACCTCTTCTCTCCGAGCACATTGGCGGCATCAAGCAACTCTCTCAAACTACGACCTGCCCCATTGCGCTCGGCGAGCGTCTGCACAGCCGCTGGGACGTGCGTCCTTTCCTCGAGGAAAACTGCGTGGACATCTTACAACCAGATATCAGCCACGTCGGCGGGATAAGCGAGATGAAGCGCATAGCGTCCATGGCGGAAACGTACGACGTCGCACTTGCGCCGCATTGCCCACTAGGACCTATCGCGCTGGCCGCATGTGTGCAGGTCGATGCCACAGTAGCGAATTTTGCGATCCAAGAGATGAGCCTGGGGATCCATTATAATGCGGGTTCCCAAGATCTCACTAGCTACACTAAGAACCCAGAAGTTTGGAGTGTGAAGGAGGGGTACATTGAACTTATGAAAGGCCCTGGACTTGGTATCGAGATCGATGAGGAACAGGTGAGAAGACTGAGTAAGGATGCGGTGGCCTGGGTTAGTCCGGGCTTTATTGGGCCTGGGGGTGAGGTAAGAGAGTGGTAAAGATGCCATGTCACTGTATAAGGTAGCAAGTGGGTATATACAACACATGCGTCTGATCGCCAACTCGTAAATGTGTCAAAGGCCAGTAGTAAGATCGTCAAGACACGTCCACTCATTGTTGTCTATCCTTTACGCTAGTGGCCTTGGTCTGGACTTCTGTCAGCCTTTCCCCCTAGCCAGTTTGTATGATGATGCCGTTAACATAGGTAAATTCACTGATATCCAAGTCCCCTTCGAAGTCTTTGTCGAAGTCGTCTCCAATGAGCTGGCTGATGTTACGACTACGCGCCGCAGGGCGGGCTTCGGTGGCTCGGTTGCTCAGGGACCCTTCCTTAGCGTAGACACTGCGATTTGTCTTGGTTCTGGCAGCTGGTTTGGCAGATGCCGTACGTACATCAGACAGTGTGGAGTTCTTCGGGATGTTGGAGTGAGTGCCCGCCGGCACAGGAGTGGAACTCATGCTTCTCAGGCGTCTTCCAAGATCTGTGGTAACGGTAGCACCCATACGCACTTCCTTAGCCGTCGCTTGGAAAATTTGGTCGTTGGTGTGAAACTCTTCGTCTGCATCGCTAATTTTCCGTATCTTCTCTTGTGCTCTGACCGCAGCACTACGTTTTCCCAGAGAGATCGTAGCAATCTGAGATTTCCTGCAGTGATACTCCTGAATAGGCGTCTGAGGTTCCGATAGCTTTGACTTAGCCGAAGGCATTTGAGACAGCGTCATAGGCATGCTTGACGCCACTGTCCTGAAGCCAAAACCATTTTTTCCCCTGCTCATAGGCGTGACGGATGACGCAGACGGTGGCGGGGGACCATTAGGTTTTGAAGTTGCTGAAGCAGTGATCTTAGACCTCTTTGAATGGGAGTCAGGAAGAATGGATGGCTTGTTGCGATCCGTGAAAGGAGACCCTGAGCGACTGTACGTGAATTGCTCATAGTCATCCAGGTCGACCTCCTTCCTCTTCCTGCTCGGACCCAATGTTTCGGATGTACGAGACGCCACAGAAGTCCCGCGCTGATGTATCAGGAGTTTGTCCGGCAATCTATTTGCTGACAATGTGGAGCCGGGGGATCGCGACGTCGAAGTGTAGATCTGCGCACTGTCGAGAGTTCTAGGAGTAGCAGCCGCCGGTAATGGCTTTTTGAATGCTCTTAAGAGAGTCCCAGCTTCAGCGGCCTGACACGTAGTTGGTGCCGACGCGACTGATGGAGGTGGCGTTGGTGGATGCATCTTTTGCATATCGTTCGTGAATATTGAAGGGTTCGCAACGGTAGACGCCGACGAAGCCACGCCTATACTGTCATTACTTGAGACAGTCATACTCCGCTGGTTCAGGATTGCTTTGATGTTTAAATAAGCTGTTATTGCGTCAATCTACATATTAAGACTGAAACATCTCACGTCTGCACTTACCCATAGGGACATCTTCTATGTCCACGCCGTCATCACTGTCCTTTCTGGCGAACATATCGCTTGAGCTTGGTGCTATACTTTTCGTTCGCTCATCCTGCTTGTGATGATGCAGAGCCAGAAGATCCTTGTTGCCCGGAACTACGACCTGGTGGACTGTGAGATTGTTCATGTCTTGCACTACAACATTCGTAGGGGTGGTTTTATTCTTCCTGTCGAAAGAGCTGAGTGCATTCTCATGAGCTGGCTGTGGGGGTGCTTGTGCTTGGTGTTGCGACGAAACAGTGCACCGAGAAATGGGCGATGACAATGAATTGAGGGCGGTAGAATCGCGGCTCTGATCGCTGTGAGGAAGTCGCACGGGGGCGAGATTGGTGACCGGCCTATGGTTGCTAACTCGAGCATGGTGAGGAAGGCGTGGCTGACCCTGTGTTGATCGCCCAGCCTCGCCATTCTCACGCTTGATGTGCGGTGGCTTTGACATTGGCTTGTGGAGTCAGAATGGGAGGACTGGTGAGAGTGAGAGACAGGACTCACATGTTTCTTCTTTGAACTCTCACCAAAGAGCTGTACTGTGGCTGTCGGGATGCTGGGTAGAACGGGAGTAGACACTGCAGTGCTCTTCTGGACTGCGTCTCTCCTCACCTCAACGATCATATCGTCGTCGTCGTTTTCGTTATCAGAACATAAGTCGATTATCTCGTACTTGTTTGTTCGACCTGGCTGGCGCCGTAGGCTGGTAACGCTGGGCTTGTATTGTCCTGGCTTGAATAGCTGTCCTTTGGGCGAGACGGACGGAGCTTGCTCGTTTTTCTGTGGCTGGGCTTGAAGCGATTGGGGCAACAACTTCATCTGTTGTTTCACTAGTTGTTGAGGCGCTGCGGCAGACGGCGTTGCTTGGTCCTTTTGACGCTGACTACCCTGGGCCGTGGACAACGCCGTTGACTGACCACTTGAATGTTGCTTCCTCTCAGGGCCTGGCATCGGTAACGGCTTCTGGCTTGTATAGGCTGGGGCAAGACTCATCTTGGAGGCAGTCGGTTGCGTTTTATATGCCACCGAGTGAGTTACAGATATGTCGCGACTGGAAATACTCGACGCAAGTCCATAAAGCTCTCTCTCTTGCTGCGAGTGTCTTTTGAGTAAGCTTTTATGCGCGGCTTCGACGTAGTCGTTGAGGTCTTTGTGGGCGGTTGCAACGCTGCGTGCGAAGGCGCCAACCTCTTCCTGATGCTTTTCTCGCATGGCGACCCACCGCGGGTCGATCGGTGGTGGCTGCGACATCTTGTGAGTTGGGTAGAGAATAGTTGGGTAGAGATGTGAGTGGGGATGTTAGAGTTGCGATCAAAAGGGTTAGTGGGGGCGAGTAGCTAAGTAAAAGAGATTGTCAAGTTGGGGTGAAGGCAAAAATGAGGCTTACAGGACTGCAGGTGAAGGTACGGAGACAACAAGCTTCGCTATTCTCATGTGTGGGTGAGAGAGTAAGTCAGTATGGTGATACAAGTAGCGGCGACAGACGATTTGAGCAAACGTGAGGACGCAGCCACCCTGCGGTTGTCAAACAAGCAAACAGCGATGCAGGCTGCAATTCGCACATGACAATGCAAAGTTAGAGTTCACACCGACGGAAACAAATGAAGGTGAATGTCAAATTGGGGATGTCTTTGATTCCAGAAAAGCGCCATAGCCGATGCAGACTGTAGAGAAACATGTAGTATACACAAAACCATATCTCTCCGCTCAGAAACCAGGAGGGTTAAGTCTCTGGCTGACTCTTGTCCACTTTGGTACCTCTGCAGTTTGTTAGCATTTATTCGTCTCCCCAGCTTAGTCTCGTGCTGGTTCCACTACAGTGAACTGCTTCTCCGTGGTCCATTTCCCGGCCTATCTATCGCACACAAAACAAGAGCGACTCACTGTGGATTCCCTTCCTGTATCTCTTCACTTTCCTGTCAAATACTGTGTATTTGTCCTTTGGCAGCATTTCCTGCTCAGTAGGCATCTCCATCTTCCACCTGTCGACCTTCTTCATGCTCAGTCCCGTCCTTGCCAGCGCATTGTCGAGTGTCGCAACAATGCCGTCAACGTTTCGTAGGCGCTCGCGCTGTCGGTACTTCTGGTGGCGGGACAGGCGCCAGGGGATTTTCCTTTGCAACAGTTAGTTTCTGTATCCTCGCCGCCAGCGCCTCAGAAATGGACAGGGCTCAATCCGGAGGGACGGGAGGTGCGTACCAGAGCAAGCCACCGGATAGCGGGTTTGTGAGACGGAAGGGGCCGAACATTGTGGATGCGCGTCTTCGTGATGCGGAGCAATGTGCAATGGAAGATGCGAAGGACTCCCGCGGACTTGCTTGGCGCGCATCCCTGTCTAGCGCGGCAGCGCATCGTGGAGCATCGGGACTATCATGAGCAGTGCACAGCAATCATTCGAGCCAAACATCGTGCAACTTCACACGAACTGAACCGAAGGGCACGTCATCGCACTGCACACCTCTCGCCGCACTTGGACGTTACCCGCAATGTCCTATACTTTCTCGATCCTCTCTCCCCTCGACGTCCCCCTCTTCACCCACGACTTCGGCACCTCCCGCTCAGGCGGCGACGGCGTCGCACGCTTCACCCCCTCTGAACGTGCCCTGGTTCCCTTCATCCTACACTCCGCACTCGATATTGTCGAAGAAGTACAATGGGGACCCTCGACGTCCTCCGGTAGTGCGCCCATGTACCTCAAGCACATCGACAAGTACCAGAACTGCTACATTTCGTGCTGGATCACAGGCGCAAACACCCGGTTTCTGCTGCTCACACGACCTCGCGACGAAAGTTTGGGGCTGACGGGGAGTGGCGGGGGTGCGAGGGGAAGCCTAGCGGGTGGGAGAGCGGCGTTGGGTGGTGGGCAGGGACTGTATAACCCCACAAGCCCTGCGACAGAGGAGGCCGTGAAGAACTTCTTTGTGGATGTGTATGAGGCATGGATGAAGACTATCATGAATCCGTTCTTCCAGGTCGGGAACGGAGATGTGGTGAAGAGTCCAGTGTTCAGACAGAGGGTCGCAGCAGCAGCGAAGAAGTACTTGTGAAACGGCTAAGAGACTTGAGAAATCAGCATCATGATATGAGGTCTGTTTGGACCTGGGGAAGAACAAGCATACCTGGCAAGAGGCGACCTTTGAGAAGTGGGGGTTGGTGAAACCGAGGAGCTATGTCAACTCGAGAGCGTTGGGACGTGTCAACCAACCACATGCTCCTGACACGAACGCCTCCAAGACCTTGGAAGGATGAGCCAGCCTGTAACTCATGGAGATCTGGTGCTGAAACCAGACTGCCAGGTCTCCAATGTTCATTGGCCTGCACTCGCGCGTCGAATAGCACCGAGACTTGCTCTCTTAGGATCGACGAAATGGCTGCCTCAGACTTTTTGCAGAGAAGAACAGAAGTAGAAGAAGATACCCATAGGCAATCCATGCCATTTGATTCATTGTTCTGTGTTGATAGAGAACTGTACAGTTGTGAGTATGTCATAAAATACTTCTCACAAGACCCCACCATTAGCAAGAGCTCAAGCTGCATGAGATACTGACTATCAACTTCAGTCGGCTCCGGCACGAGTGCAAGAGAATGTGTTGACAATCTGTCTTGCAAGCAAAAAGGAGAAGGCCGTGGTTAGGGCTTGTCACACCATGACACTTCATGGATAGGTAGAAGATTGTGGAATGGTGCTGTGCTGGCTCCAGTCTCCATGTTGATTAGACAAAACAGCAAAAACATGCGCGAAGCCAAGGGCGCTTGTCACAGCCTAACTAGAGGCAAAAAGATGATTCGACCCAGACTTGAACTGGAGACCTTCAGTGATCCAACGGAATGTTAGACTGACGTGATAACCAACTACACCATCGAACCAGTTGTATTGTTTTATGAGGTAACCTTCTTTTTATCTTAAATATCGTTATTTGCACTACTACCAGGCTTCCAGCAATATCTTGATCTTAGCTTTTCGCTTCGCCTTGGTGGCAGCATGGTAGACGGCCTCGAGGAAAGGATAATGAACACTCTCCACTCGGGATGTGAAAATTTGTCTTTCCCCGAGCTGTGGCCGAAGGCGATGCCAACAACTTCATATACCTCTTAGCGACGAAGGGAAACTTCAACCGAACGAATCATGGCGTGCCATACTCGAATAGATGAAACAATGATAAGCAGCTACATACTTTGGGGTGAACAGCCCGTGTATCGTTGCTATGACATGTCTTGAGTCGCCTCAGAGATCCTTGGTGTGATCTACCCCACCAACCTCACAGCTCACGCTCTGAACAGCACCATCCAACCAACAATGGCGAGTCACGACTTGTCAGACATCAAGACGCCCCCGTCTTGCACGGCAGATTTCTGCCTCATCCCGCTGGGCACGCCGACGGCGAGTGTGTCCAAGGAGGTCGCGGAGGTGCAGAGGATCTTGAAGAGGAGCGGGCTGAGCTACTCGATGCATTCGGCAGGGACAACTCTTGGTATGTGCGATGAAATGGAGTCGTTTGCGGTACTGACCATGTAAAGAGGGATCATGGGATGACTGCATGCGAGTTATTGGACAGTGCCATGCTCTGCTTCATCAGAACGGCGTTGTCAGGATCCAGAGTGACATCAGGATTGGCACGAGAACAGACAAGAAGCAAGGCTTCAAGGACAAGGTGGCTGCTGTAGAGAAGCTGTTGGAGGGCGACAATTGAGCCTTTGTGCATCTGTAGCATTGCGTTTGCTGTTAGACCCGAAACGCAAAGGCTATAGGTGCTCCTGCTATCACAACAAGACATCACGTCAAAAGTACAACCACAAACAACGCGCTATAATACTCCCCCGCATTAAGAACAGGCAATCTGTTGGCCCAAGTGACTCATTATCGATAGATTGCCGACCCCTTTCCCTCCATTGGCTACTTTTGGACTGATGTGCCTGAGATGCGGGGGTTGCTGGTTGAGCTGGCAGTCTTCTGGAAGGGTTCTGGGGCTCGGGGCGCTGAGGTAGCATGTTTCGACATGGATGCGCGTCACATGAAATTAAGGATGCTCGTCTGGTCGACAGGTGCGAGACAGGCTTGACGGGTCGCGCTTGCTCCCTCGAATTATTGATAAACGGCAAAACGCCCCCTCTGCTTGCGTGGGCCTTTTACCACCTATCAATACTGTTTACTGGCAGCCTTTTGTTGTGTTTCACAAGCCAGCCGCGGTTCGTCCGAAGTTCAGCCCTGTGTTAGCGAGTGGTGCACGGTCAGTGCGCAAAAGTTGGTTCCCTGCGCGCTGAGCTCATAGATTCCGTTCCCTAAGGCTCCCGAACCTTCCCCATTCCCCATACCCGAGAAATTCCTGCTGCACGCTCACATCTCACTCCACCATCACCTGCACGGCCGACGAGCATCATCGCAGCACGTCGCTTATCATCCTTCTTCCAGGTGACGCATTTATCCACCCATACGCAGCCCCGGACCTGCCGTGTGCCCAGAACCCGTTCACGCGGCGACCAAGACCAAAGGCATGCACGCGACACCTCAGCTGCCGCCCATCAACCCACACACCGGCCCCTCGCGTCGCTAGCAGCCTCAACGCTCCGCCCACACTTGAGCACACCCACCGGCCATGGCGTTCAACTTCAACTGGTCGCCACTCCTGGCGGACACCTCGCGCGCGCGAGACATGCTCACAACCGCGCTCAACAAGTCGCCGAAGCCGCCCATCATCGTTGACGACATCATCGTCACCGAACTCAACCTCGGATCGACACCACCCGAGCTAGAAATCTTAGAGATTGGCGACCTGGCGGAAGATCGGTTTAGGGGCATCTTCAAAATGTCGTACACCGGTGATGCCTTTCTGACGCTGAAGACCAAGGTCCAGGTCAATCCGCTGAAGACGCACCTATCGACAAGGCCAGACTTCGCATCGCCACAACCGTTAGCAGCAGCATCTGGCCTGACAATACCGCTGTCCATCACGCTATCGAACTTTCGGTTATCAGGTTTCGTTATTTTGGTCTTCTCCAAGCAGAAGGGCTTGACGCTGGTATTTAGGAACGACCCCCTGGAGTCACTCAAGGTGTCTTCGACGTTCGACTCGATACCCTTCGTCCGCGACTATCTGCAGAAGGAGATTGAGGGACAACTGCGGGTGCTATTTACGGAGGACCTGCCTGCCATCATCCACCGATTGTCCCTACGTTTGTGTTCGCCAGAGTTCCAGGAAATCGAGACCGAGGAAAGACTGGATAGCACAAAGGACAGCGCCACTGCAGTAGACCCTCTGGCAACACCCCCACAAGATGCTGTCGATGCCTTCGGCAACCCTCTCGACGAGTCGCAGATTTCGGAAATAGCGCTCGATCCCGTTGGCGAGATCCATGCCTCCTTTTCGCAGAAGAACATCCTTCGCCTGGCTGCACTCTCGGAATCGCAACGTACTCTATCGCTCTTCACGCCTGGGATCCGAGACGCCGTCTTCCGTGCTTGGGCTGGACCTGATCGAGACGCCTCAGGTACTGCCATGCCAGCACTCACACGAGGCAGCCTGTCTAGGATCCAATCCACTTTCGGAAGCATGAGGTCAGGCGCATCTTCTGTCGCCTCTGGAAGCCAAGGCACGCACGATACCCACGACACGCACGACTCACGCCCGACTGTGTCTTCTACCTACTCCATGTCAGGTCTCACATTGGGCGCCGGACGATCACGAGCCGGCGGCATGCGAAAGCGCAAGAAGCGCGTTGTGGATCTTCGCAAGAAGCCAGACGGCGCCACTGGTGAGATGGCGTCAACCGACGCGCATAGCGAGATGGCGAGTACTTATGCTTCCGAGACATCGAGCGTCATGCATGAGGAGAGGGAAGCTGGAGAAGTTGCCACACCACCCCGAAGCCCAGTCCACCCAGGCCTACGACACGATGGTCCGCACGGTGTTCTAGACCATGGCGAACCAAGCAGACTTGTGGACAACACAGCATCCACCGAAACACTACTCCCTGCCGCAGCCCTTCTCTCCGAACCACCAAGGACAGCGAGATCGACATCGAAGCAGCGCGATGCCTACAATGACGAGACGATCAAGCCTCGCGCTTCCTCAAAGCGACCTCCGCTCTCACATAACCAGATCCTTCAGGCTCAGAAGTCTACATCACCCCTCCTACGCTCCTTGTCATTCGACAAGATCGCCCTCACATCACCACCAAACGAGACTGAGAGCACCGGTGGCATACTCGAACAGGCATGGATGATGAAGATAGCACAAGAGATTGCGAGAAAGGTGCAACAAGAGAAAGACCGCGACGGCTCTTCTCGCGATAGGTCCCCCCTGGCTCGAAGCTCAAAAGCCCGCACAGGAGGCATCTGGGCTGCAGAGGACGAGCTCGAGGCACCCCCTGCCTACGTTGCTTAGGACATTGGGTCCAGCAACACCTAATGACTTATGCATGATGACGGCGTTCTAGAATTTGACTTGTTAATCTGTCCGTCGCTTTAGATTTACTTTGTCAACAAGCGCTCGCTTTTTCTGTTTAGTATTTCTCTTGCTTGGAACAAAAGTGCGGATCAGTGTATTGTAGAGCACCGTGTAAGAGTATTGGAAGAGAAGGCGGATTTCTTTTGTGTGGACCGGTCTTGGGAGAGGGTGGGCAATTTGCCCTTTGTGTTGTACATGTTCAAGAAGAGAAAGGTCGGCCGGCAGGAAGTCTATTGACTGAACTGGCAAGCGGTTTCCTAGCCATATATCCGAATCATTCATACATGGCTGAAGGAATGGATGCAGCACTGGCTGCTAGTAATACACAAACTCAGATCCGACCGTATAATCAACTTTCGGCTTTTTTTCATAATCCCTTGAACATCAAGACAGGGCTGCCATCGACGGTCTCAAAACGGTACAAGGCATGCATAAGATCTGCAAGTGACGTTCGAGCTTCGCCTAGACTGGACGACCCCACAGTCGTGTCCCTGGAGCTAGGATTGCGAGATTTCGGGAACACCGCACCGCTAAGCACCACGTTGTCACTTCAGCCCATCACATCTCCCCCTTCTGCAATTGAGATTTTGGTTCAATTGCAGTCTCTCTTCCTATTCCTTCCCTCGGCTCTCTATCTATTTAGTTTGACGAGGTAAGTACAGCCGTGCCATAAAGCACGTCCCCACTCAAGTGTCGAGCTCTTGTGACCACGGTAGCTAACAGCTGCATGGATAGTGTCAAGCTCCATCCCCCATCATGGCTGCCTCCCACTTCGAAGCAAAGGTCAAGAGCGTGCTCTCTGGAGACACCGTTGTCCTGCACAACATCGGCAACCCGAAACAAGAGCGCATCCTCAGCTTGGCCTTCGTCACCGCACCAAGATTGAAGCGCGAGGGTGACGAGCAGTTCGCCTTCGAGTCACGCGACTACCTCCGCCGTCTCCTCGTCGGCAAGGTCGTACGCTTCCAGGTCCTGTACAAGATCCCCACTGGCGCCAACCGCGAGTACGGTATCGTTGCCCTGCCGGACCGCACGGTGCTCCCTGAACAAGCTGTCGCTGAGGGCTGGCTGAAGCTCCGCGACGACGCCGGCCGCAAGGGCGATTCAGATGAAGATGCACAGCTGCTGGAGAAGCTCCAGGTCCTCGAGGCTCGGGCTAGAGCGGACTCGAAGGGTCTCTGGGCTGAGACGGGTGGCCGAATCAACTCGTCGAATGAGTTGAGCAACCCCCAGCAGTTCGTCGACGAGAACAAGGGCAAGGAGCTCGATGGTAAGAAGATGACCACGCACTGACCTGGAGAATCCAGCTGACCAAAGCAGCTATCGTTGAGAAGGTCCTCTCGGGCGACCGTCTCATCGTTCGATTCGTCCTTTCGCCCACCGAGCACATCCAGACCATGATTCTCCTCGCCGGTATTCGAGCACCATCGACACAGCGCACGAACCCCTCCACTGGCGAAGTACAGACCGCCGAGCCTTTCGGTGACGATGCGCAGCTCTTCGTCGAGACCAGGCTGCTGCAGCGCAACACCGCAGTCAGCGTTCTTGGCCTGACACCGAACGGACAGATTGTGGCAGACGTCAAGCACCCTACTCAGGGCAGCATCACGCCTCACATCCTCAAGGCTGGACTGGCCAAGTGCACCGACCACCACACCACACTTCTCGGCGCACAAATGGCTTCGCTGAGGCAGGCCGAGAAATTCGCCCGTGACAGGAGGCAGGGTGTCTATCAGGGCCATGTCGCGCCCAAAGCCAACGCTCCTGGTGAGCTCGAGGCTGTTGTCAGCAGAGTACAGAGCGCAGACACCATTTTCCTGCGGAACAAGGCCGGTGCTGAGAAGCGCATCAACCTTAGCAGTGTTCGCCAACCTAAGCCTACGGACCCTAAGCAGTCACCTTGGGCGGCCGAAGCTAAGGAGTTCCTGCGCAAGAAGCTGATCGGCAAGCACGTCAAGTTCCACATTGATGGAAAGCGTCCGGGAACCGAGGGCTATGACGAGCGCGAGATGGCGACAGTCAGCCTACAGGGCAAGAACATCGGTTTGCTCCTCGTTGAGAGCGGTATGGCCACGGTCATCCGCCACCGCCAGGACGACACCGACAGGAGCCCCATCTACGACGATCTTTTGCTTGCTGAGGCTACCGCACAAGAGGAGCAGAAGGGTCTTTGGTCCCCCAAGGCACCCTCTGCGAAGCAATACGTGGACTACTCTGAGTCGCTCGAGAAGGCCAAGCGCCAGCTCACTCTCCTCTCGAGGCAGCGCAGAATCCCCGCCGTTGTTGACTTTGTCAAGTCGGCCTCACGCTTCACAGTGCTGATTCCCCGCGACAACGCCAAGATCACTCTTGTCCTTTCCGGTATCCGCGCACCGCGATCAGCGAGGAACGACCAAGACAAGGGTGAGCCCTTTGGCAAGGAGGCACACGAGTTTGCCAGCAGGCGTTGCCAGCAGCGAGACGTTGAGATCGATGTCGAGGACTGCGACAAGGTCGGTGGCTTCATTGGTACTCTCTACATCAACCGCGAGAACTTTGCCAAGACTCTTGTCGAGGAAGGTCTCGCATCTGTACACGCATACTCGGCTGAGAGGTCAGGCAACGCAAACGAACTGTTTGCTGCCGAGCAGAAGGCCAAGGATGCACGTAGGAACCTTTGGGAGAACTACGACCCATCGCAAGAGGATGAGTACGAGGACACAACCGCAGCTGCGACCCAGACATCGAACGGTGATGCACCAGCAGCCTCGAGACAGAAGGACTACCGTGATGTGATTGTCACTCACGTCGCCGACGATGGTCGGCTCAAGCTGCAGCAGGTTGGTTCCGGAACCTCAGCACTCACATCGTTGATGAGCGCGTTCAGCAAGTTCCACCTCAACCCTGCAAACAACAAGGGTCTCGACGGCCCTCCCAAGACCGGCGAATTTGTGTCAGCCAAGTTTACCGAGGACGACACATGGTACCGTGCTCGCGTCCGTCGCAACGACCGCGATGCCAAGAAGGCTGAGGTCGTCTACGTTGACTACGGAAACTCTGAGATTATCCCCTGGACTCGCCTGCGCCCTCTCGGCGCCGAGTTCTCCAACACCAAGCTCAAGCCCCAGGCTGTTGACGCACAGCTGGCTTTCATCCAGCTCCCCGGTAACCCCGAATATCTCAACGACGCTGTCCAGTTCATCTCGCAGGAGACTGCTGGCCGCTCGCTCGTAGCCAACGTTGATCAGGTTGACAAGGATGGCCTCTTGTGGGTCACACTGTTCGACCCCAAGGAGAGCAAGTCTGGCAACGAGAGCGTCAACGCTGACGTCATCGAAGAGGGTCTTGCCATGGTTCCCAAGAAGCTGAAGGCCTGGGAAAGGAGCGCGTCGGACGTCCTTGGGGCTCTGAAGCAGAAACAGGATGTTGCCAAGGCGGAGAGGAGAGGCCAGTGGGAGTATGGTGATCTGACTGAGGACGACTAGACGTTTTGCCGAAAACAACACGAAAGGATTTGTATTATAGTTTATGTATGGACCACAGATTGGAAAAGCATCGGATTCATTGGTGTCCTTGTCTTCTGCTTCTGGTGATTGCACCTTCGGGTGGCATGAATGGTCACGGATTATCAATAACTGCCTTCAGGCTGCCCTGAGATCGCAGATCAAACAAGACATTTTGGCCATGTGAGCCAGTTCCCAGATGACACATGCACAAAGCAAGTGTCTCTGCCAAGTGTGGCAGACTAAGTTGACCACAAGCGCACTCTCAGCCCCCATTCCTCAGGCCGCAGTCGCGTCCGGAGACCCCGCGCAGCCAATCAACCCCGCTGACTCGGTGGCGGTGCCGGCAAGTGCGATGGGGAACAGGCAACCACAATCTGCACCCCAGCGTATATCGACAACGCCAGCCATGGCGACGACCTCCCAGGCAGTAGTTGTGTCACTCTATTCTATGCCTGCATACACTCCTACAATATAACGCAGTTGCGCTGCCAAAGCTCGCTGCGACAACACCGAATTTCATGGTTCCCAATATGGAGACTATCAGCAGGCTCCCGCGGCGCCTAACCCAACTGTACTCCGACACCAAGATACACTGCGATGCCGTCGTCGAGCAGGACGTCCAGGACACACAATCCCATGTCCTTCACCGCAAGCTCCGGATACAGAAGGACAGGTTGATAACGTGGGGTGTCGACTGGAGCGACAACGCAAAGGGCAAGAATGGCGACATCGATGAGAGCGTGGAACAGGCGGGCCTCACGGAGACCGTGACCAGTGTCCTTGGGACCATCAAGAACATCTTGGACGAGGCTGAACACATGCACCCGGGTGGTGCACCTGCAGCAGGCAAGACATTGTCAGAAGAGAAGGGCAGGCTGCCAGCATCTGATACGTCCGCGTGGGCGGCCGCCGATAGGTCACGTTACGAGGACCTCATCTCAGACCTGACTACCTCCATCGACATCCTCTATGACCTCTCCAGAAGCCGCCGTGCGCAGCGTGGTCCTGCCGCAGATGTCAAGGCTGGCCCTGAACCTCCACGACCCTCCGCTGCGGCTGCCATCTTCTCGAAGCCAGAGTACAGCGCATCAGATCTGACGCTTGTCAACCCTGCTACATTCCCACTAAACGCACACGCGCTGCATGCCGCTGCCCGTTTCCATCTGCCGCCGAAGCTAAACACTTCCGATTTGGTCCTGCCAGAAGAGGAACCACCGCCATACGAAAGCGTTGGTGCATCATCGATTCGTGTTATAGGTCGATTGCGCTCGCGGAACAGCTCGACAAATCCCTGGAGAACCGACGGGTCGCGCAACATCGAGCAACCCGTTCTGATCGAGTATGCGACGTACGACCCTACATATCGCTTTACCGAAGTCTCTCCACCCACGGACCGTCTGGATACTCTTTTATCAATTCTATCTAAGCTATCAAACGACCACCCTCATATGGCAACTCTCCGATGCTTGGGTTATTTCGAGGACCCCAAACAACCTCGCTTTGGTCTCGTCTTCGAACTTCCATCATCCACCTACGCCGGCGCATCTGATGCCCACAAGACAATAGACGAGCTGCGGCCTGTCACTCTTCTCAGTGTCTTGCAGACGGGATCCAAGTCTCTCAACAACTCAAACAGTGCAACTCCCCCGCTTGAGGATCGCTTCCGTCTGGCACACTCGCTTGCTATTACATTTAGCAAGATCCATGGCAACAACTTTGTTCACAAGGATATCAACAGCAGTAACATCTTGGTATTCCGGAAGAACAGACGACAATCTGCCAACACCAGAGCGCTGCAGTACGCTCTTCGATCTCCTGTTGTCTGCTCTTTCGACCTCTTCTCGGAGTACGACATTGAGCCCACCTACACCATGCCGACCCTTAATATTTACCGCCATCCGGAAGACCCAAAATTCACCGGGCTAAAGGAAAGACATCACGGTCCTCAATTCGACCTGTACAGTCTCGGCTTGATACTCCTAGAAATTGGTCTGTGGCAGCCTCTTGCCGACCTTTGGAAGCCAAAGTACACCCTTGCCGACTTCAAACAGCGGGTCGAAGATGTTTATATTCGTCGCCTGGCATCGAAGTGTGGCACTGCATACATGCAAGTTGTGCGCGATTGTTTTTGGGCGGTTGACCGTACCGAGAATGGTACCGAAACTCTGCACGAGTTTGCGCAGCTCTACAATCGCATCATCATCAGACTACAACGGTGCTGCATGCTCGATGAGTCTGAGCCCGGTTTCGATCTTCACGGTGCACGACCAGGGCCCATGCCACTGATAAGTCCCACACATCTCAAGCGCAAGAGCGTCAGCCAGCCCCAGATACTAGAGACGCCGACCAGCCCATCATACAAAAGTGCAAAGCGCTGGGCTCTTGAAAAGGGCTCTCAAGCGCTTGAGAGGACAAAATCGTTGACCAAATCAAGTACCAAAAAATCGCCAGACCCGAGCGCCTTGTCACGTAATCCATCACAACGCTCGCAGCATTCGATCCGTAAATCGATCTCAGAAACCATGGGTCTTGGTAGCGCGAGGGAAGAATCGATGGCATCGATGGACTGGGAGCCACACGACCAAGGATCGCTTGAAACGTCTGGTACCCTGGTACCTACTCCTCAAAACTCACAGGATCGAAGCGAAGTATCGTCGCTGTACAGAGAGCAAATTACTACTGCTGCATCGATCATTCAGCGCGCGTGGCGGGCATCGCGTACGCAGCCATCGAATGCGAACATGACGCTCAACGACTACAAGGAAAAGATCACCATTATCCAGACAGCCTGGAGAGAAAGGAAGCAGAAGAGAGCGCACTCGGTAGAAGCTTTGTTCACCGACGGCATTCGCCATTGGCCCCAAGCTACCCTTGGCTACCCGACACCTGAACCTGAAGTGCAGGATGCTGGCGTCGTCGAGCGCGACAGGTGTATCACATCCTCCATCCAGATTCAGACAAATGTCGAGCCGCCTCCTCGCTCGAAACTGCGATTGCATCCTGTGAAATTTACACCTGCGATCGTCGACGAGTGGCATGCAACCATGCTGCCCAGACTCGAACGTCTCATTGAGCGCGCTCTCAGGGACTCGGACGAGACCATCAGCATTGACCTTGTCGCTATCGGTGAGACCCAGGAGAAAGCTCGGCCCACCGTCTTCATCACATGCAGCAGCGTTGCCAAAATCAAGGCAATCCTCTCTCGCCGATTTCGATACGACGCGCACGTATACGATCTGAAAGTCCGTCGTGGAAAAGTGCGACGGTCCAAGATGAGCCGCTCACCTGGCCGTGTACGGCCACCTCACCGGTCCATGATGAACACAGAGAACTACAATGCTGACATGGCTGTCATGAATCCTTTCCACCAACAGCGACCACTCTGCGGAGCATCTATTGGTGCCTTCAATGGCAAGCAGCATCTTCCTCCGGTCTCGTATGGTGGGGTCGTCTTAGTTGATGATGAGCCGCTCGGCATGAGTGTCCACCATCTGCTTGATGCACCATCAGATGAGGAGAGCGATACTGAAGATGAAGCCGTTAGCCCTTACCCATACGACGCAGTCTTATCTAGTGCGGCCAGCAACAACAACCCGTGGCTAATGGGTATGGGTGCCCAACCCGGCCTCGAACTCGCCAACGACGCCCCGGTGCCCATGTGGGATCTCGAATTGTCCGACGACGAAGACACAGGGAGCGAGGATGACGATGAAGCCGAGTCTTTCGACTTCTCCGATTCCGAGTTTGACTCTGAAGATGATTCCGACCAAGAAGCTATGACTGACTCGACCATGTCACGAGCCACCGTCGGCGATATCGAGGGCATCGAGCTTGGCGAAGGTGAAGAGATCAAGGTCACTCAACCCGCTATCGACGATGTCGACGAGAACTTTTTTCCAAACGAAGAAGACAAAGACGAAGACCACCTCGACTCTCATGAGCTTGGGCATGTACACGCATCTTCAGGAATCCGCCGTTGGAAGCGGGACGGCATCCTCCACGAGATCGACTGGGCTCTGCTGAAGCTCAACGACGAACGCATGCAGCCGTACAATGTCTGCCAAGGGGGCCGCCGCTTCGCATTTGGCTCCATGAAACCGGATCAGAGGGAGATATCATCGAAGCTTGAAGAGCCTGTCAACCGCCGCCACTACCAACCCGCTGAAGACGAGTATCCCAACGGCGTCGCCAGCGCTGACTCACTTGCCGGTCTCAACGTACACTGCTTTGGCCGCACGACAGGCCTGCAAGGAGGCATGGTTGGCCATGCGATGAGCTCCGTGCGCATCTACCGCCGGAAATCGTTCTCTCGTAGCTGGCATGTCGCTGGTGGTTTTGGTGTGGGCGGTGACTCTGGAGCTTGGGTTGTTCAGAACAACTCCCACCGCGTTGTTGGACATGTGCTAGCTTGGTGTCAGCGCAACCACATTGCGTACATCTGCCCAATGGAGGTTCTGCTCGAAGACATTAAACGCACGTTGGGCGCCAAGCGCATCTACTTGCCCGGCTCAGCCGAACAAATGCTCTTCGCCACAAAACAGCAAGGACAGAAGACGGCCGGTAGGGAGTCGGCCATTGTGAAGCTGGAATCCGCTGTTCAGGGCCTGGGTATCGTGGACAGCCACGACTCGGCGGTTGATATGCGGTCGGCAGTTGGCTCTAGGGCTTCTACTAGACGAAGCAGGCTTGATCTGAGCCCGCTGAATACCAACGGCGAGAGCGATAAAGAGAACATGCATGTCCTGAAGGGCAAGGCGATGAGGGTCAACGAAAGCAGGGAGACGATGGTGCAGATGGCCATCATGCCTTGATGGACGTTTGGCGATGTTTCGAGGCGTTTTGCGAAGGATGATACCCTACTTTGGATCGCATGTTGATATTGTCCTAGAGCAGTCGAGCGAATGAAGTTGTTTTTATACGTCGAAGTCTCTAGCCGTCGTAACGGTTGTGACTGCCAATTCCCCCCCCACATTCATCCATGTTCCAAGCTACGCTATGACAGATGCCAACCGAACGCAAGCCAACAATTCCGTCGAAAACAGGAGGTCCTGCGTATTCACAGTAAGACCGATGACGACACCGTGACTAACTGCTTGCTCTCTTCAATTTTCAGGTACCGTTTTCTCTCTCACCTAAGTTGTTTTGTCCTTCCACTTCAACTCGATCTTCCTCGTTCTCCCTAGACTTGCGCTCTTATCCCTTAAAGGCCTTACAAAAATGCCTTTGTTACATTCTATATGCTTCTGATACTTCAACTCATCAGTCTAGATGAATGCACACTTGAACGAAACACCGAGTGTTGTGCTGCAGGAGACACCATCTTTTCCCCTGCAGGTGACCCTGAATTGAGCCGTACTGATCATGCCAAACACGCAGCTTCCCGGAAAGACGACCTCTTATTAGATCGCGCACCTCATAATCTTCGTACTTGCAACGAGGAAGCACAAATCAAACCCTTTTCTTCCGTAGCCTCTTGGTGGCGTTCCCTAGAGGCTCTCGCATTTCACACCTGCTTGGGTTGGAATCACCTGGACAGGCGCGGAGGGTGGGATCCAGGGACTCATTGTCGTGTTTCGAACCCGGCAAAGGTGAGAAACTTCAATATCATCGAAGGACATGAGAAAATCGGCTTGGAAAGTTGCAGCGCGGCGAGCCGCAGTCGCCCATGTCATCGCCGACTTCGACTATGAGTGGCGAGCTGTCCGTTTCCTCATCGCCGTCAGAAGCATCCCGCGCAGCGTCGTACTTGACTGAGGTGAAGCTTGGTGCTATCCCGCGAGCAGTTGGTACACAAAAACGATCTTTGAGCCGGAGGTGTTGCAGAGCCTTTGGGAGCTGTTTGGTGTAAGCGATGCAAGACCGGCAGCCGTCGTCGTAGTGAAATACAGGTAGGTCTCCAAAAGGGCAGTTGTTCCACTCCAGGCAAACGGACAGTCTGTGGAACCGGTAGTTCCATTGCATTGCATGTAGCAGTAGTGTTGTTTGTAGCACATACTCAGCCAGTTTGTTGGAGAAATGCTGAGACGACGACAATAATGCCGGATCCATGTGCGACTGGGTCACACTTTATGCTGGCGTACGTTTGTGCAGGGGACACCGCTGGTTTTCATGAGAGTCGTCTAGAAGTCACTGTTGGATACGGTCTTGTGTCTACAGTTACCTATGCCTACAAACAAAAGACGTAGTTTGTCAGACTGGCACGGTCGTAGCAATGAGTCAAGTTTCAGACAGGTCGAGCTTGATAGCAATACTGGTCATTTTGCTATGATGATACAGATGCAAAAAGAGAAAGATGCCGCTAAAAACCAACCCAAGCCTTGCTATTATCCAGCCCAAACACCAAATCATGTACGATCGTTCACGGAAGATGTTGGTAGCATTACAACGTCAGGAACATAGCGGCGACCAGCGCTACCACGAAGCTGATGGTAGCACTGCCAGCGAGCTTGCTTCCAGCTCCACCGTGGATGCCGAGAACCTCATCCTGCCTCGAGAAGGTGACATTCTGCTGGATCGACTCGTTCAAGCACTGGCCGTTGGCAATGTCCAGACCGCTCAGGTCGTCAGGTACGTGGAAGAACATGTAACTGCGGTTGTTCAGGCCCTTGAAGCCAGCTGTATTGTACGGGAACCAATCGCTGCTGTCGGTGGAGGATGTGTTGCGCAGGAAGATGCACTGAACCTGGTTAGGGTAGTCGTGAGCGAGTTGAGGGTAGTCTTTCATGACATCGGAATTGGAGGTATCGGCAATGAGCACGAACTTCCTTTGCGGAAAAGTCTGAAAGACCTTCTGTAGGAGGTACATGCGGATGGAAAGGGTGGCCTTGACGTCGGAGAAGTTGAGGGGTCGAGTATCAAAGGAACCGCCCGGGTAGGTCTTGTAAATGAAGTCCATGTAGTTGCGAGTCGCTTGCTCAGGGGTGGTGGTCAGGTAGTGGAAATGCGTGTTGTTGGGCAGAGACTGCGACCAGTTGCGGTAGATGTCGGGCATGTTCATCCACTGGGTGAAGTTGCGAGCGAACGAGTTCAGCAGACCCTCTTTCGGGTCGTAGATCTTAGTCACTCTCAGGATATCGTCGATGTCGGAGACGAAAGTGATACCTGTGGGAGGAACGAGGAATGCAGTGGCGTTTCCAGAGTCGGTGCCGTTTGTGTGGACGTTGAGACGCTGCACGTTCTCAGTCTCGTTGCCGTTCAGGAGGCCATTGCTCTTGATCGGTACAAAGACGTCAAAGTCACCTTCGGCGGTAGTCTCGTATGGCAGGGTGATTGTCTGGTTGCCTCCAGGCGCTGTAATAGCATTGCCGCCACCAGGCTCACCATCGCCACCCTGCATAGGCGCAGGCTCGAGTGTCATAGTGACATTCTCATCGCCTTGCTGGACAATGAAAATTGACCGTGTAAGGTTACGAGCGTTGGCCTTCTGATCGTCAGGCAGCTTATCTACGCTAGTGTCGATCAAAAAGATATTGGCGAGATCGTCGATCTTGGACTGCGAGATGTTGGGAATCTTGTACACATTGCCGTGAAGACGCACATTCCAGCCCTGGTCTGTCCAGTTCGCGTACGGTGGGACGTTTAGGACCTGGGTGGGTATCACAGCAAGGTCGTCATCGCCAATGCCCAAGCTGGACATGACATCGGTACCGGTCGGGAGGTTCTCGAACCAGCCGGGGATGCCTGTATCCATCAGCACAAACTTTGTCAGCGTACTGCCTACACTCAAAGCTTACCATCAGTGAAGAAGCTGGGCAGATCTGTGCCAAGAACACTTCCCCAAGACTTGGCTACGCCCTCTACACCGTTCTTGATGTCCTCCAGGATATCTCGCTTCTGTACATAACTGTATTTGCCGTCGAACCGGACCGCTGCGGGAGTCACGATAGGCGCTCGGACTTCCACCTTTGCGGGTGCTGCTGTTGGCTCTGGCAGAGAAACGGCGTGGGCGAGGCCCAGCGTCGTGCTCAGCAGCAGGGCGCACTGCAAGCTCCTTTTGGGGGCCATGTTGGGGTTGCTGTTGATAGGGGCAACCGTTGTGTCGCGTGCGGGTCGCGTGGGTCGTCCAATAAATTTGTTACTCCAACGACAGACTGAAGGAAAAGAGAAAGAGAGACAGGCAGACAACCAGCAATATAACTTGGAACGTGAAGTGTGAGCAGCGCGGACTTGTTTTGCCAATGTCGTCCCTAGCAAGTTTCACATAGCGGCTCGTGTTGTGGCTGTACACTATGATGTCACCCCTGTTGCGTAGCGCCATCTCGCGTTGCCCAATTAGGTAAAAGCGCCCACGTCTGGAGGCACCTCACTGCCACATATCATACACGCTTGCTTGGTGCGGTGCATTGCAGATCTCGGGGACTGCCCCGGGAGGCCCGTAGCGAAGCTTTGCAGGAGACGCTTGGAAAGCTTCGTTTGCCCAGCGCTGATCCTGGTGGCATGGGGCGGCAGGGCAAGTCATGTGCATGTGCCATCTCATCTTGTTTCTTCCCTCTTACAACCCGGCTACATCCTGAGTGTGCATAGTTGACCTCCCTCGTATAGCTCCACACGGACGAGTGTGAACATCAAGGCCGTAAGAAGTTCACTAAGATCGAGCACGGCCACTTTCGGTGTGAGATGTGCAACACGAGGTAAAAAAAAAGTTCATCATGCGATGCCGCCGCTGCCAGCTAGCTGGACGTGTGCATGGACTGTCGCTTGCACCGAGTCCGAGAAGTTCTGTTGTTTAGATTATCACCAATTGTCTACACTCCTTTGTTAGATGACGTCTGTCAAATCCTTTTGCTCTTTAACAACGCGCTTTCGTTGACAGGAGCTAATGAACCGTCGTGTGAATGCCAGTGTTCAATGTGTCTCAAGTACAGGAACCGCACGAGGTCCCATTGCAAGTTTTGGTCGGACTGTCGATCCAGCACGGCTGAAGTCCTTTGGACTTGCCAATGACCTCCTCGCCCCCAAGAAAATCGGAGATATGGAAGCAATATAGAGGCTGTCCCAGATTGAAGGAAACTTTGGTGAGCCGAAACTTGGAAGCACGAAACAACATTTCTGGCAGCAGTTCACAAAGTCTTGACCATCGTCAGAGCTACACCATCCACACCGGTCTCCCCGCTCTCTCCATTGTCAAGCACTAGGGAGCATACTTGGAACCCAATCTTTTCGTAGAAGCTCCTGCCAGTCGTGTTCCACCGCACCATGCCCAAGTGAATTCCGGACGCACCCTCGCGCTTTACTGCTTCGAACAGCGTGTTAACCAGAACTGAACCCCAGCCTTTCCTCTGGAACTCTGGGAGGATGTCGATATGCATGTGCGCGGGGTACTTCTCTAACTCTTCTGGCCACGTCTGCAATGCACTGCATTCGGCGTGATGCAGTGCATGTCTGAAGCCCTTGGTGTCCTCCCTTTCCATTAACGGGTCTGCCGTTCGTATTTCAGGCTTCGGGACGCTCTTGGAGTTCACACTGGGGGCAAACTCATCACGCCATCTTTGAGCAAAGCTTGCAGTGTCTGCCGTGCCAATGCAGTAACCTGCTGCGCGACCGCTCCCATCGTCAAGGACAAAGCAGGTGTTGGGCGTGAGGCTCACATAAACCCTGTACCAGAGATACGAGCCGATCGTACGCGTCGGCTCCCAATCCAACTTCGGCTCGATCGTGCTGAAGAACTCAGAGGCAATGAGTATACCGCTGTCCATCGATTTATAGTCTCAACTTACAACATGCAGACCATTTTCAAAATCCCGAGCTGGGTCGTAAGGTCGCACGAATGGTGCGGACATGGCTGCAGACAGATGGCGTTTGGCTTCAGATGAAAAAGTGCCTGCAGTCCCACTCAGCGGTCGATCGTGGTCTTATGGGATCGACAGACAACGACGGCAGGAACGGGACGAAAGCCGGTTGAGGCTTACACTAGACCATGCTGGTTGACGTACATCAGGACTAAAGTCAATCGAAATGCGGGTGCATTCGTGATTGCTAATGACAGTCGAGTAAAGTGGGATGTTGTGGAGACCCACATGAGACCTTATCAACCCTGGCGATGCAGATTGAGACTAACCCGGATGTGGCATAGCTCAAAATTACGACTTTTGCGCCTTCATGTTAACGTACCCCACGGGCGAGCCGCTCAACGGGCGAGCCGCTCACTTTTGCCAAGCCCCTACCAAACTCCACCCTATTATGGCCTAAAACAACCTAGTTTGGTGCTGCAAAGTGCAGTATGGCCTGTAATACTATTTAGAAACTACTTCTACCTCTTTCTGACACGTTTGCGCGTTGTGTCCTGTCTAATTGCACTGTCTACAGCGTCTTTGGGAGGGCTTACCTCCTTTAGCGCGCACCTGCTTCTTTACCTTCTTCCTATTACTACGCGCCCTAAACTCCTTCAGAGTTATTAATTACAGGCTATCCTTAACTGTTAGGGTCCTTTCTGCCTAAACTTGCTTTCTTTTGTGTAATTTTTGTTATATAGCTGCCTTATTAGTAGCTTAAAGCTAAGTAATCTCCTGTTACGCTAACACTAGCTTATACGCAATTATTGCTGCCCCTTTTACTACCTTCTTAAACGCCTTAACTATAGAGGTAGGCGAACTATCTATATACCTCTAAATCCTTGTCTTTATAAGCGTTAATTACAACCTAAGTTTAAGGGTGTTGCTTAGGGTTTGCGACTGCCAGAGCTTGTTGTTAACAGGTAGTGGTGGTGATAGAGTGCGCAACTTCATATTAAGGGCTATTATAACCTAGTCTAGGTCAAATAGGACTAATCTAGCACCTTAGAACCCTCCCTAGATGTTCTTAGAAGTAATTGCAGCATTATAGGCGCGTATAAAGTATAGCAGGAACTCTGTCTTTATAATATAGTTAATCTAGTTATATATAAGTATTTTAGCTTAGCGCCTATACGCCTTCTTTAAAGCAGCAAAATAACCTACATTAAGGGGCTGTATAAGGTGTGATAAGTAAGAAGGCAAATAGAGAGCAATAATCTTGTTATCCTTACAGTATTGCTAGAATTTAAGAGAGTTATGGCTCTTATAACTATTAATAATAAGCAAACAGTAGGTACTAATAGTACGCTCCTTTGTATGCCTGTTAAAGTGCTTTAACTAGTTAAGACTAAGCTTGTTGGTAGTCTAGCTGTTATTAGAGACTCTAATAACCCAGTTATAAGGCAGATCCTCTTCTTTGTACCAGGCAGAGAGGTAGTAGTAGGCTTTAAAGATAAGGAAGGCTAGAATGGCCTATCCTTTGGCATTAATGCTCACTATAGCCGTAGCCCACTCTCAGTTGCCTGGCTAGATAGCCTTTGGCCGACCCTGTCGTTCTGAAGCTGTAACAACTGCTCCTAGGGAGATCTAGCCTATTATAAAGCCTGTCTTGTTAAAGTTGTACGTGTCTTTATCCTAGATGCTATACTTAGCTTTAATATTAGCTACTAGGCCAAACCAGCCCTGTAGAACCTCAGAATCCTCACAGAGGGCTCTCTTGTAGTCGTACTTGCGATTAAACTTGACTTTAAGCTCTAGGTGTTGCTTAATAAACGTACTAGGCCAGTTTACGCTAATAGGGCCTAGATTATACTTAGCGCGTAAAGAATTAGCTATAGTAGCTATATCTAAGAGCTAAGAGGAAAATCCTTACACATCTAGCTCAAGAACATGCTTAATAATTACCTCCTCTTTATTATTGTCCAGCTTCTGTAAGTTAGCTATAGAATCTGCGTGTGAAGGTTGTCCTGTATGTTGGTTGCTTAGTGTCTTTTAAGGGACCCTGTAGATAGCTGCAGCGCGTCGCTAAGAGAAATTTGCGTCTTGTTTAAGAGCCTGGAGCGCAAGCTATATCTAAGCTTCCTTTAACGCGTCTAAATGGTGTTGTTAAGAAGACATTGGTGTAGGAGGAGAAGTTTGGTGGGGGCTTGGCAAAAGTGAGCGGCTCGCCTGTTGAGCGGCTCGCCTGTGGGGTACGTTAATTAAACATCGCAAGCATATGGCTCTACATGCCAGAGCTAGATGCGAAATCCTTCATATTAAGGGAGCTAGTCAGCTTCAATCTGCGCAGCTCCGAGAAGCTGGAAAGAGTACGAAAAAGACTGCAAGACTTTTCGGTCACATCAGACATCTGCCTGGCATTTGCTGAATGCATGGATGGGGGAAATAGTAAAATAGTAATTACTAAGTAATTACTATTTTACTATATAGTAACTACTAAATAGTAAAAATAAATAGTAAAGTAACACTTCAGAAATAGTAATTATTTTTTAGTAATTACTTAGTAAAATAAGAAATACTTTAAATTTTAAATTTTTTTTTAACTTTGTTTTTATATAGAAAATTGTAATATTATAGCAGTTACTTAGGTTAAAAAGTATAGTATATTAGCTTTAAAATCTAGCTTTAAAAATCCTTCTGTTTAGGAGTTTAAGTTTGCTTAAAAACTCTAGTTTATTTAAAAAATGTTATTAGAAATACTACCTTAAGTAAGTTCTATATATCTAATAGTTTATATACTTTTAATCTAGATATACTTAGAAGTTTTACTAAATTTTAGCTTATTTAAAGAAAATTATAGTATTTAATTTAAAACTTTTAACATAGATTCCTTATAAGCTTAGGTTTTAATCTTAAATATTATAACTAGTAGGCCTATACTTTAATAGTAGAAATGCAAGAAAGTATAAGCTTTGTTGAATTTATATATAAATTAGATTAAAGCTTTAATAAAGCTATAAATATTTATTTTCAGCTTTTTAATAGATAGAATACTAACAAACAAATACATTAATAGAAAGTTTAATTCTAATTCTTAGCTTTATAAGTAAGAAATTTATTTTAACTACTATTAGGAATATTAAAAGAAGGAAATAGGATTAGTATAGTATATCTAAAGTAAAATATATTACTTTAAACTAATAAACCTTTAACTAACTATCTATTTAAACTTTACTTAATTAAAATTATATATTTTAATCTACTATTATATCATAAGTAAGAACTAGAACTAAGGTAAAGCTATAGTAAAATATTATATAACCTAAACTCTTTTTTATCTAAATAAAATTCTTACTTTAGTACTATATAGAAGCATCTGTAATTAGTATAAAGTTAGTAAATTAGATATCTAGAAAAAACACTTATACACTAAAGAAAAACTAATGATATTTAATAACTATTATAGCTTTACTATATACAGTCTCTAGTTACAAAGTTATATATAAAAGATTAAAGCTTTCTATTATATTTACTCTATAGAAGAACATGTACTATATTCTAGAAAGGTATCTTCCTCTATATTATTATATCTAATTTCTTCTTCTATATTATTAATACTTATAGAAGAAAAATCTAATTTATCATTAATTATCTCTAGCTCTTCTTTATCTATAATATTCCAAGATTTTAAAGTTATTAACTGTTTTATAGTAGTAGGTAATAGTCTATTTCTTTGTTTAGTTATTATATTACTTACTCTACTAAATATAGATTTACTAGGGCTAGAGCTAGAAGTTATAGCTAAATAAACTTTAGCTATGTTATATAATATAGGAATCTTATCTCTATTAGCTTTATAATAGTCTAAAATACTTATTTTTTTACTTATAACATCTTCTTTTAAATTTAGGTCTAGTTCTTCTTTATTTAAAATAGTGTAATCATCTTTAAAAAACTCATTATCACTACTATAATCTATATTATTATTAATATCTTCCTCTATTATAGCATTAGTATTATAAGGTTTATAAATAATTTTATAATTATTAAATATAATAGTAAACTCATCTTTTATTAACTCTATAGTACTATAGTCATACTTTGGAGTTTTAAATATCTCTAGCTTAAATTGTGGATTTAGAAGTGTTATTATATATAAGTGCTTTAGTCTAGAATCTATAACTCTAGTATTCTCTATAGGATAATACTCTAGTAATTTACTAATAGCTTCTTTTAAAGCTACTTCTATATAAATGTTAAAGTTAGGATTTGTATTAGTATTTGTATTGCTTAGTTCCTCTAGTTTATTAAGTAGTCTAGTAATATAAGGTATAATCAAAAAGCTAGTAGAATAATTAGAAGCTTGGAACTTAATAATAGGTTTTCTAAATATTTCTAGAATATCTCTTACGTATATTATATAATCCCACTCTAGAGAAGTAAAAATAAATTTCTTAAGATTTAAATTCTTTTGTTTATTAGTAGGGAGCTCTCTAGCCTTAGAAAGTAATATATCTATTTCTTCTTTAAAATATAAAAATCTATCTAGTATATTATACGTAGAAAGCCACCTAGTACTATTATCTTTAACAAGTCTTTCTACGCCTCTATTATTATAATGTAAATTTTTGTTTCTCTTTACTAGTTTTTTAAATGTATTTTTTAGAAAGTGATTATATTTTATAGAAGTAACAATACTCCTAATTCTTGTAGGTAGGTCTTTATGACTATTATATTTTGTTCTATAATCTCTATTATTAAAGTTTATTGCTAGCTTATCTCTATATCCTTTAGTATTATTAGGTATAAAAGATAAATAGGTTAGAAAACTATTACTTATAAAATTTAAAATATGTGCTATAGATCTATTATCTATAATATTAATATTAAATTTACTTTTATAGCTTTCCTGAAGTGCTAAAACTAAGGAATTAACAAGACTAGCGTTGTCTTTAGTATTAGCTAGTAGTTTATCTCTTATATTATATTCCTTTAGTATACTATTAACTATATTATATAGTATTAGGCCTGTATAACTAGGGTAATCTTCTAGAGTTTCAAATCCTATAAGGTAAGACTCTAATTCTAAGTTATTATTATAATAATGTATAGTGATAGCTATAAAATCTATATTATTACTAGAATTCCATTCATCTAAAGTTATAGAAAATAGAATATTATTATTCTGTAGATTTTCTTTAATTATATTAAGATCATTTAAGTATAATAAATCTAAGTCATCTTTAATTGTACGCCTACTAATACTAGGCAAATCTTCTTTTATATAATTTAATAGCTGTTTAAAGCTTTTACTTTCTACTATACTAAATGGAACATTATTAGTTACTATAAACTTAAGTAAATATTTCCTATACTCTTCTTTGTCGAATAGGATAAAGCTAGGTCTTTTTCTAGTTTTATTAGATATAAAGGAACTAGAAATACTAGAATTAAAACTACTAGCTAAATCTCTAAATTCGAGGTATTGTCTTCTATATCAAGATTATTACTATTAGTAGAGTTTTTAACTAGATCTTTATGCTTATATTTGTAATGTTGTTTTAAATTAGTAGTATTAATAGGCTAACCTACTAAGGTAGTATAACAACAGCTAGTACAGCCTACTTTAATTCTTTTATTTATATTAGTAGCTTGCTCTATAGGTACTAGCTCGCTAGTTAATAGGTTATCTTTAAATATATAGTTAGACTTATCTTTACTAGGTAACCTAAAGTCTCTTGAAGTAATATCTAGCTTAGGCTTTCTTAAACTAGACATACTTTAAATTAAAAGTTTGTTTATAACGTACTCCACGGTCGAGCGGATTACACGGTCGAGCGGATCACTCAAAACCCCACCAAAATTGCCCAAAACCACAACCCTTTATCTCAACAACCACGCAATAAGATCTTCTACAATATTCAGGACAGGGCTGCACTAATATAAATAATAGTATTTAAAAGTTTTAGAGTGCTAGAATCTATAACACAGAGGTTATTAAGCGATTACTGTTTTACAGGGGTGTTTAGCACAATTTGCAGGCTATTTCTATAACTATCATAGCTATGAAGCTGAAACCTAGGTATGTACTTACTAGTAGCTATGCAATACTATTCTGAGATTTTAAAAAGATTTTATTGCGTGGTTGTTGAAATAAAGCGTTGTGGTTTTGGACAATTTTGGTGGGGTTTTGAGTGATCCGCTCGACTGTGTGATCCGCTCGACCGTAGAGTACGTTACTTAATATCTATGTATTTAGAAAATTTACTTACAATTTATATTTGAAACAGTTTCCTTAGTAGTCTTTAGTAAAAGAATAGCAAATAAGATTAAAGTAATTCTTACAAAGCTAGATTCTAGACTAACTATAAGTAAATCCTAAAGAGAAGAATTAGATAGTTATAACTATAAGAATAAAAATAATAAGAGAAAAAATAAATAATAATAAAATATACTAACAAGGTAATAACTTACTAATTATAGTACTAGAAATACTACTAAACAGAAGTTAAGTACGTAAACAAGTAGTAAAAGTTATAGAGATACTTAATTTTTTTTTTAGAAGAAGTCTTTTTTATATCTTATAATTCTATAAATATAAGCTAGTTACTAATTAGTATATAAGTAGCTCTATTACTAATCTTAAGAGTTAATATAGCTTATAAATCCCTCTCTTATCTAGATTTATCAGCTAGATAGCCAATAAATCCCGCTCTTATCTAGATTTATCAGCTAGCTAGCCGATAGATCCCGCTATTATCTAGATTTATCAGCTAGATAGCTGATAGATCCCGCTCTTATCTAGATTTATCAGCTAGATAGCCTACAGATCCCTATTTTATCTAGATTTATAAGCTAGATAGCTTAGAATTTCTTATCTTATCTTTTGTAATTTTAGATCTAGCTTTAGATTACTAATTTAGAAAGGTTCTTACTAAGATAAATTTTAACACTATAATAAGAGGTATTCTCTTTATATCTCTAAAAGTATCTACTATTAGATATTAAGTACTATCCCTACTACCATTGCAACTACTACTTTGTTACCTTTATTAGTACTTCTATTAGTACTTTAAAACTATACGTAAGTGTTTACCTCTTTTTTTTTTAAACTTTACATTAGTTTTCTAACTTATTTTTAGCTTTTTAAGATGTCTTATAGTCTTTCTTAAGTATCTTTTATTACTTCTACTATTAATAGTAGCTCTATAGTAAGGGCTACAAAGCTAGACTCTACTATTAAAGCTATTATTAGTAGTTTTAAGAAGCTAAATTTAGATATTTTAATTACTGTTATAGAGTATCTAAATACTCTTAGAATAGTCTACTATCTTAGAAGGCTGTCTTACTATAATAGCTCTAGATATAGCTTTAGTCTTAGTAAGTTTTTTACTTTACGTATCCTTATTAATACTAATTAAAATTAAAGATTTTCTTAGAAAAGCTAAAATAGACTTAGAATATTCTTTTCTTCTAGAAGATAGAGAGAATGTTAGTCTGGAGCTATCTTCTATGCTAAAAAGATTAAATATCTTTCTAGTAAAAAGAAGTATTATCTTTATAGATTATAGTAAGTAAGACTTTATTTCTAATTTTTTATTAAACTAACTGCCTTATAGATCTTATTAAAGACTTTTATACAAAGTTTATTATTACTTCTAAAGAAGTAGATAAGCTTAAGCTTTCTATAATAGAAGAGTCTAATTTTCTATCTAGTAAGAGTTATTTCTTAAAGGAAGATCTTTTTTTTCTTAACAATATTAACTTTTATAATACTATCTTCTTTACTAAAGAAGAAAGTAGTATATTAAGGACTTATCCTAATATAGAAGACTTTTATCTATATTTCTTAGAAAGTAACCTAGAGCCTTTAGAGTATCTTAAATTACTTACAGATGTAGATAAAAAAGATCCTAGTAGAGTAGAATCTCCTATATCTTAGATAATTTTTATTTTTTTGTTAAAATTATTATAGTATAAAGCTGTTATATCCTTCTATAGTATATTAATATGTTTTTAATTAACTAAACCTATTTCTTATTATATAGTAATAATATTATTATGCAATTTATTATCTATATACTAGTAGTCTCTTTAGTAAAACCTCTTTAAATTAAGACTTTATATCTCTTATTACTAACGTAAATAACAACAGTAGATTCTACTATTTTTTAAACTATTACCTATGTTAATATTTCTTTTTAAAATAAATGTATCTAGCTTTTGAATATCCTAATACTTTTAATTAGATACTTAACATATATAATATAACCTAAATACAGGCTTAGTAGTCTATTAAACCTTTTTACTCTTTTAATAATATAATATAACTCTCTAGTATAGTTAATTATACTATTCTAACTTTATTTAACTAGTTTAGATCTAATAGTTATAAAGTTATACCTATTTACCTACTTATTACTTCCTTTATTTAACCTTTCTTTTCTATATTAGAGCTAGTCCTAATATAGTAATTTCTCTATTATAGCATTAAAAACTATTTTAGTTATATATAAAGATTAAAAGGGTTGTTAATATACTACAGCTACTATTACTAATAAAAATAGAAAAGTTTAGGATTCCTTCTCTAAAAAATAGTAATTACTATATAGTAATTAATATTTTTACTATATAGTAATTACTTAGTAAAAAGAAATAGTAATTACTAAATAGTAATTACTAAATAGTAAATTACTATATGCTAAACCTCTTCCGGCATTACTATTTAGTAATTACTATTTTACCAAGTAATTACTTAGTAAACCCCTATCCATGACTGAATGTATCTAGGCTTCGTTAAAAAGTTAAAAGTTGAGAACTGTTGCGCGATAGCTAGGGCCGCACCGATGCGGGCTTTAATATACCCATCGAAGCAGCCGCACTAAAGGTGGAAAGATTAGTGCACTTGAGGAGGATTTGGAAGTCAGATATTCGCTAGGAGATAATTATTAATTAATTGATTAATTAGTTTAACGTCCTCTGTGAGTCTAAGACAATATAAGACGAGAGTAGTTAAGCTACACTAGTAATATAAGGAGTGTGTTTGTGTAAAGGGATAGTAAATATGTGTTTGCAGTTACGGTGGCAAAAGGGTAGGGGTTAGGTAGAGTCTATATGGGGTAGGGGTAGGGGTAGGGTAGGGTCTATATGGGGTAGGAGTAGGGGTAGAGGTTAGGTAGGGTAGGTGTTGGCGTCTAACTCTTTAACTAAAGCAGGTATTGCAAAACTTTGTAATGCAGAAATGTAGAGTAAAGGAAGCGGTTTTAAACAGTCCGTATACTGTAAGATTCTAAGTAAAACTAGTAGAGTGTAAAACAGACTTTACACGCATAAAAGTAACAATCTAGTAAACTAATAGATTCGAAAGAAGAGTAGACAAAATAGCAGACCGCGAGCTACAAGAGGGCAGAGAGAGAGACCTACTTATAGTAGTAAGGCCTATACTCTCTGTAAGTGAAAGTGAAGGCAAGTAAAGGAAGGTTCTACTAAGGTTAATGGAATCTACTAGTAGGTTGTGACATATACTAGTAAGGTTACCATCTTACCTTAGTAGAAGTTCTAATAGATATACAATATAAGTTATATTAACTAATCCTATTAGTGCCTTATTACTATAGACCTGAAATTAAGTAGAAGTATTTATAAATCTAAACAGTATTACTATATACTTAAAATGTTTAAACCTAGTTTAAAAAGTAGTATTCTACTTATCCTCTTTCTTAATTTAGATCTAGTAATATACTTGGCGTACATCTAGTTTAGTATAGAACTTAGCTTATGCTAGTTATTCTAGTAACTCTATAAATAGAGGTAATAGATAATAGTTCTTAACTATAATCTTGTCTAGACTTCTATAGTCTACACATAGTCTTAGGTTACTGTCTTTCTTCTTTAAAAAGAGAATAGGCGCTCTTACTAGCGACCTTAAGTGTTATATCTAGCTATATGTAGATACTCTACTTAATACTTTCTATATATCCCTAATTCTGTTACAGATAGTATGTATAACAGTTAGTAAGCAGAAGTAGCCCCTTATATAATATCTATTACTAAATTATACCCTCTATACTCTAGTAGAACCTAAGTTTTATCCTCTAACCCTAAGTGCGCATATTTGCAATACACTTTTCAAATCTAGTTCTTTTTTAGCTGTTATTAGGTTATATATACCTACTATGTTTACTATACATATATAAATGTCTACTAAGCGACTTCTTATAGTGTATTTAAACTTTTTAGTATCTTCTTATACTCTGTTGTTTAATTTAGGAAATTCTCTATACTTCTTCCCTTAAAAGAGCATACATTAGCTTAGATAGCTTAGCTTAGGGTTTGTCTAGTTAATCTAGGGTAATCTAATGTATATCTTATATCTTTGTAGATCTGTAACTATAAAGGTATCTGTTTAACCTCCTATCTTCTACAGGAGTTTATAATAGATATTTCTACTGTAGTTATTCTGTAGATAGGCAATTCCGCCCTATCTACACCTTTAGCTACTATTTTAGTTAATAGTGTTACCTCTAGATCCAACTTCACTGTTAGGAGAACTGAATTAAGTTTAGTTGTAATTCTCTATCCATTAAGGCTTTTAAAATGTCTGCACTACCTATAGATAATTCACCTATAGACAGGCATATATGTTTTAGATACGCTACCTTATAAAGAGAGAAAATCTCTTTCTTTTCCTTTAAGAGATTAATGTAGGCAATAAGAGTAGAAATCAGGTCAAAAGCCCCTTGTCTTTTCCTAACCTTATCTTAAGTAGGGTCTTTCTAGTTTAACTTTAGTTTTAGGAAGTTAGGGTAGAAATGTTTAATTTCTCTGCACTTAAGACATGCGTATTAGCCCTTCTGTACCCTGTCTTAGCCCTTTTTACCCTTTCCTAGCTCCTTACAGAACTTGTTAGACTTAAAAGACTTTTTTAAAGTTTTAAAGCTCTCTTCTACCCTAGAGTTGTAAAATAGTGCTTCTGTAGTCCTTTGTTAGTTGTCTTACCCTTAGCTAGAGTCGTCTTAGGTAGCTGTTAGCTATAATAGCCTAGTCTCTAGTTAATAATATTTGCTTAATTCTCTTCCTTTAAAAATATGTCCCTTTATTTAAAAGAAATTAGAAATACGTCTTTTTATATGCTAGGGAGTAGCGCAGTAATATATTCTAATACCTAGAGCTCTAGTATATGTAAGCTACCTAGTTTGTCCTATAGTAGACGCGTAAAGTCTAACAGATCTATAGGGGACAGTTATTTCTACTGCTTATATTACTTTAAGGATTTATACACTGCTTACTTGCGTTTAGCTAGCGTTCCTAGAATATCTAGCATAACTATTTCTAGCTCTTACCACGTTAGTTCCTGTAACGCACCAGTCACCTAAAGCCTTGTCCAATTCCCCTCTAACTTATCACCAACTCGGTGCCGTTACATCCGTGTTCACCCTACACCCTAGGCTAGCACTCTAATTCTTTCTAACTCTTATAAGGTATAAAAGGTATAAGGTTAACAGGTATAGAGAGCTAATTTTTAAGTATTCTTTTATATAAGACCTATAGGAATAGAACAATTCTCTATATAAACTATCCTAGTGCTCCTATATACCTTGTAGCAGATACCTACCCCTTTTAGAGACTTCTATTATCCTACGTTGTTACATTATACTTAAAAACTTGTCCTAGCTAGTAACAGCCTCTAAATAATATTACAAAATTATTTAGTTATTTTAAGTACTTCTAGATTTAGATCCCTTACAGTTACAAAATAAGACTAGGTCCTAATTCTTATTTAATATAACAGTTAGGATTCTAAAGACCTCCTAGCAACTAAAGCCTTTAGGTTTAGAATTTCCTGCAACTTACTGCTCTAGGATTACCTTTAGAAAAAGCTGTATTAGATTGCACTAAGATAAACACTTAGAAATTATTAAGAACCTACCTAAATTAGATTACTACTAATGTTAGGTACTACTAACCCTAGTTTAAAGGAACCTATTAGAAGATCTACTAGGATTTAGGCAACTATGCCTCCTAAAGGATTAGTTAATAAACTACATGCTAAAAGTAAATTAGATAAGGACTTAGATTAGGATAATCTGCGTATAGAGATAGACTAACTACAGTCTAAAATAGCTAGGCTTTAAGCACAAACCTCTCTACATAAAGATAATCCTGTGCCTACTACTAAGTTCCTTTAACCAACTTAGAACTTTAGTTCTCTAAGCCCTGTTTATACCCCTAGGTTTAGTAAACAAACTCTAACAATTAACAAATTAAGTAATAGCAAAGAACCTACCTTTAAACAGTAGCAAGCCTTAATTTGCTACTAACTTAATATTAATTTAGATTACTATCCTATAGAGAGAGCCTATATAGCTCTAGTATAGGGATACACTTCTAGGCTTACTAAGGAATACCTTAAGCCCTAATACTTGTCTTTTAACTTAGATTAGTCTTAAAACATTAAGGAAATAATTACACTTTTCTACTCTTATTTTATTACTAGAAACAAGAAAGCTAAGAGTTAGGCTGTGTTTAACTGCCTATAAATAGGAAAGGATAATACATTTCTAACTTTTAAAGCACAATCCCTAAGTTCTGCTATTTAGGGATAAGTACCTAAGTTAGAATAGTTTCACTACCTGTAGACAAAGATCACTCTAGCCCTCTAATGTCTAAATCTAGGATTTAAAAGACAGTAGAATAACTTGTTTAAACTTATAGTAGAGCACTTAACAGCATATAATATAGAAAGAAAACAGAACCCTATCTATACCCTACCCAACACTATCTTAACTAAGACCTAACCCTAAACAGTTAAGGTTTAGCCTTGTTCTAATAACCTACTTCTAATCTCACCTACCCCTAGCATTTAGAAGCCTTTAACATCTACTCTACCTCTACCTAGGACTACCCCCTAAATCACACCTATAAGAGAGCTAACTCTAGGCAACTGTTACAACTATAGTAAGGCAGGTTATTTTACAAAAGAATGTACTAGTCCTTAAATTTAAGAAATCTAAGTAGATACTAAAGATTACGTTAATACTAAAGAAGACTCTAAAGAGGACCTAATACCTAAGGGAAACAATTCTGCCTAGGAGGATAACTTTACCTAGGCCTAAATTAATATAACCTATCTAACCTCTCCTTATCTTATTTGTTTAGTAGACCCTATTTTCTTATTCCTTTTATTCTATTAAACTAAGGGCTAGGCATATAACTTAACTCCTTAGTTAACACTAGTGCCTAAGGATTTTTATTCCTAAACTCTAAAATTGCTTCTTTAGTCTCCTTAGCGCTTAGGACTCCTATCTAAAAGCTACCCTTTAAGATTACTGTTAAAGGATTCTAAGACTAAATTATAACCCTAGGAAACTAGTATATACAGTTACATCTAATAATTAATAGGCATAAGATCTGTAACTACCTCTTTGTTATTGTTATCCTAGGATCTTAGGATTATATTATTAGAATTAAATAGTTAAAACATTTTAAGCTTTAGCTTAATATAGAACAGACTTAGCTTATATAGCTAGTTAAGTATCCTTAGTTATATAACCCTACCCCTTTATTGTTGATAACCTTTAACTACCCTACACCTTAAGCCTATGTCTTATAGGATATATAACGCAGAGATTACTTATAGGATATAGAGGAATATTATTAGAGCTAAAGCCTAAACTATTCTATCTATTAGATTAGAGGAAATTTATAATTACTAAAATCTTAAACTTTAGCATTAGCCCAGACCTAAAAGGCTGCTACATTACTTCTAACCTAAGCTACAAATACTTTTACAATTTCTATTAACTCCTTTTACTATTCTATAAAGAAACTATAGAATAAATTCTTTACTACTAGTCTATATAAGATTAACTACCTTATTAATAACTATCTTAACCTAGATAATCTAGAAAACGCCTACCTTCTAAGAGAGTAATTGCTAGAGAAATATGCTCTATATACTAAAGTATTTAGCAAAACAGAGTCTAAACCCTTCTAGAATACTGCCCTTATAACTATAAAATTATCTTAGAAGAATAATTACTAAAATACTACTTGCCCCTGTATAAGCAAAATCCTAAAGAACTTAAGGCTACTAAGAAGTTTGTGTAAGATTAACTTAAATACAGTTAGATTAGACACAGTTAGAGCCCTTTTACGTTGCTAATACTTAATATTTGCAAGCTAAATAAGAGCCTACGTATTTGCGTTAAATATTACAAACTTAACGCTCTTACTAGGAAAGACTCCTATCTAATACCGCGCATAGATAAGCTACTTACCTAACCTTTAAAAGCTAAAATCTTTACTAAGTTTAATATGTAGATCGTCTTTAATAGAATTTATATAGACACTGTGTTAGAAGAGTACACTATATTTTATACCTATTATAGCAGTTATAAGTATAAGGTTCTACTATTTAGATTATGTAATAGACTAGCTACATGCTAACAATACATAAATAACATTCTTATTAAATACCTTAATAACTTCTGTATTACGTACCTAGATAATATCCTTATCTACTCTAAAGACCTAGCCGCACATAAGCGCTACGTTAAACTAGTATTAGAATATCTCTAATTAGCCAGACTACAAGTAGACATTAAGAAAAGCAAGTTCTACGTTACTTGTACCAAATACCTAGGATATATCCTAACTAATAAGGGAATTAAAGTAGACTCTAAGAAAGTACAAGCCCTAAGTAATTAGACCCCTCTTACCACTATTACTAGTGTAAAGTCGTTCTTAGGCTTTACTACGTTCTATTAATAATCTATACCTAAATTTGTATATATAGCTAAGCCCCTTATTACCTTACAAAGCCTAGCAAACCTGTTTAAATAAACTGCTTAAAGCTAATCTAGTTTTGTAAGCTTAAAAGAGGCACTATTATCTATACCTACTCTTTACTACTTTAACCCTAAGTATAATATAAAGATTAAAACTAATACATCTAATAGAGTTATTGTAGGAGTTATATCCTAACAACACCTAAATAATAAATAGTACCTAGTTGCTTTCTACAGCTAAGTACTCTCTAGTGCTAATCTTAACTAGGAGATACATAATAAGGAACTATTTGCTATTTTACAAGCATTCTACAAGTAGAGATCTAAACTTACCTCTGCTACAATACAGATCTGTGTCTACTCTAATTATTAATCCTTAAAATATTTTATAACTACTAAAGTTCTAAACACTTAATAAGTATAATAGGCAGAGGCTCTTGCTCTGTTTAACTTCCGTATTAAATATAAGTTACCCTAGGAAAAAATAACAAGCATGCTAATATCCTTAGTTAATAAGAGCAGGATCTAGTAAACCTTAAATCTGCCTAGAAAGATAACTAATCCTAAGTACTGTTATAACCACAGCAGTTACACAAACAGATTAATTCTAATTTAGCTTAGAAATACCTAGCTAAAACTAACCTAGGTGTATCTACTATTTAATTAATGTAACCTGTTATAGACCTAGATTTGCTTAATTTAATCTAATCCCTTATTAAAGAAAATTAGAAATCCTTTAAGTAAGAATGCTTGTCTCTAGTATTGCTATACCAGATCTATAACAGACTCCTACTCTATTAGTATTAACTATGTATACCAGCTAACTCTACCTTATACACCTACCTAATTAGAAAGGCCTACAACTAGCTATTAACTGCTTATCCTAGTGCTAAGAAGACTTATTAGCTACTGTTACAACAGTACTACTAGAAGGGGATAAGTGATACTTATAAACGCTATATCCAGAATTACATCCCTTATTATTAAGGTTACCTAAGATAGACCTAACTCTACAGATACTTACATCCCTTAATAATACCTAATAAGCTAATACAATATCTGTATATTAACTTTAAAGGCTTCCCTAAGAACAAATTAGGCTATAACTAGACTATAGTTATTATTAATTACTTAACCAAATAAGCTATAACAACCCTGTGCTATAAAGCAATTACAGTATATAGGATAGCAAACTTGTTTATATAATAGGTATATTAATTTCGACATACCCCTAAAACTATTATAAGTAACTAAGACCTATTATTTATGTTAACCTTCTGGTTAGAATTCTGCTAGATTATAGGTGTAAAGGTTAAACTATCTACAGCCTATTATAAAGAAACTAACAGCTAAACAGAAATTATAAATAAGTATATAGACTAGTAACTTTACCTGTTTATCTTATACCACTAAGATAACTAGTCTAAACTCCTCCTAATTATTAATTATGCCTAGCTTACTCTGCTATATTCCTTAATTAGAATATTTCCTTACTAAGCTATCTATAGTAGTAAGCCTAAATAGATATAGTATTAGAATAGGGCTAATTTAGATATAAACCTAGTTAAGAAACTTAATTATAAGGATACCTTAGTATTAGCTACCTACATACATAACGCCTAAAAGGTAGCTAAAGAAAACATAGAGAACGCTTAAGACTGTATGCGCTCTGTAGTTAATAGCTACTATTACCCTATAAACTAGACTGTTAGTAACAAGGTGTATCTTTCTACCTAGAACTTAAAAATAGAGCAACTAAGCTAGAAGCTATCTAACAAGTAGGAAGGTCCCTTTAATGTCCTAGAGCAGGTAGGTTACTTATATTGTTTAAAACATCTACTAGGCTTAAAAATACATAATATGTTTGCACTAAACATCTTATGTAAGAATCCTAATAACCCCTTACCTAGACAAGAAGCCCTAAAACCTACAGGTATCCCTATCTAAGGCGTAGAAGAATAGGAAGTTTAAGAAATTTTAGCTAGTAAGATTATCTGCTAAAAGCTCAAGTACTGCGTAAGCTAGGTTAGCTATAACCTAGAGCTAACCTAGTATCCTACAAAGAACTTTATAGGAGCTCTACATAAGCTAAGGTTATACTATAATAAGTACCCTAATTAACCTAAGCCTCTAAAGGCACTAACTAAGTAGATTAAAGCGTAGGAAGAAGGCTAGGAGATTTAGTCAGTATAAAGACATCTTAATTTAGAAAAGGGTAAAGGAAACTTATTAAAGCTAAAACGCCTTTAACTGCGTTGTACATTAGAAAGATAAAAGAAAGAATAAAAGAAAGAACCTTCTTTACTGTACAAATAAGGAAACCCTCTTATAGTCCCTTAATGTTACTTATAACAGAGTTACTGTTAGCAAGAATATCTAGCTTATTAGCACTACCCTTCTTCTTAGGAGATAGAGCAGGTGCTAGCGTTGCTAACACCTCTCTAACTCTAGTGCCGTAACAGACTATCTCTTATTACAGCTTAACTACCTCCCTAGTTAACACCCCTACATTCTCTACTAACTCTGCCATCCTCCTCCTCTCTAATACCCTGCCCTTAGTTTAGCTAATATAGTACTAGTGTAGCATTACGTTAGCAGTAGAGACTCCTTTAAGCTAGGCAGTTACTACCTACCTATTACGATCCTGTGCTAGGGCACGGCACAAACATAAGTACCAGCCAACCAAGACCCCTAACTCCGCTCTGAAGGAACGAACAGTGGAGAAGGACAGAACAGATAGGGATGTTACGTAACTGCTTGTTAACAAGCATAACACACGTAACTGCTCGTTAACAAGCATGGTACAATATGCTTGTCCATAAGCACCCTTATGTATTTTATTAGACTAACTCTAGTTACTTATTAATAAGCACTGTATCTCCTTAGTATATAGTTAGTAGGAACATAACCCTTATAGTTCGTGTTCAACCTTATTAATTAAGTTTGTCTTTAGAATCTTAACCTGCTCTTAAACTAGACAGTCTACTCTATACTATTTATTGCACCCTATCTTTATAAGCTTTGCTTAGTTAATAACCCTTACTAATCTAGTAACTGTACTTATCCCTAAGAACTAATAGAATTAGTACTTACGGTCTTTAACTAAAGTACAACTTTAATATTTTGAACACCCCTAAGATGAGTACCTCTACAGGATCCCGTGCTACCCCTAGCAGCTCTAACATGGACGTCGACGTAGACGCTCCAGTCTACACCTCAGGCATAAACGTTAACAAACCTAACCTTTACTACAGAGACTGCAGCAAGCTTAATAACTAGCTTATGTAATAGGACCTCTTCTTTACCTTCTAAGGCAAGAAGGTTCCTAAGATTAAACAAGTAGTCCTTGCAGCTAGCTACATGCGTAGTAAAGCGTTTACCTAGATTAAGCCCTTTATACAGCAGTACTAAGCTGGCAAAGCCCTAGACAACGTAGATGTATAGATAAGAGACTTTAACCTATTTAAAGAGAAGATTAAGCCAATCTTCAGAGTTTCTAATAAACCACACATTGCCCGCTGTAACATTTAGAAGATTAAGCAAGACAAGTCAGCCGCTGACTACGCCGCAGAATTTCAGCAGCTTGCTGCTAACACTGACTGGGACAACACTGCTCTAATCACTATGTTCCGACAGGGATTGAAGCCTAAGGTTAAGGAAGAACTTATGCGCACCAGCGCAAGCACTAAAACCCTTAACAAGCTTATTAATACTGCTATCAACATTAACGTACAACTCTACGAACTTCAGCAGGAACTTTAAAACAACCCTAGAGCGCGCACTACCGTCATCGCTACCAACTAACTGCTACTAAGAAACCAGTAGCGTAACAACCTGAACCAAGGACAACAAGGAGGACGCAATCAGCCAAACACCAGTCGCTGCATCTACAGTAACACACAGAGTGGATACTACAGACCAGAGGCAATAGACCTCTTAAACCTTAACAAGGGACCACCCAAGCAATAGAACAAGAAGCCTAGAGGGGGCAAGCAATTAGGAGGCAGCAAGGACTGCTACAACTGTGGCAAACCAGGCCACTTTGCTAGGGACTGCCAGATAAACAAGGTTCACCACCAGTTAAATGTACTTACCTGTGATCACAATAACACAGAAGCTAGTAAATAAGAAATTCTTACTAATAACATTAGACGGCTGCTAGAAGACCCAGAGTCTGGTCTAGAGGACGATAACAACTGTATCGTACCTCCAATTCGTGTAGCAACACCCTACCAGAACGCCCAGACAGGCAAAGAAACAGAATACTACTCTAACAACAACCAGCAATACCACGCAGTAGAATACAAGCAGACCTAGGGCAGCGTCCAAATAGGCAAGAAGTACAATAGACCCTTCCAGAAACAAGGAACGCGCTACCTTACCCCTAACAGTAGAGAATTAATAGTTACAGAACTAAAACCCTAAAGCGCAAGAAAGGACGACATAGTTAACAACATTATAGCCTATAAACAGACAGAAGACGTTGCTGCAGCACGTAAATAAGAACAATTGGCTAGACAGCACCAGAAGCGCGAAGACAAAGAAGCATATTACTAAATGTGTTAAGAACTTGTCAGCCCTATAGTAGGACCGCCAACAGAAGAATTCACGCCAGAACTCCAAGAGCTTGTTCACTAATTCTGCAAGGAAATTAACAACAGTAAACAGTTTGCTAACAACCTAGAAGAAGCTAAAGACCAGCTTTAGTGTAAGTAAGAAACACAGCTTAGCCTAAAACGTATACAGAAGCAAAGAGAAAAGCTCCTACCAATTAGCCCACAACTACAGTACATCCTAGACTACTAAAACCTAAAACATAGAAACCTTACATGGATGGCATACTCTAAGGACAGATGCATAATCTATCACAATAAGAAGCTTAGTACAGGATGGTTCCTGGCACAATAAGGCCTCTGTCGCAACTAATGGTACTAGTGTCACAATAACCTGTGTGAACTTTATCTTATTAACAAGCGCTAGAAAGCACACTTTCCTGGTACAGATAACCCACAGGCCACAATACAAATGCAGCTAGTAGTTAACAGGAGTTGCTACAACGCACACTGGCAGAACTGTCTTAACGCAGACTGCAAAAAGCACCGCACTACTAAGGAATACAAAGGTTTTAGTAACAAGGGGACTTTTTTAGGCCAGCGCCTACAAGCCCTAGGGATTAATCCATTAATAGTATTAGGACTAATTACCTTATTAAACTACCTATCAAACTAAATAGAGTAGTCTTTTTGGCACTCTTAGACTTGGGAGCATAAGCGAATTACATATCTAGGACAACAGTGTTCTAAGCTAGACTTAGATTATATCGTAAGAAACACGCTTACTTACTCTAAGTAGCTAATAGAGAATTAATGCCGGACGAACCGCTGATTATGTTTAAAGTGATAGCAGCACCCCTACAAATACAGGGGCACTATAAGGAAATAAACCTAGACGTCTTTGTAAAGGCCACACACAACGTTATACTAGGACTTCCCTAGTTATAAAAGTACAACCTAAAGATAGATTAGGCATAAGAAAGACTTTTGTTAGAAGGATGTAAATGCGGCACTAATGCATCTACGCCTACGCAGCGCACGCAGCAGCTGGTAGATAAGAAGGAGATCAACAACGTCTCTTCGACATATAAGACGCGCTAAGATAGAGCAGTTAACTCTGCAGATACCAAGAGCCCTACAGATCACAAAGCAAGAGTTAAGGAGGAGAAGAGTGCACCTCCTGCCATCCCTGACGTTTACTGACAGTACGCAGAGATGTTTAGAGAAGAGCTTACAGCAAAAGCCCTGCCTAAGCATAAACCCTGGGATCACAAGATCAAGCTCTAGGAAGGAAAGACACCAACCTTTAGGCCACTATACTAGTTATTAGAAAAGGAACTTAAAGTACTTTATAAGTATATTAAGGAGAACCTTAAGAAGGGATTTATTAGAAGATTAGAATTACCTGCAGGGTACCTAATCATGTTTGTTCCTAAGAAGGATAGCAAGCTACAACCTTATATCAACTTCAGGAAGCTTAATAAAATCACTATTAAGAACCGCTACCCGCTCCTGAACATCACAGAGTTGCAGGACCAGCTAGCAGGAGCTTAGTACTTTACAGCGTTAGATCTACAAGGCGCGTACAACCTTATACGCATAAAGGAAGGAGAAGAATAGAAAACAGCATTTAGAACGCGATACGGACTCTACAAGTACCTAGTTATGCTGTTCAGTCTAACAAACGCACTAGCAACGTGCCAGGAGTTGATTAACAACGTCCTGAGAGCACATCTCGACAGAACTGTAGTAGCGTACCTAGACGATATCCTAGTGTACTTAAAGACACTAGAAGAGCATACAAAACACGTCACAGAAGTGCTAGAATGCCTAAAGTAGGTAGACCTATAGCTTAAACCTAAAAAGTGCAAGTGGCATAAGGAGGAAGTTGAATTCCTAGGGTACATTGTAGGTTGACACAGAGTCAAGATTAGTCCAATAAAGGTAGAAGTAGTTAAGACTTAGCTAACGCCAAAAACGGTTAAACAGATCTAGGAATTCTTAGGATTTGTTAACTTTAACTGACGCTTTATTAAGGACTACTCTAAGATCGCAATCCTGCTAACAAAGCTCACGCGGAAGGATACACCATTTAAGTGGGGACAAGAACAAGACAATACGTTTAAGGCACTTAAGCAAGCCTGTATTGCACCTCCTATATTAATTACGTTTTGCAGCAGCAAACTGATGCGCATAGAGACTGACGCCTTAGATCTCGCGTTAGGCGCATGTATCACATAAGAGAAGGATAGACTATAGCACCCTATTGCATACTATTTACGCAAGTTCTTAGGACTAGAAGAACGCTACAATGTGTACAACAAGGAACTGCTTGCAATTGTATCAGCCCTGGAACATTAGCAACCATACGCAGAAAGCTGCTCCAAACTTACTATCTATACTAACCACAAGAACCTGGTATACTTTACTACCACTAAGGTCTTAAACTAACAACAAGTACGTTAGTCTAAGATACTTAGGTAATATAAGTTCAGGATATTATATACGCCAGGAAAAGACAATAGTAGAGCTGATGCACTTAGTTAACAACACAACCTTGCTAGAGAAAAAACAATCAACTAGTTCGCAGTTTTAGGAATTAACAACAATAGATCACTAGGACCATTATAGTAACTTAACAACATAATGCAGATTAAAATTAACTAGCGCATTACATCAGACGTACTAGAAGAACTTCAGGACAAAATTATAGCCAATTACCACAATAACCTGCTACACAGACACCCTGGAATTACACGCATAATAGAACTTATTAAACAACACTATAAGTTTAGTAATATAAAAGACAAGGTTACTAAGTACATTAAGAACTGTGTTAACTGTCAGTAAAACAAACACAGTACACACGTAAAATACAGAGAAATGCAGGCAATAGAACTGCTAACAGCACTATAGACGAACATTACGATAGATTTTGTTACATAGCTGCCTATCTTAAGAGACCCTGTTACCAGATACAACTATAACTCAATCTTCGTTATAGTCAACAGATTCACCAAGTACGCTAAAATAATACCGTTTTAACATAGTTATACTGCAGAGCAGCTTACACAAGTATTCCTAGATTAACACATAAGGCATTACAGCATACCTAAATTAATTATTAGCAACTAAGACAAGCTCTTCACGTCAAATTACTAGACCACGCTCTTGGCAGCAATTGGTACCAAGAAGAAGCTTTTAACAGCCTATTATCCGCAGACGGATGGACAGACTGAAAGAACAAATCAGACCATAGAAACATACCTACGAATCTACAGCAACCAGCAGCAAGACAACTAGGTTTTGCTGTTACCTATAGCACAGATTGCATACAACAAAAAATTGTTAGAAAACAGAAGAATTACTGTTCTTTCTAAACCACAGGATACACCCAAATCTCTTTACCAGAAGTCTGGACACGCCAATTCAGACTGAATCAGCAATATCCTTAGTAGCAAGACTGAAGGAAGTGCATAAAAAGGCACTAGAAAACATTAGTAAGGCTTAGGAACGAGCAATCTCATATGTTAACCAGAAAAGAAAAACAGCACCTTAGCTGAAAGAGGGGGATAAAGTCTATCTTCTTACAAAAAACCTTTGCACACAAAGACTAACAAAAAAACTGGACCACGTTAAAGTTAGACCCTTTTTTATTTCTAAGCAGATAAGCTTAGTTAACTACAGACTTGATCTGCTAAAGGATACAAAGATCTATCTAGTGTTCCACATCTTGCTATTAGAACCAGCTGACCCTAGAACGCCTATCCAGGAAAACTTCCATTATTAAGCTAACAGTAAAGATAAATAGGAAGTTAAAAAAATAGTAATATATAAGGGAAATAGTAATTAACAAAGGTATCTAGTTAAATGGTTAGGATACCTAGACTTAGAAAACATATAGGAACCACCTGCGCACCTTATAAGCTGCTGCTAATTAGTACGCAAGTACTATAATTCGCTACAGACTCTTTAATTAAACCAAGAGCGCCCTAGGTAGCTGGCGAGGCACACATGCTAATGGACGCCGCAGGACAGTTAGGATCGACTTCCTTAGCCAGGTCTAACTCGCCAGCCTTAACTATCCTATTTGCTAAACACAGCGCCTTTTGCCACACGCGTTTATTTGCCTGTTTTAGGATTTTCTTATTACGCAACAATTGCGCAATAACAGTTATAAGAAGTAACTTGTCTTCTTCTACCTTTTTCTTATACTCCTTGCAAGTCTTATCTAATAACGCCTAAGACATGTTTATATATAGCTTGCCGGCCTTTATACACTTAGCACACTTTAGACCTTTTAGACTACCTAGCATAATATAGCACTTGTAGCTGCTAAAGAAATAATAATTGTAGGGGACTTTGGCGGGTGTATTAGCTTAGCAGATTTCTAATATAAGACGGATGTTGCGGGCGTATAAGGACATCTTGACTTACAGGTTACTAGATACAGAGATTGCAGATTATATAAAACTCTAAAATATAATTATATAGTTTAAGGACAAACTAAAGAGGAAGGGGGGATAGTGTTATAATCCTGTGCTAGGGCACAGCACAAACATAAGTACCAGCCAACCAAGACCCCTAACTCCGCTCTGAAGGAACGAACAGTAGAGAAGGACAGAACAGATAGGGATGTTACGTAACTGCTTGTTAACAAGCATAACACATGTAACTGCTTATTAATAAGCATAGTACAATATGCTTGTCTACAAGCACCCTTATATATTTTATTAGACTAACTCTAGTTACTTATTAATAAGTACTGTATCTCCTTAGTATATAGTTAGTAGGAACATAACCCTTATAGTTCGTGTTTAACCTTATTAATTAAGTTTGTCTTTAGAATCTTAACCTGCTCTTGAACTAGACAGTCTACTCTGTACTATTTATTGCACCCTATCTTTATAAGCTTTGCTTAGTTAATAACCCTTACTGATCTAGTAACCGTACTTATCCCCGAGAACCAATAGAATCAGTGCTTACGGTCTTTAACTAAAGTACGACTTCAACACTACCCTACACTTACTAGATCCTTTACTAACTCTATAACAACACGCTAGGTATCCTGCCTTAACTCTGCTACCCCTGCTACTAACTCTGTATCCTCCCCTTCTTCCCTTACCTCTTACCTCTACGTAGTAAGGTTGCCTAAAAAAGTTGCATATTCTAGACTAGCGTAAACTAGAACCTAGAAAATATTAGTATTAGGTAAGAACAGGGAAAGATTATACTTACTAGGAAACACTTCTTATTTTTAAGTGTGCAATAAGCACACTTAGACAATAGCGCCTTAAGGAAGCTGTAATTAACCTCTTTCCCCCTTATAAAGGCGTAAACTAAATAAATACAGATAACCCTATAGGCCTCTGCAAGAGCTCTAGGCAGAACTAGTATTAGTATAGTAACTAAGTAATAAAACCTATAATTGTTAGTAAGAATATAAGGCAGCGTAGCAGGTATGCTTATAGTAAGAAATAGTGTCTATTAGAGTAAGGAAAGGTATAAGAATTGTTTGTTTATATACACACGCAACATACCTAGATAATAATAATAATAATAATAATAAACAAATAGCGTACTAAATAATAAAGGAAACAGCTTAGTTTTACCTTAAAATCTGCAACAATGTTGCAGGTAAGAAAGAGTTGTCTTTACCTTAGACAAAAATAATAACACAAAATTAAAACAACATAACAGTAAGCTACTAATACTCTAAAATAATACTAAATAGGTATAATCCTGCTAGAGGACATTAATATATATTTTTACGCGTATTAGGACAATCTACCTATATAAGAGGGGGGGTAGTGTAACACACTAGTTACCTAAAGCCTTATCTAATTCCTCTCTAATTTATTACTAACTTAGTGCTGTTACATCTCTGTCCACCCCACACTCTAGGCCAGCACTCTAATTCTTTCTAACTCTTATAAGGTATAAAAGGCACAAGGTTAATAGGTATAGAGAGCTAGTTTTTAAGTATTCTTTTATATAAGACCTATAGGAATAGAACAATTCTCTGTGTAAACTATACTAGTGCTCCTATACACCTCATAGCGGATACCTACATCCTTTAGAGACTTCTATTGTTAGGCGCTGGGCCTAGGGGCACCTCTGCCTGTCTTGGCGAGCTACCATGGGGCTAGTCAGCCCAGACAATATAAAGGTGTTAGAGGTTATTACTAATACTCCAGCAATTAGTCTTGTTACTATACACTACGTACCTTAATATACCTACTATCCTCTTTAACCCTATCTTCTCTTATAGTTACTTTATACACTCTTTATATTCTAATTACTCTTATATTACAATTAAAGATAGACCTAAGCTACTATAAGTCTTAAACTAAATTATCTAGGCTTACTGTCTTTAGAGAGGGACTAAGACAACCTACCTGTAGGAGAGCCGGTAGAGCGTAAGGTAACACCTCCCTCTGCAGATAAGGAGATACCTTAACAGACACTAAGTGTCTATAGTGCCTTAAGAGGATCTGTAGGTCCTCTAGGTGGTATACCTTACTCTAGAATTTGTATCTATAGGGCAGCTTTAGCTAGAGAAGGCCAGAATGGCCTAGAAGTGGGTAATTAATAACAGGAGTTAGAAAACCTGCGTAAATAGTTGTAAGAGACAAAAGACTAAGAGGAACTTTCCTCTCTTTATAAACTTAGACGCAAATATAACAAAGGAGATCTAGCAACAATCCTATCCTTCTAAAAAGTATAAGAAGGAGTAGAAAAACTACAATCTTCTCTATCTATAAATCTTCTATAACCTAAACCCCTATAGAAGTATGTAAAGCATAACTACGCTAAATATAACTATTAGGAGAGAGATTATAAGGGATACCTCCTCTAATCCCTAGTTAATTTCCTTATAGAGGAATAAAAGATTAACTTTAGTATAAGGTACCTCTTAGAGAACCTAAAGATGTTGTAGTAGGCCTACTGCACAACTAACTACAGTAATTAGCTAACCTAGGAACTAACGTAGCAAGAACTAAAAAGAATTATGCTAGATACTCTAGGAACGCTAGCTAAACGTAAGCAAGCAGCGTATAAATCCTTAAAGCAATATAAGTAGTAGAAATCTTAGTTCCCTATAGATCTACTAGACTTTATGCGTCTACTATAGAAGGAACTAGGCAACTTATATACGCTAGAGCTTTAAGTCCTAGAATATGTTACTGTACTGCTCCCTAGCCTATAAAAGGACTTGTTCCTTATCCTCTATAATTAAAGGGACACAATCCTAAAGGTAGAGGAGCAAGTTAAAATTATTATTTAGAGACTAGGTTATTATGGCTAACAGCTACCTAAGACGACTCTAGCTAAGGGTAAGACAACTAATAAAGGACTACAGAAACACTAATTTAGTAACTCTAGGTTAGAGGGGAACATAAAAACCCTAAAAAAGTTATTTAAGCCTAAGAAGTTCTATAAGGAGCTAGTAAAGGGTAAAAAGGGCTAAGATAGGCTACATAAGGCCTAAAACGCGTGCCTTAAGTGCAGAGAAACTAGTTACTATTGCCCTAACTGCCTAAAGCTAAAGTTAAATTAGAAAGACCCTACTCTAGATAAGTTAGGAAAAGATTAGGGGCCTAAGACCTAATCTCCTCTCTTGTAGCCTATATTAAATTGTCTAAAGAGAAGAAGGAGAATATCTCTCTTTATAAGGTAGTGTACCTAGAACATATATGCCTACTTACAGTTAAAGCATCTATAGGTAACGCAGAGAACGTGGAAGCCCTAATAGATAGGGGGTTATAACTAAACTTAATTTTAGTTCTCCTAGTAAAGGAGTAGGATCTAGAGGTTATACTGTTAAATAAAATAGTAGCTAAAGGTGTAGGCGGAGCAGAATTGCCTATCTATAGAGTAACTACAGCAGAAGTATCTATTGTTAACTTCTGTAGAAGATAGGAGGTCTAACAGATACCCTTTATAGCTATAGACCTACAAAGGTACAAGATATACCTTAGATTGCCCTAGATTAACTAGACAAACCCTAGGCTAAGCTATTTAAGCTAGCGTATGCTCTTCTAAGGGAAGAAGTATAGGGACTCTCCTAAACTAGAGAAAATAGTGTTAGAAGATGCTAAAGAGTTTAAACGCACTATAAGAAGTCCCTTAGTAGACGTTTATATGTGTATAGTGAACTTAGTAGATACACACAACCTAATATCTACTAAAAAGAGCCTAATTCTAGAAGTGTATTGCAAATATGCGCACTTAGGATTACAGGAGAATACTTAGGTCCTACTAGAGCATAGAGAGCACAACCTAGCAATTGATATTGCAGAAGAAGCTACTTCCCCCTACTAACCGTTATACAGGCTATCTACAACAGAATTAGAGATACTTAGGAAGTATCTAGCAGAATATCTACAACGTGGCTATATATAACACTTAAGGTCGCTAGCAGGGGCGCCTATTCTCTTTTTAAAGAAGAAAAACAGTAACCTATAACTATGTGTAGACTATAGAGGTCTAAATAAGATAACAGTTAAAAACTACTATCTATTACTACTAATTATAGAGTTACAAGAATAACTAGCGTAAGCTAAGTTCTATACTAAACTAGATATACATAAGGCGTATTACTGTATCTAAATTAAGGAAGAGGATAAGTAGAAGACTACTTTTTAAACTAGGTATAGACATTTTAAGTATATAGTAATGCTGTTTAGACTTATAAATGCTCCTACCTAATTTCAGGCCTATATAAACAAGGCACTAATAGGATTAGTTAATATAACTTATATTATGTATCTAGACAACATATTAGTATACTCTAAGACAGAGGAAGACTACGTTAGACACGTTAAGGAGGTCTTAGAGAGGCTTTGTAAAGGAAACCTCTATATACGCTTAGATAAGTATAAATAGCACTGTTAATACATAGAGTACCTTAGGTACATAGTCTTACCTAAAGGGGTAAGCATTAACCTAAACAAGGTTAAAACAATCTAAGAATAGCTAATCCTGCGCACAGTTTGCAATATCTAAGTATTTATAGGCTTTATAAACTACTATTAGAGATTTATTACAGGGTTTTCTAAATTAGCCTTGCTATTAACCTAATTAACCTAGAAAGGGCTAAATTCAGCTAAATCTAGTTAAGTAATAAGGGAGGAGGAGAGTTAGCCTCTTAAGCTAAGTAAAGAATCCCTATAAGCTTTCTAGAATATAAAGGACTTATTTATTAACGTACCTATCTTAGTTTATTTTGTACCTAGGAGGCAGACTAGGATAGAAGTAGATGCCTCTAGAGGCGCCATCTTAGGAATCCTTAGTTAACTATTCCCTAGGGAGGGGAAGCTAGCCTAATAGAGGCCTGTAGACTTCTATTTAAAGAAGTTAATCTAAGCAGAGTATAACTATAATACTTATAACTAGGAACTTCTTGCAATTGTCTAGAGCCTATAACATTAGCAAAGATACTTAGAAAGTACCTTCTTTAAGGTCCTAACAGATTACTAAAACCTAAAATGGTTTATAGAGACAAAGGTTCTTAGCTATTAGCAAGTAAGGGCATACTTAGTGTTATCTAAGTTTAACTTTATAATTACTTATTACCTAGGGTTTACAAACCCTGCAGATAGACTCTTACAGTGTCCTAATTACATAAGAGAGGCGCAAGACCTCTTATAAAAGTACAATAAGGCTTTTATATAACCGCTTTAGGAGATCCTAACTAGAAGGAACCCTAATACTCCCCTAGTAGCAGCTATAACCCTTTGTTTGTCTGTAAAAGAAAGAAAGGATATAAGAGACCTTAAAAGAGAAGAATTAAGAGAGAACAGTTACACAGAGCTAACAACGGACTTAGACAATACAGACAAACTCTCTAGTACTAAAAAAGAGTTAAGTAATGTTAAAATAGGATAAAATAACCTAGGAAAAGATAATATAGCTAAGGAGAAGCGTATCTTGCTTATAAGGCTAAAGGATAAAGTTCAAGTAATTAAAGAACATTACAATAACCTAATGTTAGGACACTTTGGAGCATAAAGGACCTTAGAGAAGATTTAGCGCAGATACACCTAGAAGGGCATTACTAAGGACATATCTAACTACTACTACAATTGCTTAGTATATAGGAGATTAACTACTACCTAATATAAACTGTACAGGTTATTATAACCTTTACTAGTGCTAAGCTAACTATAGAAGGACGTAACAATAGATTTTATTATAGAATTACCCCCTAGTAAGGTGGCTAGGCTAGTGTATAACTCTATACTAGTAGTAGTGTGCAAATTAACTAGAACGTTACACTATATACTAGCTAGGGCTAATTAGGATAGAAAAGATCTAGCGCATACCTAGACTAGAGAAACTATCTGTTTACACAGCGCGCCAGCATAAATTATCTTAGATTAGGGGCTACTAATAAACTTAAAGACGTAGAAAACCTTTAACTACTATTTAAACTTAAGACAAGTCTTAACGTTGGCCTATTATCCCTAGATAGATAGCTAGATAGAAAGGCAAAATTAGACTCTTAAATAGTACTTACGTTGCTCCTATACTCTAGAATAAGACAATTAGGCCCTATAGATTTTATTTACGGAATTTGCGTATAATAATAGTATTTACGTATCTATAAATATAACACCCTTCTAAGCCTGTTACAGTATAGATCTAAGGGGCACAGATTAGCCTACTTTAGTATTAAAAGGTAGAGAATCTCCCCTTATAAAGGAATTAGCTGCTAGAGTTATTTCCTTATAGGCTACCTGCAAAGCAAATATAGAAAAGTTAAACAAGTATTAAAAGAAACACTTAGATAAGAAACGACTACTAGCACCCTTTAAAGTAGGTAACAAAGTACTAGTCTCTAGCAAGAATATTAGGACAGTACGCCTAAAAAAGAAGCTAGACTAGAAATACCTAGGACCTAGGACTATTATAGCCTAGATTGGCCCCAGTACATACAGAGTAGACCTGCTAGGAACAAAAGGGATCTATCTAGTATTCTATGCGTTACTGCTAGACCTATACATACTAAGATGTTAACTCCTAATTATACAGGAATAAATACAAGAACCTATAGTTAAAGGGGAAGAGAAGGTATAGGATGTGGAAAAGGTCCTTAACAGAAGGTAACTAGACAACAGACAGTAGGAATACCTAATTAAGTAGGATAGATTCCCTAACTTAGAAAATTCCTAGGAAATTAGCACAAATCTTTCTAAAGAAGCGCTAAAACAATACTAGAAAATAATAAAGTAACTGCTTAGACTGCGTAATAAGACGTTAAGGTTAAAGTCTAAAAAAGGAGGGGACTAAAAAGGCTAAATATCTTTACTTAATTATGATTTTTCCCTATAGGGGTTTTTTAATTAATAAGTGTTTAATAGTTTACACTAAGGGAAAATATAACTCTATCTTACCCTAAGAAATATAGACTAGCTAAAGCAGACATCTTTTAGCCTATTATAGCTATTTCTAATATAAGGAGATAAAGAAAGTTACATACTACATTATATAGTTATAATTGTAAGCAAATATAGAAGAATTAGTATAGAAGAACACCTTCCTAGTATTATTTAAACTATCTAAGAGTGTAATGTACCTAATTGCTATATTAGCCTAAAACTGTCTACTAACTACAAACTTAGGTATTATTAATCTAAACCTTCTTTATAAGGAACATCTATTAACTATAACTACTACTATAGGCATAAGTAGTAGCCTTACAACCACTATAAGGCTTCTTAGCAGCAGCAGCAGCGGCAGCAGCATCGGCGGCAGCCTGCTTAGCAGCCTCTTGCTCCTCCTACTCCTCTTAGAGTTAACTAAGTGTCTTTCTAGTGCCTGCAATCTAGTACTTTAACTATAAAAGAAGTTAGATATTATTAAAATAGGTTAAAACGTGCTATAATACCTTCTTACACGGGGTAATAGGCGCATCTAGATTAGACTTGCTACCACTCTCCTCTAACATCTTCTTTTGCTTTATCTTAGCCTTAACAGCGCTAGCCTTAGATTAATCTTGCTTCTTAACATAGATGCTAGATAAGGTTAACTTACGTATGTAAGTGTTGCTATTGTAGAGTATAAGCAGCTCTTCTTGTAGTAAATAGTTCCTACTAAGGTTAGATTATGCTATAATGTGCTAAAAAGAGACAGAACGTACTCTTAAATCATACCTAGCAACAAGCTGGCCTAGTTAACAATAGACTTGCCTATTGCGGTCTTCTTGTTAATAGACATAGGCGCAGTAGTAGTAGATGTTATAGGGGTGGTCTTAACGCTAGCTGCATTAACAATAGCGGCATAAGCAGTAGTAACTAGGCAATAACTAGAGTAAAGGCGCGCTATGTTGCTAGAAAGCCTTAAATAGCTGTTAGCGTACTTATTAGGGCCCTAAACGTGTTAAAAGATGCTAAAACAAGCTAAAAGGAGATAAAACACGTACTAATAGGCAATTCTTGTTGCTATTATAGCACTCTCTGTAGTAGTAGGCCTAGGCGTCCCTATAACGCAGGCTACCCTATAAAGCTAGGTTAGTAGAGAAACAATAGTCCCTATAGACATTACTATTAGCAATATAGTAGAGGTAGAGCATACAGCACTACTTAGCAGTCCTACTATTCTTAGTAATGTTAATCTTGCGGCAAGCAGGTATAGACATAACAGCTATAGTAAATAGTAGTTAGTAACAGTTAGTAATAGTTAGTGGTGGGCGGTAGCAGTTAGGAACAGTCTAGAAAGGTTACTAAGGCGCGTTATGCGGTACTATCTGCTAAAACATGTTAGAACGTGCTAGAAAGACCTAGAAAATCCTTTAGCTATCCTTACAAAAGTGCTAGACGGAATAGGTTAGTACTTACTAAAATAAAGTGGGATATAGTAGTAACTAACAAAACTAGGGGTATAGATAGCTTATATGCTGCTAGCTACCTAGTTAGAGCTTTAGCCTACGCAGACAGCTGCCTAGACCCTAGAGGTAAAGTAAGAGGTAAGAGAGGATTTCTGTTTAACTTTTACTAGGTAAAGGCAGAATTAGTATTAAGCCCTATCTAGCCTCACAAGGCGTCTAAAATGCCTAAACCTAGTTAGAATTGGCTATAACAGGACAGACGTAGTAAACACGTCTAATACCAGGCTAAAATAATAAAGTATTGCTAATTATACCATTGTTTAAGCCAAACAATCTAGAGAAGGGAGGCATTGTTAGGCGCTAGGCCTAGGGGCACCTCTGCCTGTCTTGGCGAGCTACTATAGGGCTAGTCAGCCTAGACAATATAAAGGTGTCAGAGGTTATTACTAATACTCTAGCGATTAGTCTCGTTACTACACACTACGTACCTTAATACACCTGCTATCCTCTTTAACCCTATCCTCCTTTGTGGTTGCTTTGTACACTCTTTACATCTATTATCCTGCGTTGTTACACGTGCCTGCTGTTTACTCTCCGCAATCTCCTAAGAGATTAGGTGCCTTAATCTAGGGGCTAAGGCTGCTAGAGGCGTAAGTAGTTAGACGTTGTCTGCCTTATAGGCTAGATCTGTAAGGCCATAACTAGTAACGTCTACAAAAGGATTGCTAGCAGCTTCTACAGCCCTGTTCCTTCGCGAACTAGTCTGGGATTTACTTATTTGTAGGGGATCTTGTCTGTATGCTATTAGTAATAGTAAGCTGTTAGCCTTAATATATATAATGCCTTGCTTAGGCCCTTATATAGTATAGTCTAGGCTCTAGCATTTTATTATAACGTAAATCTTAGGTAAAATTACTAGTTACCCTTCTATTAGTTAATAGACCTGTGCCTAGATGTTTATAACAAAGATTGTCTTTTTTACATAGTAGGTTGTAACAGGTAAGAGAGCAGTAAGAGGCTAGGTTATTACTAGAAAGCTGTTAGGTAGAGGGAGTTTAGTGTATATAAGGACTGTATCTGCTTGCTTATAGTGCCTTATTATCCCTACACCCTTATCTACATCTACCTTCTAGCCCTTACCTTTAATAATATAATACCCTCTTTAACATACATCTCCTATAAGGCACTGCCTAACTACACCTACTAGGTGCCTAAGAGCATGCAGCCCTAGCTGTTGCTTTTGCGGTACTAGTGCTGCGCCAGCATTACGCACTTAACTACCTTATCTAAGAGTAACCCTAATAGCACTATCTTGTCCTTTATCTATGTCTTTTGTTAGTCTAGTAGGTATAGGCTTTTTAAGGCCAACTTTAGCATATGTCCCTGCTATGTCTAATTAAAGGAAAAGATGTGTGTTAAGGTATTTCCTGCGCTGTCCTAGTGTCTACCCCTACTAACTTTTGTAAATTAACCCTGTTTTCTATTTAGCCTACAACATGCTTAATTTCTTAATTAAGTATACCCTCTACAAGATAAATAATAAGATAATTACTTTAGGCAACTAGATAACTAATAACAACATAATTGTTTAGGTGTAGACGTACTAGCAAACTACGTATAACTACGCTAAGGCTTATTATAACAGCTTTATTACCTATAATACTATAGTTTACTGTTGTATTAATAAGTCTAGTCTAAGTAAGACTAAGTATACTTAAGCCTGTTAGGTCTCTTAGTTGTATAACCTTAAGCGGTACATTATAGGTGTTTTCCTCCCCCTTTTTCCTATACAGAGCTAACTTTTTATAGGCTATAGTAAGGACTATTAGTATAAAGCTTCCTAATAATATAATAATTAACAGCATAATTAAGAATTACTTCTAGAAGACAGGTAGTGCTTACAACGCAGAGAAGCGGTAGTACTACTATGGTACTAACCTGCCTTCTACTGTCTAGGCTCTGTTAGCTCCTTTTAAGCAGTTTTTGTTGTCTTTAACTAAACCTACCCTAGGTAGTTGTTGCTGTTTTAGCCCCTCCTATAAGATAAGCCCTTCTAAGGGTTATAGAGGAGCTGCTTAAGCTATAGTTGTAGTTATAAAGACCCTCCACTTTAGTAATAATTTTTAATAAACTAGTAGATAGTAATAAAACTCTCCTTTCTTATAAATGTGCTACTTTTGCTAGTAATATATTAGATAGACGCTAGGCCTCTTTTAGCCTCTAGTTGTATAAGTCCTAGGGCTATCTATCCTTACCTTTTTCTTTAGCTATTTTAGAGTAGGGTTTATTATACAGACTTCTAAGGACATCCCCTCTTTTACCTTAACAGCGCTAGTTTTCTAGTTATAGTCTAGCTTACTGTTAATAGATTACCTGCTTAAGCGTATTAGTAATAATCCTAAAGGATCTTATTACAGTAGTTAAGGTTCTTAAGTAGTTCCTAGGTGGCTTCTTTATTTAGCTAACCTAGCTACTAAACTCTACACTTCCTTCCTTAGGTAGCAGTATTTCTATGTAACAGTATACCTTTAACTTTAAACCTGTTACTAGGTAAGACATCTTCTAGTATACTAATAGGACCTAGCTAGAACCTACTACTTAAAAGGGGTTCCTTTTAGTGCTTAAGAAGTAATATGTTAAACACTAGGTGTACTCTGTCTATTAATAGGGGTAGCTTTAGCATATACGCTAGCTTACCTACCTTTTTAATTAATATAAATAGCCTAAGGTACTAAGCTTTAAACTTCTTAGAAGAAGAGCTTATTGTTAGGTTCTTAGCCTAAAGGAGAACAGAGTCTCCCTTAGCAAAGTGTTGTTTAGACTATTTTGTGTTATACTACTAGGCGTTGCCTTTTTGTATATACTCTAAGGCCTTCTTTACTATTTTCTATATCTTGTGCTAGCGTAATAGGTAGCTAGCAACCTGCTAGCGTAGTTCTAGTGTTGCCTTGTCCTTGTCCTAGACAGTTTAGGGTTTTTATAGCTAGTGCTTATTAGGCATCCTATTAAATTATTTAGGGTCTGTGCTAATGGTAACCTTTATAGGAGATTTTCTGTAGGCAGAGTAAGCTTTAAAGTTATAGGCGTACTTAGCGTATAGTAGAAGGTCTACCTAGTTATCCTATTAGTAGTTTATGTATATGTAGAGGTACAATTCTAACTTCTAGTTTTAGTGCTCTGTCTGCCTATCTGTCTAGGGGTAGAAAGCTGTACTTAATTAGTAGTTAATCTTAAGGTAGTAGCAGATATTAGACTAGAATTAACTAGTAAACACTAAACCTTAATCTAACAACAGCGTATCTAGTAGTTCTTGCTTTGTTAAGCTCTACTCTATAAGCAGCTTAGCTAGGTGCTAGGCAGTAATTGTCTTAGTATAGGGTAGGTACTAGACATACTTACTAAAGCAGTCTATAAGGACTAGTATAGAGTTATACTTATTCCCCTTAGCATCTATTAACTTTAGTAGGTCTGTTATAAAGTTAAGGGAGAAGTGCTGCTAGGCTGTATTTAGCACTAGTAATAGTATAAGTAATCTCTACAGCTTATACCTCCTAATTTTATACAGTTAGTACGTAGGACACATTTAGATATACTTATATACGTCTGTTATTAGTTGCAGCTAGTAGTACTTTCTCTTAAGTACTTTAGCAGTCTTATCTATACTGTAGTAACCTTCTATAGGGTTATTATAATTCCTTAAAAGAATAGTTTAGCGCAGTGTAATATTATTAGGAATCTAAACTTTCCTACTCCTGCATAAGGTCCTACTAGGGTTAACCTCCTAGTAGTGTTATCCCTTCTTTGCTCTGCTATCCGTCTAGGTTATTAGTAACTGGTTTATAGGGTATGCTGCGTCCTATTACTAGACTTACTTAATAAGTTTATTTAGAGTTCTAGGGTTTCTAAGGCGTAAGTAGAATCTTCTTGCATAGCTTTGTTTGTAAGGTGTGTAGAGGCACTAACTCTGTTGTCTAGGCTATAAAGGAGAGCTTCTGCAATGCTAAAGTCTAGTTCCCTAGCTTTAGTGTCTTTAGATTAACTCTAGCTCTAATAGCTATTAGATAGAGGGTAAAAGGCTAGAGGAGACCAGTCTCTAAGGCTAATCTAATGTTAGCAGAATTCCTTAGGGACAATTTTGGGCAGTTGCTAGACCTCTGCTAGGTCTTCTACAGGTATGTTACTCCTAGATGTTATCTATATATCTTTTTAAGCCCTAGACTTTTAAATTATCTAGATCTAAAGCTCCTATTATAAGGGAGGTAGTATAGCGTCCTATAGGGCTTACTGTTCTCTAACCTTATAATCTTATACATAGTCTAGACGCCTTAAGAGGCTATCTACTACGTTCTCTAGTCCTAGCTTATATTTAACTTTAAAGTTAAATCTTACTAGCTCTTCTGCCTAATAGGCTTGCTTTAGAGAGAGCTCCTTTATTATTATAAAGTACCTTAGATTATTATAGTCTAAGAGTACCTAGATTATTACAGAGGCGTGTTTAAGGTAGTGTCCCTACTACCTAAAAGCCTTAATAATTACTAAGAGTTCCTTATTATAGGTGTGCTATCTAATAGAAAGACCTTAGAACTTCTAGCTCTAGAATGCTACTAGTGTCTAGTGCAGCTCTGTTGCTACTTTAGACGTCTAGGGTTGCAACAGGATGGCTGCTATAGTAAAGTCTCACGCGTCTGTAAGAATAATAGTAGGCTTATTAGGTTAAAGTGTTGTAGCACTAGAGCTTTTATAAACTTCTCCCTAATTATAAGAAATACTGTGTAGGCTTCCTCTAGCTAGTGCTATAGTTTATTCTATTTTATTAGTCCCTTTTAGCTTTTCTTTAGTTTTATATTCCCTTTTTCTAGGCTAGGGACCCCCTAGTTCTCTGTTAGGCTCTAGGCAGCTGTTATATAGTTAATAAGCAGTTAGATAATTCCTAAGTAGTTAAAAATACATTATTAATAGAAGTTAGTAAAGCCTAAGAACACCTAAATGTCCTTATAGCTTAATAGCTCTAGCTATTTAGTAATAGTACAGACCCTCTTAGGATCTATAACTACGCTGTCTAGTGTAATAATAAATCCCAGAAATTCTACTAACTTGCTAGAGAAGACGCACTTGCTTGCCTTTGCAAACATTCCCTACTTAACTAGGCAATCTAGGACCTCCTTAACGTGCTTGTTACAGTCCTTCTTGTCCTAGGAATAGATAAGGATGTTATTAAGGTAGACTACGCAGATCTCGTCTAGTAGGCCTCCTAGGGCTTAGTAGATATAGGATTAAAACGTAGCTAGCACGTTTGCTAGGCTGAATCGTATTACTAGGTACTTAAAAGGCCTGTACTGTGTCTTAAACGCAGTCTTCTTCTTATTACATTCTTTAATCTAGAGCCTGTAGTAAGTTTTATGTAGATCTAGCTTAGTAAACACTTTTACTTTTAAGAGGCAGTCTATTATCTTGCTAACTAGCAGGATAGGGTACTAGTTCTTAATAGTTACCTTATTTAATTACTAGTAGTTAACACACAGCCTTATAGTGCTATTAGACTCTAGGATAAACAGGATAGGGGCTTCTGCCAGCAATTTGCTTAGGCAGATCTAGCCCTTTTCCTGTGCTGTTTTAAGGTTTTCCTAGAAAATATCTAGCTCTCTGCAAGACAAGTTATAGATTAGGACATTAGGGACCTTAGCTCTATCTTTAATCTTAATAGAGTAGTTATACTCTAAGTGTAGTGCTAATATACTTATTTATTATTTACTAAAGGTAAACTACTTATAATAGAGGTGCTTAGGCACGTATTTAAGCTCTTCTATATCTAAGGCGTTATCTCCTAGAACAGCGCTGCTGTTAAGTCCTACTGCTATAATTCTTAACTATTTAGCTAGATAGGTTGCGTCTAGCGTCTGTCTAGCGTTTGTCTAGTAGGCGTCTGCTAGGCTGCCTATGCTTAGGCTTCTAGGGTGTAGTAGATATAGCTGCTTGCCTAGACCTAGCTTACTAAACAATTGTTTAGCAGTTAATAGCTAGATTCTTTTAGCGTTGTTAGTAAACTACTTATAGGTTCCTGCTAAGAAACAGATATATAGGTCTGCTTTAGCTAGCTATAAGTAACCTAGAACTAGGTTGTACCTAATAAATAATGTAGACTAGAACTTAGTTAGTCTAATTGTCTTAGTTACTTCTTTGCTGTTGTAGCAGACTATTATTAACTAGTACTAGTTAGTTAAGGACAGCTCTGTGTTGTCTAGGGCTACCGCCTTTAGTTGTTAGTTAGTGCCTATTAGGTTAAGCCTTAGGTCTCTAGCTGCATGCTCTGTAATAAGGTTTAGTTCTAAGCCTAAGTTGTACAGAGCCTAGAGAGGGCTAAGTTTACTGTTAGCGTTGTTAAGCTAGACTGTGACTATTATACAGGTTTGTTTCCTCTTAGTCTCTAACCCTAGCTACAGGTAGGATAGATTAGTAACTAGGGCTTGCTATTTCCTAGATTTAGATTGCCACTAGAATGTTAATTACTGCCTCTGCGGCCTCTCTAATAGGCCTACTGCTAGTATCCCTAGGGCTGTTATCCCTAGTTCTGTAGTTAACCTTAAGATTGTTAATAGTTGTTGCCTTTAGGGTTCTATCTTCTGCCTAATAAATTAGCAGTACTAGTTACTAGCTAGAGGTCTCCTAGGTGCTTCCTAGTGTCGCTCCTAGAGGGGGTTAACGCCTAACTATTATGCCTTTTGAAATTTCTCCTAGTAGGAGAAGAAAAAGATCTCTTGTTTCTACTGCTGCCTTTAGTCTGCAACCCTAAGTTTAAGGGGACTGTTAAGGTTTCTGCGTTCTAGAGGGCCTGTTTAAACTCTGCCTACTTAGTAATATATTCTAGACTACTGTTCTACTAGATTTTATGTTAGAGTATAGGGAGCGTAAGGCTCTACATAAATGCTATCTTAAGCGCATAGTTATTACTGCTGTCTTTAAACTTTATAAAGTTAGAGGGTAGTAGAGACTCCTGCTTATTTAACTTAATTAGGAATATGTTAACTAAATTATTAGACTTCTACTTATAGTTAACGTACTTATAATAGTTTTTATACTATATAAAGACTAGGTCTTAAACAAGCTACTCCTCTTCTGCACGGAGGTTAGCCTAGGTCTAGATTAATCCCTTGTTAATATGTTGTTAAATTAATTCCTAGTAGACACTATAGTAGATAGTGCCTATAATCTAGTAGGTCTAGGTACGGTGGCAAAAGGGTAGGGGTAGGGTAGGGGTAGGGTACATCACGTGATGTACCCCTACCCTACCCTACCCCTACCCACACTAATTCTATGCCAAGAGGGTAGGGGTAGGGTAGGGTCCACATGGGGTACGGGTAGGGGTTGGGTAGGGGTTGGGTAGGGTAGGTGTCAGCGTCCAACTCTTTAACCAAAGCAGTTATTGCAAAACTTTGTACTACAGAAATGTAGAGCAAAACAAGCGCTTTCAAACAATATATATACCGTGAGACCCCGATCAAAACTGGTAGAGTTACAGCAGTTGTTGTGTAAATCCTAGGTTGTTACTACGTAGGCCTACGTAACAATTGCTCTAGCTCTACCAGTTTTGATCGGAATCTCACGGTATATAGACCGTTTAAAAGCGCTTGTTTCGCTTTACATTTCTGTAGTACAAAGTTTTGCAATAACTGCTTTGGTTAAAGAGTTGGACGCTGACACCTACGGGCCCTACTTAGGCCTACCTCTTCCCTACAGACCCTACCCCAAACCCTACCCTACCCTACCCCTACCCCTGGTCCGTACAGACCGTACCCTACCCCTACCCCACGCTAGAGGTACCCCTACCCTATCCCTACCTAACGTCCGTGCGGATCGTACCTAACCCCTACCCAACCCCAGGGTACCCCCTACCCTTTTGCCAGCGTAGGTCTAGGTAACAGAGTTGTTAAGTACTTAAGTGTACTAGAACGCTGTGTCTATATCCTTAATCTACTAGTCTACCTGCTAGGTTAATAGAGGCTTATTATCTATCCTAAGTTTTAGCCTAGGCTAAATATTATTAAGAACTTACATTATCCTGCTAGCCTTATTAAATGCTAGGTATTAGCTACCTAGCGCGTGTCTAGCATACGTCTGTTACAAGGTCTTAACTACCTAGTTAAATTATTATTACAAGATTTTAATCTCCTACTTAGTAGCGCTAGACAGTTCTGCCTTATTAAGTGCTTCTAGCAATAATAGGATAGAAGCTTATAGCAATTCTATTGTAGGTTGTATAACGCGTAGCGTTAGGACATCTAGTGTTGTAATACCTGCTGTTATAGTGTCTAACTTACCCCTAATATAAGGGTTAAGTAGTAGCTCTATAGGCAATAGTAACACCCTAAGTATGTTATTGCGTTGTTAAGCATCTAGCTCCTAACTAGGGTTATTGCAGGGGGGTAGCTTGTCTACGTTGCTAGTAGTTAAGCAAAGGTTGTGTTGTCCTCCTGCTATTGTAATAGCTAGGTTTCTCCTGCTCCTCTGCTGCTATTTAGCTGTCTGTTCTAAGAGGAGTATAAAGGATTTAAATTATAAGGTTGTTGTAGGCAGGCAATAGAGCAGACTCAGCAGAGCAAGATAGGACAAATAATAGGGTAATATTTAAGAGATAAGACAAATCCTTAATAGATAAGTCTTAAGGTTTGTGAATATTATATGCGTGTGTGGCCGGTAGGTCTCTAGGCTTGGCCTGGGACCTGGCTGAGGTATCTCCTGGCGTGAGGAGAACACTTGTAACATAATTTAAGTCCTTGTCTAATTTGCTCTTAATAAGCAATTCATTACCTAATCATTTAGAAGGCACTACTGCGTAATCCTAGTAAATTGTGTAATAGGTTCCTTTAGACCAGGGTTTATAGTAATGCCTAACATTAGTAGTAATCTAATTTAGGTAGGTCCTTGAAAATCTCTAAGTCTCTATCTTAGTGCAATCTAATGCGTCTTTTTCTAAAGGTAATCCTAGAGTGGTGGGTTGTAGGAAGTTGTTAACTTAAAAGCTTTAGTTGTTATAAGGCCTCCAGAATTACAACTGTTGTCTTTAACAATAATAGGGACCTATTTAGTTTGTAGCTAGAAGGGGTCTAAGTCTATAGATACTTAAATAACTAAACAAACTTTACAATTTTATTTAGCGGCTGTTACTAGCTAGGACAAGTATTAAAGTATAATGTAACAACGCAGGTTTATAGAAGTTTCTAAAAGGTGTAGGTATTCGCTACAAGGTGTATAGGAGCACTAGGATAGTTACTTAGAGAATTATTCTATTTCTATAGGTCTTGTACGAAAAGATACATAAAAACTAACTATCTAGACTTGTTAACCTTGTGCCCTTTATACCTAAAAGTGCTGGGAAGAATGAGAGCGCTGACCTAGATGTGGGATAGAAGCGGGATGTAACGGCACTGAGTCGGAGATGAGTTGGATAGGGATTGGACAGGAGCCTTCAGAAGGACCGGTGCGTTATAGGGTTAGCTCTCTTACAGGTGTGGCTTGTAAGGTAGTCCTAGGTAGTGTTAGAGTGGATGTTAAAGGCTTCTAAATGCTAGGGGTAGGTCAGGTTAGAAGTAGGTTATTAGACTAAGGCTAAGCATTAACTGTTTAGGGTTAGGTCTAAGTTAGATTAGTATTAGGTGTGGTATATACAAGGTTCTATTTCTATTATATATTTTACGCTGTATAACACTCCACCATAAGTTTAAACAAGTTATTATGTAACCTACTAATTCATAGTTTTAGACTTTAAAAGGCTTAAGTAATTTCTATCCATATGTTGTAAGCCTATTCTACCTTAGGCACTTGTCTCTAAATAGCAGAACTGAAGAAGAGTGTAGACGTTCATTCTACCCTCCGCTTATGTTTATCCCAATGGCTGTCCTTATTACAAAGGCTGTAGATCGAATTCAATATCGTCCAGCCCGGCATCCGTAACTCTTATTTTAACCATGCGCTTTCGTGCAACAGCAGCTACTCTTGCCGCAGTCTTACCCAACGGGGTTGCTAATAGTGTATCCCATCCTACCCCTCCAGGTGCAACGTCGAAGTCGGCACTAGCACCAATGCGAAGCCTTGATCGGACACCTGCAATCGCAGTTTTTGTGTCTTCATTGACAACCCAAGTAAACATAACGATATTTATGTCTCTTGGCGAGTGACCCTCATTATTCCACAAAGCTAGCATTATCTCGCTTAAGAACAGTCGATTCGGCGCTTGATCATGTGCGTTCCAGGCAGCCTTGACAATGATCTTGTGATCGTAATCATCGATAATAATCAGATCAACTGGTGAACGGCCATTTTGATAGCCTGTTGAGAATACTTTGGTACCTTTTGGCCCTTCTTGCACAGTGTACGCGGGGTTGCCCTAGTAGTAGATATTAGAAGAGTGAAGATAGACAGGCATGTCGCTCACGTACGAGAATCTAGAACAGAGTTAGATAATCCCAAAAGTTATACATCTAGAAGAAGGGATAAACCGAAGTACGTACAACGCCGAGCACAGGACCTATAAGAAGGAAGCAAGCAATGGAGAGGTGTTTGAGTATGTACACCATGGTTTCTCGGCAGCTTGGGGGTTGTAGGGATGTAAGTCAAGTAATCCTAAGGAAGGTGCGGAGGGAGAAGGCGCGATAAATAAGTAAAAGATTCGTTCGTAGTCGTGTCTTATATATTCATATATTCATATCTGCGTCTGGCTCGTCGTCTCTTTAAATAAAAGATGAGAGTCGACATGTGACCCCCCACATCCCAGCGTATGTTCCACTCCTTCGTGTATGAAGGGACATTGGGCATCAATATGCGGAGAGACCTCCGGCATCATTATACGAAGGGATATCGGACGTTGGTCTGATATACGTTTGATGCTGATTTCCTTATCCCATGGCATGCATCCAGAGTTGCCAACAATCAAATCAAATCAAATCAAGTCTCGCGAACGGCCCTACAATTGGGGCGTGCACGTGGTCACGGACCGGATAGTGCTGCGTGGAGAGACTTTTTTGGACTTGATTTGTTTGTTGGCAACTCTACTATGGTTGTTGGCATAAGTAGTGTAGGTGGTTCCGGCATAACCAAGGTGTTCTTTTGATGACCCGGAATGGCTCTATTGACTAGATCACATCAAACCTCCCCTATGTTTGCATGGAACACAAATTTCACCTGTCTCTAGAAGCATCCATATGGCACCATCACAATGCAAGATACTAAGTAATACAATACAATTCATCTCAAAATACAGCCGAACACCACTGTCGTGCTTCCCCACCTACACTACTTATGCCAGCAATCATAGTACATGCATCTTGCATAGCCGTTGTCGATCCTCATCTTGGATTCCAACAGTGACACACATGTATATACCCACGATGAAAATAATAATAATAATAGAATAATTAATTAAACTTTATATAGTTACTAAAGTAGTGCTGAGTTCACTATCTTTGTTGTGCTCGCCTAAGCACTATCGCATTCTCTGGTGAACATCGTCTGTTCTAGGCTGTTTTAGGGCAAACCTCCGAGCGCACCGAGCCGGTCAGGTAACAATTAGGTAACAGTGCAGGGCTTTGAATATGCTAAGATATTAAAATCTTATTAGAATACGTCTCTTTAGTAAATTAGTACTGTGGTAATATTAATAAGCCCTATTTTATAGATTACTTAGAAATTGAGAATACACAGTATATATCATTTACTTTAGGATTAGCTGCAGTTCGGATACTTGTAAGTTGAAACTAAGGATAGAGATAAGCAACGGCAGCTAATTTAGCTACTGTCGTACTTACAAACTCCCCTTTAATTATCTGCAACTATTTTAAGGTTACTATTTTAGCTGCAATTAATACTATCAAATTGCTAGAGAGTGACCAAAGGGCTGTTATCAAGTGGTGGGTCACCACTAGCGATCCAATTGGCCCTCGGCGATTTCCCAAAAAAGAGCCTAGAACAGACGATGTTTACCAGAAAATGCGGTACCGGTAAAGCCGAACAGTTAGCGAAGTACGCCTTGCTCCCTTTCTTGGAGGGGGGATAGCCCAATGGTAAGCCATTGGATAAAAAATATGCTGCTAGTAATCTAACGTTAGTGTAGAAGAGATGGATAATCCCTTCTTAGTAAAGCAATAAACATAGAGGTGAGGAAAGAAGGATTTAAACTTTCCACTACTGCTAACGCTACTGTAGTATCCGGTGAAGGTAGTGTAGGTGGGTCTGGCATGACCAGGGTACTATCCGAGTCACCCGAGATGGCCTTATTGACCAGATTACACTGAATCCCTCCCATTTCTGTATATAATACAATGTAAACCTGTCTTAAGCATAAAGGATAGATGCCAGGCAGTCATAGATGCCCGTGGTGGGTACACAGAGTACTGAGTAATCAATTCAATTCACCCGAAAAATACAGCCGAGCACCCCTGTCAAACGTCCCCACCTACACTACTTTCGCTGGATACCACAGTAGATTACAAGCAGTAGACTTTTTTCCCAGGCCCTAGTGCTAAAGAGCAGTGTAGAAGAGATGAGTAATCCCTTCTTAGCAAAACAATAAACATAGCGATGGGTCCGGTGGTAAAAAGGCAGGGTTTGGGTAGTGGTTGGGTACATCACGTGACGTACCCCAGCCCTGCCCAACCCCTACCCACGCTAAAATTTTGCCAAGAGGGTAGAGGTAGGGTAGGGTCCCCATGGGGTAGGGGTAGAGGTTGGGTAGGGGTACTACGGGGTAGAGGTAGAGGTTGGGTAGGGCCTACCCCTATCTTCTTCCGCTGCTTCCGCTTAATGTGGGCCTTAGTGGGGTCTTATTTCCACGTACAAAGCATCTGAGTGGTTAACACTAGTTGTTATCACATATACCACAGTGATTATCACAATACTATAGAAAGGGTACCTCCTACCCTACCCTGCCCCTACACACGCTAGAGGTACCCCTACCCTACCCCTACCACTGGTCCGTGCAGCCCCCACCCTACCCCTACCCTATCCTATGGTACCCCTACCCTACCCTACCCTATGGTACCCCCTACCCCTTTACCAACGTAGCGACGAGGGAAGAAGGATTCATACTTTCCACTACTGCTAACGTCAGATTACTAACAGTAGATTTTTCGAGGCACTTTACTACTACGCTATCCCCCCTCGCGCTGCATTCTTACACTTATATAAACGCCCATCTGGTCCCCATCTTCCTCTTCACAACCGTACTGATCGTCGCTCGGTTGCGGACATATCATCCATAATACCATCCCAAACACCTACTATCACTGTCTATCTCGCGGAGCTTAGGTATGTTATTACGCTGAAGCCGAGGCCTAATTTTCGCCAGTTGGGGTTTAGTTGTGCTAAAATGAACGACAGAATGAAGACTTTCTACACCATTACGCTGCTACTAAGCATCTGCACTGGTGTGATATCAAAAGAGCTATGTGATGTTCGGAACGCAAATGGACTCGATCCGAAAAGTCAGAAATGCGATATCGAATACGTCTCAACCACCCCTCGAGTCTACCGCGCAGCATGTGGGACAACCGCAGCATTTGACTTTTCCCCTGGCTCAGGAGTTAAATTTGGCAAGGCACTAGTCACCAACTTTATTAGCAAGACTGTTCAATTTTCCGTTGAAACAGAGGGCGACGACGGTAAGCTCCGATACTACCACGTCACTGCACGTCCAAATCAGGGGTGTTACGTCACCATGGGGCCTACGCAAGTGATATCAGAAGTTCATTGGATTACCATATGATGGATGTGTCGGAATAGCGTGACTGGTGTAGACAAGCGTATCTAGCGAACACGTCTCATCACTATCGCATAAAAAATAGTTAATTCCCAAAGTAGTTTAGATCTAAACACCCACGACGGGTATTTATTAATTAATTAATTGATTGATTAGTTTAACGTACTGTGTGAGTCTAAGACTATATAAGACAAGAGCAGTTAAGCTACTCTAGTAGTTTAAGGAGTGTGTTTTGTGTAAAGGAATAGTAAACATATGTTTATAGTCTAATAGTAAGAGCCTGTGCTCTTAGAAGTAAACAGAGGGTTTTAGGTGTCTGTGGTTTGTTATAGGTACGACTTGCGTATGCCTGCTTTTGTCTCTAAAATAAAAGCTCGAGTAGCTTAAATTCCTTAGTTTGTGTGTAGTAGTAGGGTTAATGTAAGCCTTTGTCCTTATAGACTGTCTTGCATTGTTTTCCCTACGTCTCTGTATTCTCTACAGCTTAGTAGAAGGTGTTGTGTTGTTTGTATATAGCTAACGTACCCCACAGGCAAGCCGCTTAACAGGCGAGCCGCTCACTTTTGCCAAGCCCCCACCAAACTTCTCCTCCTACACCAATGTCTTCTTAACAACACCATTTAGACGCGTTAAAGGAAGCTTAGATACAGCTTGCGCTCCAGGCTCTTAAACAAGACGCGAATCTCTCTTAGCAACGCGCTGCAGCTATCTACAGGGTCCCTCAAAAGACACTAAGCAACTAACACACAGGACAACCTTTACACGCAGATTCTATAGCTAACTTACAGAAGCTAGACAATAATAAGAAGGAGGTGATTATTAAGCATGTTCTTAAGCTAGATGTGTGAGGATTTTTTCCTTAGCTCTTAGATGTAGCTACTATAGCCAATTCTTTGTGCGCTAAGCACAATCTAGGCCCTATTAGCGTAAACTGGCCTAGTACGTTTGTTAAGCAACACCTAGAGCTTAAAGTTAAGTTTAATCGCAAGTACGACTATAAGAGAGCCCTCTGTGAGGATTCTAAGGTTCTACAGGGCTAGTTTGGCCTAGTAGCTAACATTAAAGCTAAGTATGGCATCTAGGATAAAGACATGTACAACTTCGACAAGACAGGCTTCATAATAGGCCAGATCTCCCCAGGAGCAGTTGTTACAGCTTCAGAACGACGGGGTCGGCCAAAGGCTATCTAGCCAGGCAACCAAGAGTAGGCTACAGCTATAGTAAGCATTAATGCTAAAGGATAGGCTATTCTAGCCTTCCTTATCTTTAAAGCCTACTACTACCTCTCTGCCTGGTATAAAGAAGAGGATCTGCCTTATAACTGGGTTATTGGAGTCTCTAATAACAGCTGGACTACTAACAAGCTTGGTCTTAACTAGTTAAAGCACTTTCACAGGCATACAAAGGAGCGTACTATTAGCACCTACTATTTGCTTATTATTAATAGTTATAAGAGCCACAACTCTCTTAAATTCCAGTAATACTGTAAGGATAACAAGATTATTACTCTCTGTTTGCCTTCTTACTTATTACACCTTACACAGCCCCTTAATATAGGTTGTTTTGCTGCTTTAAAGAAGGCGTATAGGCGCTAAGCCAAAATACTTATATATAACTAGATTAACTATATTATAAAGACAGAGTTCCTGCTATGCTTTATACGCGCCTATAATGCTGCAATTACTTCTAAGAACATCTAGAGAGGGTTCTAAGGTGCTAGATTAGTCCTATTTAACCTAGACCAGGTTATAATGGCCCTTAATATGAAGTTACACACTCTATCACTACCACTACCTATTAATAACAAGCTCTAGCAGTCGCAAACCCTAAGCAACACCCTTAAACTTAGGTTGCAATTAACGCTTGTAAAGACAAGGATTTAGAGATATATAGATAGTTTGCCTACCTCTATAGTTAAGGCGTTTAAGAAGGTAGCAAAAGGGGCAGCAATAATTGCGCATAAGCTAGTGTTAGCGCAACAGGAGATTACTTAGCTTTAAGCTGCTAATAAGGCAGCTATACAACAAAAATTACACAAAAGAAAGTAAGTTTAGGCAGAAGGGACCCTAACAGTTAAGGATAGCCTGTAATTAACAACTCTAAAGGAGTTTGGGGCGCGTAGTAATAGGAAGAAGGCAAAGAAGCAGGTGCGCGCTAAAGGAGGTAAGCCCTCTCAAAGACGCTGTGGACAGTGCAATCAGACAGGACACAACGCGCAAACGTGTCAGAAAGAGGTAGAAGTAGTTTCTAAATAGTATTACAGGCCATACTGCACTTTACAGCACTAAACTAGGTTATTTTGGGCCATAATAGGGTGGAGTTTGGTGGGGGCTTGGCAAAAGTAAGCAGCTCGCCTGTTAAGCAGCTCGCCTGTAGGGTACGTTATAGATACATCTATCATTATCTACCTTCTATATATTGTATAGGTATGCTTTGTTATATGTATATCCTAGTTTTAGCTAGTAATAGGCACTAGCTACCTCTCTCTTAGTGTTTTTTAGTAGTTTTATCTTGTTCAATAGTTCTAGCTAGTATTTTGTTGCATAGGTGCTTATTTTCCTTAGGATTACTTTAGCTGTGTAGGTGTCTAGTTTATATTTCTACTCTTCTGTTATAATAGCTTTAACTTAAATTCTAGTTATAATAATACTTGTTAAGTTAGAGGTAGGCCTCTTTTTAGTTGCTTCTTTTGCTAGGAGTCTGCTTTCTTGTTTCTAGCAATGTCCTAGTGTCTAGGGGCCCATTGAATGCTAATTGTAACTCCTTTATTTTTAATAGTTTTAGCTGCCTTTATGCAGCGTATTTGCTAGGCCTGTTTAGGCTTGTTTAAAGAGGTTCTTAGTCTTAGGATTGCTGCCTAGTTATCTGCAAAGACTTAGATGTCCTGTGTTGCAGTAGCTATAGTAGCTGCAATTTTAAAGCCTCTTATTATTCCTTCTAGTTCTCTATTGTATACAATTTAGTCTTTGCTAATGTTGTAGTTTATACAGTAGATTTCCTTAGGCTCTTGTTTGTAGTCTAGGACTGTAATTCCTACTTCTATACCTAGGCCTTTCTTTACAGAGGAAGCATTGTGCCGGTGCATACGGTGACTACCTTAGTAAGAACTAGGGTGCTTAGCTAGTGTACGTAATCTGGCCGGCAGAAAGGTATAAGAAGCCTTAACAGTAACTGCTAAGGCACAACACCTACAACAACAACTAAAAACACTTACTTATAGGATTTAACAACTTTACTACTTGTCTCTCTGTCTGTTAATAATAATGTTAATAAGTATCCTTTCTAATGTGCCTGCTAATAAGATGCTTTAATACTTATACTAGAACAAAATAGTAACCTAATTAGAGGGCACAGTATAGTAGGCAACATTAAAAACTACTACTCTAAAGGCTAGGGTATAGTCTAGGAATTATCCTGTTAACTCTAGACTAGGACGCTATTATCTGAAAATCTGCCACTCTAAAGGCTAGGGCACAACCTAGGAATTATCCTGTTAATTCTGGACTAGGACGTTACTATTAGACCTATTATTTAGAAAACTAGAAAAACGACCTTAAAACAAGGTAGGCATCCAGTTAACCTAGAGAAGCCTTAGCTAAGGGACTATCTCAGTCTAATTTCTAAAGCTTATTATATTTATTATCCGCACAGTTCTGCTTAGCCTTATTCCTCTAGGCTATGGGAACATAAAAGACAGGTACTAAGCTGCTCCTAAAGACACGGTAATTAAGATTACTTTAATTATAAGAAACTATTATCTACTTAATATAACAGACTACTAAGGATTAATGTACACTACTATAGACAACCCTTTAGACTCTATAGAGACACTGTCTTCCCTAACAAGAAACAGCTATTAGGTTGTTGTTCTAATAAAGGGAAGGTCTATCTAACTATCCTTTAATAGAAAGGAGGTTATAGAGTTCCTTAATAACTATAACTATATAGCAGAAAACAGAGGGCTAAGTAATAAGCAGAAAGTTAGGGTTCTCCCTAATTCTGCTATAATTACTGTAGGAGGTTTATTAAACGCTTAAAACTATATGCTTTAGATAATTAGGTTAAGCTTTAGATTGCTATAAAGCATTACTTAAAAGACTAGGACACTGCTTAATGCATAGGTAATTAAGCGTTCCTTAAAGCCTATATTAAGGAAACCTCTTAAGCCTTCCCTAGATTATTATACTACTATACTAGCTTTATAGTATACAGTAATATATATAAGAAGAATAATTGTATTCTAACTTTAGAGGAGGGATACTACTTCTTCTTAGGACTGCTAAAGGTTAACAAAGACCTTATCCTCTTTAACATGTAAAATAGGCTAGATATAAAGGATTAATATTTATTTATACTTAATAGTATCTATAATTTTATAAAAAGAGTATATAAGCAGCGCTAAGGCTTAAAAGACTCTGCGCTTAGAAGGGCTAATAAATATACTAAGGAAACCTAGCGCCTTATAAACAGCACTAAGGAGCTAATTAACGCTAAGTCTATTATTACTTAGGCTAAGGATTAACTAGCTAGTTAGGGTAGTAAGAGCAAAACACCTATACCTTCTAGTGTTAATAATAACGTTAAAGATCTTGTCTAGGCAATAGGCGGATAGAAGTTATCTCTAGCAGAGGTTAGCACCCTTATAAACTCTAACAAATAGATAAAAGAAATCCTTTAGTCTCCTACTAATTACGCTTACTTTATTTCTTAAGCAACTAGAGCTAGTGCTACATAGAAAATAAACAATAGCTCTTACATTACTAACGCACCTAGGAACGTTAACCTAAGATAAGGAGTAAACCACTCCTAAGGAAGAGAGTACAGTAACTCTTATAATATGTGTAGGGAGCTAAACTACTAAGCCTGTATATGTAAGTTATACAGAGCACTTACCTACATAGGGTAGTGTAGTTTCTAACTTAACTAAGACAGTTAACACAGATACTATTTTAGCCCTATTTACTATTAAATTAAACCTATCTAAGGATCTGTCCTGCCTACCTATTAACTTAATTAGTTAAAACAGAAGGTCTAAGAGTACTTTAAAGTTTTACAGGATGTCTTAGACTAGCTAGCTTCTATAATTAAGCCTAATTTATTTAAGGGTATAGACTTAAGGCCTAGATATACAGGGATAGGCTATTAGGAGTATTAGCACACTAACTATAATAGATAATTACAAGCTAGACTATAAGTTATTGCACTCTTTATAGAACTTCTAAATCCTTTATAATAAATATTAGAAGTTTATAGTCTTACTTATATTAATAACAGGGATATTATACTAGGGGAATATAACGTTAAAGATAGCTCCTCCTTAAACGCAGTAACTAGGTGAGACAAGACACGCAACTGCTAAGTTAATACTATCCTTAAAAGAGCTAAGAGAGCTGTAGTTAGAAAAGAAAGACCTTTAATATTTTAATAAGCTACTGTTAAGCAAGCATACAATAATGCTAGAGAAAGGTTAGTAGCAGATATTGAAGACTTATTAGGGTTAAGCCCTTTACTAATAGAGGGTAAGTAAATAATACCTTTTACTAGTTATCCTTACAGTTAGCTGTATGCTATTATTAAACTACTATTATAAGAGAGGGTATTAGAAACTATTCTACTATTAAATTAACAAAAGAGGAAATATTTAATAGTTAGCTTAGATAATAGAATAGCAGACTTACTTAAACTATCTAAAAACAAGATCCTAACTATAATTCTGTTAAATGAAAGGTATTAGAGAAATGGGTTAGGCGATATACCTGCCAAGAAACCGTGCAGGGGCCCCTACCAGAACCTAGATAAGACGAAATTCACCCTTACATAGAACCAAAAAACAGAACATTAATACATTATTATTAACTTATTACTATTACTATCTAATTTAACAATTAAGAGTCTTACTGCCGCTACGATAAGCGCTAATAACAAGCAAAATAGCGACTAGCTAAAGCTAGAGGGACGCGACGGTTATTCTTACCAACTTAAGCAAATAGATCCCCTAGTATTGCTAAATTAAGATGCAATGCAAAGCTCTAGAAATCTAGGATATTATAGACCTAGAAGGCAACACTTAACTTCGCGCAAAGCCTATTAAACTACAACCTCTACTTATCTTAGAATATAAACCAGCCTCTGCTCTAAGAAGCACTTAGGCATCCTCCTTAACATAAACTATAAGGGGTAATACACAGGTAACTACACAAGAATTAATTAAACCTGTTAATACCTTTATAGCAAAAACTAATACCCTAATATAATACTTAGAAGTCTTAGCAGAAGGAAAGGAAGCATACAGCAGCAACGCGTAAGAGTTTAAAATAATTTTTAATTTATATAAAATATGTAAGTAAAACCACTAAGATAAATAGAAATATATAGCTGTAATAATAAAACACTTAAATACTACAGTTAGCCCTTATCTATAAGTAAGCTGCTTTAACAAATACAGTACCCTGCAGACCTAGACTACAAATGTCTAGGCAGCAGTAGGAGTAGATCTTAATAACAAGATTAGAAGGGTATAAGAAAGGTACTATAAAGCACTAAAGCCTATAAGAGTCCTACAAAGTTAGGAACTATAGCTTAGTAAATATAACTAAGCTTTAACTTACGCAGAAGCTCTTAAAATAGGGGACGTAATATAGAGTAAGCTAGTTATAGATAACTTCCTAAAAGCAGTCTTAAAGATTGCCCTAGTATAGATAGTAACATTTACTAGTATAGGAATCAACTAAAGTAATATAGAAAGAAGATAGATAATAAAACTCTTCTATAAGCATATAAGCCTAGCCTATCTAATATAAGGTAGAATAAAAAGTGCCTTTATAACAGATAGTAGAGCCTTTGTAGTAAGCAGTAAATCTAACTTAAACACACAGAGGGACGCCTTAAGTGTGCAAATTAGAGCGCTATCTACAGCCCTAAACTAAAGGTAATTAAAGTGTAAAATTAATGCGTCTAGCGATAAGTCTAAGCAACTCTAAAGAAGGAATGCAGTAGAAGCTGTAGACATATGTCTAGCTTGCAAACAGCGCTATAATATTAGTAACTATTACTATATTAACAATAATTTAGAAACCCCTAAGTAGTTTAAACTAAATTAGAATCTTATAAAGCTAGTAAAGTATAAACTTTAATGTAAGCTAGAGTTATAAAGAACAGTAAATAAACTAAATGCTAGTTTAAATCAACCCTACCTAGCAATAATAAACTCTTAATTAATTACTCTACATATTAAGACGTTTTAAACACTAGATAAGAATAATAAGTAACTAGATAGCTAAAAAAATTACTTAGGTTAATAAAGGTAGTATAAAAGCAGTATATAGCGTAAGCAATTAAGGATATCTATTAAAGGAGGCATTTCTTCTAGATTCTGGCTTAACTACGCATATCTGCAATAACCTCTTAAGACTTAGAGACGTACGCCAGCCAGCAATAGGAGATTATATCTTAACTAGGAACTCTAAGGTCTAGATATAAGGATATAGTACTGTTAATATATCAGCAGAGGGATCTTAAGGTAAATAAGTACTACGCTTAGACAATGTTGCATAGTGCCCCGATTTCCTCTGTAACCTAGTATTATTTAGGCTACTCTAAAGATAAGGAATATAGTAGGACAACTAAGAAGATCTAACAATGCTATGTTAAAGAAACGGCAACATTATAGCTATCCTAACAGAAAGCTTTAGATAGTAGGTTATTAAACAACTAAATATAGCTACAGCAGGACTCTATATGTGTATAAATTGTAATAGAAGATTACTATAGAGAGTAATAGCTATAATGTGGCATAAGAGGCTTAGACATCTAGGACTATCTGCAATTAAGCACCTTATGCATTAATCTAAGGGGGTAAAGATTAAAGGTATTATAATAGTGTAATATAATATATACAGATAATTAAAATTAAAGCATTAAATATAAAGAACCCTGTAATTAAATAATAAAGGCCTAGGTGAATAAATAGCTATAGACGTCTATAAATATAAAGCAGGAAGCTTTAATAAGGAAAAGAGTTAAATGCTTATTACCTGCTAACACTCTAAGTACGCGTAGGACGTCTACTTTAAGAACAACAGGCCTATAAGATCTATGATCTGTCTACTTAGGATCTTTATCTAGTTCTTAAAGAAACAGTTTAACATTACAGTTAAGGTAATTAAGATAGACAATAAAATTGTTATAGTAAAACAAGAGGTTAAGAGATAGTGCATGTCCCTCTTAATAAGACTTAAGCCTTCTGCTCTAGACATACAAGCTGAAAATAAAGGAGCTAAACACTTAGGGGGTGTAATAAAAGAGAAGGTATGCGTAATTTAACTAGACGCAAATCTACTATAGGAAATCTAGCTAGAAATTACTAGAGCAGCAGTATACCTATACAATTAGACGCTAAATTATCTAAATAAGTAGAGATTACTTTACAAAATATTCTTTACGCATATAGCTACTATAAATAGTATAGTTACTAGACCTTAAAAACTAAACTAGGCTTACCTAAGAGTATACGGATACAAAGCATTTACTATAACTAATAACACCTATTAAAGAAAATTAAGGCTATAAAGACTAGACCTAAAGGCATAGATTAGATACTTAGTAGGATACCAGTCTACTAACATATACCAAATCCAGGTTCTATTAATAGCTAAAGTAATTAGTACCTGTAATATAGTGTTTAATAAAGAAACAATATTTAATAGTAAAAAAGAGGATATTATAGATAACCTTATATATAATATATTAGAGAAAATTACAACTTAGATTAGTATAGTTAAACTTCTAGCTATATAGAGCTATATATCTAAAACTAAAACGTTCTATAAGGATAGGATAACGTAGGAGAACACTCTACGTGCTAAACAACCCTAATATTACTAAGGTAGGAAGATTATAGAGGCATACCTAACGCCTCTACTAACTCCTCTACTAGCAGTATTCCTAACTAAATAGATAAGCTACAATAAGACAACAGACTAACTTAAATAAGACTAAGGAACGTCTATAACAACGCTGTAGGCAGCTGTATTTATAGCAGGCACTAAGGTAAAACACCTTAGTTAATATAAAGGAAAACCTTTTAATAAAGCTTAATTAAAGAGGATTATAGCAAAGGGAATTAAGCTGTATTAGAATAAACTTCTGCTATTAGCTATAGTATACTTAAAGCTAGAGGAGCACCCTCTCTATAAGATGTTTAAACAAGCAGAAAACAAACACCTACAAAGCTATAAACAAATAGAGTTATGGACTAAAGTTCTAGCAGCTATAGTTTAGAAGTCTAGATAATAAATACTTAACTGTATGTAGGTCTTTATATATAAGTTTAACAAATACTACTACCTTAACAAGTATAAAGTAAGGCTTGTAGTTAGAGGAGACTAATAATGTAATTTTATGTTATAAGACACAAATGCAGTAACACTTACAGGCTAATTACTTAGAATGCTAATAGCAATTGCTGCAAAATACAATCTTAAACTAAAATAATAGGATGTTATAAATGCGTTTGTCTATATAGCTATTAACTGCAAAATATACATAAGGATACTAAGAGGATACTAGAAGACAGGTACCTTACTAAAGGTATAGAAAGCCTTGTACAGACTCTGTATCTCCGCTCTGCTATAGCAGAAGGAATTTACAGCAATATTAGCTAGAATTAGATTTAAAAAGTGCTATAAGAGCTATGCTCTATAATTAAGGATAGAATAATTATCTTCTTCTACGTAGACAATATTATAATTGCGTACTACCTAAAGCATAAACAAGAGGCAGATAATGCTATTAAACAGATACAGGAGCAATACCTGTGCACTAGAGGAGATAACCTTTAATAGTTCCTTAGTGTAGAAGTCTAACGTAATAGACAGTAATAGACAATTTAATTGTTACAAGCCGCATACGTTAACAATATTAGTTAATTAGCAACTAGACAGGACATAAGGCATATTACGCTAATATCTAGAATTAAACTTAAGCCTAGGAACAGTCTAGCTAAACTACTAGAGATTCATTAATATTAGCAAAAGATTAGATCTCTGTTGTTTGCAGCAGTAACTACTTAACCTAATATAGCGTTTGCCACGTCGCAACTTGCACGCTTTCTAGTTAACCTAAGTAATAAACACTAAAACGCTGCTGACTAAGTGCTCCTGTACCTACAGAAGACAAGGAATCTGTTAGTTAACTTTAGACAGGGCAAAGGACTTAAAGTTACAAGCAACGCATTATTTGCTAACAACACTGTAGACTAGAAGAGTTCCTAAGGATACGCTATTAAGCTATTTAGAGGACTTATTACCTAGAGAGCGAATAAACAAGATACTGTTACAACGTTAACTACTAAGGCCAAGCTCCTAGCACTGTCTTAAGTAGCTAAGGAAGTAATATTTACCTCTTAACTATTAAAAGAGCTTTAGGTAACCCTAAGCGATCTAATAATAATAATTAAATGTAACAATATATAGACAATACATCTAGTTACTATAGATGTTACTAAGATATAATCTAAACTTTAGCATGTTAATATACACAACTACTAGTTATAATAAGAAGTTAACTACAAAATAATTAAAGTAGAATATATCCTATCTAATAACATAATTGCAGACAGATTTACAAAGTTGTTGCTAATTAGCAAATAGGCCAGCTTTCTTAATTAGTTAGGACTCGTTAAGGGCTAGAAGGGTACATTAAGGGATATCCTGCTTAAGAAGATGTAAGAGCAACTAGAGGACCTTACATTAAAGAGTCAATCAACTAGTTTACGCAGCTTGCAATAGGATTCTAAGCTAAGGGGGTGTGTTAAATAAAAGGTATTAGAGAAATAGGTTAGGCGATATACCTGCTAAGAAACCGTGCAGGGGCCCCTACCAGAACCTAGATAAGACGAAAATCACCCTCACATAGAACGAAAAAACAGAACATCAATACATCATCATCAACTCATTACTATTACCATCTAATTTGACAAATTATTTGTTAAGGAGTATAGGGGATTACTATTAGAACCTTAGTCTCCTAAGGTTATATCTAAGTAATATTCTAGAAGCTTATAAGAGATTTAGACTCTAACCTAATAGTTAGCAGGAGCGTTAACGTAGCAACCCTAGGGGACATAGGTTCTAACTAATTAGGAGTTAACAGGTCTTACTAGTTAATTGCTAATTAGCTAGAAATTATAAGGGTCTGCACTATCGCTAAGTTTAGCAAAAATTACCCTATAATTGTAAATAGTTAGACTTAATGCTTTAACATTAGATTAAAAAGAAATACTTATAGGAGCTATTAAGTAGAAGCACACAGGGATACAAAGGACAATAAAGATCCTCTAAATAGGCTAGCTAAATCTATAGAGACTACTAGGTTAGGAAAACTAGTACACTAAGATTTACTAACATGTTAGGCTTATATTAGGTCACACGCAGTTAGCTGTTTAATTAACACTAGAGCTTAGATAAATTTAATAAAGTTTAGTGCTTCTTAAGTACTAGGAATAGTGTACAAAGAAACAACATACCTAATAGGAAAAGAGCAGGGCGTTATTACAGCTAATAGTAGCATAGATCTATTTGTTAGAACGTTGTAGAATGTCCTATTATTGATTAGAGAAGTTATAACCTTAACGCACTTTAGACTTATAAGAAACTGTTAAGTTTCACACTTTAGACAAAGTCTGTGGATGATTGTTTGATTGGGTCTTAGGGACAAGTACGTGCAGGGGTTCTTAAGGGGGTAGTTGTCTAGTTAAAGACTGTGGTAACTAGGGTTGCAAGGAAGAGTATAGAGTAGACTATCTGTTTTCCAAGTAGGGTTAAGATATTCTAATAACAAAGTTAATTAATAAATTTAAACACAAGCTATAAGGGTTGTGTTCCTATAAACTATATACTGTAATAATTATAGTAGTAATACAGACTAATTAGTGTTATACATCCTCTAATTGCACTAAGCACTAATTACACTAATTACTAATTATCCTAATTACGTTAAGCCCTAATTAGGTTACATGTCCTATTAGTTGTTAACTAAGTGCTAACACTGTAATTGTTACTTACTTATTATTTGTTCTGTTATTATAATTACTATGCTGCAGCTACTGTAATTAGACAAATCCTTTCTGTGTTCTGTAGATTGTAACACTATCCCCCTTCTGTCTTAGCTTAGTCTTTTAAGCTTATTTATATAACGCAGGGCCCTTTCTTAATTATTAGGTAGGTCTTAATAATACTAAATTAACTAACTATCTTAAGTTTAGCTTGCTGTTATTGTTTATACAAATTTGTTAAGTTCTTTAGAGAGATTATAGTATAAAAATATAAAACTTATATAAAGTATAACTAAGTATATAAGTTTTACAATTAATCTTAGAAATATAGCAAGTATGTTTACTTTAGGCAACATTGTAACATAAAGGTAACTTAATCTAAGTTTAACTAACTAGCGTCTAAGAAAGAGAAGTTATTTTTGCGTATAAAAGAGAGTTATAAAGTGTAAACTAAAGCGCTGCGTATATCTAAAAAAGCTATAGAAGACTTATATATAGCTTATACGCGCAAGACGTAGTTATAGTAATAAATAGATTTGTTAGACTGTTGTGCTAAAGAGGCTATTGCGGTAGAAGAGCGCAGTATTAAAGAGCAGGAGTAGTTAGAGGCAGGTACTATTAAGTTAGATCTGTCTAATAAGTTCTTGTTACTGCCTAGTACCTAGAACGCCTTTAAAGGCCAGCCTTTAGAGTACTAGGAAAGCAACGTAGCACTGCCTAATTAGTCTCTTTAAATTACTTTAATTACTGCTAGCAGTTTGTAAGGTGCGTAGTTAGTTCCTATATATTTCCTAAGTCTAGGTATCCTAACTACTTAACTAGATATTTATCTTAACTACCTTCTTTCTAGTATTATATTGTTTTTTTAACTTCCTATTAGTCTTTACTATTAGCTTAGTAATAGAAGTTCTTCTAGATAGGCGTTCTAGAGTTAGCAGGTTCTAATAAGGAGATGTAGAACACTAGGTAGATCTTTGTATCCTTTAGCAGATTAAGTCTATAGTTAACTAGGCTTATCTGGTTAGAAATAAAAAAGGGTCTAACTTTAACAAAGTCTAGTTTTTTTGTTAGTCTTTATGTTTAAAGGTATTTTGTAAGGAGATAGACTTTATCCCCCTCTTTTAGCGAAGGTGCTGTTTATCCTTTCTAGTTAACATAAGAGATTGCTTGTTCTTAAGCTTTACTAATTTTTTCTAGTAATTTCTAGTGTACTTCCTTTAGTTTTGCTACTAAGGATATTACTAATTCTGTCTAAATATTTATGTTATGGCTTCTAGTAAAGAGGTTTAGGTGTCTCCTGTAATTTGTAAAGAACAGTGTGGTGCCTGTTACTGTGCCGGTGCACAGAGTAACTACCTCGGTAATACTAGTGAACAGGGGGGATAACCTTAGCAATCCCTTAGATGCTAGGTATAAGAGGGGCATCCATCCATCTAACAAGCAGACACCTTACTACCTACCTCTCAATCTATCTCTCTACATCTATCCTCTCTTTCGTCTCTCTCTCTCTGCCTACTAACGGGTGCTTCCTACTCCTGTTCATTACTTCTAACAATTTGTTGTTATACGCAATCTATGCTATAGGTAATAATAAAACCTAGTTATTCTACTGCTAGTTACTGTATATCTGTAGGTATGTTTCTATAGTCTAATTTGTTCTTTCTATTTATCTATCTGTTTGTAGATAATAAGCTGTTAATAGCTTTTTCTTAGTACCTATAGCTGCTAACAGTGTAGTCTAGTAGTTTAACGTAAAGAGCTTCTCTTAATTGCTAATAATAGATTCTAGTATGCTGTAGCACCTAATTACTTAATTTAAGAATACTTAAGCTAGTTGCTTAGCAGTATAATTGTAACAAAAAGGTATTATCTTAGCGTGCTTCGTAAATCTGTCTACTACAACAAATATTAAGGTATAGGCGTATCCTGTAATAGGGTCTTTAGAGACAGGTAGCTGTATAACAAAGTCTATAGTAATATCTATCTATAGCGCTGTTAGTAGCTCTATATCCTATATTTCTCTGTATTTTGTGTGTGTACTATATTTGTTTTGTTAGCAATTAACACAGTTCCTAATGTATTTAGTAACCTTGTCTTTTATATTCTTAAACTTATAATACCTCTTAATAAGTTCTATTATGCGTGTAATTCTAGGGTGTCTGTATAGTAGGTTGTTGTAATATCTAGCTATAATTTCTTCTTAAAGTTCCTCTAGTACTTGCAATAGGATGCGTTGTTCTTGCTAAACGTACATTATATTGTTAAGCTGCTGTAATAGTCCTAAGGATCTATCCTTATTAATTCTAAGTATAGCGTGCTTATTAATTGTTTTTGTTCCTGTAAGGTTATATTGTTAACTAAGTGCGTTAGCTCTACTGTTCTCTTTTCCTAGAGTATACAGTTGTTACAATCCTATACTAGGGCACAGCACGAACATAAGTACTAGCTAACCAGGACCCCTAACTCCGCCCTAAAGGAACGAACAGTGGCCAAGGACAGAACAGAAAGGGTTGTTACGTAACTGCTTGTAAACAAGTATAACACACATAAATGCTTATTAACAAGCATAACATATATAACTGCTTATTAACAAGTATTGTATAATATGATTGTCTATAAGCACCCTTATGCATTTTATTTAACTAACTCTAGTTACTTATTAATAAGTATTATATCTCCTTAGTATATAGTTATTAGGAATATAACCCTTATAGTTTGTGTTTAACCTTATTAATTAAGTTTGTCTTTAGAATCTTAACCTGTGCTTAAACTAGACAGTCTACTCTGTACTATTTAGTGCACCCTATCTTTACAAGCTTTGCTTAGTTAATAACCCTAACTAATCTACCAGTACTTATCCCTAAGAACTAATAGAATTAGTGCTTACAGTCTTTAACTAAAGTACAACTTTAACATTTTAAACACCCCTAAGATAAGTACTATTAGATCCTGTGCTACCCCTAGTAACTCTACGTCTAGCGACAATAATATAGATATAACTGTTACTACTAGCACTATAAACGTTAATAAGCCTAACCTTTACTACAGAGATTATAGTAAGCTTAATAACTAGCTTATACAGTAGGACCTCTTCTTTACCTTCTAAGGCAAGGAGGTTCCTAAGGCTAAATAAGTAGTCTTTGCAGCTAGCTATATACATAGCAAAGTATCTACCTAGATTAATCCCTTTATACAGCAGTACTAAGCTAGCAAGGCCCTAGACAACATAGATAAATAGATAAAAGACTTTAACCTATTTAAAGAAAAGATTAAGCTAATCCTTAGAGTCTCTAACAAACTACACATTGCTTAATACAACATTTAGAAGATTAGATAGGATAAGTTAGCTACTAACTACGCTGCAGAGTTTTAGCAGCTTGCTGCTGACACTAACTAGAATAACACTGCCCTAATTACTATGTTTTAATAAGGATTAAAGCCTAAGGTTAAGGAAGAACTTATGCGCACCAGCGTAAGCACAGAAACCATTAATAAGCTTATTAATACTGCTATTAATATTAACGTATAATTCTACAAACTTTAGTAAGAACTTTAAGATAATTCTAGAGCATGTAATACTATTATTGCTACTAATAGGCTGCTACTAAGGAACTAGTAGCGTAACAACTTAAACTAAGGATAATAAGGAGGCTGTAATTAGCTAAATACTAGTTGTTGCATCTACAGCAACACTTAGAGTAGATACTACAGACCTAAAGCAATAGACCTCTTAAACCTTAACAAGGGACTACTAAAGCAATAGAATAAGAAGCCTAAGGGGGGTAACTAACACAGAGGCAGTAGGGACTGCTACAACTATACTAAACTAGGCTACTTTACTAAGAACTACTAGATAAATAAGGTTTACTGCTAGTTAAATGTACTTACCTGTAATTATAATAATATAGATGCTAGTAAATAGGAAATTTTTACTAATAACATATGACAACTGCTAGAGGATCTAGAGTCTAGTCTAGAGGATAATAACAACTGTATTGTACCTCTAATTTGTGTAGCAACACCTTACTAGGACGCCTAGGCAGGCAAAGAAACAGAGTACTACTCTAACAATAACCAGCAAAAGAGGGATAACCTGCCAGACACCTTAGGACAAGAGCTTAATTAGATTAGCGCTCTACTTACACGCAAATAAGAACGCATAGCTTAACAACACTAGAAGTGTAATAATAAAGAAGCCTACTACTAAATATGTTAAAAACTAATTAGTCCTATAGAATGACCTAAAATCAAAGAAATAACACTAGAACTCTAACAGCTTGTTTACTAGTTTAGAAAAGAAATTTATAATAGTAAATAGTTTACTAATAACCTAAAAGAATCTAAAGACTAGTTTTAGTATAAGTAAGAAACATAGCTTAGCCTAGAACGTATGCAGAAGCAGAAAGAAGCACTACTAACAATTAGCCTACAACTACAGTATATCCTAGACTACTAAAACCTAAAATATAGAAACCTTACGTAGATAGTATATACTAAGGACAAATATATAATCTACTATAATAAGAAGCTTAGTGTAGGATAGTTCCTGGCACAACAAAGCCTCTTATACAGTTAATAGTACTAGTGTTACAATAACCTGTGTGAACTTTATCTTATTAACAAACGCTAGAAAGCACACTTTTCTAGAAGAGATAACCTACAGGCTATAATACAAATACAGCTAGTAGTTAACAGAAGTTACTTCAACACCTACTAGCAGAACAGCCTTAACACAGTTTATAAGGAGCATTGCAGTACTAAGGAGTTTAAAGGGTTTAGTAAAGAGGGGACTTTTTTAGGCCAGCGCCTACAAGCCCTAGGGATTAATCTATTAATAGCATTAGGAACAATTACCTTATTAAGCTACCTATTAAACTAAATAGGGTAGCCTTAACAGCACTCTTAGACTTAGGAGCATAAGTAAGTTATATATCTAGAACAGCAATATAGTAAGCTAGACTTAGATTATATTATAAGGAGAATCCTTACTTACTCTAAGTAGCTAATAGAGAATTAATACTAGATAAACTGCGAATTATATTTAAAGTAATAGCAGCACCCCTACAGATACAGGGGCACTATAAGGAAATAAACCTAGATGTCTTTACAAAGGCCACGCACAATATTATATTAGGACTCCTCTAGTTATAAAAGTATAACCTAAAGATAGACTAGGCACAAGAAAGACTTTTATTAGAAGAATGTAAATACAGCACTAATATATCTACGCCTATACAGCGCACACAGCAGCTAGTAGATAAGAAGAAGATTAACAATGTCTCTTTAACACATAAGATGTACTAAGATAGAGCAGTTAACTCTGTAGATGCTAAACGCCCTACAGATTACAAAGCAAGAGTTAAGAAGGAAAGAAGTGCACCTTCTACTATCTCTAATATGTACAGACAGTACATAGAGAAATTTAGAAAAGAGCTTACAGTAAAAGCCCTGCCTAATTATAAACCCTAGGATTATAAGATTAAGCTCTAGGAAGGAAAGACACTAACTTTTAGGCTATTTTATTAGTTATTAGAAAAGGAACTTAAAGTACTTTATAAGTACATTAAGGAGAACCTTAAGAAGGGATTTATTAGAAGATTAGAGTTACCTGTAGGGTACCTAATTATATTTGTTCCTAAGAAAGATAGCAAGCTACAACCTTGTATTAACTTTAGGAAGTTTAATAAAATTACTATTAAGAACTGCTACCTGCTTCTAAACATTATAGAGTTGCAGGACTAGCTAGTAGGAGCTTAGTACTTTACAGCGTTAGACCTATAAGGCGCATACAACCTTATACATATAAAGAAAGGAAAAGAATAGAAAATAGCATTTAGAACATAATATAGACTCTATAAGTAGCTAGTTATGCTGTTTAGTCTAACAAACGCACTAGCAACGTGCTAGAAGTTAATTAACAACGTTCTAAGAGCACACCTTAACAGAACTATAGTAGCGTACCTAGACAATATCCTACTATACTTAAAAATACTAAATAAGCACAAACAACATGTTACAGAATTGCTAGAATGCCTAAGGCAGGTAGACCTACAGATTAAACCTAAAAAGTATAAACAGTATAAGGAGGAAGTTAAATTCCTAGGGTATATTGTAGGACTATATAGAGTTAAGATTAGTCTAACAAAAGTAGAAGTAGTTAAGACCTAGCAGACGCTAAACACAGTTAAACAGATCTAGGAATTCTTAGGATTTGTTAACTCTAACTAACACTTTATTAAGGACTACTCTAAGATTGTAATCCTACTAACAAAGCTTGTGCAGAAGGATACAGTATTTAAGTAGGGATAAGAATAGAACAATGTGTTTAAGGCACTTAAGCAAGCCTGTATTACACCTCCTACGTTAATTATATTTTATAGTAGTAAACTAATGCGTATAGAGACTAACACTTTAGATCTTACATTAGGCGTATATATTATATAAGAAAAGGATAGACTATAGCACCCTATTACTTACTACTTATATAAGTTCTTAGGACCTAAAGAACGCTATAATATACACAATAAAGAATTAATTACAATTATATTAGCTCTAGAACATTAGCAACTATATATAGAAAGCTGCTTAGAACTTACTATCTACACTAACTATAAGAACCTAGTATACTTTACCACTACTAAGGTCTTAAATTAATAACAAGTACGTTAGTCTAAGATACTTGGGTAATATAAATTTAAGATATTATATACGTTAGGCAAAGATAATAGTAGAGCTAACGCACTTAGCAGATAATATAACCTTACTAGAGAAAAAACAATAAACTAGTTTGCAGTACTAGAAATTAACAATAATAGGTTACTTATCTATTGCAGTAACTAAACAATATAATGCAAATTAAAAACAAACAGCGCATTACATTAGATGTACTAGAGGAACTTTAGAACAGATTTATAGCTAATTACTATAATAACTTACGATACAGACACCCTAGAATTACACGCGTAATAGAACTTATTAAGTAATATCACAAGTTTAGCAATATAAAGGACAAGGTTAATAAGTACATTAAGAACTGTATTAATTGTTAGTAAAATAAACACAGTACACACGCAAAATACAGAGATTTGTAAGTAATAGAGCCACTAACAGCACTATAGACAAACATTAGAATAGACTTTGTTACACAGCTACCTATTTTAAGAGACCTAGTAACTAGTTATAACTACAACTTTATCTTTATTATAGTTAACAGATTTACTAAGTATGCTAAAATATTACTATTTTAACATAGTTATACTGCAGAACAGCTTATATAAGTATTTATAGATTAATATATAAGGTATTATAGTATATTAGAATTAGTTATTAGCAATTAATATAAGCCCTTTATATGAAATTGCTAGACTACGCTCTTAGCAGCTATTAGTACTAAGAAGAAGCTTTTCACAGCCTATTATCTACAGACAGACAGATAGACTAAAAGAAAAAATTAGACTATAGAAACATACCTACAGATATTTAGCAGCTAGCAGTAAGACAACTAGGTCTAACTGTTACCTATAGCACAAATCGCATACAACAACAAATTATTAGAAGTAACAGGAGAATTACTATTCTTCCTAAATTACAGGATGCACCTAAATCTCTTTACTAGAAGTCTAGACATACTAATTTAGACTAAATTAGCAATATCCTTAGTAGTAAGACTAAAAGAAGTATATAAAAAAGCACTATAAAATATTAGTAAGGCTTAAGAATAAGTAATCTTATTTGTTAACTAGAAAAGAAAAACAGCACCTTAGCTAAAAGAGGGGGATAAAGTCTATCTTCTTACAAAAGACCTTTACATATAAAGACTAACAAAATAACTAGACTATGTTAAAGTTAGACCCTTTTTTATTTCTAAGTAGATAAGCCTAGTTAACTATAGACTTAATCTACTTAAGGATATAAAGATCTATCTAGTGTTCAACATATCGCTATTAGAACCAGCTAACCCTAGAACGCCTATCTAAGAAAACTTCTATTATTAAGCTAATAGTAAAGATAAATAGGAAGTAAAAAAAAATAGTAATATATAAGGGAATTAGCAACTACTAAAGGTATCTAGTTAAATAGTAAGGATATCTAGACTTAGAAAACACATAGGAACTACCTGCGTACCCTATAAGCTACTACTAATTAGTATATAAGTAGTATAATTTACTACAGACTCTTTAATTAAACTAAGAGCACTCTAGGTAGCTAGTAAGGTATATATGCTAATAGACGCTGTAGAACAGTTAGAATTAACTTCCTTAGCTAGGTCTAACTTACTAGCCTTAACTATTCTATTTACTAAATATAGCGCCTTTTACTATATGCGCTTATTTGCCTGTTTTAGGATTTTCTTTTTACGTAATAATTGCGTAATTACAGTTATAAGAAGTAACTTATATACTTCTACCTTTTTCTTATACTCCTTATAAGTATTATCTAATAACACCTAAGACATGTTTATATATAGCTTACTAGCCTTTATACACTTAGTATACTTTAAACCTTTTAGACTACCTGATATAATATAGCACTTATAGCTGCTAAAGAAATAATAATTATAAGGGACTTTAGTAGGTATATTAGCTTAATAGATTTCTAATATAAGATAGATATTGTAGGTGTATAAGAACATCTTAACTTACAGGTTACTAGATATAGGGATTATAGATTATATAAAACTCTAACAGACAATTACGTAGTTTAAGAACAAACTAAAGAGGAAGAGGGGATAATGTTATAATCCTGTGCTAGGGCATAGCATAAACATAAGTACTAGCTAACTAAGACCCCTAACTCTGCCCTAAAGGAAGAAACAGTAGAGAAGGACAGAACAGAAAGGGTTATTATACAACTGCTTACTAATAAGTATAATATACGTAACTACTTATTAATAAGCATAGTATAATATGCTTGTCTATAAGCACCCTTATGCATTTTATTAGACTAAATCTAGTTACTTATTAATTAGTATTGTATCTGCTTAGTATATAGTTAGTAGGAATATAACCCTTATAGTTTGTGTTTAACCTTATTAATTAAGTTTGTCTTTAAAATCTTAACCTGCGCTTAAACTAGACAGTCTACTCTGTACTATTTAGTGCACCCTATCTTTACAAGCTTTGCTTAGTTAATAACCCTAACTAATCTACTAGTACTTATCCCTAAGAACTAATAGAATTAGTGCTTACAGTCTTAAATAACGTACAACGTTAACAGAAACTATCTATAGTTTAGCTTAGATTCTTAGTATACACTGTATTAGTTATTACTATATACTATCTATAATAAGTCTCTATATTATAGATTCCTAATATCTAGTTTATACTAGGGTTGTAGGCTAAGTAGTAGTAAAAGTAATATTAGTAAGGGTTGTTATTCCCTTATGCGCTGTAAGCTGCGCTATATCTCCCTTTTATACTAGTGTTAGTCTTTAGCCTCTTCTAGGTTATATAATGCTTGTCAGCATTTATTAGTCTCTTATTTAACCTGCCAGATAAGCTAGTTAAATTCTAGAGTAAGTTCTTCTTCCTTAGATCCTACTATAGGTTAAATAAGTTCTTAATACATACAGGCGTACACATCTTCCTTAGCACAGCACTTATGCTGCTAGCGTTAGTGTTAGTAACATATAGTGTCTTATCTAATTTCTATAAGTATTTATCTAAAAGTATCTAAAAGGTTATCTATCTTATGTTATTAGTCCTTTATCTCTTTATAGGGTTTGCTAATGTTATTAAGCATAGCTTGCTCCTTAGCAACCTTTCCTAGTTTGCGCTTAATAACTAGATGTTCCTTTCTATTAATACTAAAGTAGCTTATTCCTTATTAATAGAACAAGCCTTTATATTTCTTACTAACCTTAAGGCTTGTTCCTTCTACACAGCATTCTACTACGTAATACTATTAGTTACTATTAGTAAATAGTACTCCTTTACCTTCTGCAGTGTTACAGTAAGAGGTTACTGCACAAATTAGAGGTTTAATGCATTTGTTATTATCCTTAGGACTAGACTCTAGGTCTTCTATAAGTTGTCCTATATTATTAGTAACTACTTCCTAGTTACTAGCATCTGTAGTATTAATTTTGCAGGTAAGAATATTAAGCTGTTAAAGAAACTTGTTATTTATCTTACAGTCTCTTATAAAGTAGCCTAGTTTACTACAGTTATAGCAGTCCGTACTACTGTCCTTGTTAGAGTGGTGTCCTCCTCTACCCTTCCTTTTATTCTATCGTCTTAGTAGCAGTCCTTTGTTAAGGTCTAAGAGGTCTAAAGCCTCTAGTCTAAAGTACCTACTCTGTGTGTTATTATAGATGCATTAGCTAGTGTTAGGCTAGTAATATCCTCCTTATTGTCCTTAGTTTAGGTTATTGCGCTACAGGTTATATAGAGGCAGGTAGTTATTTTTAATAACTATAACCTATGCCTGCAGATCTTCTTATAGTTCTAGTTATAGGTTATAGAGCTTAATATTAATAGATATAGACTTATTAATAAGTTTATATATAGACTTAGTACTAGCGCCAGTGCGTATTAGTTCCTCTTTAACCTTAGGCTTTAATCCTTATTTATACATAGTTATTAATAAAGTATTATCCTATTCTATATTAGTAGTAAGTTACTAGTGTAGCTGAGAATATTGCTTAATGCAAGAAGGTTGTTGTTTTTAATAGCAAGCCCTAATAGCTTGCTGAGATTATCTAATATACCCTTCTAACAATCACATGCCTACAATCCCTAATAGCCCTTTAAGCCCTTGCTAGTTAACCTTGTACTTTTTACTCTACTACACATCTCCCCTACCCTAAGAGCTTAGTTCCCTTAAGCTTACGCCTGCCTCTACCTGCTGTTCTACCCTTCTATAATTCCACTGTCTGTCCTAGCAGGGAACCTACTTATCTTTACCTCTAAGCCTCTTTACTTTAAAACCTCCTAGCATTACCTAGCAATTTATTAGGCTGGTACTTAATAGTTTTTGTTTGCCTAACTATGTTTAGTTTAGTATTTAGGCATTTAAGCCTGTTATAACTAATTCCTAAAGCTCTATTAGTTTAGGAATCTAAGAAAGAACCTTGTATAGGACCTAATCTGTTTACTATAACAGCTAAGGTAAGTCTAGGTGTCTATTGTTTGTTTGTCTAGTAAATCTTCTGCTTATGTGTTTGTTTGCCTACGATGTTAGAGGAGAGTAACCTAATAGCCTATTAGACGGTTTCAGAACCTATAACCCTTAGCCCTAGGCCTACTAGTTAGTAGGTTGTTTAGCCTGGTCTAGTAACCTACTGCCTTTTACTAGGTAATATCGCTCTTGCTAACATAATAATAAATAACCTTTACTAGCTTTAGGTTCCTTTAGGATAATATATCTAAGTATAATAGCTATAGGGGAGGTAGTAGCCAGGATCTATATAAGCAGCCCTAGATCTGCTCCTTCTCTTCCTTATTATCTTTAGCTTCTACTTAGTTAAACTTCTTAACTTCCTACTTCTTTTAACCTTTAACAACCTATTAGGCTTTTAGACTCTTATTTTAACCTCCTCTTTTGTTATATCTACCTTGTCTTTTAGATCTCTAGTTAAGCGTGGCAGTATTAGTAGCAGCAAGAAACTTCTACCTAGAGGTTAAGGCTGTATAGATTTTAGTATTAGCCTATCTAAAGCTTGTTGTCTTTCTCTATAGGAACAAGCTTAGCTTATTTATAAGACTCTTATTCCTTCTCTTTTTAACCCTAATAGGTTATTAATAGTTCTTCCTAGTTCTTCTTTTCCTAAATAACAGTATAGACAGCACCTTAGCGCATAATATTACAGAAGCTCTTACAACAGCCCTTATTAGTAGGGCTAATCTTCCTCCTTTCCTCTATAATATTGCTGCTGCCTATGCACGCATCTGCTAGTTTAACGCTCTGCCTTTCAGGGAGAAATATTACATTAATTCTAACGCTATATACTGTTATAGGCTTAGACCTTGTCTAAGCCTTAAGTAAGACAGGACAGTTACGTGCCCTACAGACATATTAGAAGGACAAGTAACGTGTTACCTCCTTAAGAGATACAATACTATATTAACCCTTATTACATCCTACCCTAAGGCTAGTCTATAACATTTGTATCTCTTCTTCTAGAAGAACAGCTAGCACTTGTACTATGTTAGCTGGCTCCTAGAATAACCCCTTAGACAAATCTGTCTCGTTAACTCTTTAGGAATTTATAGCCTAGACGTTGCAGTTTATAATAAACTTACAGTAAGCTTTAACTACTACTAATAAGCGTATAGTATTGCTTAAATATAATAACTCTAATATACGCGCGTTTATAGAGTCTCTAGCACAAATAGCTAATGCCTGTACTAGACCTACGTCTACAGTCCTATTGTTCTCCTTAGGAGTAACACTGTACCTATTAACGTCTACCCTAGCCCCTAACCTACCTTATAAAGCACTGTTTTTAGCGTCTACCTTAGGCCTATATGCCTCTATGTAGACGTCTACAGCCTATAGGAAACCCCTTCCTATAGGTAAGGTCTTTACTAGGGACAATTCCTCATTTAAGGTGTAGTAGGTTATAATAGAGTATAAGCTATAGGTAGACACGTCCTTTATTAGGGGGCTATAGGACATATTTACCTTTATATAGTCCTAGCTTAGTGCGTCTATATAATAAGATGTAGCTCTGTTCTATAAGATTAGGGGTACCTAAGGTGTATAGAGCCTAGAGGACCTCCTAGCATACCTAGAATTCTGCTACAGCAATAACTACAGCTAGGAACAGGCCTAGGCAAAACTAGAAAGCATCTGTTAGGGTCCTAACAAGTTGTTCTTAGACTTTTTTATCTAGTTTAAGCAGCTACTAGTGCAAAGTGGCGGCCTTTACTAGGATAGAGAACAGCGCCTATTAAAGCTCTGCTAGGCTCTAAACGTAAACATCTGTAATATAGTAATAAACTAAGGAGTAACTTGTATAGATTATAATGTGGCTGTTGCAGAGTATAAGTCTATTACTATAGATATTAAGACTATAGCTATAGAAAACTAGCTGCGCTACAGCCCTGCCTAGGCGCTGCCTAAGCGTAATAGGGATAGTAATATTAAGATAACAGTTGTGTCTATAGTGCGTACTAGCGGCAGTGCTAAGTATAGAGGTTAGAAGTAGTCTGCTCCTAACTAGGCTACGTAGGTTCCTAATAAGGTATTTTAGTAACGCTAGAAGGCTAACCTGTGTACCTGTTGCGGCAAAGAGGGACATATTTGCTAGAATTGCGCTAACGCAGTAGTAACTATAGTGCAGGTAGTAATAATCTTAGGTAAGAAAGAGGCTAGTTTATATAGGGGAAACTAGCTGCTTCTAATATAAGTCTAAGTTAGGAGCGCTGTAGGAGTATATTAGTAGGGGAGACTACTAGTATAGGGGCATTATAGGCTGCTAGAGGAGCTATTATAGACTCTATAGACAAGCCCCTATTCTATATCCTATTATTTATTAATAGGGTAATTTAGGCTAATATGCTAGTAGACTTAGGGTATAAATGCTTTAGTGTAGTACGTAATAACTTTACTGCGCGCTTAGGAGGAGACTTTATTAAGGTGCTGCTATAACGCTTAGCATAAGCAGTAGGCACTAGTAGGAAGTCTGTAATCTCCTGTTTAGTCCTGTTTAGGTATAACCTAGATAGGTAGCACTTGCAGGCTATAGCCTACGTAGTGCTAGGTCTAAGCTAGGATGTTATTTTAGGGAAGCCCTAGCTTTAACATAAGGGCGTAGTATTAGACGTAAAAAAGGGCATACTAAAGATATAATAGGTAGGAAACCTTATAGTCTATAAGTCCTTATAGTATATAGTAAATGTTTATATAGCTCTTCTATTAGCAACTAAGTTTAATAAGACCCTAGCTAATAGACTTTAGGAGCATCTGCCTAGGGACTAGTTTGTCTCTATAAGCCTCTATAACATTACTAAAATCCTCTTAGTTTAATCCCTAGGAGCGCAAGGGGCGGCGGAGGAGGTAGACCCTCTTCCCCCTAAGTTAGTCTAGTTTTAGGACCTATTAAATAAGAGTAAGGCCTCTAGCCTTCCCCTATATAGGGGCTGGATAGATTACTACATATAGTTGCAACGCAACTAGTCTAGAAAGGAGGAGCCTTTACCCTAGGGCCCTCTGTACAACATGCTAAGAGACTAGCTACTTAAGCTATAGAAGTAAGTGTTAGCACTAATAGATAAAGGGTAGATCTGCGCCTCCTCTTCCCTAGCAGGGGCCCTAGTCCTGCTAGTTAAAAAGTCCTCTAGCAGGTAGCGTATGTGCGTAGACTATTACAGACTTAATAGCATTATAATTACTAACTAGTACCTGCTTCCTCTTATTAAGAAGACGTTGCAGACACTAGGGGGTGCCTGCTAGTTCTCTAAGGTTAATGTCTGTGCAGCATTCTACTAGATTTGTGTTATAGAAGGAGATAAGCACCTTACTACGTTCTGCACTTATTTTAGGCTCTTTAAGTGGCTAGTCTGCCTGTTTAGCCTAGCTAAAGCACTAGCGTCCTTCTAGTGTTACATTAACAGCGTGCTTTAGGAGATATTAGGTAACTATACTACTGCGTACCTAGATAATGTCCTTGTTTACAGTAGCAGGTCTAGAATAGACTACTTTAGGAAGGTTAGTAGAGTTCTTACGCTCCTACGTAATATAGGGCTGTATTTAGATCCTAAGAAGTGCGTATTTGTAATAAAGGAGGTACACTACCTAAGATATATTATAGAAGCTAGAAAGGACATATATCCTAATCCTAAGAAGGTTAAGGTTATCTGTAATTAGGAAGCCCTGCAGTCTTTGCACAGGGTCCGCAGTTTCCTAGGGTTTACTAACTTCTACTCAGACTTTATCCCAGCCTTCTCTAATATTACTGCCCTACTTAATTAACTTATAGGGAAGGATATCCTGTTCTAGTAGGGGCAGGAGGAGGACGTAGCGTTCTACTAGCTAAAGAACACATTTATAATAGAACTAGTCCTAGCCTAGTAGGACCCTAAGTAAGAGACACTACTAGAGGCAGACTACTCTAGTAAGGCGTTAGGTAGCTGCCTTTCTTAATAGTATAGGAAGGTGCTTTGCCCTATAGCATACTACTCTGCTATACTTATAATAGAATAATAGAACTACACTATTTATAACAAGGAGTTAACTGCTGTTATAAAGTGCCTAGGGGTCTAGGCAGCTAAATTAGGGTCTGTTGCTAGGCTGTTTACTATCCTAACTAACTACAAGAATCTTTAGTACTTTACTACAGCGCGCAGGCTAAGTAAGAGGCAGCACTACTAGGCAGAGGAGCTGTTATAGTTCTGTTTCTACCTTTGCTTCTGCCTAGGGCGCCTTACAGCCTAACTAGATATGCTAAACTGCTAGAAACAGGACTATAATAGGAGGTTAGGGGGGGTCTATAGTATAATAACCCTAGTTTTAGTATTAGTAGTTAGTATACTAGGCTCTAGTATACCTCTACTTTTTATTAACGTATATATGCAATTACTATAGGATAAAGGTGTTTAGCAGGACGTAGAGCATATAGTGCGCCTGTCTACTATCTATAATAGGGCCTACTAGTTCCCTCCTAAGGCTAAGACTACTTAGTAAATTGCAGACTGCACGCTTAGTGCTTATAGCACACTGCTGTAGCGCAGGGTTACGTAGGTTCTACGTTAGAAGCTACTTATAACTATAACAATCTAAAGGGTATACAAATCTAACCTAACAGGCTATCTAGGTGCTAACACTACATTCTACACTGTTAGATGTAACTTCTACTAGGAGGGGATGTTATAGGACGTTTAGTGTTATATCTATAACTACTACTGTTTTAGTACGCATGTATCGCAGCGCCAACAGCAGGGCTTGCTCTAGCTATTGCCTATTACGAACTGTTTTTAGTCCTAGATTTTTAATAGACTTTATAGTTAACCTCCCTTAGGCTAATAAGGATGCACTGCGCTATCTCTTAGTTATTATAGATTATCTTTCTAAGTATGTACAGCTTAAGGCAATAACTTCTATAATATAGAATATTACGCTAAGGTCTTCTGCAATATATAGTAGTAGTTCTAGGGCTTTCCTAGCGCTATAATTACAGACCGCAGCTTAGACTAGCTGGGACATTTTTAGACACTGCTGTGTAGCCTTATAGGGGTGGACTAGCTGCTCTCTACAGCCTATTACCTCTAGATAGACAGAGGGACAGAGCGTGCTAACTAAGAGGTGTAGGCAGTCCTATAGGTTATAGTTAACTTTAAACAGAATAACTAGCCTAACTATCTTCTAGCCTGCTAACTAGCACTTAACAATTGAAACTCTTTAGTTACTAGGGTTAGTTCTAACCTACTTCTCTATAGTTATAATGTAGACCTCCTATAGACAACAGTGCTACTAACTATTAGCTAGAACACACTACAGGGACAGGCAGTCTATTTCTTAGACTACTTCTAGTAAGGTATAGAGCTTACCTAGGCAGCTATAGTATAGGTGTAATAACACACCTAGAACGTAACAGACTATAGCTGTAGGCCTGCAGAGCAGTACTATATAGGAGATAGGGTGTAGTTTTCCCTCTGCAACGTAAAAACTAATAGGCTAAGTTAGAAGCTTAACTAGTTACAAGCCTAGTACACAGTAGTTACAGTTCCTACCCCTCTAATAGTTACCCTAGATTTGCTAGGTAACCTCTACAAGATAGTGTATGTAGACCTACTAGAACGTACAGCTTCTAACCTGTTACTAATACAGCGCCTGCAGGAAAGTAGACTAGGCCTATTAGTTGTCCTAGAGGAGGACAACCTAACCCTAGCTAAATAGGAGGTAGAGGCTATCCTAAAAGAAAAGAGGGCTTACAGGTAGAACAAGTTACAGGTTCTAGTTAAATAGAAGGGATATACAAAGCTAACATAGAAACTACTAGAAGCGTTGCAGGATATAAAGGCCTAGAAGGCCTTTATAGTAATATATACAGCACATAAGAAGTAAATATAGGAAAGGAGAAACTTTTGTTATTTATAATAACCCTTATAGGGTCCTATTAGGAGGTGCTGTATAGGGTATAAGGCCTAGCGCAGGAGAGCCTAGGGACCTTATAGTAACAGCACGCCGCCGCCTTACACACATACTACCAGGCAACTAGTAGTAAGCCTTAGGACTTAAAAAAGATGTTATTGTCTATAAATAGGGAATAATAGGTAGTAGTAGCTGCGTCTAGGGCCTGGTTCTACACGTTGCAGCAGCGGCAGTTAACCTTGTAGTTATTATTACTGCCCTCTACATCTGCCTTAATAGTGCTGCTACGCGTTAACTGTAATATTTCCTTAAAGTTGTAGTTAGGCGTGCGCAGCTCTATAGGGGAAGGTAAGTAGTAATAGTAGGTAGGCGCGCGCGGCTCTATAGAGGAGAGAAAGCAGCAACAGTAAGGGAGCGTAGGGGACCTTATAAGGGAGGGAGAGTAGCACTAGCGTAGGGGCGTAGGCGACTCTGCAGGGGAGGGAGAGTAGTAACAGCAGGGTGGCGATTTGATTTTAATTTGATTTGATTTGATTTATAAGTTTAACGTCCTATGTAAGTCTAAGACTATATAAGACGAGAGTAGTTAAGCTACTCTAGTAATTTAAGGCGCGTGATTGTAAAAGGAGATAGTAAATATGGGTTCAAAGTCCTGTAGTAAGAGCCTATGCTCTAGGGAGTTAACAGCATTTTTTAGGTGTCTGTTGTTTATTGTAGGTACCACTTACGGGTGCCTATTCTAGTGTCTGAAATAAAAGCTAGAGTAGCTAGGATTCCCTAGGTTGTGTCTAGTAGTAGTTGTATTAAGAGTTGTTGTCCTTATAGGCTGTCCTGCATTATTTTTCTTACTTATTTATATTCCTTACAGCTAAGTAGAAGGTGTTGTGTTATTTGTGTGTAGCCGCAGATACATCAATTGCTATCTACCTTCTATATATTATAGAGGTATGCTTTATTATATCTATGTCCTAGTTTTAGTTACTAGTAGGCACTTGCTACCTCTTATTTAGTATTTTTAGGTAGATTTATCCTGTTTGTTAGTTCTAGCTAGTATTTTGCTGTATAGGTGTCTACTTTCCTTAGGATTACTTTAGCTGTGTAGGTAACTAGTTTGTAATCCTATTTGTCTTTTGTAATAGCCTTTACTTAAATTCTAGTTATAGTAATGCTTATAGCGTTAGAGGTAGGCCTCTTTTTTATTGCTTCTTTTGCTAGAAGGTCTGCTTTCTTGTTTCCTGTAATGTCTTAGTAGCTAGGGGTCTATTTAAGGCTTATTGTGGCTCCTTTATCTTTAATAGTTTTAGCTGCCTTTATACAGCGTATTTGCTAAGCCTGTCTAGGCTTAGTTAAAGGAGTTTTTAGTCTTAGGATAGCTACCTGGTTGTCTGTAAAGACTTAAACGTCCTATCCTATAGTAGCTATAGTAGCTACAATTTTAAAGCCTCTTATTATTCCTTCTAGTTCTCTGTTGTATACAATTTAGCCTTTGCTAATATTATAGTTTGTAGTGTAGATTTCCTTAGGCTCTTGGTTGTAGTCTAGGACTGTAATTCCTACTCCTATCTCTAGGCCTCCCTCTACAGAAGAAGCGTCTGTGTAGATAGCTTGTATATTACTTCCTACTTTTTATAGTATCTGTGTTTTGTGTGCTTTTACTTCTTCTTCTTTTAGTAGTTTTAAGATTTCAGTTTGGTATGCAATAGCCTTATTCTAGGGGCAGAAGTAGAAGACTTTTAGTTTCTCTTCTCTTATACTATGCATAGCCTTTTCTATAGACTGTGTAATTTGCATAAGCTGTGTAGGAGGTCCTATTCTTAGCCTAGTACAGTTAACCTCTTCTTACTCTGTGCTAGAGTCTAGGTCTGTGTTTTATAGGGTGGATTTTAGCTATGTTGTAGCAGTGTAGATAGGGTGGTTCTTTAGGAGCTTCCTAGCTTTAAAGGCGTACTTTCTTATTGCAGTGTTTAGCCTTATTATAGGAGGGTCTAGTGCTGCCTCTACCTCTTAGGGAATTATAGGTAAGGTTTAGAAGGTGCCTAAGATTTTCCTAAGTGCTAGGTTCTGTAGTCCTTGTAGTTGTTTTGCTATTCTAGCTTATTGCTTCTAGAAGACCTAGCATCTATAGTCTGCTATGCTAGTAACACAGGCTAGGTATATTAATTAGAGGGCAGTAGGTGTAAGGCCTTTGTTGCTGTTTGCTAGTCTATATATTCTGTAGAAGGTATTTCTTGCTTAGCTAATCCTTGTAGCAGTATGCTCCTTAAAGGAGAGCCTGTTGTTAAAGTAGATTCCTAGCTATTTAACAGTCTTTTTTAGAGTTATTGTAGACGTGTCTGGCAGAGTAAGGGTGTAGTTTTCTGCTTTTTAGCTTGTAGTAAAGTAGATAAGTCTAGTTTTTAGTGCATTAAACTACATTGCACAGCTAGATCCTTTTGCAAATAGGCTGGCTATATCTCTTTCTAGTAGGTAGATGTTTTTCTTTAGGCTAGTAGATAATACTGTAATAGCTAGGTTGTCTAGGTAGGATAGCAAGTAGTTTGTAATTAACTAGAATAGAGGTCTAATATATATCAGGAACAGAATAGGTAAGACAGGGCTTCCTTGTAAGACTCTAGCGTTTATATTGCTAAATTCTTCTGTTTCTCTATTAAAGGACAGTTATAGTTAGCGTCTAGAGAGGAATGATTAGATCTAGGCTATTAGGCTGCACAGTAGCTTTTGTTGTTGTAGGATAGTAAGTAGTTAGCCTAGTAAGACGTAGTTAAAGGCTCCTTTAATGTCTAGGAATACTGTAGTTGTTATACGCTTTAGTTTCCTTTATTCTTACACTTAGTTTAGTAGCAGTAAAGAAGCGTCTATAGCTAATTTTTGTACTCTTCCTCCTAGTTGTAAAGGGTGTAGTAGGGTAGTTGTTTCTGCTAGTATGCTAAGTTGTTTAGCTACTAGTCTTTCTGCAACTTTGCCTAGGTAGCTTAGGAGAGCAATTACCCTATAGGCTTTAGGGTCTGCGTAGTCTAGTTTGTTTAGCTTTTTTAGGATAATTCCTGTTGCTCTTTTCTAGATTTAAGGGTAGTACCTATTATTAAATAGGGTAGAGAACATGAAGAAGAATATGTCTGTTTCTGCTTTATATACTGCAGTAATAATCTCCTAGTTGATTACATCTAGTCCTAGGGAGCTACTTTAGATTTGTGAGGAGCAGGCGTGTTCCAGCTCTTCTTTAGTAAGGGGTGGCTATTCCTAGCTACCTTTTTAGTAGATTCTCCACTCTATAGGCTGAGAGGAAGGTAGGCTAAGGAAGAGAGTGTCTCTTAGTGCTGAGCACTTGCCTTAAAAGGAGTTCTCCATTCCCCTAGGGCCTTGTATAGCAGGTATATTTTAGTTACCTACAGACCTAGTATAAGACATTACCTTAAAGATTAATTTAGTGTCCTCTTTTTCTAGGAATTAATTCTAGTAGTTGTATTTTGCTGCTTTTACTGTTTGTAGGTATCTGTTTCTAGTAATTAGGTAGTCGCTTTTCTATATGTATGTGGTTGTAGGGCTAGTTGCTAGTTCTCTCTATAGGAGGCTTTGTTTGCTAAGCATATTTGTCCTAAGTAATTTCAGGTCTAGGTTCTACTAAGGCTTATTTCTCGCACTAGTAGAGCTTTGTAGGATTGCAGTTTTAGCTGCGTTTGTTATTGCTGTAGTAAGCTCCTTCCCTATTGCTTCTAGCTGCTTCTCTAGTTCTCTGTCCTCTCCTTAGATAAGAAGTAGGGAGGTGCTTGTAGAGTGTCTAGGGCTAATAGTATTTAGAGCAGGGCTTTTTGCTACTTCCTTTGCTAGCTCCTTTTAAAATAGGTCCTAGTCTGCCTTCTTAGTGTTAAACTAAGGAGTAGAGTTGTTTAGAAGTTATGTTCTAGGTAATGTAATTATAAATAGGATGCCTAGGTGGTCTAAGCCTATACCTGTAAGGGTTTGCTAGTCTTCTATCTAGTTTATAAGCCTGTGTGTAGCAAAGGTAAGGTCTAGAATACTTTCCCTGCTTATGTTTAGCCTGTAGAAGGTGCCTATACTAGGGTTATTTAGTAGCTCTAGGTTTTACTCTTCTATCTAGGCAATAAAACTACTAGCTTTTAGTGTTGTAGTAGTTATAGTAGGGTCCTACTAAGGGTGGTAGGTGTTAAAGTCCCCTAGTAGGATTAAGTTGGGCAGAGTGCGGCTATTTAGAAGCTTTCTCTCTACTGTTGTTGTTCCTTATGTGTTTGTTTAGTTGTATATATTGTAGATTGTAAAGTTTAACCTAGACTGCTAGACTGTAATAGCTAGAAAATCTAGGTTAGGGTTTAAATCTGCAGTTAGAGAGATTTGTACTAGTGTTGAACGTAGAATATAGGCAAGAACGCGTGGCCTTATGCTGTAGTCCTGTAGTAGAGGTAGGATTTGTATAAAGGAGGGGTAGTTTACAGAGCGTGTGTCTAAGTAGTCTAAAGGTTGTTATTAAGTAGGAGTAAGCTATAGTTCTTGTACTAAGACAAGGTCTATAGCTAGTTCTACTGTAAGTTGTAAGGCGCTCTCTGTAGCTTATACACTCTTATTTAGATTTACTTATAGAATCCTTAGGTTGTCTAGCATTCTAGATGTATTTGTGCGTTTATTATAGCCTTATAGGCTGCATATTAAATACTATCTACTATATGTGCTTATTTGTAGTTTATACACTTAGGGATAGTGTGTACACAGGCTTTGCCTATAGTGCTATATATATTACACTTATATAGTGTTGTAGGGTGTTTATCTGCGTATATTTTGTATATAGTGCTATTAAGGCATCTGTTCTCTATATGTCTAAATTGCTGACATTTTTAACATTATGTAGTAGGAGGTGTAGTAATAAACTTCTCTACTCTTATACTAGCTTCTAGTAGGTATAGTCTATTCTATATAGCTTGTTATACTTCTTTTTCTATTATAAACGCTACACAGACAGATCCTAGTTGTTGCTTTTGTCTTCTTTTGTAGCTTGTTAGCTAGAATAGGTTTCTTACTATTGTTAGGCCTTTGTTAAAGGTAGTTATTTCTAACTTAAGCACCTCTAGGTCCTAGTTTGTTTCTAGAGAGGTAGGGATATTGTGTAGGATTACTTTATGCCATAGTTCTATTAGGAGGGCTTCCTTGTAGGTAGTAACTAATTGCTAGATTACTTAGTTTTTAAGCAGGTATTTTGCTGTAAAGGAGGGCGTTGTAGTAAGAACAATATTGTTCCTTCTACTTAGGCTAGCAGAAGCAATTATAGGGAGGCTTACTCCTTTATCTATAAAGGCCTTATTAAAAGCATTACGCATCTCTAGGGGGGCAAAAGAGGGTAGTTCTTACTCTAGTGTAAGAACTAGTTAGTGTGCACTAAGAGAGTTCTTAATAATAGTAGGTTACTTCTTCTTTGTAACTGTTTGCTAGTCTGTGTTCTTAGGGAGGTTAGCTAAAGCTGCAGATGCGTATAAAGTAGGCTAGGTAGAAGGTTAAACAGTAGAAGTCTTAGTAGCTAGGGTATGTTTTTAAAGGAGTTTTGCTCTTGTTTTAATTAATTTAGACACTGTTTTAAGGTTAGATACTTAGGACGCTAGGATAGAGAGGCCTTGTTAGTTTATCCTGTTGTTTTCTGTGTAGTCTAAAAAGACTTCCAGAAGGTCTAAGAGGTTTAATTGTTCCTTGTTTAAGGTAGCTAGGGAGGAAGCCTAGATAACTATTGTCCTAGCAATAGATAGAGCTTCTTTTACTATCTTAGTAATAGAAGCTTAGTTTATAGGCCTAGTAGCTATGTTAAATTAGAAAGGAGGAAGCCTAGGTGCTGTTGGAGTAGCAGGTCTACTAGCTGGTTATTTAGAGGGAGCAAAGGGTAGAGGTAACGTTGTAGTTCTGTTAAATATACTAGGTTAGTATATTCCTAGAGTAGATTATAGGTGTAGTGTTAATAATAAGGGTATAGATAGAGGTCTAGGGATTAGTGTAGGCTAGTACATCTCTTCTAGAGGGGTTAGGGAGCTAGGGGGGCTTATTTCCATTGTCCCTGTGTTTGGAGAGTAATCTCTATTAGGTGGTGGTTCCAGTTCCATGGTCCTAGGTCCTGGTCCTAGGTAGGGGTTTCCTTCTCTTTTTAAAATGAAATAACAAAGAAATAACTAGAAGAGAGCTTGTTTTTGCACAGAAAGAGGTATCTAGTCTCTATCCGCTTTTCAGAGCTAAAAAACAAGGAAAAGGCAGTCTTAGCTTTACTAATCTTACCTTTATTCTATTCTTACTGGCCTAACTAGTAGAACTCTAGGAGTAGAAAAAAGGGGTTAAAAGCAGAAAGCTAAGCAAAGGCTTGTTGCTATCTAGTAGGGATAGGATGTTTTGTTAGTTGTTGTGTTCTTTTAGGTAAGATCTTAGAAGATAAGATAAGATAGGATTATTGTTGTAGGGGTAGTCTGTGCTCTACAGATCTAAAATTTTTTACAACAGATTAGGTTAGGTAACTAGGCAGCGTGCAGCAACCAGACGCCTAGAGGCTCTAGGAAGCTCGGGATAGTATATCCTTGCTGGGTTAAGATAGATTCTGATGTTTTTTCGGTGTGCAGGGCCCTCTGTCGAAATTTTGCTTTGTCGTGTGTTGGCTATCTAGTCAGCAGGGTGGCGAGCGGAGCTGGCGGATGGACAAGCAGCGCTTGTTAGGGGAGTTAGAGCAGCAGCAGTAGGATAAGCAGGATAATGAGGTGTACTCTAGACAGTAGTAGGGCGTAGTAAGTAGGCGCTTAACTTAGTTAATAGCGTCCTTTAGATCTAGTTAGCTGCGCACCTAATACAGACAGAAATTCTTATAGTAGTGTAGGCCTAGACTACCTCTATGCAGTTTATACGCTTAGTCTAGGACTAGAAGTCTAACCCTGCAGTAGCTATAAACTATTAGAGGTAGGCGTCTAGTTAGTTGCTACTACAACGCCTAGACAACAGCGTAGCAGGCAGAGTAACCTAGGTACTAGGCTTAGTAGGGGAATAGGCAGCGTAAGTAGAGGTTAACCGCTTTACTAGCGTAGGGTTAGCTAGGGCCAGGTTAAGCGCAGCCTTGTACACCTACTAGTGCTTATAGTAGGCACCTAACAAAAATGTTACGTTAGAAAGGAAAACCTACAGCAGTGATAAGGGGGTACCTTACAGTAGAAAACAGGCTAACGCCCCTGGTTAGCCTTATTACTGCCTACACTCTAGGTGCTAGGCGTCTTAATATAGGCGTTACTAGCATATACTAACACCTTAGCTACTATTAGTCAGGAATAAGAGGCTAGAATAGGAACACGTACTTAGATGTACTGCTTAAAATTATACTAGGTATAGTAGAGCTTAGTGTTTGTAGTAAAGAGGTTGTTGTTTTAAATGTAAACGCGCTTACGCTTAGCGTAGGTACAGTAGGTCTTACTAGCACCTAGAACGTAGTTAGCTGTAGAAGGAATTAGTAGGTAAGCAGACCTATAACAGACATAGGCACTTATAAGGCTAGCTAGTAAGGATAGTAAGAAGGTAGTAGAGGTAGCACAGGACAGCGCTAGCAGAGACAGAGACTAGGTCCTTATTATTTAAGTTGCCCTTAACTTTATAGTTACCTATATAACAGCAGTAAGCTTTCTATATACATAGTTAGGCCCTATAACTAGATTAGAAACTATAAATAAGAAATACTAGGGGTACGTTGTAGGCAGAGGGGAGGGACTGTAGTAGACTACAACTGCCCCCTCTAGGGGGACTACTAGCTCCTTAACTAGTGGCCTAATAGCTATAACTAGAGGTAACAACAGATATAGTAGGTGGGGTAAGGGCGTATACAGAAAATTAGGTAGGTGTGTTATAGGTAGGTTAGGTAGAAGTGTAGAGTAGTACAGTGTCTAACTTAGGCAGGTGCGCTAGGTAAAACAAAAACAACCTAGGTGCGTGTAGGGACTACCCTAGGTAAACTACAGACTAGACAGGCAGCTAACCTACTAAGAGCTAGACCCTTACGCAACCATAACTAGCCTTAGAGTTTACCTGCTACTAGCATCCCCTAGGCTATACTAAGTATAGAAAAGACCTAACAAATGTATATACAGCCTAGGAGGAATAGGGAAAGGAGGTATGTTATAGGCTTAGACCTTGTCTAAGCCTTAAGTAAGACAGGACGGTTACGTGCCCTACAGACATATTAGAAGGACACGCAACGTGTTACCTCCTTAAGAGATACAATACCATATCAACCCTTATTACATCCCACCCTAAGGCCAGTCCATAACATATACCACAACTAGGCGCCCTACTTCTTTTATTACCTCTACTATTCTTTACGCGCCTAAGTTCCTAGCAATCCTACGTCTCTAGTTACTCTTAGTGCCTAACAGCAGTATTATTAAGCTGCTATTAATAACAGTTACTAACCCCTATATACTATTAGTGCCTATAGTCCTCTTATTTAAGGGTTCTTACTTGCTATAACTAACGCTGCTATTTAATACTCTACTTACAACAACTCTAACTATTCTAATGCTTACTGTAATTATTATTAGAATAGGTCTGCGCTATATGCTTAGGCTTATAACGCTAATAGTAATCTTAACCTACTAGGCTCTTATAATAAGTGCTTTGCTAACAGCTATAAGAACTGTTCTTTTAGTAAGTCCTAATATCCTATTAAGCCTTATTTCTGCTAAGTTCTTTTTAGCTGTTACTTGTTATGCTGCTTCTATAATGCCTAGTCCTACTAAGGCTAACTACTACAAGGCAGGCTGCGCTAAAGCTTACTCTTACTTAGACACTAATAACTCCTTTACTAGTTACAGCTACTTTACTAATAATTATTTTAGCGCTAGTTAGAAGGACGCTTAGAGAACCTTAGAGGAAGAGGTAGCAAGCCTTAGCTATAAGATCTCTACTACTTAGGACATTTCTTACTTAGTTTGCTCTAAGGGGTTATTAGGCACTTCTTCTTGTGCTTCCCTTTGTAATTAACTCTAGGCTGTTGCTACTGCTGCTGAATTAGTTTACAGGGCTAGGAAATCTGCTTCTCCTTTACAGGCTTTAGGTTTTTAGATTACTCCCCTAAGTAATAATAAACAGGCTATTAGCTCTCTAGCTTCTTGTGCTAGTTACTAAATAGATACTAATACTGTATTAGAGGCTAATAATATAGACTTAGATAAGCCTCTTTATGCCCCTAGTAGTTCTCCTCTAGTTACTAATAGTAGGTTAGGGCAGTTTACGCGCTTAGCTAGCTTCTCTCCTATAACTTATACTGCTTCTACTTGCAGTCCTATATCTATCTCTTCTAGAGGGTCTCCTAGCGTTTTTAAGGATGCTGTAGAGAGTTTCAGCAGCCCTTGTTGTTCTCCGCCTGGTTCTCCGCTACGCCCTAATAGGCCTCTAGGTCATTACTGTTAGTCTTCTTCTATCAGCCAGGTTCTTAAGGGCGATTTGGCTTGTAGCTCCCTAGGTGCTTAGCCTGCTGCTTAGTCTCCTTACACGCCTCTAGCTAAAGGTTATAATAATTGTTTCTAGCTCCCTTCTAAACATTATTACTATAGCTCTAGTAATGCTCCCTAAAAGTCTTGTTGTAGCAGCTGTGGTGGTTCTTCTAGTGCTGTTTAATTTATTCCTTTTGCTAGTGCTGTCCTTAGTTCTGTTAGTATTAAAATCTAAAAATATCTTAGTTTTTATTTCCTTGTTATAACTCCTTCCCCTACCTAAATCTTTAGCTAACCCTTAGCTAAAATCTATTAGTTAGCTGTTGTTAATATCGTCTTATACTTTATACTCTGCTCTTTAATTATCTGTTATTGTTTGTAGCAAGTAGACCCTAACTAACTGCTGTTTTAGTAGTCTATTAGGTTCCGTTTCTAAGTCCTTAGCTAGCACTGTCCTTTAGTCTATTGTTTCTGTTAATAGAATTAGTTAACCTATTTCTAGTGTATGTTTCTTTTAGTACTACTCTATTAAGCTCCTCTAGTATATATATTCCTTTATCTGTTTTCCTTATAATTTAGAATAGACCTTTCTACTTTAGTGTAAGTTTGTTTAGTTAGCTTATATTAGTATTACAGACTATATCTTAGAGTAATACTAAGTCTCTATAGTCTATTAGAATTAGCCTAAGCATTACCAAATTATTAAACTATTCTTTGTTTAAGTCCCTTACTTAAACAACGCAATCTACTACCTCTCTAATCTGCTTGTTCCTATGCTTAAATTGTTTTGCTCTAAGTGCTAGTAGCTCTGCTGTAGTCTAGATTATAGACTATAGTAGGGTCTGCTAGGTTAGTATCTGCAATTTAACTAGCAGGATGTGTTCTTTCCTGCACACTAAGTATATTAGCGTCTCTTCTATTAACCATTTTACTATAACTTAGTCTACATATAACACTAGGTGTAGGTTTAAGGTCTAGTTACTAGTTATTTTTCTTAACACGCTAACAATATCGTTATGTCCTTGCTTAATAAGTCCTTAGGCCTAGGGGTAGAAGGCACTTGCTATTACCTAGTTAATCCTATAAAGCTTTGTTAGCGCTTTAACTAGTGCTTAGTTTTTAGGTCTAGTGTCTATTAACATCTTTAGAGGGAGACCCTATCTTGTAAAGATATCCTGTTCTAGGAATTAAACTACGCTTGCTAAGTTATTCTTAACAAGTGCCTAGACTTCTACATATCTAGACATGTAATCCTAAGACACTACTAGGTATTTTTAGTTTCTTCTTCTAATAGGCATGTATATAATGTTAATTGTAATCTATTTCTATAGACTATTAGGGCTAACTATAGGGTATAGTTCTTTATTAAAATGCTAGGTAGAGTAGAATTAACATTCTTTATAGGTCTTAACGTTTTATTTAATATAATTAAACACCTTTAGCTAGAAGTATTAGTACTAGATATTCTACTACATTCCTTCTCTTCCCTAATGCCTAGATTTGTTATATAGGGTGTAGATAATTTCCTCCTGCTAGTTAGGATTATTAATAACTTGTCTTAATAGTTTATTAGGTGCTGCTTTCGCCTAGAGGACGTTGTTAATAATAGTAAATCTTAAAGCCTTCTTTCTTAGCTTGCGTAGGTCTGCTTAGGAAAGACTATTAGGGTTCTTTATTATAAGTAGCTATTATATAATGTTATAGAAGTATTCTGTGTAAAGAGACTTTAACATAGTAAGGTTAATTAAGTCAGTCTAGTACGCGTACTACAGATCCTAATAGCTTATTAGGTTATTTAATATTGTTTTAGATCTAAGATGCTTGTTAATAAAGTCCTTAATATCTTCCTTAGCCTAGCTTAGGGCTTTCTATCCCTTTCGCTCTAGTTGTCTAGAGAGTGCGTCTGCTACTACGTTCTTCTTTCCTGCAACGTGTTGAACCTTAAATTCCTACATATTAAGTAAGGCTAACTATTAGGTAATTAGGGCTCCTGGAAGGTCTGTAGCACTTTAGTTAAGCTGATCTACTAAGGTGCGGGCGTCTATTTTAACAATAAAGTAGATGCTATATATTCATAGCCAGAATTTCTTAAGGGCTAGTAATAATACTTTGCACTTATATTTACCTAAGTCCCAGCCTTATTCTGTAGTAGACTAAACTCCTAATTTATAACGCACTAGGTGCTAGTAGCCTATTAGGTCTTCCTGTTAGATAATTGCTCCCTAACCTTTCTTACTGCTGTCTACTAATATAATTACTAGCTACAGAGGTTCTGTATAGTTAATAGTTACTAAGGTAGAAGTAGTTATTAGACACGCTTTAAGTTTCTCTATTGCCTAGCTTACCTTAATAGTCTATTAGAACTTAGCATCTTTTTAGAGCAAGGTAAACAGAGGTGCTGTAATAGGGCTAAATTTAGGAATCTAAATACAGTAGTAAACACAAAGTCTAAGGAATATTTAAACATCCTTTAGGGTTGTATAGGGGGGCTAGTTAACAATCTTCTATACCTTTTCTATTGCTAGGTGTCTGCCTCTTTTATCTACAACGTACCCTACTACTCCTATACTGTTATAGCACTAATTACTCTTTAGGGCTAAGGCAGTAGCTCCTGCTATCTTAAGGTTTTAGAGTACCTAGTTAATGTTTATTATGTGCTCCCTAATAAACCTCTAGATCCCCTATTTAAGCAACTTGTTGTTGTAGTTTGTTTTTAGACCCTTTACAGTAATGTTGTTTATATACAGCATATAATATAATAGGACTAGATTCTAGAGTACTTTTGTTACTATGCGTACAAACTCTGCTATAGAGTTTGTTATTCCTATTAGGAGTGTGTATTAATGTACAAGCCTATAGCTTAGGGTTATAATTACAGTTAATAGACAAGAGTCTAGGTGTAGCTTAACTTAGGTGTATCTAGAGAAGACGTTAATAAGGGATACAACCTAACATCTAGCAAACTCTTCTAAGAACTTATTAGGATTAGGCAGTAAGTTTGTACTTCTTATTATAACCTTGTTAATCTGTTATGTATTATTAATAAGCTAATATCTAGTGTTCTTTTTCTTAACTAAGAACTATAGGTTGCTGTATAGGCTCTTACTGTACTCTAAGACTACATAGTTAAGTTATTCCTAGATTATTTGTTCTACTACGCCCCTAAGTTTCCTTAGGACTAGGAAACTGTTCTCCTTCTAAGCAGCATATAGTACTGTATTAATTTGTACTAGGAGGTAGATATCTGCATAGATTTACCTAGACTTAGGGAAATTAAAGCATAAGGCTGCTTCTTAACAGTAGAACACTTTAATTAACATCTCTTGTTCCCTAGGCCACAGCTAGTCCGCTATCTTCATTTTCTAAAGTTGTTCTAGGGTTAATCTAGTACCTAATAGAAAGCTGGCAGTATAGTCCTTAACATGCCTCTAAAACAACCGCCCGCCCTAATCTAGGTTTGTTAGCTGTTAAAATTAAGCCCTTTCCTGCTAGTCTTAGCGTCCCTCTATAGTATGTAGGGTTACTGTTAAGTTATAGACTAGTTAGACCTTTTTAGCTTTAGTTTTATATACAGTGCTGTACCTAAGTTTAATAGAACATTAAGTAGCTTCTCCCCTTAATTATACTAGTTCTGCCTAGTAGAGGCAGTGTAGGTCTAGAAGCATGTTAGATAGTACCTTATTATGTCTACTCTTGTAGAGGTGCTAATCTTCCTTAATTGTAGTGCACAGTAGATAGTAATCTGGCTAGGGCCTAACTAGTCTTGTAGTAGCGCATCCTAAAAGCCTATTAAGTCTTTATCTGTTTGCTGTTAGGGTTTTTAAAGGTTCTAGAGAGTTAGGCCTAACGCTTGCTCTCCTTGTCCTTTTAAATGCATTAACCTGCAGGCAATTATTCTAACTATGTTATTTGTTGCCCCTATAAACGTTATATGTAATTTACAGTCTTTAGAGTAGATAGTACACCTTATTTATCTATCTGCCTAGTACTAGAAGGTGTATTGTGTGTCTGCCAGGTATAGGTTCCTAAGGATAACTAGGCTTAACAACAATTTTAGCACAAAGAAGTTAGTAGGGATTATAATGTTTCTAATTATAACTGGAGTATGCTAAATTATCCTAGTAAAGGCTTAAAAGGTGCTATTAGCAGCCTGTAGGCGTAAGGACGCTATTTTGTTTAGCGTAGACGTTATTACTAATCTAGCTACTTAAGCTGTCTTTAGCTAAATAGTGTTAAGTTCTGCTTTAGAGTCTAGCAGTGCTAACATCTATGTATTGTTAATGGCTATTAGGACTTATAGGCAGTCTCTTTAGACGTCCTTAAAACTATGTTCCTAATTATACTCTCTTTGCTCCTTTGTAGTTCTTTCTTATTCTTCTTCTTTAAGGTCTATACTATAAGTATAGTAGAGCTACTAGCAAGGGAATATAGGTGTAGCTATTAATGTTCTATTAGTACTTAATTTATAAGAGCTAGCTTAAACAATTTATCTGTTATAAGCCTCTATATAAATATATTTAGAATAGAAGAGTGTTATGTTATTAACCTAGAAGCGTTATTAATCCTTTTCTTAATTAGGTGCTAGTATTCCTAATAAGTCTAGGTCTGCTTTAGCGTATTACGGCTTGCCTAGTCTTTACTAGAGCTCTGGGGCTAATGCCAACAGATCCTTAAGGGATACCTTAATAGTAGTTTAGAGGACCTGGCAAACTATCTTGTTTAGGTCTACCACAAGTTTATCTAGTAGTTAGTGCTTTTTTGCATCTTCTTATATTCTTAGGTTAGGGGCCTAGTTATTAACATCTATTTCTTCTTTAAATGCCACTGCCTTAGGGACCTTCTATCCTGCGTCCTTACTTTTGTTATTCTAAACAGTAACGGTGTAACCTAATATTACTTTAGAAACTATAATATCCCTTTTATAGCAATTAGTCTATATTAGGTTAACTATTACTATAGATTAACTGTTAACTTGTCCTTTAAAAACCTTACAGCTCTTGCTTTCTTTTAACACTATTTTAACTGTCTTTAGTTTTTAGGCGTAGTCTTCTTCTTTTAAAAGGCCTGCCTCTTAATCTGTATTAAGGTTTATAATAATAGCGCTACTAGCAACCCTAATATTGCCTTAGGTATAGTGTTCTTGCGCGTATAGGTTAACAGTAGTTAGTAGTTTAACTACTACGTGCCCTTCCCTCTTAAGCTGTTCCTTAATGCCCTCTATTACTGTTTTTATAATATATATCCCTAACACATTACAGATATTACCTAATAGGTTTTTAGCTAATCCCTATGCAAGACGTCCTTACTAGTTAAGGTAGACCTATTAGTTCTAGATTAGCTTCTCTTAGTCTGCGCATACTAACGCTAGGTAGCCTTCCTTTCTATAGGCATAACAAACTATTAGGCCTCTTAGTTAGCTATATCCCTACGGCGTTGTCCTAGCTAGAAAAAGCCCTTCTTATTAAGTAACAGGGTATTAATTAAAGCTAGTAGGGTTTTGCGTCTTAATAGGTCTTTAGTATTACCTTTTAAGACCTGTAATAGCTGTACTAACTTCCTGTTATATGTCTTTGTATAAAAGCAGTTCTGCTTCCTACAGCTCCTAAGGGGCAAGCAAGAGATTTATGCTATTAAGCTTCATCCTAGAGAACTTCTTAAAAAGGTTATTAACCTCTCCTTGTGTGGGCTAATACCCTGGTAGCATTTAGACTCCTTGTTTACCTAGGGGGCGTGCTCTAGATGGCCTCTTCAGCACACCCTCTTTGTTTAACTAGGCTGGTTTAAATGTGTTTAGGAGTCCTAATAATTTATTAAGTGCCTATGCCTTAGTCGTTGTTTTTTTCTTAAATACTAGGTTAAATAATTTAATTTCTAATTTTTGTAAGGCGACCTTACTAAGGAACGTTTTAATTTTAGTGTAGTAAAAGTCCTCTTAGTAGGTTATAGTAAGTTTATATTTGTTTAATACCTTATTAAGACATTATTTATTTTGGCCTTTTACTAAGTAGAATTCTTTATACAATTCTGCTACTGTCCTAGCTTCTAGGCATTATTTAAACCTAGGGCTGAAGTTGTCTAGGTACCCTTAGAGTAACTTATTTAGGGTTAATAAGTATAAGATGCACTAAGTGCGCAGCAAATCCTTAGTCTCTTCCTGCTAGGCCTTATCCTAGCTTCAGAATTGTTGTTAGAGTACTTCCTTAACAGCTTGCTAATTAGTTGCTACCTAGGCGGCTGTAAAGTCTGTTATGCTTAACTTAATAATCTTATAGTAAGTGTAGTTATAGTAACTAAGAAGTCTGCTAATACAGTCCTTAATAGTCTATTAGTAGAAACTAGATCGTTGTTTAATTTCCTTTAGAAATTAGGTTATTTTTTCTCTACTAAATACTAGGGGTATATCTATAAAAGGGGCTTACTTATTAGTGTAGGTGCGCTAGTTCTCCTAGGCAATATGTCCTACTCTATTAGCAATAATAGAAAGGATTTAGCGTAGGTCTAGGTCTTCTAAAGTATTATTACTTAGTAGTAACGTGTTTAGGGTCTCTAAATTTTTAAAATAGAGATAAGCTGCTGTAGTTTCTGCTTCTAGAGGTAACGCAGTGAATCCTCCCCTTGCAGCATCCTAATAGGTGCTAGGAAGAGCTTTATGCGTTAGAGTGTTTAATATACTAGCAAGTTTTAGTTACTACTTTTGTTTTTAGGCGTTTGTTAATGCTAAAAATTACAGGTAGTTGCTTATTAGAAGGTGTCTTCTTGTCTTGTTTAAATAGTCTTTGCTTAGGTGTTCTTATACGTGTCTTTTAAGGGGCTTCTTTAGTTCTCCTATAGTTCTTACATTTATATTATTATTATTTACCCTTATTCTAACGCCTATAGGATTACTAGGCTACATTCTAATAGATTATTAGCATTTCCTTATAGGTTAGTTCTATTATACCTTCCTATTATTTCCTGTTACTATATAATTATCTAATAAGTAGGGGATTTTATAGCCTTAACAAAACTATAAGAATACTCCCTTACTAGGACTGTGCATACTGCATATAAGGGCTGTAACTGTTATAACTATATAGATTTTTTACTGCAAGTCCTAATAGATTCCTAAGCCTAGCTTAGTTCTGTACTGCTGGTATATGTAGACTTTTTGCTATAAGTCCTAATAGATTCCTAAGCCTAGCTTAGTTCTGTACTGTTAGTGTTAGATCTGTCTAACGCCTTTTGCTCTATACTGTTTTTCTAGGCCTACTGCTTAGTATGCAACTACTTACTAGACCTATCCTATAAACTGTATTATAACTGCGTAAAAGACATTTTAAAGAAGATGCTGTTTTTTACGTACTGTTTATTAGTATCCTATTAAGTACTAGCTGTAGTAGTCTTAGCCTTCCTAAGGCTGAGGCTTGTAGGTGTTTAAGTTGCATATTAGTTGCTATTTTGTAGGTAAGAATATTGCTTAATGTAAGAAGATTGTTGTTTTCGATAGCGAGCCCTAATAGCTTGCTGAGATTATCTGATATACCCTCCCAACAATCACGTGCCTCTAATCCCTAATGGCCCTTTAAGCCCTCGCCAGTCAACCTTGTACTTTTTACTCCACTACACTAGAGTTTAGCAGTATAGATAGCTGCTAATTAGGATTACTTACTGCGTTAAATATTGCAACATGCAATAGCTAGTTTGTTTAAGACTCTAAAAATTAGCTTAATTATTTGTTTAAAGTTGTTAAAGTTATTAAACTATTTAGAGATGTTGTCTAGACATTTGTCTATTATAGCCTTTTAGAGAAATAGCTTAATTTATTTAAAAGCGTTTTTATGTATGTAGCTGGCAGCTAGCATAATACATTTATTGTTAGGAATCTTACTTCCTTAGAATTTAAAGAACAGGTTAAACTAGAGGAGCTAGTTATTAAGCTTATTGCAGTCTCTACTATAGGTGTCTAGTTTAGCTACGTTTATAGTGCTGTTTATAACAGGAGCATCTATATCTGCATTGCTAGAGTAAGTGCTGCTAGGGGTAGCGCAAGATCCTAAAGTACCTATCTTAGGGGTATTTAAAATGTTAAGTTTTACACTTTAGACAAAGTCTGGAAGTAAATATTTAATTAGGTTTTAGGGACAAGTACGTGTAGGGGTTCTTAAGGGGGTAGTTATCTAGTTAAAGACTATAGTACCTAGGGCTGTAAGGAAGAGTATAGAGTAGACTGTCTGCTTCGCAAGTAGGGTTAAGATATTCTAATAACAAAGTTAATTATTAAAGTTAAACATAAACTATAAGGGTTATGTTCCTATAAACTATATACTGTAATAATAGTAGTAGTAATACAGACTAATTAGTGTTATATATCCTCTAATCGCACTAAGCACTAATTACACTAATTACTAATTATCCTAATTACGCTAAGCCCTGATTAGGTTACCTGTCCTATTAGTTGTTAACTAAGTGCTAACACTGTAATTGTTGCTTACTTGTTGTTTGTTCCGTTGTTATAATCACTGTGCCGCAGCCACTGTAATTAGACGAATCCTTCCCGTGTTCTGTAGATCGTAACAGAAACCTAATAAGATTATTTATCCTTAGAACGCTATAGTGCTTATTAGTAAGACTCGCTATATAATGCAACGTGTTTAGGAGAACTATATACAGCATTATGTCTAATAATAGTAAGAGGAACGCAACCTTAATCGCATTTAACCTATCTCCTTACTACTCTACCCTAGTTAAGCATAACTATAATAAGAGAAAGGTTAGAAGAACTCCTTAATTAGGTTAGGATGTTCTAATACTAGTAACGACCTAATAACCTTAAAGTTCTGTTACTTAGTAGAAGTAAACTACTACTTCCTACGTACGACTATAGATCTAGGAATCTTAAAAGGCCTAAGTAGTTTCATCTGTACACAGAACAATGCTAGCAGTCTCTAATAGATCTCTAAGGGAGGGGACCCTAGGCAATTACATGCGGATAAGGACTTCCTTATCTTACTATCCTAAATAGACTTATAATTATTAAGGATAAGAAGTTAGCATAGCATAGTTAAAAACTAAGAAGTTAATACACTCTATAAACAAGTAGGAGTAAACGTTTAACCTATTAATAATCTATAACCTAATAAACCTATAGAACTTAGTTAGGAAGACTAGAAAAGAGTTATATATAAATAATAGTAGCTAATACTTAGTTTAAGACTACACAATATTAGGCCTGCTAATTATTTATTTAAAAGATAATATACCCCTTTCCTAAGAGGAAAAAGGCTTACTCCCTAGAGAATCAGAGATTAGAAGTTTGGTAATACTCTGTTCCCTGCAGAATTAGCACTCTTTAAGGAAATAAATTTAAACAGAGAAGTAGCTATAGCTTTTACCTTTTCTAAATCTAGATAAATTTAGAAGGAGGTTTCTCCTCTATACTAAATTAGGACAATTCTACACAAAGCTTAATAGGTTAAGACCTTCCCTGTTGTTAGAAGCCTAGAAGGAGAACTTGTTAAAATGTTAAACAACAGGATAGAGCGGGGAATACTTAATTAATGCAATAACTAATATAGAAACCTATGATATTTAGTGTCTTAGAAAGATAGTAGTTTTAAGTTTATTAATAGTGCTTAATATATAAATAAGGTCTCTATTTAAGATATAGGAACCCTGCTAACTACAGACAAGTTCTCTAAGAGGTGTACTAGTTATAAGATTATATTACTTATAGACTTCTTCTTTAGTTATAACTAGATAACACTGTATAAAGATAGTAGAGACATAACAGCAGTTATAATACTAATTAGTCTTTTATAATTATATACACTAGTTTAAGGGGCTACTAACTTAGTAGCTGTCTTCTAAAGAATTATAACAAAGATTCTTAAGGATTACTAGCTAGATACACTCCCTTTCCTTAACAGCGTTACTAGTAGTAGCCTAAAGACAGATTATAATAGCAAGGAGGTTTTACCTAGTGTTTAGCAATATATGCTTAAGCATATCTAGTAACTAGACAGGGTTCTTATAGACGTAGAAAGAGCTAGTAGCACAGTATTAGGGCTTAAATGCTACTAGGGACACAATTAATTAGGGGTAGTTAGCTACAAAGTTTCTGCAGAAGGACAATATCCTGCACAAAAGAAAGTTAACAAAATTACAAATTAGCTAGAGTGTTAGAACCTAAAGAAGGTCTAAATGTTTGTAGGAATTGTAGTGTACTATTACATCTAGATATTCTTATTTGCGTTAAAGGCAAAACTATTATTCTAGTTATTAAAGAACAACATAGTATAGCAATAGGGCAACGCAGAACAAAGCTTTATATTACTCCTAAAAAAGCATATTATTAATGCACCTACGCTTATAAAATTATCTTACAAAAATCCTAGTTTAGTGTTTCTCTTAGTTAATGTAAGTAATAAGGGTGTAGGGACATGCCTTAAACAAATAGGCCTAGATAAAAACCAACACCAATATAGGTGTAAAAGCACTATCTAGTCTAAGGCAGAATGTAGGTAGCACTAAACAAAGCTCAGATATAAGGTATTTATTTAGGCACTTAAGAAGTTTAGGATGTAGCTACACAGTATCCACTTTATTATTAAAACTAACACCTAGATATTAATTACTTAGCTAAACAGGTTGTTATTAGACCTTCCTAGCTTAGTTATAAATAGGTAGCTTGCTGCAATTCTACTCTAGGACTTTAAAATACGCTATGTACTAGGAAAGAAGAATATAGTTATAGACGCTTTTTAAGATACCTAAAGCTAGAGGGGTAGGAGAACCTAGATAAGCCTAAATCTAACGTTACAAAGGTTGTTAAAAACCTAATAGCAAATGTAGTGTTAGGTAATTAGGTTAACACAAGGACTACTTGGTTTCTAAGACAGAGATACTGTTACGATCCTGTGCTAGGGCACGGCACAAACATAAGTACCAGCCAACCAGGACCCCTAACTCCGCTCTAAAGGAACAAACAGTGGAGAAAGACAGGACAGAAAGGGTTGTTACGTAACTGCTTGTTAACAAGCATAATATACGTAACTGCTTGTTAATAAGTACAATATATGTAACTGCTTATTAATAAGCATAGTATAATATGCTTATCTACAAGCACCCTTATGCATTTTATTAGACTAACTCTAGTTGCTTATTAATAAGTATTATATCTCCTTAGTATATAGTTAGTAGGAATATAACCCTTATAGTTTGTGTTTAACCTTATTAATTAAGTTTGTCTTTAGAATCTTAACCTGTGCTTAAACTAGACAGTTTACTCTATACTATTTAGTGCACCCTATCTTTACAAGCTTTGCTTATTTAATAACCCTAACTAATCTACCAGTACTTATCCCTAAGAACTAATAGAATTAGTGCTTACAGTCTTTAACTAAAGTACAACTTTAACATTTTAAACACCCCTAAGATAAGTACTATTAGATCCTGTGCTACCCCTAGTAACTCTATGTCTAGCGACATTAATATAGATATAACTGTTACTACTAGCACTATAAACGTTAATAAGCCTAACCTTTACTACAGAGATTATAGTAAGCTTAATAACTAGCTTATACAGTAGGACCTCTTCTTTACCTTCTAAGGTAAGGAGGTTCCTAAGACTAAATAAGTAGTCTTTGCAGCTAGCTACATGCGTAGCAAAGCGTTTACCTAGATTAAGCCCTTTATACAGCAGTACTAAGCTAGCAAGGCCCTAGACAACGTAGATAAATAGATAAATGACTTTAACCTATTTAAAGAAAAGATTAAGCTAATCTTTAGAGTCTCTAATAAACTACAAATTGCTTAATGCAACATTTAGAAGATTAGACAGGATAGGTTAGCTGCTAAGACTAACTAGAATAACACTGCCCTAATTATTATGTTTTAACAAGGATTAAAGCCTAAGGTTAAGGAAGAACTTATGCGCACCGGCGCAAGCACAGAAACCCTTAACAAGCTTATTAATACTGCTATTAACATTAACATATAACTCTACAAACTTTAGTAGGAACTTTAAGATAACCCTAGAGCACGTACTACTGTTATTGCTACTAACAGGCTGCTACTAAGGAACTAGTAGCGCAACAACCTAAATTAAGGACAGCAAGGAGGCTGTAATTAGCTAATTACCAGTCAGCGCATCTACAGCAACACTCAGAGTGGATACTACAGACCTGAAGCAATAGACCTCTTAAACCTTAACAAGGGACCACTAAAGCAATAGAAAAAGAAGCCTAAGGGGGGCGACTAACATAGAGGCAGTAGGGACTGCTATAACTGTAGTAAACTAGGCCACTTTGCCAGGGACTGCTAGATAAATAAGGTTTACTGCTAGTTAAATATACTTACCTATAATTATAATAATATAGATGCTAGTAAATAGGATATTCTTACTAATAATATAGGACAACTGCTGGAAGACCCAGAGTCTAGTCTAGAGGACAATAACAACTATTTTGTACCTCTAATTTGTGTAGCAACACTCTACCAGGACGCCTAGACAGGCGAAGAAACAGAGTACTACTCTAACAACAACTAGCAAAAGATAGACAACCTACTAGACACCTTAGGATAAGAGTTTAACTAAATTAGCGTCCTACTAACACGCAAACAAGAACGTATAGCTTAATAACGCTAGAAGTGTAATAACAAAGAAGCCTATTACTAAATATGTTAAGAACTTGTTAGTCCTGTAGGAGTACCTAAAATTACAGAAATAACACTAGAACTCTAACAGCTTGTTTACTAGTTTAGAAAAGAAATCAATAATAGCAAACAGTTTACTAATAACCTAGAAGAAGCTAAAGACTAGCTTTAGTGTAAGTAAGAAATATAGCTTAGCCTATAACGTATGCAGAAGTAGAAAGAAGTAGTACTAATAATTAGCCTACAACTATAGTACATCCTAGACTACTAAAACCTAAAATATAGAAACCTTATATAGATAGTATATACTAAGGACAAATATATAATCTACTATAATAAGAAGCTTAGTGTAGGATAGTTCCTGGCACAACAAAGCCTCTTATACAGTTAATAGTACTAGTGTTACAATAACCTGTGTGAACTTTATCTTATTAACAAACGCTAGAAAGCACACTTTTCTAGAAGAGATAATCTACAGGCTATAATACAAATACAGCTAGTAGTTAATAGAAGTTGCTACAACACACACTAGCAGAACTGCCTTAACGCAGATTGCAAGAAGCATTGCAGTAATAAGGAGTTTAAAGGGTTTAGTAAAGAGGGGACTTTTTTAGGCTAGCGCCTACAGGCCCTAGGGATTAATCTATTAATAGCATTAGGAACAATTACCTTATTAAGCTACCTATTAAACTAAATAGGGTAGCCTTAACAGCACTCTTAGACTTAGGAGCATAAGTAAGTTATATATCTAGAACAGCAATATAGTAAGCTAGACTTAGATTATATTATAAGGAGAATCCTTACTTACTCTAAGTAGCTAATAGAAAATTAATACTAGATTAACTACTAATTCTATTTAAAGTAATAGCAGCACTCCTACAGATATAGGGGCACTATAAGGAAATAAACCTAGATGTCTTTATAAAGGCCACGCATAATATTATATTAGGACTTCCCTAGTTATAAAAGAACAACTTAAAGATAGACTAGGTATAAGAAAGACTTTTATTAGAAGGATATAAATATAGCACTAATATATCTACGCCTATACAGCACACGCAGTAGCTAGTAGATAAGAAGGAGATTAATAGTGTCTCTTTAATATATAAGACGTGCTAAGATAGAGCAGTTAACTCTGCAGATACTAAACGCCCTACAGATTACAAAGTAAGAGTTAAGGAGGAGAGAAGTGCACCTCCTGCTATCTCTAACGTGTACAGACAGTACGCAGAGATGTTTAGAAAAGAGCTTACAGTAAAAGCCCTGCCTAAGCATAAACCCTAGAATATAAGATTAAGCTCTAGGAAGGAAAGATACTAACTTTTAGGCTATTATATTAGTTATTAGAAAAGGAACTTAAAGTACTTTACAAGTATATCAAGGAGAACCTTAAGAAGGGATTTATTAGAAGATTAGAATTACCTACAGGGTACCTAATTATGTTTGTTCCTAAGAAGGATAGCAAGCTATAACCTTATATTAACTTTAGGAAGCTTAATAAAATTACTATTAAAAACTGCTACCTGCTCCTATTTATTATAGAGTTGTAGGACTAGCTAGCAGGAGCTTAGTACTTTATAGTGTTAGACCTATAAGGCGTGTACAACCTTATACACATAAAGAAAGAAGAAGAATAGAAAATAGCATTTAGGACGCAATATAGACTCTATAAGGACCTAGTTATACTGTTTAGTCTAATAAACGCACCAGCAACGTGCTAGGAGATAATTAACAACGTCCTAAGAGCACACTTTAACAGAACTATAGTAGCGTACCTAGACAATATCCTAGTATACTTAAAGACACTAGAAGAGTATAAATAACACATTACAGAAGTGCTAGAATACCTAAGACAGGCAGACGTATAACTTAAACCTAAGAAGTATAATTAGTATAAGGAGGAAGTTAAATTTCTAGGGTATATTGTAGAAAGATATAGAGTTAAGATTAGTCTAACAAAGGTAGAAGTAGTTAAGACTTAGCAGACGCTAAAAACAGTTAAACAGATCTAGGAATTCTTAGGATTTGTTAACTTTAACTAACGCTTTATTAAGGACTACTCTAAGATTATAATTCTGCAAATAAAGCTTACTCAGAAGGATACACTATTTAAGTAGGAACAAGAACAGAATAATACGTTTAAGGCACTTAAGTAAGCCTGTATTATACCTCCTATATTAATTATATTTTATAGTAGTAAACTAATACGTATAGAGACTAACGCCTTAGATCTTATATTAGGCGCATATATTACATAAGAAAAGGATAGACTATAGCACCCTATTACTTACTACTTACGTAAGTTCTTAGGACTTAAAGAATGCTACAATGTGTATAATAAAGAATTACTTATAATTATATTAGCCTTAGAATATTAGCAACTATACGCAGAAAGCTGCTTAGAACTTACTATCTACACTAACTATAAGAACCTAGTATACTTTACTACTACTAAGGTCTTAAATTAATAATAAGTATGTTAGTCTAAGATGCTTAGATAATACAAATTTAAGATATTATATACGCTAGGCAAAGACAATAGTAGAGCTAACGCACTTAGCAGACAACACAACCTTACTAGAGAAAAGACAATAAACCAGTTCGCAGTACTAGGAATTAACAATAATAGGTTACTTAGACTATTACAGCAACTAAACAATATAATACAAATTAAAAATAAATAGCGCATTACATTAGATATACTAGAGGAACTTAAAAACAAAATTATAGCTAATTACTACAATAGCTGTTAGGCGCTGGGCCTAGGGGTACCTCTGCCTGTCTTAGCGAGCTACTATAAGGCTAGTCAGCCTAGACTATATAAAGGTGTTAGAGGTTATTGGTAATACTCTAGTAATTAGTCTTGTTACTACATACTACGTACCTTAATACACCTGCTATCTTCTTTAACCCTATCTTCCCTTATAATTGCTTTGTATACCCCTTATATTCTAATTACTCTTATATTGCAATTAAAGATAGACCTAAGCCACTATAAGTCTTAAACCAAATTATCTAGGCTTACTATCTTTAGAGAGGGACTAAGACAACCTACCTATAGGAGAGCTAGTAGAGCATAAGGTAACACCTCCCTCTGCAGATAAGGAGATACCTTAACAGACACTAAGTGTCTATAGTGCCTTAAGAGGATCTGTAGGTCCTCTAGGTAGTACACCTTACCCTAGAATTTGTATCTATAGGGCAGCTTTAGCTAGAGAAGGCTAGAATAGCCTAGAAGTAGGTGATTAACAACAGGAGTTAGAAAACCTGCGCAAATAGTTGCAAGAGACAAAAGACTAAGAGAAACTTTCCTCTTTTTGTAAACTTAGACGCAAATACAACAAAGGAGATCTAGTAATAATCCTATCCTTCTAAAAAGTACTAGAAGGGGTAGAGAAACTACAATCTTCTCTATCTGTAAATCTTCTATAACCTAAACCCCTATAGAAGTACGTAAAGCGTAACTGTGCTAAATATAACTGTTAGAAGAGAGATTATAAGGGATACTTCCTCTAATCTCTAGTTAATTTCCTTATAGAGGAACAAAAGATTAACTTTAGTATAAGGTACCTCTTAGAGAACCTAAAGATGTTATAGTAGGCCTACTACACAACTAACTGCTATAATTAGCTAACCTAGGAACTAACGTAGTAAGAGCTAAAAAGAATTATACTAGATGCTCTAGAAACGCTAGCTAAACGCAAGTAAGTGGCGTATAAATCCTTAAAGCAATACAAGTAGCAGAAATCTTAGTCTCCTACAGATCTGTTAGACTTTATGCGTCTACTATAGGAGGAACTAGGCAACTTACATACGCTAGAGCTTTAAGATCTAAAATATGTTACTACACTGCTCCCTAGCATATAAAAGGACTTGTTTCTTATCCCTTATAATTAAAGGGACACAATCCTAAAGGTAGAGGAACAAGCTAACATTATTAACTAGAGACTAGGTTATTATAGCTAACAGCTACCTAAGAAGACTCTAGCTAAGAGTAAGATAACTAACAAAGGACTATAGAAGCGCTAATTTAGTAACTCTAGGTTAGAGGGGAATATAAAAACCCTAAAAAGGTTGTTTAAGTCTAAGAAGTTCTATAAGGAGCTAGTAAAGGGTAAACAGAGATAAGATAGGCTACATAAGGCCTAAAACATATACCTTAAGTACAGAGAAACTAGTTACTACTACCCTAACTACCTAGAGCTAAAGTTAAATTAGAAAGACCCTACTCTAGATAAGTTAGGAAAAGATAAGGGACCTAAGAGCTAATCTCCTCTCTTGTAGCCTATATTAAATTATCTAAGGAGAAGAAGGAGAATATCTCTCTTTATAAGGCAGTGTACCTAGAATATATACGCCTACTTACAGATAAAGTATCTATAAGCAACGCAGAGAATATAGAAGCCTTAATAGATAAAGGGTTACAACTAAACTTAAATTTAGTTCTCCTAGTAAAGGAGCAGGATCTAGAGGTTATACTGTTAAATAAAATAGTGGCTAAAGGTGTAGGCAGAGCAGAATTGCCTATCTATAGAGTAACTACAGCAGAAGTATCTATTGTTAACTCCTGTAGAAGACAGGAGGTCTAATAGATACCTTTTTTAGTTACAGACCTATAAAGGTATAAGATATACCTTAAATTACCCTAGATTAACTAGACAAACCCTAAGCTAAGCTATTTAAGCTGGCGTATGCTCTTCTAAGGGAAGAAGTATAGGGACTCTCCTAAACTAGAGAAAATAGTGTTAGAAGATACTAAAGAGTTTAAACACACTTAAAGAAGTCCCTTGGTAGACATTTATATATGTATAGTAAACTTAGTAGGTATATATAACCTAATATCTGCTAAAAAAGAGCCTAATTCTAGAAGTGTATTATAAATATGCGCACTTAGAATTAGAGGATAATGCTTAGGTCCTACTAGAGCATAGAAAGTATAACCTAGTAATTAATATTGTAGAAGAAGCTACTTCTCCCTACTAACTGTTATACAGGCTATCTGCAATAGAATTAGAGATACTAAGAAAGTATCTAGCAGAATATCTACAACGTGGCTAGATATAACACTTAAGGTCGCCAGCAGGGGCGCCTATTCTCTTTTTAAAGAAGAAAGATAGTAACCTACAACTGTGTGTAGACTATAGAGGTCTAAACAAGATAATAGTTAAAAACTACTATCTATTGCTACTAATTATAGAGTTACTAGAACAACTAGCGTAAGCTAAGTTCTATACTAAACTAGATGTACGTAAGGCATATTACTATATCTAAATTAAGGAAGGAGATAAGTAGAAGACTACTTTTTAAACTAGGTATAGACATTTTAAGTATACAGTAATGCTATTTAGACTTATAAATGCTCCTGCCTAATTTTAGGCCTATATAAATAAGGCACTAATAGGATTAGTTAATATAACTTATATTATGTATCTAGACAACATATTAGTATACTCTAAGACAGAGGAAGACTACGTTAGACACGTTAAGGAGGTCTTAGAGAGGCTTTGTAAAGCAAACCTCTATATACGCTTAGATAAGTATAAATAGCACTGTTAACACACAGAGTACCTTAGGTATATAGTCTTACCTAAAGGGGTAAGCATTAACCTAGACAGGGTTAAAACAATCTAAGAATAGCTAATCCTGCGCACAGTTCACAATATCTAAGTATTTATAGGCTTTATAAACTACTATTAGAGATTTATTACAGGGTTTTCTAAATTAGCTTTGCTATTAACCCAGTTAACCTAGAAAGGGCTAAATTCAGCTAAATCTAGTTAAGTAATAAGGAAGGAGGAGAGTTAGCCTCTTAAGCTAAGTAAAGAATCCCTATAAGCTTTCTAGAATATAAAGGACTTATTTATTAACGTACCTATCTTAGTTTATTTTATACCTAGAAGACAGACTAGGATAGAAGTAGATACCTCTAGAGGCGCTATCTTAGGAATCCTTAGTTAACTAGTCCCTAGGGAGGGGAAGCTAGCCTAATAGAGGCCTGTAGACTTCTATTTAAAGAAGTTAATCTAAGCAGAGTATAACTATAATACTTATAACTAGGAACTTCTTACAATTGTCTAGAGCCTACAGTATTAGCAAAGATACTTAGACAGTACCTTCTTTAAGATCTTAACAGATTACTAAAACCTAAAATAGTTTATAGAGACAAAAGTTCTTAGCTATTAGCAAGTAAGGGCATACTTAGTGTTATCTAAGTTTAACTTTATAATTACTTATTACCTAGGGTCTATAAACCCTGCAGATAGACCCTTACAGTGTCCTAATTATATAAGAGAGGCATAAGACCCCTTATAAAAGTATAATAAGGCTTTTATATAACCGCTTTAGGAGATCCTAACTAGGAAGACCCCTAATGCTCCCCTAGTAGCAGCTATAACCCTTTGTTTGTCTGTAAAAGGAAGAAAGGACATAAGAGATCTTAAAAGAAAAGATTTAAGAGAGAACAGTTACACAGAGCTAACAACAGACTTAGACAACATAGAAAAACTCTCTAGTACTAAAAAAGAGTTAAGCAACATTAAAATAGGACAAAATAACCTAGGAAAAGATAACATAGCTAAGGAGAAGCGTATCTTACTTATAAGGCTAAAAGATAAGGTGTAAGTAATTAAAGAACGTTATAATAACCTAATATTAGGACACTTTAGAGCACAAAGGACCTTAAAGAAGATTTAGCACAGATACACTAAGAAGGGCATTACTAAGGATATATCTAACTACTACTACAACTGCTTAGTATGTAAGAGATTAACTGCTACCTAACACAAACTGTACAGGTTATTATAACCTTTACTAGTGCTAAGCTAACTATAGGAGGACGTAATAATAGATTTTATTACAGAATTACCCTCTAGTAAGGTGGCTAGGCTAGTGTATAACTCTATACTAGTAGTAGTGTATAAATTAACTAAAATGTTATACTATATACTAGCTAGGGCTAATTAGGATAGAAAAGACCTAGCATACGCCTAGATTAGAGAAATTATCTACTTACACAGCGCGCTAGCACAAATTATCTTAGATTAGGGGCTGCTAATAAACTTAAAGACGTAGGAAACCTTTAACTACTATTTAAACTTAAGACAAGTCTTAACGTTAGCCTATTATCCCTAGCCAGACGGCTAAATAGAAAGGCAAAATTAGACTCTTAAACAGTACTTATGTTGCTACTGTACTCTAGAATAAGACAATTAGGCCCTATAGATTTTAATTACAGAATTTGCGTATAATAATAGCATTTACGTATCTATAAATATAACACCTTTCTAAGCCTGTTACAGTATAGATCTAAGGGGCACAGATTAGCCCAATTTAGTATTAAAAGGCAGAGAATCTCCCCTTGCGAAGGAAATGGCTGCTAGAGTTATTTCCTTATAGGCTACCTGTACAGTAAACATAGAAAAGTTAAATAAGTATTAAAAGAAACACTTAGATAAGAAACAACTACTAGCACCCTTTAAAGTAGGTGACAAAGTACTAGTCTCTAGCAAGAATATTAGGACAGTACGCCTAAAAAAGAAGCTAGACTAGAAATACCTAGAGCCTAGAACTATTATAGCCTAGATTGGCCCTAGTGCGTATAGAGTAGACCTGCTAGGAATAAAAGAGATCTACCTAGTATTCTATGTGTTACTGCTAGACCTATACACACTGAGATATTAACTTCTAATTATACAGGAATAAATATAAGAACCTATAGTTAAGAGGGAAGAGAAGGTGTAGGATATAGAAAAAGTCCTTAACAGAAGGTAATTAGCTAACAGACACTAGGAATACCTTATTAAGTAGGACAGATTCCCTAACTTAGAAAATTCCTAGGAAATTAGCACAAATCTTTCTAAAGAAGCGCTAAAACAATACTAGAAAATAATAAAGTAACTGCTTAGACTGCGTAATAAGACGTTAAGGTTAAAGTCTAAAAAAGGAGGGGACTAAAAAGGCTAAATACCTTTACTCAATTATGATTTTTCCCTATAGGGGTTTTTTAATTAATAAGTATTTAATAGTTTACGCTAAGGGAAAATATAACTCTACCTTACCCTAAGAAATACAGACTAGCTAAAGCAGACATCTTTTAGCCTATTATAGCTATTTCTAATATAAGGAGATAAAGAAAGTTACATACTACATTATATAGTTATAATTGTAAGCAAATATAGAAGAATTAGTATAGAAGAACACCTTCCTAGTATTATTTAAACTATCTAAGAGTGTAATGCACCTACTTGCTATATTAGCCTAAAACTGTCTACTAACTACAAACTTAGGTATTATTAATCTAAACCTTCTATTATAGGGAACATCTACTAACTATAACTACTACTATAGGTATAAGTAGTAGCCTTGCAACTACTATAAGGCTTCTTAGTAGTAGCAGCGGCAGCAGCAGCGTCGGCGGCGGCCTGCTTAGCAGCCTCCTACTCCTTCCGCTCCTCCTAGAGCTAACCTAGGGTCTTACTAGTACCTGCAATCTAGTACTTTAACTATAAAAGAAGTTAGATATTATAAAAAAAAGTTAAAACGTGCTATAATACCTTCTTGCAGGGGGTAATAGGCGCATCTAGATTAGACTCACCACTACTCTCCTCTAACATCTTCTTTTGCTTTATCTTAGCCTTAACAGCGCTAGCCTTAGATTAATCGCGCTTCTTAATATAGATGCTAGACAAGGTTAACTTACGTACGTAAGTGTTGCTATTATAGAGTATAAGTAGGTCTTTCTATAGTAAATAGTTCCTATAAAGGTTAGATTATGCTATAATAAGTAAAAAAGAGACAGAACATACTCTTAAATTATACCCAGCAACAAGCTAGCCTAGTTAACAATAGACTTGCCTATTGCAGTCTTCTTGTTAATAGATATAGGCGTAGTAGTAGCAGGTGTTACAGGGGTGGTCTTAACGCCAGCTGCATTAACAATAGCAGCACAAGCAGTAGTAACTAGGCAACAACTAGAGTAAAGGTGCGCTATATTGCTAGAAAGCCTTAAATAGCTGTTAGCGTACTTATTAGGGCCCTAAATATGTTAAAAGATGCTAAAACAAGCTAAAAGGAGATAAAACACGTACTAATAGGCAATTCTTGTTACTATTATAACACTCTCTATAGTAGTAGGCCTAGGCGTCCCTATAACGCAGGCTACCCTATAAAGCTAGGTTAGTAGAGAAACAACAGTCCCTATAGACACTACTATTAGTAATATAGTAGAGACAGAGCATATAGCACTACTTAGCAGTCCTACTGTTCTTAGTAATGTTAATCTTGCAGTAAGCAGGTATAGACATAATAGCTATAGCAAATAGTAGTTAGTAACAGTTAGTAACAGTTAGTAGTAGGCAGTAGCAGTTAGGAGCAGTCTAAAAAGGTTACTAAGGCGTGTTGTGCGGTACTATCTGCTAAAACGTGTTAGAACGTGCTAGAAAGACCTAGAAAATCCCTTAGCTATCCTTACAAAAGTGCTAGACAGAGTAGGTTAGTACTTACTAAAATAAAGTAGGATGTAGTAGTAACTAACAAAACTAGGGGTATAGATAGCTTATATGCTGCCAGCTACCTAGTTAGAGCTTTAGCCTGCGCAGATAGCTGCCTAGACCCTAGAGGTGAAGTAAGAGGTAAGAGAGGATTTCTGTTTAACTTTTACTAGGTAAAGGCAGAATTAGTTTCAAGCCCTATCTAGCCTTACAAGGCGTCTAAAACGCCTAAACCTAGTTAGAATTAGCTATAACAGGACAGACGTAGTAAACACGTCTAAGGCTAGGCTAAAATAATACAGTATTGCTAATTATACTATTGTTTAAGCCAAACCATCTAGAGAAGGGAGGCATTGTTAGGCGCTGGGCCTAGGGGTACCTCTGCCTGTCTTAGCGAGCTACTATAGGGCTAGTCAGCCTAGACTATATAAAGGTGTTAGAGGTTATTACTAATACTCTAGCAATTAGTCTTGTTACTACATACTACGTACCTTAATACACCTGCTATCCTCTTTAACCCTATCCTCCCTTATGATCGCTTTGTACACTCCTTACAATAACCTACTATACAGACACCCTAGAATTACACACATAATAGAACTTATTAAGTAATACTATAAGTTTAGTAATATAAAGGACAGGGTTACTAAATATATTGAGAACTATGTTAACTATTAGCAAAACAAACACAGTACACACATAAAATATAGAGAAATGCAGGTAATAGAGCTGCCTACGGCACTATAGACAAATATTACAATAGACTTTGTTACACAGCTACCTATCTTATAAGACCCTGTAACTAGATATAACTACAACTTAATCTTTGTTATAGTTAACAGATTTACTAAGTACACTAAGATAATACCTTTTTAATATAGCTATACTGTAGAGCAGCTTATATAAGTGTTTCTAGATTAACATATAAGGCATTATAGTATACTAGAATTAATTATTAGTAATTAAGACAAGCTCTTTATATTAAATTATTAGACTACGCTCTTAGCAGCTATAGGTACTAAGAAGAAGCTTTTAACAGCCTATTATCTGCAGACAGATAGATAGACGAAAAGAATAAATTAGACTATAGAAACATACCTATATATATACAGTAACTAGCAGTAAGACAACTAGGTATTGCTGTTACCTATAGCACAAATTACATATAATAATAAATTATTAGAAGTAATAGAAGAATTACTATTCTCTCTAAATTATAGGATACATCTAAACCTCTTTACTAGAAGTCTAGACACGCTAATTTAGACTAAATCTGTAATATCCTTAGTAGTAAGACTAAAAGAAGTGCATAGGAAAGCGCTAGAAAATATTAGTAAGGCTTAAGAAAAAGTAATGTTATATGTTAACTAAAAAAGAAAAACAGCACCTTAGCTAAAAGAGGGGGATAAAGTCTATCTTCTTATAAAAAACCTTTACACATAAAGACTAACAAAAAAACTAGACTATGTTAAAGTTAGACACTTTTTTATTATAAAGCAGATAAGCCTAGTTAACTATAGACTTAATCTGCTAAAGGATATAAAGATCTATCTAGTAATCCACATATTACTATTAGAACCAGCTAACTCTAGAACGCCTATCTAGAAGAACTTCTATTACTAAGCTAATAGTAAAGATAAATAGGAAGTTAAAAAAAATAGTAATATATAAGGGAAATAGTAATTAATAAAGGTACCTAGTTAAATAGTTAGGATACCTAGACTTAGAAAATATATAGGAACTACCTGCGTATCTTATAAGTTGCTACTAATTAGTACATAAGTACTATAATTTGCTATAGACTCTTTAATTAAAATAAGAGTACTCTAGGTAGCTAGTAAGGCACATATGCTTATAGACGCTGTAGAACAGTTAGAATTAACTTCCTTAGCTAGGTCTAACTTACTAGCCTTAACTATTCTATTTACTAAATATAGCGCCTTTTACTATATGCGCTTATTTGCCTGTTTTAGGATTTTCTTTTTACGTAATAATTGCGTAATTACAGTTATAAGAAGTAACTTATATACTTCTACCTTTTTCTTATACTCCTTATAAGTATTATCTAATAACACCTAAGACATGTTTATATATAGCTTACTAGCCTTTATACACTTAGTATACTTTAAACCTTTTAGACTACCTAATATAATATAGCACTTATAGCTGCTAAAGAAATAATAATTATAAGGGACTTTAGTAGGTATATTAGCTTAATAGATTTCTAATATAAGATAGATATTGTAGGTGTATAAGAACATCTTAACTTACAGGTTACTAGATATAGGGATTATAGATTATATAAAACTCTAACAGACAATTACGTAGTTTAAGGACAAACTAAAGAGGAAGGAGGGATAGTGTTATAATCCTGTGCTAGGGCACAGCACAAACATAAGTACTAGCTAACTAAGACCCCTAACTCCGCCCTAAAGGAACAAACAGTAGAGAAGGACAGGACAGAAAGGGTTATTATATAACTACTTACTAATAAGCATAATATATATAACTGCTTATTAATAAGTATAAAATAATATTCTTGTCTATAAGCACCCTTATACATTTTATTAGACTAACTCTAGTTACTTATTAACAATTATTATATCTTCTTAGTATATAGTTAGTAGGAATATAACCCTTATAGTTTGTGTTTAACCTTATTAATTAAGTTTATCTTTAGAATCTTAACTTACGCTTAAACTAGACAGTCTACTCTGTACTATTCAGTGCACCCTATCTTTACAAGCTTTGCTTAGCTAATAACTCTAACCAATCTACCAGTACTCATCCCTAAGAACTAATAGAATTAGTGCTTACGGTCTTTAACTAAAGTACGACTTCAACAAATATCTCCTTAAAGTTATAGCTAGGCGTGCGCAGCTCTATAGAGGAAGGTAAGTAGTAATAGTAGGTAGGCGTGCGCAGCTCTATAGAGGAGGGGAAGTAGTAATAGTATAGGGGCGTAGGGGACCTTATAAAGGAGGGAGAGTAGTGCTAGCGTAGGGGCGTAGGCAACTCTATAGGGAAGGAAGAGTAGTAACAGCAGGGTAGTAAGCACAGCTAGTAGACAGACAAGCAGTGCTTATTAGGGAAGTTAGAGCAGCAGTAGTAGGATAAGCAGGACAATAGGGCATACTCTAGGCAGTAGTAAGGCGTAGTAAGTAGGCGCTTAACTTAGTTAATAGCATCCTTTAGATTAGGTTAGCTGTATACCTAATATAGACAGAAATTCTTATAGTAGTATAGGCCTAGACTACCTCTATATAGTTTATGCGCTTAGTCTAGAACTAAAAGGCTAAACCTATAGCAGCTATAAACTGTTAGAGGTAGGTATCTAGCTAGTTACTACTATAACGCCTAGACAACAGTATAGTAGGCAGAGCAACCTAGATACTAGGCTTAGTAGGGGAACAGGTAGTGTAAGAGGAGGTTAGCTGCTTTGCTAGTGTAGGGTTAGCTAGGGCTAGGTTAAGTGCAGCCTTATACACCTACTAGTGCTTATAGTAGGCACCTAGTAAAAATGTTATATTAGAAAGGAAGACCTATAGCAGTAATAAAAGGGGTAACCTACAGTAAAAGATAGGCTAACGCCCCTAGTTAGCCTTATTACTACCTACACCCTAGGTGCTAGGCGTCTTAATATAGGCGTTACTAGCGCGCACTAACACCTTAGCTACTATTAGTTAAAAATATAGGGCTAGAACAGGAACACGTACTTAGATATACTGCTTAAAATTACGCTAGGTGTAGTAGAGCTTAGTATTTATAGTAAAGAGGTTGTTATTATAAATATAAATGCGCTTACGCTTAGCGCAGGTACAGTAGGTCTTACTAGTACTAGAAACGTAGTAAGCTATAGAAGAAATTAGCAGGTAAGTAGGCCTATAACAGACGTAGGCACTTATAAGACTAGCTAGTAAGAATAGTAAGGAGGCGGCAGAGGCAGCACAGGACAGCGCTAGTAGAGATAGGGACTAGGTCCTTATTATCTAAGTTACCTTTAACTTTATAGTTACTTATATAATAGTAGTAAGCTTTCTATATATATAGTTAGGCCCTATAACTAGATTAGAAACTATAGATAAGAAATACTAGGGGTATGTTATAGGTAAAGGGGAGGGACTATAGCAGACTATAACTACCTCCTCTAAAGGGACTACTAGCTCCTTAACTAGTAGCCTAATAGCTATAACTAGAGGTAATAACAGATATAGTAGGTAGGGTAAAGGTATATATAGAAAATTAGGTAGGTATATTATAGGTAGGTTAGGTAGAAGTATAGAGTAGTATAGTATCTAACTTAGGCAGGTATGCTAGGTTAAATAAAAATAACCTAGGTGTGTATAGGGACTACCCTAGGTAAACTACAGACTAGACAAGTAGCTAACCTACTAAGAGCTAGACCCTTACGTAACTACAACTAGCCCTAGAGTTTACCTACTACTAGCATCTTCTAGGCTACACTAAATATAGAAAGGACCTAGTAAAATATATACAGCCTAGAAGAGATAGGGAAAGAAGGTATGTTATAGGCTTAGACCTTATTTAAGCCTTAAGTAAGACAGGGCAGTTACGTGCCCTATAGACATATTAGAAGGACACGTAACATGTTACCTTCTTAAGAGATACAATACTATATTAACCCTTATTACATCCTACCCTAAGGCTAGTCTATAACAATTTTGTTAGTTTGTGTGTTCTTTTTAATAAGATCTTTAAAATAAGATCAGATAAGATAGTTTGTTGCTAGGGTAGTCTGTGCTTCTGCAAATCTGAATTTTTTTTTTAACCAGAATAGGTTAGATAACTAGGCAGCGTGCAGCAACTAGATGCCTAGAGGCTCTAGGAAGCTTAGGATAGTATATCCTCGCTGGGTTAAGATAGATTTGAATGATTTTTTGGTGTGCAGGGCCCTATGTCCAAATTTCGCTTTGTTGTGGTATGAAGTGAGGGTGTTGCTCGCTTATGGAGTACGTTATATAGAATTGAATTATTCACTTTATACTGCTTTTGTTCATATTTAGTTATGCGGTTTTAGGGTTTTAGGTTAAGCCGTTTGATTTTTTCCACTCTGTCCGTAATCGTCACCCGTACCCCTCGATTTCCCTGAACAGATCCCGATCAAGTACGTCCAGAAAATTCAAGCACTTCTTCAACTCCATGGGGTCTTTTTAGCCCGCAATAAGTCACGTCTGTGTTTCCCAAGTTTTCCTGCATAACAAGTGTTGGCCGGTGTAACATCAAACAAGTCCGATTCGACCAGGATAACGATCTTCTCTGCCGTTGACATCGACTCTACTATTCCAGCTCGGTGTTTTGATGTAGTTCAAGCAAAACCCGACTAGGGCTCACAGAGAGGGCAAAGCGAGCAACCGAGCACCTGTGGGCTGGACGGCGCCGAGATCTGAAGGGGCGCTGACGAAGGGGTGCGACTGATAAAGTCGACTGGAATACTTACGTATCTTTGAAGATCGAAAGAGGGAGCCGTGAGATTCGTTTCGCAATCCCAACCGGGATGCAGGTCCATGCTCGCTGCAGCAAAGGCAGCCATGTTGAGACTCGCAAATTCCCTCCCATAGATGGCCACTGGGCAACAATCGGGGACATTTGTGCTGTTCAACTGATAGTGGCGCTGTATTGCCGTGCTTGCCAGCCGAGCTTGGAGCTCATCTAAAAAAGACGCGGGCTGCTCTGGCATTGCCATGATATGTTGGGTGATGAGGAAGGTGTCTACCCGGTGTGCCTCTGTGACATGCGATAGACATACCGCCGCCTGCGCCGTGATGCCAGGCTGCTCCATGAACTTGGCGATGAGCTCGAGCGATTGAGGTAGCTGCTCGGTCCAGAACCTGCGGGGGTCGATCTGAGCGAGCGCGGGGCGCAGGCATTCGTTAACCTTCGTGAGGAAATCTGCTATGCCCTTTTGATAGGCGGCAAGTATGCGGGTTATCGGTGCAACTACCTCCACGTTCATGGGGATGGGCTGTGCTTCTGATTCCACCAACTCCTCTCGAAGCTTCTCCATCTCCGCTTGACTTGCACCTGCGAGCTCGCGCTGCGCATTGCCGGCTTTGGTGTCTTGGAACTTGTCCTTGAGCCAGGCCTCGAGGGCAGGAACACAACCGGGGCTTCTGGGGTCTTGCTAGACCAACTCTTCGGTCATTTTCGCCTGGATCAAGGACAGCACCGGCTTGATCTTGTCGTATCGGTTGCTGTGGAAACTAAGCTTCTGACGGTCCTTGGCCCGATCTTTGTTCAACTGATCCATCTGAACCTCGAGCTCACGGATATGCTGCTGGTCGACAGTGAGCTCGGCGCCACCGAAGTATTCCTCTAGGTCGGAAGTTTCTGTGACAGTTCGGTGGCGAGGCAGAATGGTGTTGTGATGTAGGAAAGAGGGAGGAAGTGGGCGGGGAGGATCAGCTGTTGTAGTCGAGGTGAAGGTGGTGTTTCAAACGCTAGTTCGGTTTGATGTAGGCTCAGGACAGACTCGTAGAGCTGTGGATATGGAGAATATATCTGGGGAGGTACAAAGGTATTGTATTGTAGGAATGAGGGAGGAATTGGGCGGGGGGGGATCAGCTCTTATAGCGGGTGTGAACGTGCCGCCGCAAACGCTCTCTCACCTGCGCTGCGCTGCGCTGGCGAACGGAAAAGGCGGCCTGCATGCTCTGGACATGCTTGAAACTCGAAAATGCAGCTCCCGCAACGAAGGAAATGCGGTGGAATATATCGGGTGTGAGGAGGGATATTTCATGGGAGTACCGGAGAAAGCTGTCAAACTGTGAATGTCGCTACGAAGTGAGATTGATCCAGGTCTCTTGATCCCAAGTCACATCATCGAGCCAGCGCATGAAATCCCCATCATCCCCAGGCTCAAACAGAGGTGCTCCAAGGGTGGGATCGGCTAGCTGTTCCGCCTCTGCTTGGCCGCTTCTCGACAAAGCAGGACCTGGACCCAAGATGAGATCTAGTATCCTCTTCAGGAATGCCCTCCCTCGATCGCAGCTCTGATATCCATTGGCATCTGGCCTGATCGTTCCCAAGCACGACACAAATACGGAGAGGCTCTGTATTGTATCAGAGCGATGCAGCGGAAATGCCTGCGCCAAAACAGACGTAGGGTTTTGTTCTTGATGTAGCAGTTCCATGGCTAGAACTGCAGCGGCAGGAATCCCATGCACAGCTAGAATTTGAACAAAGTCGATTTGGAAATCCCGGAAGTAGTCTTTGCTGTCCACCAGCATGACTACCATCCTGAAGATCTCGGCACAGACGGACAGTAACTGCAAATTTATGTTCGTCAAATCGCAATGTACCTTCTTGCTCAATGTGCGCTGTAGTAGAAATTGGTGATCCAAACTCGCGAGTCGAATGACAACAAGAAACAGAAGCTCTAGCGGTGAGCGGTGAGAGTTCCAGGGGTCGCTGAAGTCGATGCGAAGGAACTCTGGTAGGTCGTCCCAGGATTTCAGTACCCGAGCCTCAATGTCTGCAGCACGGCGAACGATCTCTTCGGGAATTAGATAGCCAAGGGATATTTCCAGGATCTCTTCAGTGATCAGAGCATTAGTCGCAGAGATTCGCGCAAAAGTACTGCGTTGCACAGCGCCTTCTTGGTTCCAACCTTCCTCATCCAGCTCTGCAATCGTGGCCTGCAGTTCCGCTCCCTCTGACATCGTCTGAGCATCTGTCAGATCCAGCGGAATCTGCAGACGGCAGTAAAGCCTAGTAAGTTTCGGTGGTCGCCCAGCAGAAACAGCCGAGGTTTTGTCGTTGTTGTAGGCGCAGATGAACAACCGTTTGCGTAGTTCAGCAATAAAAAAAGGAGTGTGCTCGTCGGCAGTGATTTCTTGATGTAAGTTTGCACATTGCAATGCTGCAGCTAGTGCTGAGGTCTTCTTCCAGTTATCGTAACCTGCGGGAGACGTCAGTAGTGAGTTGCTATTGAAGATAGCAAAGAGCATTGCTTGTGATGGCTCACTCCCTCGTGTACGTAGCGAGCAATATGCGACAGAGTTTTCGTATAACAGCCACAAATACAAATCGTTGAGCACACCGAGAGTATCGCAGAAATTGGTGCACTCTTCTGAGACATTGTGCATACTCGCAGCTAAAGAAACTCGATGAACTGGGGCGGCGTCGTGGGAGCAGAACACAGGGTCGCCATCTGCATTGCTCTGTTAGCGGCCTTACTCAGTCGAGTGTCGAAGCTGTGATATACCTTTTAGGGACTGCGCGACAAGCGATACCAAAGATGCCAGGATACCAATCACTTCCCATCTGAGATCTGGACCAGTGACGCTCGAGCAAAATTCGCGAGGGGTCGTGTCCCGCTTCAGTAACCTTGACAGTGGCTTTGAGGTATTCTCCCATATCTGTGCAGACATTGCCTGCAGATCAGCAGCTTTCGAGGACTCGAGGATCTTGTGCCACGTAGACCACAGCCCTTCGAGGTATATCTTCACCATGGGTTCGATGATCACTACGCCTCCCGCAAACGAGAACCATTTGTCAATGTACTTCTGTATGGACGACAGATCTTTCAACAACACAAGGACCCTTACACCCCTATCGATGTGTGACTGCAAGATTCGAGATCCGCCCGTCCACCCGGGTGGTGACAAGCCAACAATCGACTCATTCTCCGCCAGAACTGCAGAGTGGTTGATGAAGGCAGCTCCTTTGTCAAATTCGAGTGCATCTGTGCCTACGATTTGATTTAAAACCGGCTTGGGATCCTCCTCCAATATTTGGGGCGAAAGAGGGCTGTCTGGACGATGAGACTGTGTACGCATAGAGGTGGCTACCGCGTAGTTCCCTTCCGAACGCACTGAACGGGGCAGTGGCGTGAAGCTTTTTGAACGGTTTGTGCGTTCAAGATGATTTAGGTATGCTTCTGATGCAGGTTTTGTTCCAGAAATGAGCCAGTGCGAAGCGTCGTCGCCCTCCATACTGAAGGAGCCCGGATCTGGATTTAGACTCCTCTTCGTGGCTGGCTTCGTCAAAGGGGCGGGGTGGTAAATACACTTCTCAGTCTTGCCTCTCTTCACGCACCTCCCGCAATTCGGCATCATGTGGTCGCATCGTAGCTTTCCCTTTCGACAAGGCTCGCATGCCTGCAGCTTGCCATTGCGGCGGTAAGTCATATTATGATGCTTCTCTATGTGCGTCGTCCTCAGACGGGCGGGAAACAGATTGCCAGTCTTCCTTCAGTCAGCATTGCTCAGATGGCAGCATGAAGCTTGTACTCGAACCATAGTAGATTGGTCGCCTCAAGGTTGCTACAGACGCTGGAGGTCTGTAAGCGTCGTGAAGGAGAAGGCTCAAAGCACGAGTTCTAGTGCACCCGCTCACTAAAACCTAGGAAGTGACGTGAGCTAGGCAATGCACTGGTGGTGAAGTGGAGGTGCTTCTATCGCAGTCGGCATCTCGGCAGATCTCCGCGCCACGCGAAAAGGCGCCCCTCACACTACTTCACTCGGCCACCGTCAGGTACATCAACATTTTTCCAACCGATTCCTGGCCCAAATCACTCGCCTACGCCCCGTATATTGCGGAAACGGTCGAGTCACAGCAGGTCACAGCAGATCCATCTATGCCTTGCAACATCACAATTAGTAGAACGACCACAAGTTGTTTTATTGGCATTAAGTAGGCGACTCAAGTTCCCTGAACACTCGCAGGCTGTGATGTAAAATTCAAGAGATAGCTGCCATTGCCCTCTCATGTATCCTCACGAGCTTTCGGTGGACATTCGGCCTGCATCTTCGTGCAACCGTTCCTTGACACATTAGGCTAGATAGCAGTTTCTTTCTTCGTAACCTTCTGCTCCTGCTCGACTGTAAGGTCCGTTCACAATATCAGGAAAGGATTTTGGCACAACCTACTAGAAGCGGTTGTGTCTTGTTCGTAGATACAGACTCTACTGGGCCTACTACCATGTTAGGGAAGAGATCGATACAAGCAATCTTCAGCTCTTCGGAAGTACTCGCAACAGATGTTCCTGCGTCTGGTACAGTCGCGCGTCAAAAGTTAGTTCCGCGCTAGCGTCCCTCCAACGCGTCAACCCAGCCACCCATACTTTTTGACCACCTACAACTTCACCACTACCACTCCGTTTTCCTTACTTTCTTGACCATTAGATGCAGAAACGCCGTCGCTTAAATTCTGTAGAGCGGGATTAGGCAATTGGGTGGCTACACGCAGGTGCAGGTACCCATAAAGTTGCTAGTCACTTTAGCTGTTGTGAGCGTACTATCTAAAATCTTTACAAACGTTTTAACACTACAGGAACTATACGCGATAGACCTTGCTTAGGCAGACCTAAGATACTATCTAATACGCAGAAGAAGCTCCTACACCGCACAACACAAAGGAATCCCCAGATTACCTACTCTAAGCTTGCTAAAGTCGCCCAGATTGCTCTACCTGACAACACTACTACCTATAAGCCTAGCAAGTTAACTATCTATTGTACACTTAAGCAATACTATATAACCTGTTAGAGGAGTAAAAAGAGGCCTAAACTTACTTATAGGCATACTCTCTAGTGTCTCTAGTTTACTTAAGAGTATTAGACGTTTAATTGGCGTTAGCACACAGTTAAGTTTAGCAATAAGTGCTCTGTTTAGAAGGGCTCTGGCTATAAACAGCAGTAGGTGTTTTGCTATCCTAATAAGAGATAGAAGCTAAGGATGATTACTGGGATCTCTACTAGTTGTCTACCTGCTTAGATGGTGTGGGGAGCTATATGGCTAGATGCACAGGGTAGACTACAGCAGAGTCCACTCATTATTATGGAGAGGGACCCTAATGCTCTACGTGGTAACGTACCCCACGGACGAGCCGGTCACCGGACGAGTCGGTTACTTTTGCCAAGCCCCCACCAAACTCCACCCCATTATAACCCAAAACAACCTAAATTAACACTGCAAACTGCAGTACAGTCTGTAATATTATTTAGAAACTACTTCTACCTCTTTCTTACACGTTCGCACGTTATGTCTAGTCTTACTGCACTGTCTACAGCGCCTTTAGGAAGGCTCACCCACTTCAGCGCGCACCTGCTTCTTTGCCTTCTTACTATTACAACGCACCCTAAACTCTTTTAGGGCTGTTAATTGCTAGCCCTCTTTAACTACTAGAGTACCTTCTTTCTTAACCTACTTTCTTTTGTGTGATTTTTGTTGTGTAGCTGCCTTATTAGCAGCTTAAAGCTTAGCAATCTTCTGTTGTGCTAACACTAGCTTATGCGCAATTATAGCTGCCCCCTTTAAGACCTTCTTAAACACTTTAACTATAGAGGTAGGCAAGCTATCTATATACCTCTAAATCCTTATCTTTACAAGCGTTAATTGCAACTCTAGTTTAAGGGTGTTGCTTGGGGTTTACAACTGCCAGAGCTTGTTATTAACAGGTAGTAGTGGTAATAGCGTGCGCAGCTTTATATTAAGGCTGCTTATAACCTATTATAGGTCAAACAGGACTAGTCTAGCGCCTTAGAACCCTCCCTAGATATTCCTAGAAGTAATTACAGCGTTGTAGGCGCGTATAAAGCATGGTAGGAACTCTATCTTTATAATATAGTTAATCTAGTTATATATAAGTATTTTAGCTTAGCGCCTATACACCTTCTTTAAAGCAGTAAAATAAGCTATATTAAGAGGCTGTGTAAGGTGTAATAAGTAGAGAGGTAAGCAAAAAGTAATTATCTTGCTATCCTTGCAGTACTGCTGGAATTTAAGAGAATTGTAGCTCTTATAACTATTAATAATAAGTAAATAGTAGGTGCTAACAGTACGCTCCTTTATATGCCTGTTAAAGTGGCTTATCTAGTCTAGACTAAGCTTGTTAGTAGTCTAGCCGTTATCAGAGACTCTAATAACCTAGTCTTAAGGCAGATCCTCTTCTTTGTACCAGGCAGAGAGGTAGTAGTAGGCCTTAAAGATAAGGAAGGCAGAAATAGCCTATCCTTTGGCATTAATGCCTACTATAGCCGTAGCCTACTCCCGGTTGCCTGGCTAGACTGCCTTTAGCCGACCTTATTGTTCTAAAGCTGTAACAACTGCTCCTAGGGAGATCTAGCCTATTATAAAGCCTGTCTTGTTAAAGTTGTATGTGTCTTTATCCTAGATGCTATACTTAGCTTTAGTGTTAGCTACTAGGCTAAACTAGCTCTGTAGAACCTTAGGATCCTTACAGAGGGCTCTCTTATAGTTATACTTGCAATTAAACTTAACTATAAGCTCTAGGTGCTGCTTAACAAACATACTAGGCCAGTTTGCGCTAACAGGACCTAGATTATGCTTAGCGCGCAAAGAATTAGCTATAGTAGCTATATCTAAGAGCTAAGAGGAAAACCCTTACGCGTCTAGCTTAAGAACATGTTTAATAATTACCTTCTTCTTGTTGTTATCTAGCTTCTGCAAGTTAGCTATAGAATTAGCGTGTAAAGGTTGTCCTACGTGTTAGTTGCTTAGTGTTGTTTAAGAGACTCTGTAGATAGCTGCAGCGCGTTACTAAGAGAGTATTGTGTCTTGTTTAAGAGCCTAAAGCGCAAGCTGTATCTGAGCTTCTTTTAACGCGTCTAAATAGTGTTGTTAAGAAGGCATTAGTATGTGAAGGGTAGTTTGGTAGGGGCTTAGCAAAAGTGACTAACTTGTCTGGTGACCGGCTCGTCTGTAGGGTACGTTAGCTATACCAGTAAAAGTTACATTAAAACACTTAAGTAAGGTCTCTTACCTTACTATTGTAAGTCTTAGCTTTTTATGCAGGATAACGCGTATATATATACCTCCTACGCTGTATAGACATTTATAGCAGATTACAACATTACAACTCTCCTATAGCTAGCTTACTTACCTAATCTTAACCTAATTAAGCACCTCTAGTGGCGCCTTAAACGGATAATGCATAAGCTCTACCTACAGTTTAACAACTATAGCAAGGCAGAAGAGCATTAGGATAAGTTTTGTAAGGCGTTAAAGGAGTGCTAGCGTCGCATCCTAAACTTGCTTATTAAGAAACTTATTAGTAGTATGCCAGCACGCCTAAGTGCCTGCAGGAAGGCAAAAGGCTGGTAAATAAAATACTAGTATAGAACAGTACAACCTCAAAATTTAGAGCGTTTTAACTATGTGTAGCTATCTCAATTGCCTCACAAAGTGGGGTGGTGGGCGTGGTGATGATGCGGGGATTCGCTTAGTGGAACTAACTTTTGACGTAGTACTGTAAATCTACACCTTTGTAGTCCATGACTCCCAGGAGTACAGTCAGTTCTTAGTACACAAACAGTTCTTTAATCTACATACTATTATTCAGTGCAAGGAACGCTGTATCTTAACTATTGCAGAACACTCTCAATGGATCAGATGGGAGCAGAGACAGGGCAGTAAGGGAGAAGTTCGAGGAACTATCTTCACCTCTGCTTATGTTTGCCCACCGACGTCTACCACTGTACTACTTAGTAGAAGGCTGAGAGGCCATTGGAAAGAGTACTAAAAAGTCAACAAGAGAGGTAAAATACGTAAATGATGGTAAGGTGAGCTGACGAGTGTCTGCTAAAGAATTCGTGTGCATAGTCAAAGATAGAACGCTCATAGCTTCCCCCTAGACTCTCAAAAAGTAGGCCAGCTTGATTACCTCGATTGTCCGGTCATACTTTTAAGATGCTCAGAAGTGTCTGGAGTGCAATTGTACGTGCTACAAATTTCTGCGGTGCTTGCAGGTAGCCTGTTTCGCCGTCAGACTTTTGCGTGATTCTGCCTACGCCTGGTAGGCGAACATCATTGGAACCTCTGGCACGTGAGATGAGCAGTGGTTGCGTCTAGTCAATGACACAGCTCGCAGATTGCAGTTGAATTGGGACAAGACCGGACGCCTGAACATTAGTGACACAAGGTAGGGCCTTGATCATGAGTTGCTCGCTCGTCGATCGACTACAACACCATAAGCTATCCAGGGGGTTCAACTTCTGCGAGCGCAACACCAGCGCGGGTTTCACTGCTAACGCAGAGCTGGATACTCTTGTTAGTGCTTAGGCAATGGTCTGATAAGGTTCAATCAGGTGTTGTCTCCAGGATATTGAATCGTAATAGCACGCCATACTTGACTTGATTTAGGCAATGTGCAGCCGGTGTTGTAGTGTGCAAATGCAGCTCCCAGCGCCTGTGTAGTCATCCAACCACTACCCCTTCCTCGCAATCGCCATAACGTCCTCTTCCAAATGCAGCCCTTTGAATTCAGTCAATATGTCAGGCAACCCTGCATCCTCACTGCCCCACCGCCTCTCCTTCGCCGCAACACCAATCATGAAGTTCTCTTCAAAAGCCTGGATCTCGAGCCGACACTCACCCATCCTGCTGTGCTTGAACCATACCTCCGCGTCGCTGACCCTTTCGCCCCACACGCCATGGGTACTACGCCGCGCTGGCGTACCGGGGTTGGGCGCGCGGACATGCTTGAACTCCAGCTGTGGGATCCAGGTCGCCAGCAACGCTTCCCCGTCGAGCTTGATGTACGCTTCTTTGTAGCACCAGAAAGTGTAGAAACGGCGGAGTTTGGCGTCGATCAACAAGTCGCTCGAGAACTTGCGCTCGGAGCCGTCTGGTAGTGTGATAGAAAGTTGCTGTCCCTTTGAGCAGCACCGATCATGTCTGCCTAGCATGTCAGGCGTGACTGTGGTGCCGTCGAGGAGCGGGAAGGGCGGGGCGTTATATTTCATGTCGAACGTCTCTTCGTGGCTGAAGATCTCGGCGTACATGTCCACCCACGCTTCGAAGCCCTCCGACTCGATCATGGTGCCTTCGTTGCGCTCGTTGACGCAGACTACGTCGACGCCTAGCTCGGCATCGAGGTCTTGTGTTTTACATCCCACGAGGACGACCAGTCCGGCTTGGTGAGAGACGTTGAATTCAATGGGAGCCGGGCCGTGAAGCGGTGGAGGAAGCAAGGCACAGGGTTTTCCGTGTTTTGGGTCGCGTTTGCGGCCGAAGCTTATGGACTGCCAGGGTATTCCGAGAGTCTTATGGACAAAGAGACGCTTGAGCAGGGCAGAGGCTAAGCTCATCTTTGCGTCGGCTACATGGTATTTTCGTAAAATGAGCTCTCTCTCTTCAGGGCTGATCAGAGCCAAAGCCTCTTTTGCCTGTGGCCATGCTTAGTCTGAATCGAGTCGTGTCCTCTCAGGCGTAGCCCCTCTCGAAACCAGCAGGTAGACGACGTGAGAGATGTATGCATACCGACTCTGCAATCCTACTCCCTGGCCATAATGTCCTAGTGTCCAGCAGCCAGCACGTGAGGCCGCGCCTCTTTCCCGCATCTGGGTCTGGATCTGCCATGTCGTGTAGTAGCGCAGAACCATGTTCTGTGCGAGACGTTACCGCAGTTGCAGTTGTAAGGCTATCCGCGGCAATGGAGGGGCCGATTTCTGACCTCGGAGAGGCGCTCCGATCTGCAGATGGGCCCCAGACTTTCTCTATCGATAAGCAAGCTGCTCTCCACTTTCGCCGCGTTGGCTATGACTCTGTAGACCTCACTGCACTGTCTATCTCACTCAGAATCTGCATTAAGCGAACATGACAGTCACGATCCCAGACTTCACAGTTGGCGTCCTCGCCCTGCAAGGCGCCTTCAGCGAACACGTACAGCTTTTGCGCCAGGCCGCAAAGGAATTGAAGCAAAGGAAGGGCGCAAACACCAAGTGGGAGTTTATCGAAGTGCGCACACCACACGAACTTGCGAGATGTGAAGGCCTGATCATCCCCGGAGGTGAGAGCACGACCATGAGTCTAGTGGCTGCGCGGAGTGGAATACTGGAGCCGTTGAGGGGGTTTGTAAAGTGGGTTTTCCACTAGCAGTGACAGTCTCTGGACTGAGCTGACTGAACAATAGAGTGCAGAGGAAACCAACGTGGGGCACATGCGCTGGCCTGATCCTGCTAGCAGAGAGCGCGAACCGAACCAAGAGAGGCGGGCAAGAACTCATTGGAGGCTTGGACGTGCGCGTGAATAGAAATCACTTCGGACGCCAGCAAGAAAGCTTCCAGGCCCATCTCAACCTCCCCTTCCTCGGGCACACCGCGGACAAGAGCGCCGACCAGCCGTACCGATGCGTCTTCATCCGCGCGCCTGTCGTCGAGAAGATACTGCCGCACGCGAACGGGGTTCAAGCAACAGAGGAAGAAAGAGACGAGACGGTCGTTGCGCCTAGCAAGACGCCGGTCGACGAGCTGGCGAAAGAACAGTTGACCAAGGAGGTAGAGGTCATGGCAACGCTGTCGATGAAGGCGCCAGCGTTGCAGCAAAACCAGGAGCACGACCATGCTGGGAAGGAAGACATAATTGCTGTAAGACAGGGCAATGTGTTTGGCTGCAGCTTCCACCCGGAGCTGACAGATGACCCGCGGATACATGTCTGGTGGCTGGAGGAAGTCTTGAAGGCGGCTGAGCGGAGGCAGACGTTCGAGCTTGCAGACCGTGCAAAATAGGTTTGTATGAGTACAGGCAGCGCATAGCATGGGCGAAGGCGTTAATACACTGAATTGTTAGATGGTTTGTACCTAGACCGGGCATGTTCTGTGCAGGAGCACAAACCCTCAAATCTTATAGTTGAACAGACGACGCCAGACTCCTTCCATGCAGTGGTATTCCTTTTGTCCTCTCGCCGTTCTTATCGCTCATCGTATTCGTCTGCGTACACTCTGCCGTAGCCACCTCGTCCAGGGTCATACTCATTGCGGTATTCGTCGCGCACCTGGCCGCCAGACTTTCCTCGCCCGTATTGCCTGCCCTCGGCGAAGCCCTCGTCCAGATCGGTGCGGATGACGCGCTCGTCGAGTTTTGTGCCACCAATATACTTCATGCAATCCAGCGCGTCCTGGTGTGTGTAGTATTCGACGAAGCAAAAGCCACAGGGCGTCTTTTGGAAGCGATCGAGGCCCATGACGAGGCGCTTGATCTCGCCGCACCTGGACGTTGGTCAGTAGATATCCTCGACGTGGCTCTCGGTAGTGTAAATGGAGTAAGGGGCTCAGAAGTAGAATCGCTTTCACCTCAAGTGCAACATTGTGCATCGGAGTGAGCTGGGATTAACGAATAGTGTGTCATCTTTGCAGGAAGGTGATATAGTGCAGGTCACAGACAAGGGAGGGCTTGACGTACTTTGAGAAGAGCTCGTGGATCTGCTCTTCTGTTGTGTAGAAGGATAGGTTGCCCACGTAGAGCGTTGTCGCGTCTTTCAGCTTGTCCTCGGGCTCAGGAGTGGGGCCCCTCTCGTCATCGTCACGATTTCTTCTGCGCTTCTGTTCAGATGTGTCAGTCCGTGCATGTGAGCTGCGGAGCTCACGTAGGCGCACCTTTGCTGTGGCATATGAACTTGGCTTGTCCAGGCGGTCAATTGTGCTTCTGATTGCCGGCATGACGATGAAGATTGTGCAGAATCTGTGAGGAGGATGTACGCGACTCGATTGGGCAGGTTGTTGAGACGGCTGCGCGAGATCCAGGTTGTGGTGGAGGTGTGGTGGTGGTGGACATGGAGAGCTTCGATGTAGCCGCATGACGCCAAGCCCTGCACGCGTCGAGCTTCTTTCACGGTAGCTCTCACTTTTGTTTGCGCGCCGCAGTTGACTCTCTCACCCACAACACGTACCAGACTCACCGCTACACTCACAAACACGCGGTGCACCGGAGCCGGCCGCCATGCCGAAAGTCCTCAGTTACACGCCAGAGTGGCTCTCGCGTCCCAGCCCCGGCTACCACCTGTTTGCGCCCAAGCAGAGCAACGGAAATGGCGCCGCAGCAAGGAGCAAGGACCTTGGCCCGAGAAAGACGATTGCAACAAGGGGCTCTGAGATATTCGTGGCCGTCGGACACGAGATTAGATGGGCAGATCTGGTCAACCTGAAAGAGGGCGCCTCGCCTGCATACCGCTCCCTCAGAGTGTCGATACCGCTCCCCATCACGCGACTCACCATCTCCCCCGCCGGCGATTACCTGGCTGTGTCGACATCACACACAGTCCATGTTGTGAGCCTTCCCGACCCCTCGCTCCTGGAATCTGGCAGCGACGACAGCCCTATCAAACCAAAAACCTTCCAGGTCGGCCCCACTGCCCATGTTCTCGAAGAGTCGCCAATCGCAACAACACTCTGGCATCCTCTGGGCTACCATGGGCGGTGTCTGGTTACCATTACAAAGGCAGGAGTGGTGCGACTGTGGGAAGTCAACCGTGCAGACAGGTCGACATTCAGCGAACCTACTCTCTCGATCGACCTGGTTAAATTGGCGAATGCGCAAAGGGATCAAGACGACCTCGGCGCCTCGAAATACGGAGCTTCTAAGGGGTTCTCTCCAGATTCAGTCGAGCTGGAGGTGGCGTCTGCTTGCTTTGGAGACTTCCCTGAGCAGGAGGGCGTGCATGGCTGGGCGCCAATGACGCTGTGGATCGCTACTGTCTTTGGAGATGTCTATGCATTGTGTCCCGTGCTGCCCAGCCGATGGCAGTTGGTCGAGACACCTGGCGCATTCACCTTTCTCCAAACATTATCCTCTTCAATCAACATCAACTACACCGAGCTATCAGAAGACAATGATGCGCCCAAGGAGGACGTCAAGACATCGGAGAAGCAGGTATCATGGCTCTCTGATATTCTGTATGAGGAACCGTTCACCGAAGCCTTACCCAACGGCGACTCGGTCAAGGTCTTTAACCGTCCGTCAAGCACACCTGCAGTTCCGCTTCTGCAGGGACCGTTCATGGTCGCGCCCCAAGTCGAGGATTTTGAGCTAAGCGACATGATTGTGTACTCTCTGAAAACGTTTTCGGATGGTTCGGAAGAGGAGGCCGCCGAGGGCCTACCAGCAGCTGTTGTGTGCTTGCTGACCGATAGCTGCAAAGTCCACGTTTGCATCGACTTGGAGGGAATTGTTGGGCGATGGCTTCCATCTGCAGAGGTGCGCTCTCAACACTATACTCAAGGCCTTCTTGACTGACTCTTTCAGGATGACTTCGAAATCACACAGATCGAGCATGATCTGATCATTGCAGAGACCATCACTCTGAAGGGGGACAGTGCCTCCACCTTCAATCAGACCATTACACCGGATGTGCACACCGACTTCTCCTTCTTTGTTTCGACCGCCAGTGGAGTTACGTATATCTCCATGGAGCCCTGGATACGGAAACTTGAGATCGAGCTCTCGGAGCCACACGCAGAAGGAGCTGACTTCCGTCTACAACGTCTGCTTGGGTCAGCGAGCAGTCGAGTTGAGCAGTATTTGGAGCGTCGACCGTCAGGCAACAGTGTTGAACAAGACGTCACTTCTGCTGTCATCGTGGAGGACGGAAATGTTGGCTACATGATCTTAACTACGGTCAACGATGAGCCCCAGGCTGCTCTGTTTGACGCCCCCGAAGATGGTATGGCTACGGAAGAAGAGCTCGCTGAATATATCGAGGCAACTGTCCCCCGTAAGGAAGTACGTGAGGCATGGCAACCCCCTAAAGAACTTTATGAGCCGTTTGATCTGCTCAGCTCGATCAACATTCCTGCAAGACACAAAGCCTCGCTCAGAGATGAGGTTAGGCTATCGCCCGCCAATCTTGAGCTACTGATGGACGTACATCGAGTCTTGTCCACGCAGACAGAGAAGCTGCAAAAAGCTGTCGCTGATTTGTTCAACCGCGCGACACGACTCCAAGACGAGTTCAGAGATCAAGTCTTTAGGACGGCTGAGGTCGTACCGAAAATCGACGCCGTCATTGGCAACGATGAAGAGCCATCAGAGGAAGGATCAATGTATGGCACCGCGCAAATCGACGATCGTTTGTTGCAGGTCCGGAAGAGACAAGATACAATCAACGCACGTTACGAAAGCCTTCGCCGGAAGATGAACAGTATTGGCTCGACTGAGCTTAGCGAGAAGGAGGCCGGCTATGTCGAGGAGCTACAGACGATGGAGAGTGCTGTAGACAAGTCGAATAGGACGCTGACCGATGATGTCGACGGGAGCGAAGTCCCAGCATGGCAGCGCTTAAACAAACTCAAGGAGCTCCACAAAACGCTTGCGAAACAGGTGGAGGAGACGTCTCAGGAGTCCCAAGCGGAGCAAGCGCATGCTTCCAGTGTGAAGGTGCCATCATACTCACGCAGGCAGGAGAACGAGTACATCCAAGAGTTGCTTCAGCGCAACACTGCGCTTGTCGAGGCTGCAACGACCCGATTGAGAAGTCTTGGTATTTCCGTACCTACAGAGACCGGGCACTAAGCAGTTGAAAATCATTGGATAGAAGAGTCATAATACGCAGCCGATCACACCGCATTCGACGAGATCCAGGCTTTTGCATGTAACAGCTGCGAGAAGATGTATGATAGTAAGACATAAATCTGGCAACTGGCGCCTCGTTCAGACGACTCGAGGGTCTGAAAGCTCCTACTACATTAAATCTTCACACTCGCGTCCATGATGTGCGGTTTTCAACTAATCATTGCTATCGTGTTCGCATTGTGTCGAAGTCACGGGGCGCCTCAGGGCCAAGCAAAGAGGAATTGAACGATATGTAATGCAGGCTTGGACCTATGCTTGAAAAGGAGTAAATATGGGGTGCAGTACCAACATACCAAGTAAGCAAAGAGCGTGCGCCTTGAAGCTCGAAGCTCGCTCAGGTCCGTTAGCCATCCTGACGCCTCCGGCAAATGCCTTCTCAGATCACGTCTGGTGTGCCAAGCAAGCGTAAGTAAGGGTCTGCCTCAACGGGCCTCGCGTGTGCTGGCGTCGAGCAGTCTTCCCAATCAGGCAAGCCTACACAGCAACAACGTGCACCCAACATCCTCCTCCGTGCAGGCCACTCGATACACTGACGATGCTGACGATGCTGACGATGCTGATGTTGCACGAACTCGGTGTTTATTCTGAGCAGCGTGAGCGGCATGCTGACTGAGAATTCGTGCTGCCATGACACGCAACGTGAATGATTGTCAAGGTAAGGATGTCCTGGAAGCTTGTTCGAGCTCCATCTTTCACGGCGATTCCACATCATCAAGGCGCGAGCTAGTTAGAGTCACGCTTCCATCACACTATCACGTACCGAGTCGCGCGCGATGGAGATGTTCACCTCGAACTGCACCGGATAATCCACGTTTTCGGCCTGCCTTGAAGGTGGAGTCGGGCGCTTAGCACGGACCTGCAGAGTCCACAAGCCCATCACACAAGTTCGGCGAATCAGACCGTACGCCCTCGTTGCTCTCAGCGTGCACTGTCTGGCCCGGCCGTCTTGGGGGCGGGAGCGCGAGGTGCATCCCGCAGCTCGTTGGTCGAGTCCCCCTGCTCGGCCAATATGCTACCTAAAAGCCTATTCGCGCAAGTTTGCTCACAGAAACCGACACAGCGGATGACATGCAGTGCCTGGCCAGCCAGCGTACGCAGAAGCGACGGACCCTTTCCAGAGCTCCATTCACTTGAGGCGTTCGCATTCGCGAATTGGGCGTGGTCGCACGAGGCGTGGCCGCGAGGTCCCATAAGTGCTGATGCCCCCGCCACCGCACGCCGCTGACTTGCTTTGTGGACTTTCGACATCTGAGCTGTGCACCAGGTACAAAAGAGAAGGGAGCTTGCATCGATCCGATAAACCGTTTTCTAGAGTCAGAGTCATGTTCCGCTTTACCGAACTTGTCTATCTCATCGCCAGTTGGTCGTCCCTTGCTGCTGCGCATACGGTTATTGTGTACCCTGGCTGGAGAGGGAACAATATCCACACAAACGGAACCGCATCGCCAACAGACCCAAACATCATTCCGGGGTCGCTGGGAATCAACTACGACAATGGTACCCTCGGGTTCCCATATGGAATGCAATGGATGTACCCATGTGCGTTATCCATCTTCACGCGACGCATCACGAGCATCAACTAACAACTGCCAGGCGGCGGCATGCCAACATCGCAAAACCGCACGAAATGGCCCTTGAAGGGCGGCGCTATATCGATCCAGCCAGGATGGTTTCCCGGCCATGCAAACGCACAGTTTTACATCAACATGGGTTACGGCAACGAGCCGCTCAACTACTCACACAACATGCTGCCCGTCTTCCAGATCACCGGCCCCTCCAACCTGCAATACGACGGAACTTTCTGCCTCCCGCAGGTTCCACTGCCAGCCAACTTCACGCCCCAAGTTGGCGACAACGCAACCATCCAGGTCATTGAAACCGCGCAGCACGGCGCAGCCTTGTATAACGTACGTTCTGCCCCCGTCCGGCAGCATTGCGTTGGACATGAAGACTGACTGTTTGGAATATCAGTGCGCAGACATCACCTTTGCCGAGCCCGAAGACGTACCCGAAGTCAACGCATCCAACTGCTTCAACAGCACGCAGCCAGGCCAGGAAATCGGCTTCCAGGTCGTCTACGCAACCACGAGTTCGCCCGCGCCTCACACCCTGGTCGTCAACGGCTACGCATCCATTGCAGTACCGTTGATGCTCGCCGCAGCATCGTACCTCACGTGGACATGACCACGTCACATCACATTACATTACATTACATCACATCACATGATTTCGGGGTCCGTTTAATCGTTCGGCACGGCGTTTGGGGCGTATTTAGATATCCAGTCCCTCGTTCCCGCTCATTTCGCAAAGATATGATAGCGCGGCATTATTGTTTTCTTCACTGCTCCGCACCTCCCGTGCGGGGCGGCGTGGCTGTGAGCCTGTGTACGGACGGCGCTTGCGTCTGTGTGCGTGGATGCGTGTGTACTACCAATCGAGTTCATACTATTCAAACAAAACAAGACAAAACAAAAACTACAGCAGAAACTTGGGTAGCACGCGGTCTGGTGAGGTTGATGTACATGTATGAAGAGTAAGTGAGTGTGTCAGCCTATTCACCATGATGCGTTGCGTTCTGGTGATTGTCGTCTCTTGTTCGAAACGTTATGTAATTACCATCGCATTTTGATGCAGGGCTATGCACGCGAACGATTGGGCATGTTCTCCAGTCTTTGAACATGTATAATGCGGAGTGTTCAAGCATACAAAAGAATGTCGAGTCAGCTATCCGGGTATCCTCCCATAACGCCAAAATGCAAAGAACATACGCTCCCCCAATTGTCTAAGCTGCATGCACTGCAGTACTCTGGGTAGTACTGGTCTGCGTGCCCGCCTCTTGTCTCGCCTGTGGTGCCTTCTTCTCTCCAAAGTTATGCAGTCTCTCGCCAATCAGATACACTTCGTCCCTGACAACCAGTCTCCACCTTGTGACAATTCTTGCAAGCACTCTGCCCACCAGAGCCACACCAATGCTAAGTCCGACGGCTGGGAAGCTGTGACGCCAAACCAGGTTTCTAGTTGCCTCGCTCGCGCCGCGATAGACGGTGAAATTCGCTCCTAACGCAAGAAGAGCAGGGGCCGCGACAGCCACAGCAAAGAGCGCAAGAACCGGGAGAACGAAACAGCGCGTTGCGAGCTTGGCGTCAGGGTAAAGGTATCCCCTCTGCACAACCTGGGTGAATGCCTGTGCGGGTCGAGAATTGCGGTTTGCAAAGATCATGCGTGCAGCGAGGCGCGAATACAGGAAGCCGAGCGTCCAGTCCTGAATCAGGTGGACAACGTGCGGCTCACTGGGACCCATCCAGGCGTGCAGCGGCATCAAGAAGTAGAGCTCGATGAGTACGGCACAGAGAAAGGGAACAGCGAAGATAAGCGATGCCCATACATAGCTAAAGCGGAGCACTGTCAGACCAACTCGGCTAGTTGTTGCTGCGACGCTGCGCAGTGTAGCCAAGGGCGAAACATTTGGCCGGTTGAGCGAAGAGGCAAGCTTGTAGAGTTGGTAGCCGCTATACACAACGCTGCCTAGGGTGTAGACACCGAGTGAGAAAGCATGGATGTCGTTCATCTCGACTGTCGGAGGTAGGAACAGCGAGAAAAGATAGCGGCCGAACATGAGCGGGATGATGGTAACGCTGATACCGCTCACGCCCATGAAGATCCAAATGGTAACCACAAAGCATGCGATGCGCAGACGAAACCAAGGTGGAATGTAAACCATCTGCACCAATTCCGAATTGTGTACGCCTCCATCAGTGTTGCCATCCTTGCGCACATTGTCTTTGTCCACGTCTACGAAGACGGCTTGCCCCTTAGGCACACGACACTGATCTGAAGCAGGTGCCCGAACGTATCGGCCGTCAGGGACAAAATAAGCGTCGGCGGTACCATCTTCGTATGTCTTTTCTTCTTCGTTCTGCGGTGTGTTGATATCGCCTTTACGGCCAATAAGCCAGCCGAACCAAGTGGACCTGATGTGATGACCTTCCTCTTCTTCGTTCCTCTCGTTGAAGAGGAAATGTGAGAGTCGAAGGGCACTTGCGCACTTCTTGAACCACCATGTGCAGACTGTGTGCAGACTCTCTCCTGGCTTGTATGCCTTGATGATGACCGGTGTGAGGAAATTGTAGAAAAGGAGGTCGAGCGGGAATTCCAACGATGGCGCTTCAGTCGTCCAGTGAATCGGCAGTACACCGTATGTGACACGACTGAGTGTCCACACAACTCCTCCAAGGCAGACTATGACTAGAGCTCCGTACACAAGTGCACTGAACGCAATCTTACGAAGCTGAGTGGCGACGCTACGCTCGAGAACGTCTCGGACCGGATGAAAGGTAGGATCGTCCGGATCGCGAATGAAGTACAGAACCCCTTTCCTCATGATCTTGCGGCACATGGAGACGAAGAGCGCAAAGTGGAACATGTAACACGTACCGATGAACCAATGTACAAAGCCAGCTGTCCATGGACTCCCACAAGCAAATTGCCATCGAGAGTAGAGTGTAGCGTTCTTGAACAAAGGCAACATAGCGAGGTCAAGCAGTAGTCCACAATACAGCGGGAATGCCAACATCTCGATGCTGATAATGAGGATAACCTTCAAGACCCCGCCGGCTTGCTGCAGGATATCAGCGATGATACGCTCGATCTTCTGGCCTTGTTGCGAAGAGCTGAGCGGCGTCGCACGTCTGAGGTAAACGGCTCCAGCCAGAGCGAAGAAAGTGTAGCCGGCAGTAACGGCGATCAGACGGTCTTTTGCTGTCCAATGCTCCAGCGCAGATGCAACATCTTCGGTGGAACCAAGGTCCATATCGAGAGTGATCTTGTAAGACTTAGATGTCCACATCTGTGCGAGCAGTTCACTGCTCTTCTGAATGAGACCTCCTACGCTGCTTCCTGCACGACCAAGGCCCTTCCAAAGGAGCGCGAAAGATGAATCAGCTTGCGCCTCTTCCAGCACAGAACCAAAGACATGACTCGTTTGGTTCAGAACGGATGACGTCGAGTTCTGGAGGCTTCGTAGCGCGGCGTGCGAGTTGATGGATAGCCTGAAGTATCCAGGGTGAGGCGAGAGTGATGAGTCAATGACCACCTTGGTGATGCGGAGCGCAGCATTCTTTGCAACCGATTGCGCAGGTACAGAGAGACTGCGAAGTACGTTCTCAACATATTCAGACCCTTCGCCCTTGGTCGACAATTTGATGACTGTTGAGATGGATCGAGAGACCCAGTACGTGAAGCCCGCAGCCACCACAAGCGTGAAGTCCACTACCAAGTCTGTTACTGTTGCGATGATCTGCAGAGGAAGCTTGATGAAGAGCGAGACGGGGCTCCCTATGAATAAAATGACGACTTTGCCCCATAGATATGGTAGCCAAACTGCACAGGCCAAGGTTGCAGAGATTAGTACCGCACTGAACAAAGCGTTCTGGAAGAGTCCCACGAGCGGTCCTTGCATACCAATGAGCTCAAGAATACCCTCCAGGTCTTCTGCGTCCTCGATCGCTTCCTGGTCGTTGACGTCGAGCCCAGCCTGAGCAGCAGCAGCAGCGACTTCAGGGTCTTGAATCGCTGCGTTGGCCGGTTCGAGTGGTTCATTGCCAGCGAAAGGAACGAAAGGCGCCTCTTCGTCAAGATTGCGCACGACGTGTTCATCGTTCGCAGTTTCGTCTACAGGTCGTGTTGCAGGATCTGCAGGGCCGTAAATCCAGTCCAAGATTAGATCTAAGAATGAGGCTTCGAGCGCCTCCGCTGGGGCACCACCCACACTTGCCGCAGCCGCAGACGCCTCATCCGGAAGTGGAGCGTTTTGCTCCTCTGCCTCGGGCTGGCCGGTAGAGGATTCTGCTGCAATCTCGACATCCATTGCGGTTTCTCCTCGAATACCTTCGGCATTTGACGAAGACTCCGCAGGCGCCCGAGCTGCACTTTCGTCCTCGTCGCTCTGGGGAAGGTCGTTGACAACCCTACCTTTACCCTTGTTTTGTGAACTTCGTCCTTCCAGCGCTTGGTCGGAATCATCCTCCATATTGATATCAGAGACTTGCTGCCAACTTCCACTGCTCCCTTCGCTGCTAGGGTCGTTTTCTGACTGAGGTACGTCCAGTTGATTGCCTGACTCTTCTTCCGCTCCCTCATCGTCCCAATTTTCGGGAACGGCGTCGCGAGAGGCGTTTTCCGAGCTTGTTAGTACATTATCAAATGACCATGAGTTGCCCTCTTCCAGACCGCGCCTGATCTCTGTTGCAATAAAAGATCGATCCCTTGCGGGCATTCCTGGCCGCAGTAGAGATCCGGAAGCGTCCGCCTCGATGTTTTCAGATATCACTGCTTGCTGTTCGGGCAGGCTGCTGAAGCGCGTTGGGAAAGCAGCGGCATTGGAACCCGAACCTTCTTCTTCTGCAACCAAGCTTGCGTATGCGTCAATCAAGGACTGATCGTGGATCATGCCTATCATGTTCGCTTGCTCCTCAGACAAGCTTCGTATGACAGACTCTTTCCCCTCCTGTGTTGTTTCGGATTGGAGAGCATCTCTCAACCATTGTGGCAAGTCGGTATTTTGTAAGACCAGTTCATCAGCCCGTTCCCTTTGCCTACGGAGAAAATCGTTGTGTCGGCCGGCCCCAAGCTCGACCGCTCTGGCTGCTGTGTTTGCGTCCAACTCAGGCTCAGTCCTCGCGATGACCGGCTCATCGCGACCAGTACCCTCTCCATGCTGAGCGACGTTGTCTGCCTGCTCGCGCACATTCTCAGCCTGTTCTTCCTGCACTTGAACCGCAACCCTGTCTACGCGCGGAGCACCATCGCCCCCAAGGGCTACCATGTTGATGACCGGCTGCTGTTGAACAACCCATTCTCGAATCAGAAATATCAGAATGAAGGCGACGACAACCAGCATGGTGATGATCTGACCCTCGAAAACATCAACGAGGAAACGGTTTGCGGTCTGCGATTTGAACCAACGAAACCAAGAAATATCTGACAGAAGAGAAGGACTGCGGAAGCCCAAAGAGTCAGATGTGGAGTTGTAGTCGGTGCTGTTCAATGAAGCGGGTACAAAGGTGATGGCTGAGTGCGGCCAACCGAGGAGTAAGCGCTTTGCGAAGGTCCATAAGATAGGCTCGTTTGCGATTGCATTCTGATGTTGGGCTGTCGTCGATATAGGCATAAGGAGCTTGGACAGGGTCAAGTTCTGCGTTGTATTAGCTGCCCTTGCAGCGTCGAGTGTCGAGTGGATGGTTTCCAAGTGGGCCGGGTCAGACATGATAGGCTGGAGGCGGTTCGTTGCCTCGGGCAGTTCCGTGTACATGTCTCCTGCCCAACCTCCGTCACCGACCCAGAACAGACTGCGCCAGACAACACGCATGCACCAAGGCAGAAGGACCAGCCATACAGAGGCCACCAAGATTCCCCTGCACCATGTCAAGAACATGTGCAACACATGGAGAGCGGCGCGGCGCAAAAACACAGCGGTAGGTATGCGGCTGGGCATGCCCGGGTGGTAAAGCTTGGTGAAGCGAAAGGACGTCTTGCACAGCTCGCAGTGCTTCTTCTGGGTATGGGACAGCCACTCCATCAAACATTCCTGGTGGACGTATTTGATGCTGCCACTGCACTTGCAAGGGTAGAACAGCGGCTCGTCATCCGTACCCTCGCCACGACAGATGCGGCACGTGTCTGCTTCGTCCCTGTCGGCCATGTTCGAAGTGGTGGACTGCGTGTCGTGAAAGGCTTCGTGGTCTGCCTCGTGCGCCAGGTCGTGTGCCTGAGCAAGAGGCGCCGCATCGAGGGGCCCAGCGTCGGTCGCCATGATCTAGGGTAGTGGGCGATTGCGTGCAGTGGGCGGTTGCGTGTAGTGGTGCGGCCGTCTAGGTGCACAAAGAAACGTGGGTTTGGTTTGGTGGTGTAGTGGCAGACAGCCGCAGTGAAGTGGCTCAAGAACTCATTGGAGACAGAGGGCAGCGGTGCTGGCGAGTAGGAGGCGCTCTAGATGCGTTTGGTCCTGGCGGCGGCGGTTTGCTTCACGGGCAAGCTCCGAGCTCGGCCGCGGCGGTATTGGAGGGGCGAGGAGGGCGAGGAGAGGTGCAGAGGCGCAATGATGACAAGACGTGGTAGGGGCGTGTGCGGAAGTCGCCATGGCCGCAGTCTTGGCACCTGCCAAACTCACCGGCGCCTTCCCTGGAGAGTGGGGAGTGGAAAGCGAGACAGGACAGTGCGGGGTCCGTCGTCACGACTGCAAGGCTGGGAAAGTGTCAGGCAATGTCTGGGGCCGTTTGCTTCACTGGCAGTCTGGCACAGGCGTGCTCGTTCCATTGCAATGCGTCTGAGATCCAGGGTTCGTGCAGCCTGCAGCGGAGCTAAGCACGCGATGCCCGGGCTGGAGCCAGTCGAGTTGCACCGCGACAAGCATCCTGAAGCACTCTGCGCCTTTCTCTTGGGCACAGCAGAGGCGCTGCCAGAAGAGTGGGAAACGGCGCACCTGTTGATTGTGCTCTGTGCCTGGTACCCTCCGTGACACTCCAGGCCACCTTTTGGCGCTTTTTCTTTTTCTTTCTCATTCTCTTTCTCTTTCTCTTTCTCTCTCTCTCTCTCTCTCTCTCTCACACACACTCTCATTCTCTCACTCTCCACCGCTGCGTCTGTCCTGCTGTCCTTGATTGTGCTCCCGCGTCCGCACGTGCAATTACATCACTTCCAAGAATCGCTTGCACAGAGCGCGGGTGCGGATCCAAGCTAGCAATCCGTCATCCCCATCATCAATCACGAGCGTGGAGCGCTGTGATTTCACAATTCGCACCCTGAGGGCCTGACTTCACGCCCACTGTGCGTCTTCTCTGTCCTTGTTCCCCCACCGCCCTGTGCTGACAGCCGTTGCTAGGTGTCCCATCACAGCACACCCCCACGCCGCCAGTGATACTCGCACAGGACGTCGGCCGTCTCCCCACGTCGCAGCACCGCGACCATGGCCGCCCCACAGAGCAATGGCCGCGCAAAGAAGGTGTCCAAGCCCAAGGCCAGCGGCTATCTGAACGGCTCAGCCAACGGCCATCTCAACGGCCACGCAGACAAGTCCAAATCCTCCAGCGTCGCCGTGCGCCCAAGGAAGCAAAGAAGAACATTCACAGGCGCTGTCACAAGTATCCTGCTGAGGTAGGCCGCTCTGTTCTTTGCGCTCCTTCCGCAACGCTGCACACGTGCTGACTCTGCCTAGACTGTCGGTGTGGTACGTCATCCTCACCGCCGCCTTCAGGTGCCCGTCCTCCGTGACGCAGCTGAACGACTCCTCTCCTCGTGTCTGCACACCATATCTGCAGGTGCGCTCCTACGTAACACCTCACCTCGACCCTTACTACCAGGCCTACCTTGCACCCCACGTGGAGAAGGCAAAGCCCTACGTCGACCGCTTCGAACGCCAGGTCTACACACCCGCCGCTAGCTTCACCAAGAAGCAGTACACTACGTACGGCGCGCACAGGGTCGAGCAAGCCAGGAAGCAGGCCGAGGCTGGCTGGGACAAGACAGTCCGCCCACACCTGCAGAATGCCCAGAACGCCGCGCAAGCACAGTACGATGTCTACCTTGGACACCACGTGAAAAGGGCCTCAGATGCCGCCAGCCCTTACTACGACCAGATCAAGACTGGCTCGAGCAGCGCCTACCACAAATCGCTCCTGCCTGCATACGAGGCTTCTCGGCCCTACCTCCGCAAAGCTCGCGTGCAAGGTCGTCACGTCATTGTCGATGTCGTCTTCCCTCACGTTCGCTCTGCCAAGGATATCACCTGGGCCTTCCTCGTCCGCAATATCTGGCCTCAACTACGCGTCCTCTACGGCGACAACGTTGAGCCACAGCTGGTCCGCATTTCTGAACGCTTAGGCCGCTACCGAGACCAGCAGAGAGTGGAGTCCGTGGTCGATGCTGTCGAGTCGGAAACGTAAGTTACTAAATTCGATTCTCTCGACCTGACCCTGATGGCTACCAGGTCTACTGCCGCGACTGATGCCACCAAAATTGTCCCAACCGTTGCTGCGTCGAGCTCCAGCTCTATTGCTTCTGTTGCCTCTGCATCTATCAGCTCAGCCAGCAAAGCAGCTTCGAGCGTTGTAGACAGCATTTTGGGTGGCGACTCGTCCAGCGCTGCCTCTGGCGAAGCGCAGTCTGAAGCTTCAATCGACCCCAAAGACTCCGGTCTCTCTCCCGAAGAATTGAAGGAGAAGCTCAACGAGGATCTCCGCAAGTGGCAGACCAAGTTCGCTGCAGCAGCTGACAAGGGTGCCGAAGATCTTGAGCAGCGTGTCGCCGAAATCACTACTCGTCAGGTCGAGAAGGGCGTCAACGGACACGGCAAAGCCTTGATCGTCAAGCTCGAGGAGAGCGCAGACTCGACTATCGTCAGCCTGAAGAGCTTCATCAAGAAGACCGTCAAGTCTATTCCTGAAGATGCCACAGAGAAGGACCTTGAACTTGCACACGAGCAGTGCAGCACCAAGGCGCGTGAGCTCGGACAGACTGTAAAGCAAAAGGCTCAAGACGTCCGCGAGTGGAAGAGTTCCTACGATACAGAGACAGATACGCTTGTCCAAGCTGCCGTCAAGAGCACAGTCGAGGTCCTCGAAAAGATTCACGGTTTGGGACTCCAGGAAGTCGGAATGCGCTGGGCATGGACTGATGGTGTGACCTACAAAGACTGGCAGAACTACCACAAGCTAAAGTCCACCCTCACAGAATGGCAAGCCGAAGTCGAGTCTGTCGGCTCGAGACACGAGGGTCTCCGCCTTGCTCACGAAGAGGCCAAGCGTCTTGAAGATGAGGCTATGTCTATCGCCTCGAAGAACGTCAACGAGCTGGTTCGTCTCAAGGACGTTGCCAAGTGGAAGCTCTGGGCTGACGATGCGACCGACGACTTCACAAACAACGCCGTACCCCCTCGTGCACGCAAGGCAGCCCAGCAAGTTCTGGATAATGTCGGCAGCGCCTCGTCAAAGGTCTCTGAGGCAATCGTCGGTTCAGAAACCCCAGTCAGCGAAAGCATTGCTTCTTCAATCAAGAGTGCGGCCTTTGATGCTTCATCGAAGATGTCTGAAGCTTCTTCCGAAGTTTACAAATCCGTTGTAGGCGCAGAGACTCCATCGGCGCAAAATGTGCTCTCGCAGGCATCGTCGAAGGCTTCCGAAGTCGTCGTTGACGGTGCATCCAGCGTCAGCAGTGGCGCCAGTGAAGCCGCTAGCAGCGCGTCTAGTGCTGCATCTGGAGCAAAAGATGCCGTTGTAGAGAAGGCCTCTACCGCCACCGAATCTCCCAAGAAGGTCTGGGGTGGTGTTGCTGCCCAGGTTCTTGTTGAAGCAAGGGAGCCTGTATTTGACGATGTTATTGATGATGACGAGAGTGTGAATTACTCAGTCAAACTTCAGAGCATGGTTGCTGACGCCGGCGACCGTGCGTCTGAGCTGAGCAGGGCTGTCAGCGAAGCTCTTTTGGGTGCCACCAAGACACAGGGAAGCGTCGAATCTGCTACCTCTCTTGCAAGCGAGCAGTACGCCAAAGCCATTGCAGCAGCTTCGAGCGCGTTGTATGGAACTCAACAGCAGCCTCTTGAGAGTGCAACGAGCATAGCTTCTGTCAAGTTCGCCGATGCCGTCACCGCGTAAGTACCTTTTCGCTTCAAACATGACTGAAACTAATATTCGGCAGTGCATCTTACGCTATCTACGGCACTCCTACGCCCACCGCAGTGATCAAGACCGTACAAGTCGAAGTGAGCTCACGTTACAGCAACGCCGTCAGCCTCGCCAGCGAACAACTCGAGAACGCAAAGTCCCAGCTCTCGGTTCTGGCTTCCGGAACTCAGCAGCCCGCTTACCAGACTTTGTTGTCTGGGTTCGAGAAGGCATACTCTGACTCTGTCGCCGCCGCCAGCAGTCAGCTGCATGCCGCTCTTCAGTACACCGAGTCGGCGAAGAGCTACGCAGCAGGCCCGACCCAAGGCTACTTTGCGTCTGTTTCCTCGATTGCTTCGTCAAGACTGTCCGAAGGTCTTAGCCAGGCTTCTGCTCAGTTTTCCACTCAGCCCACTTCCGGTATTGACAGTGCGCGTCGCCAGTACTACGAGGCTATTGGTCTCGCCCATGGCCGCTACTCTGAATTTCTCGGTGCTGCCTCCAGCGCCGTCTACGGCCCTCAACAAGGTACAGCAGAGTCTTTCGCTTCGGTCGCATCTGCATCGGCGAGCTCCATTGCCTCGGCTGCGTCCGTGTCGGCAGCTTCCGCCGCATCTGGTGTTTCTGACACCGTTAATTCCGCTGCCGCAAATGCTCAGTCCGTAGCATCGAACGCTCAGGCTGCCGCTGAGTCGCTGGCCTCTCAAGTCAGTTCTGGTGTTATCGGCTCTGAGACACCTTGGACCGAGTCAGTTGCTTCTCAGGCTAGCGAGAACTGGGAGGCGTTGATCGCCAGGGCCAGCAGCCAGGTCTACGGTCAGCCTACTCCCTGGACAGAGTCAGTCTATTCTCAGGCTGGTGCATACGGAGCACAAGCCACAGCCAGGGTCGCCGAGCAGTATGCTGGTATTCAGGCCCTGATCTCTGAACTGGTCGTCGGCAAAGAGCCCGATTTCACCGAGAGCGTCATGAACAGATTTGCATCAGCATACTCTACAGGCCTTCCCGCTGTTGTTGCCTCTGCTGAATCATACGTCAACGGGCAATACGACTCTGCAAGCTCTTACGCCGGTGAGAGCTTCGAGGCTGCAACTGATTATGCTGCCGATGCCTACGCTTCCGCTTCATCTGTCGTCAGCTCCATCTTCACCCCACCAGCCGCCGTTGAGACTATCCTCAGCCAGGCCAGCGCGCAGATCGACTCGGCTCTTGAGAGCGCCTCGGTCGCTGTTTACGGAACCCCCAAGGGCGCGGCTGAGCAGGCTAGCGAGTCTGTTGCCAGCGCGTACGCTTCCATCCAGTCTCAGGTTAGCGAGGCCATCTACGGCACCGAACAGGCTCAGGATAGCTTCACTGCCGCTGCTGTTAGCGCTCAAGCTGCCATAAGCGCAGCCATCTTTGGCACACCCACAGCCACTGGCTACGCTGCATCGATCACGAGCGGCGCCTCTGACACATACGGCTCCGTAGCCAGTGGTGCTGGAGAGGTGTACAGCTCGGTTGCCAGTAACGCGGGAGAGGTCCTTGACTCCGTCGCGAGTGGCGCAGGTGAAGCCTACACTTCTGTCGCCTCGGTCGCAAGTGAGAACGCCGACTACGCCTACTCCAAGATCAGCTCCGCAATCTACGGTCCCGAACAGGGTGCTATGGAAAGCGCCAACAGCAGGATCGCACTCGCCGTCGAGGCAGCCAATTCGCGCATCAGCGAGATGTACGCTAGTGCATCCGTCAATGCTGGTAAGGCAGCCAGTAGCGCGTCAAGCGTTGCTACTGAGGCGACACAAAGAGTCAAGGACGAGTTGTAAATCACTGCAACATCAACAGGGACAAGATAGATGCACGACCTTTTGTCTCCAGGCATCTAATTACTCACACCTACCCCTCTCACAAATCTCAAAATTGCGCTCTCACACCATGACGAACCAGCAATCACCAATCACGACTTCACACTCCTTATGCTACTGTACAAGTACTTTTTCTACTCGTCTGAGTGTCTACCATACTGCTCTATTCCCCCACTCGCCAGCTCCTGTTGAGCTGAGATTTTCTGCATCGGATCGAAACAAAACGAAATGACATGAGGAAGGAAGGAAGGGTGGACGGATGGATGGATGGAGCCAGGTAATACATATCCCAAGTACGCAGCTACGACATGATTAGCTTTCTGTTTTTCCCCCTTCTGTTAGTCATTCTCGCGATTATTCTTTAGCGCTGAGCTACTGGCGATATGGAAATGAATATACCCTTTCTACTTCACGCATTGGTTGCATGGTTCACTTGACCTTATGTGGGATTTGTCATGTTGACGCGCTTTCCCGTGTCAGCAGCTATACGCTTCGATGATCAATTATCAGTTCTCGATTCAAGTGTGCACTGGAGGGGTGGGTTCGTGGTATTGTTCATTTGAGGTCTACATATATTCCATCGTGTCATTACTCAGTCGTTGGTTGCTGGTATCTTCGCTCGTCCCGTGTACACTGCATGTACAATGTCATCCCAATGATTGTATATCGCTTGCCATGTCAGTCCAAAACCCAATAACGCCAGTCATGCATCCTCATTCAGACTCATCGTCCTCCAGTCAGTAAAACATGACTACGAATCGCTGTCGCTCAACGAGTCGCGTCGCCCGCGCTCTCCTCCCCGCCTGTAGCCTGCCATGACGTCGCGGCCACCGCGCTCACGCTCCCGGCGGTGGCTCGGTGCGCCAACCTGGCTTACGCTCTCATTCGGCACAACGGTGCCCGCCTGGCTCAGTCCAGGAATGTGGCACGGGTAAGACATGTGGCCTTGTGCGTTTCCGTTGGCAGTTGTGAAGATGTCAGACGGCGCATAAGAGTTTTCAGGCCTGGAGCTGCGGTGCTTCTTCTGCGGTGACTGCGACGTAGGGCGGGAACGGGATTCCGCAGGACGAGGGCGGGATTGCGAAGTGCGGTCGCGGCTTTGTTGGCGTGCCTGCGCGCGCTCAGCCTTGGGGCGGTAGTCGGAGTAGTACGAAGACTCGGCAGCTTCAGAAGGAGCAGAGCGGGCATTTGTGCGGCTATCCTCAGTGTATGCGCCGGTGTAGACAGTGTTTGCATCGTCGTCACCGGTCGTGAAGGAGTATGCTGCCGAAGGGGGTGCGCGGCGAGCGTTGGACGGGGCTTTGGCAGGTGCAGAAGCCTTGACAGGTGGAGGAGACTTGACAGGCGAGGAAGCCTTAACAGGAGACTTGGGCGGTGCTGGCGCAAAGTCCCGAGCTTCAGAGTGGTCGTATTCAGAGGGTGCGGTGTACTCGGTGAAGGCGCGCGTGTATTCAGTGCGGGCTTCAGCCATCTCTGGCATCTCCGAGCCAACTTCAGAGCGAGTTTTCTTTGCCTTCTTTTGGTCGGCCTTTTCACGCTTGGCTTCTGCCTTTTCAGCTTCCTTGCGGGCTTTGGCTTGTGCGGCGGCGGTCTTGAGGGCTTCTTTCTCGGCGGCTCTGGCGTTCTTCATGCGTTCGCGGGCGCGGCGCTCCTTCTCTTTGGCTTCTTTCTTGGGATCTCTCTTATCTTTCTTGACGAGTGGTTTTCCGGAGACGTTGGAGCCAAGATCGGAGGGTTCGGTGGGCGAGTAGTCGGTGTACATGCCGTCAGCCTGACGATTGAGGCCTCCAACACGGGCAGCCTTCTCGTGGCGGTAGCCATCAAGGTCAGGGTCGTTGTAGTCGTTGGTATGATCGCGGCGATGCTTCTTGTGGCGTCTGCCATCACCACCACGCAGGCCGTGGCGGGACTTGCCCTCTTCAGCATCACGGATCTCACTCATGTCTGCGCTGGTGCCGGTCTCGTCGGTGTAGCCAACGCTGCTCTCGGCGCCATAGCTGCCACCATGCACAACACTGCCTCCTCCCAGCCTGGTGCTCTTGGTAGCATTGGACAGTGTCTTGCCATCAGGTCCCTTGCGGCGGAGAACAGTCGATTTGTAGTCCTCCCAGTCGTCTTTCCTCCACTTGAACCCTCCGTTTTTGGCCCAGAAGAAGAACCAGATGGCTGTAAGGGTCATGCCCACGGCAATGAGGGCGAATAGGACCTGGAACCCTGGGCCGGACAGGTCCTGTGCTGGCCGCGAGCCCGCTGCTGCAATGACTTTGTAGTCATCGCGCTTGGTGAGGGACTTGGCCAGGTGCAGGGCGCGGACAGCCAAAGGCGAGCGTGCCTGTGCCTGCGTGTTGGCGTCGAGTTCAGGGTGGGGCGCCATGTTGGGCGGGCTCTGTGGAATGCGGACCCAGCAGACGCAGGTGGTGAATGTGTCGAACAACGAATGCAGCTAGTGAGTTCTGTCAGAACAACTCGGGATAGAAATGGTGACTCTGGAATGTGTGGGGAAGAGGAGAGCATGGTCCTCGATACCTTTGCTCCGTTTGCTGGTGGCTGGCAAACGCCTGAAGTGGAGGCTGGGGAGGCTGGGGAAGCCGCGCGCGTCATTGTAAACATGGCGCTGCTGCAGCAACGCTCAACCCTGAACACCAGCGCGACCATACGCGCCAGCATGCAGGTTTTATTTCACATGGGTTCACAGCATGCTCATCGCGATTGCTACTGGACCGACCTCTGGAAGCTCAAACGGCGATGCCTCGCTCTACCACAGGCATAGACGCTAAGACGACACAACTGCGCGAAGGCTGACTCTAGCCCATGGCCTGCCTGCAAGTCGGCTCGACGTTGTGAGGCGTCGTAGAGGCACTGGTTTGATTGACTTCCACATGCTGTATTTGTTTCCATCCGAGCGATTGCACATGCGATAACGCTGACAGGCAATGCTGATGAGAATCCTTCTATGAGAGTCCTTCTATGAGAGTCCTTCTATGAGAGTCCTTCTGGTCCTAAAAATGGCCAGTCCGGATCTGCACTAGCGTCGTCAAGCTTACTGAAGACGCCCTTTTCTCTACATGTAGGGCGCGAACCAGTCGTCAACTTGACAAAGAAAAACTGGCACCCGAGTCTCCAAGAATTTTGATCTGTCTGAATATGAACCATCAGGATTATATAAGAAGACCGCGCGGCTCACAGCTACTCCTCGATCGAATCACTGCGACACGATGAGCACTACTATGGCGACCGTGATAGAAGCTGTCCAGTTACAGACTATCTCCAAGGCCAATTTCCAAGAACCTTCTGTTCGCACTCCAAGGCCGTCTGCGGACTCAGTGCGAACACTTGGTGCGGGTCGGACTGGCGGAATTTTTGAATCAGAGTTCTCGAGTTTATCTGCATCGAAGACGCCCAACCTACACATCTTTCTCGCCATCTTTACACCTTCATTTGTAGGCTTTCTCTCCAGCTTCACAAACGGGGTCATTACAATCGGTCTTCCAGAGATTGCACGCTCGCTTTCCCTTGATCGCTCTCTGTACCTTTGGCCATCTTCTGTTTACGGCCTGACGTCTGGGGCCTGTCTCCTAATCGCTGGATCTATCGCCGACATTGTCGGTGCACGGCCTGTTGAATTACTCGGCATCACGTTGATTGGCGCCTTTACACTGGCTTGCGGATTCTCAACTACGGGCGAGCAGCTTGTCGTCTTCCGCGCTCTTCAAGGAGTCGCGCTGGCCATGCACCTCCCAGCCTCTGTAGCGTTAATCTCAGGAGCTGTGCCGTCAGGACGAGCAAGGAATCTTGGCTTCGCATGTCTAGGCTTCAGTCAACCGCTCGGCTTCGCTGTGGGTCTGGTCATCAGCGGAATCTTGATCGAGAAAGCTGGTTGGCGATCTGGTTTCTACCTGTCCGGGGGCGCCTTGCTGGCCACGGCTATCGCAGCTGTGTGGAGCTTGCCAAAGCTGAAGACAGGTGCACACGACGGAGTGATCACACTGGCGAAGAAGGTTGGCAAAGAGGTTGATTGGGTTGGAGGTATGATCTCGGGCGGTGGCCTGGCTATCCTGGCCTATGTCCTTGCGTAAGTAACTCGAGCAACTAGTGGAGCTCATGTTCTGACAAACAACAGTATCCTCAGCGCAGACCTCGCCACCATCCGGTCAGCAGAAACCGCGACTTTGCTCGCACTCAGCATCGTCCTCCTCCTCGCCTTTCCAGCATGGATGTACTACCGCGAACGCGTGAACAAACCCGCTCTCGTGCCCAACAAGCTCTGGAGAAACATACCCTTCACATCGACATGCATCATGGTGGCCCTCTCTTATGGCGTGATGAATAGCATCGAAACCTTCTCATCGCTCTACTTCCAAGAGATCCAACAAGCCACCCCACTGACAACATCCCTCTACCTCCTCCCCAACCTCGCCACCGGCGTACTGCTGAACGTCCTGGTCGGCACCTTCGTCCACAAGATACCGGCGCTCTATCTAGTCTCCATCTCTGCCGTCATATGCTCCATCTCGCCTCTCCTCATGGCCGTCATGGATCCAAGCTGGAACTATTTCTACCTCGCCTTCTGGGCCCAGGTCTGCGCCCCGTTCAGTGCCGACGTACTCTTCACCGTCGGCTTGATCATCGTGAGTGACAATTTTCTCGAAAGGGACCAGGCACTAGCGGGTGCTGTCTTCAACATGGTCGCGCAGTTCGGGATGAGTTTGGGCATGGGAAGCTGTCAAGTTGTTGCGCTGGGGGTGATTGGAAGTGACAAGAGCAGCAATGATGGCGGAAGTGGACATGGTGATTCGTCCACACACGATCCAAGGGAGCTGTTGAAAGGGTACCGTGCAAGCTTTTGGACAATGTTTGGGTACATGTTGTGCTGTGTGTGCATCGCGATCGTAGGGTTGAGGAAGGCTGGGAAGGTGGGGTTGAAGAAGGACTGAAGCGACGCTTCGATTCGTATAGTCTTACTAAAGCAGATAGATGTGCTTTCAGCTTCACTAGATACAAGCTTTGCCCAAAGTTTCAGCATGCCCAAAAGCCAATCGCGTATCAATCTTTGAAGCTTCTGCGTCATGTTGTCACTGGATTGGTTTTGTTGTTCGGGTGCCGCAGGAGGAAGGTGAGGGTGCGAAAGTGAGTGACTTACGCTACAGAGACAACCAGACAGCATACTGTGCCGCTCAAACGATCCAAAACATGATAACATTACTGTTTATACTTTACAAGAAGCAAACTTTTACAAGTTGTGTGCCCAGCCTACCCACCACAGCGCGCAAGTGCGCGTTTACTATCCATTTTCTTGAACGCCAGTCGCTGTACCTAATACACCACATGGGGAGAGCTCTTTGTACATGATCAAAGGCAAGACAGTCGCCTGGGATGTGCTACCAAGTCGTGGGTACCTTGGGGTATTCGTCCTTGCTGATCTTCAAGTCTTCAAAGACCGAGTCGTCACCTGCGCCACATGTTAGCACACGCAAGCCTATACCGGCGATAGTCACTCACCCTTCAGATGCTGAACACGAAGCTCATCTTCATGCTCAAGCCGCTCGATCTCCTCCTTTGGCGTCTCCTTATCGTGCTTCTCGTTCTTCTTCGTGGGCTCGACGGCCTTGTCCATGTTCTCGCCAATGAGCAGGATTTGACAGTACTCGTGATCAAGGTACTTGGGCTTGACCTCGGTCCAAGCGAGACCGCGGAATTCTTCAATGATCTCCTTGGAGAAATCGGGCTTCTGGGGAAGAGATGCGCTTGCTGGGCCGCTACGCTCGGGGCTCTTTACACTGATTATAAAACTGCCTTGGTCCTTGATGCCGAGATCCTCCTGCACTTCGCCGATGTCTGATGGGATCGTAGTCGAGTAGACGAGATGGGTAGTAGCATCCTCAGTACGAGTGATCAGGTACACACCTTCTGCAACAGGAGTGACAGGGTCAGTGTGGCGAGTGCCTTGCGTCTGGGTGTCGTAGTCTGCGCCTTTGAAGAAGTTGTCCTTCAGATCTTGGATGCTCGTATTGGCCTTCTCGACAAAAGCCATGAAGCGGTCGTTGTGAGACTTGGGGAAGACTTTTTTAGGCAGAGCGAACAGACGGTTGTTCTTGAGATCCTGGACAGCACCATCACCTAGCTTAGCACCTGTGAGTAAAGGTCGAAGGACGAAGAATGTGCGCTGCAGGTCACCAACACTCTCAGCCTCATCGACACTAACACGGTTGCGTGTGAAGAAATAGATGACACCCTTCTCCAGGATGTTCGATGGCATCTTCTTCTCGCGTTGTGATGACTCTTCAATAGCGCCGTCGCCATTTACCTCGGTATTTGTGGCATCCTCAGCTTTGTTGTTCGTCGAACCATCTGTTTTGCTAACAGCATCTTGACCATCCGTGGCCTTTGTCTCTGCGCCGTTGGCCGTGCCTGTGCTCTCCTTCTTCGTGGCGTCCTTGTCCTTGCCCTTAGCTGTCTGCTCGGTCAATTTTTCCTCAGGCGTATCCTTCTCTGCATCCTTCACCACATCCTGTGCAGCTTCTTGCATCTCGGTATCATCCTTGGTCTTCTGGTCTTCTGGCTTGGGGTCAAGCATGCTGTCGATAGTTGGCTGGTTCTTTGACGCTTTACGTCCGCGCTTGGGCGAGGTCTCGGCATCATGATCTGCCTCAGGCTTTCGCTTGCTTCCAACTACAGCATCGTTCTTGGTCGGGCTCGAGTTGTTGCTACCGTTGCGTGTCGAAGAGCGTGTTCCTGCCATGCTGAGGTACTGGGGTGTCTGAAGAGAGGATTAAGAAGCGATGCGTAGTAATTGATGAGGGTTTGAATCGCTGGAGTCTGTTGTGACGTGTGGTGTTTCCTGGGGCGCGACTTGACTTTGAGCTGCTTCTCTAGCGCGCCGCGTGCGACGCGTCAATGATGTCACGTTTCTGGAGAAATAACACGAGCAATCGTCAGGGCACGTGCCTTTGGTTTGCGATTGCGATCGCGTTTGCGTTTGCAGGTCTGTCTGTCGCGCAGATGAAAAGGCGTTGCTCCCGTCAGAACTGCACCAGCTTCAAGAGACACAATGGCGACGAAAAACCATCTATAGGCCAGATTTCGAGACATCTGCGTTCTATCATGTGGAGCCCTAAGACGACAACTTACTGAAAGCTCGTATGCCCTCAGCAATACCTTCAGGGCTCGGCTTTTCTGCAACGACATCGGGAGTGAACGCAAATTCGTTGATCAAGTAGTCGCGAGTCGTAGGGCCGATGGTCACTATGAGTGTGTCTCTTGAGCCCTCGACCTTCTTAGCTTTTCCAGTCTCGACGTCCAGAAGTCCCAGGCTCTCGAGCATAGCCTGGCAGCCTGTTGGAGAAAAGACTACGACCCATTGGCGCTTTGATCCGCTGTCCACATTTCCTCGCCAGACCGTGGTAAAGTCGGTCTTGAAAGAACGCAGCTCGCCGGTCTCGTATATAACCAGCTCATCAACTTTCGCTCTTCTGTCGACAGCAAGCGCTTCAGACTGCAGTGTCTTTGGTATGATGTCCCTTCTCTTATCACCAACCATGAACAGGATTGGTGGGTTCAAGACACCCGGGTACAGGGCGTTGTAGTGGTCCAGTATGAAGCCTGCAAGGGCCTCTCCATTGCCCGTCTCCTCGCCTAGAATAGGACAGCGCAGGTTCAACGCCCGCAACCCACGTGCGGTGGCCGGCCCGACGACGTAGAGAGGTAGACTCTCGGGCAGCAGTTCATCGACTACAAAGGACCCTTCTTTTCGAATGTCTTCTACTACTTCATGGAACGCTTCTACAGCCCGCTGTGAGGTGAAAATCAGAGCACCGTAAGTCGCAAGGCCGTTCTGCGATGTTGGCACGAATCCTCGGTTGACGATGTGCTGGCGCACCGTGGCCAGGGCATCCCGTTTGAACCTGTGCTCGAGTACAGGCACAAAGACGGGTGCGAACCGGCTGTTGTCGCAAGTAGAGAACAGCTCTTCATATGTGTCGGTCGGCGCTGACTTTGTCTTGAGCAGTAGGATTGGCGTTTTCCCTCGCGAGTGCTCCGCCATGGTTGCGGTTGTCGAGGGAAGAAGCGCATATTCCCAGACAGGGCCGCTCTTACTGGTCGGTGGTGCGCTAACGACTGGCTGCCGCGGTAGGGATTCACCCGTGCACTCCAGGGAGCGACCCGCCAATTTATCAATTATTTGTCCTCAGGACCTGATCACCCCCATCTCCCTCGCCCGGTCCTCCCCTCTCCACTTCCGCTCGACCGTTGCATTCCACCGATTGGGCTCTCGACTCCAATTGATCGTCAAAATGGCTGAACTTGCGACCCCCTCCGCCGCCCAGGTGGCTACCGCCGATGCTACTGCTCCCCAAGAGAAGCAGCAGACCGTCCGCCCCGAGAAGCCTGATGAGGACCAGTTCAAGGAGGACCTCGCCAAGGCAGAGAAGGAGCACCAGGCCGCCCAGGACAAGTTGGTATGTCTGGACATTTTCGCCGTTTCGCTTAGTCGTTCGCACATGCCTGTCGCCGGTGTGCGCAGTATACCGCCGGGTAGCTGCAGCGCCTGCAAACCACGCATCCTCCGCCATAGGTACTAACAACGTGCTAGAATGCCGCCAAGGCCAAGCTCGACACCGCCCGCCCAAACAACAAGGACTCTCCCAACGCCAAGCGCCAGCAGGAGCTCAAGACCGAGTTGAACGCCATCCGCCAGGCTCAGCAGGGCAACAAGACCGGTCGCAATGCCATCTTCGAGAAGATGAAGAAGCTCGATGAGCAGCTCAAGTCCCGTCAGAACGAGCTCAAGACCAACAAGAGCCGCGTCAACTTCAGGTCCGCTGAGGATGTTGACCAGGAGATTGCCCGCCTCCAAAAGCAGGTCGACTCTGGCATGATGAAGTTGGTCGACGAGAAGAAGGCTCTGTCTGAGATCTCGTCGCTCCACAAGGCGCGCAAGAACTTCTCCGGCTTCGACTCACAGCAGAAGGGCATCGACGAGATCAAGGCCCAGATCGCTGAGCAGAAGAAGCTCCTTGATGATCCTGAGCAGAAGGCACTGAGCGAGAAGTACACCAAGCTCCAGACCGAGCTGGACGGCCTGAAGGCTGAGCAGGATGAGGCTTTCAAGAGCCTCAAGGCTCTCCGTGAGCAGACTGACAAGGCTCGTGCCGAGCAGCAGGAAAAGTACCTTGCCAGGAAGGAGCTCAAGGACAAGTTCTACCAGCAGAAGCGCGCATTCCAGGAGTACGACTTCCAGGCCCGCAAGGCCCGTAACGAGCGCAGGAAACAGGAACAGGTTCAGTACCTGGCTGGCAAGCGCAAGCAGGCTGCCGAACAGCGCCTCGAGGAGGCCAGCGCCCCTGCATACCAAGACGAGATCTTCGCTACCGAAGGTCTTATCCGCCACTTCGATCCCTCCGCTCTCCCCGCCAAGGAGACTGCGTCTACCAGCAAGTTCGCTGCCTCAGCTCAACGCACTGTCGACGACTCTGCTATCAAGGGCACACGTATCTCAAAGAAGGACACCGAGGAGGAGAGCTACTTCATGGGTACCGGTGGCAAGAAGGGCAAGAAGGGCAAGAAGGGAGGTGCTGCCCCGGCTGCTGCCAAGTTCAACCTGAACATTGGTATCATTGAGGAGCTCGCCAAGGTTGGCGTTGACGCACCCTCAAGTCAGGCCGATGTCCCCGCCACCGTCGAGAAGCTCAACGAGAAGCTCGCACACTGGAAAAAGGACCAGGACCGCAAGACCAAGGAGGTATGTTGACTAGAATGTTGCACACTTAGTAGCTTCAGCTGACGCATTCCCAGAACATCGAGAAGGCTAAAAAGGAGATCGCGCGCCTGGAGGCTGAAGAGGACGCTGCCAACGGCACCACAGACGCCGCCCGCAAGCCCGCCCAGAAGAACGAGGCCGTCAACGGCTCTGCTTCCCCATCCGCCGAGCTCGCCCAGGAGAAGGACGCCGCTGCCGACGTCACCGAGGACTTGAAGCAGGCCTCCATTGAGGACAAGGAGGCTACTGAGGCATAGTCTGCCCGTGTTCTACTACCTGTTTATCTTGTGTGTCACTGAAAAGTCTGGCGATCTGTTCGAGATCTATCACGGCCATTGGTTCGGCATCTTATCCTTTTTAGCTTCAATGATTCCCTCCAGCATGATTTATGGGACACAGCGGCATGGCATGAGGTCTAGGCTCTGCACAGTGTTGTATACGTTTTCCACTCTGCGTACAAACAGTGGGCATCTAGATCGTAATATATCCCCTTAATGTTCATCTTCAACTCATATGCTGCATGGATTCTGTGCTTTGTGAGTGCTCGGAACTCGACGCACCAACGACTGTGGGTTCAAGGCTTCAGTAAACCAGCAGCAACAGGCTAGTCCCGGAGACGAATGTGGGGTGTGCAAGAGACGATACTTTCTACGAGACGTTGAGTAGTGCCCGTACGGTGCCTGTGGATGTAAACAGGGACATGCCCATCATCATACTACAGCCAGAACCGCGATTGCATTATGGCTCGAAGCAGCAATAGCTCGCACAAAATATTACGAAATAAGGGATCTAGTGATCCAGTGGGGTGGGTGTAGGCGGGGTGACGTCACCAGGTCGCGTCAACTGTGTACAAAAACAGCTCATCACCCAACTCAACTCGTTCTACACCACACTCCTCAAAGGTACGACGACGTCAATGTTCCGTTCTATCACTCTTGCGAAGCGTGGACTGACAGCTGTCTCACAGTCTTCCTTCCAAACTAAACATACACGCATACCGCAATCTTTCACCATGGCTTCCTTCAGCAACACTGACACTGGCTCCAAGCCTGCCGACCCATACACCCAGAAGAACAAGGACGAGGTTTCCTTGAAGGAGAAGGTCGAAGACCTCTTCACCTTCATCGACAAAACCAAGTTCTGCTTGTTCACCACACACGCTGGCGACACCGACCTGCTCGCGAGCCGTGCCATGGCCCTCGCCGCCAAGGTATGTTATCCAGAAGCTCTACTAAAGAGCCTCTTCTAACATGTCCATAAGGAGGGTAACGGTTTCGACCTCCTCTTCCACACCAACACCGAGTCCGGCAAGACCGATGACATCAAGGAGGACTCATCAGTCAACATCGGTTTCATCAATCCCTCTGGCGAGTGGGCCTCCATCTCAGGCCACGCCTCAGTCGAGACGAACCGCGAAGTCGTACGGAAGCACTACTCACCAGCCCTGAAGGCCTGGATCGGTGACCTCGGCGACGGCAAGCACGACGGCGGCCCAGAAGACCCCCGCATTGCTGTGATCCGAGTCAAGGCCAAGACTGCACAGTACGCTATCTCGAGCAGAACCTCTATTGGGGGCTTCGTTGAGCTGGCAAAGGGCATCGCGACCGGCGAGGCACCCAGCGTCAACAAGCTGAGGCACCTTGACGCGAGTGAGATCGCACAGTGGAAGTCCCAGTAGACGACTTGAGTTTGATGCCAGAGCTTACGATGATATGAACCAATCTCCGACGCATGAGTCTAGCTTCCCCTTGCATACTTGATGCCTTGGTGAGCTATCCTGCTCGTACATACAACCAAACAAATAATGAACAAAACATTTGGAAAAATCAACTCCTCACATTTTGATCTATGCAATGTCGTGTCATGCTTGCTGTAACTTGCGGTTCCATTTAATGAGCAGCTCAAGAAAGGACTATGACGTCAGCATGTCATGCCGAAGCTGTAGCCTGGCATGTGAAATACCAATCGTTGTTAAAAACGCACTTTCCTCTCACACATCATCTCCCAACTCAGTCATAACCGACACAAGCACTTTTGCTCCGGTTACGTAAAACGTCTGACAGAATGGAGAATCCGGTCAAGGAGATCGCGGGTGTAATCCATTTGCTCACACAATCTCCACCTTCGACTCAGCGGCAGACCATTGAGACGTACTTCACGCCCAATGCCTCTTTCACACACCCATTCTGTCGCACTGGGAAATGGCCGAATTCAAGATGGCTGATCGCGGCAATCTATCGGTGGTATAAGATCATGAGCCCAAGTATAGACATCACGGTGCAAAGCGTCGGTGCGTATAGCTCTCCACTCTCTCCAAAGCCAAGCTGACATAGATAGCATTTGACGAATCGAATTCCATCCTCTATGTGTCCATCTTTCAGATCTTCCGAATCTGGCTCATACCCTTCTACTACGCTCCAGTCTTCCTGACCTCGGTCATCAAACTCGAGTACAATGACGATGATGAGAAGTACTACATCAAATCGCAGGACGATCTCTACGCAGTAGACCAGTGGATACGGTTCATTGCGCCAGGAGGCTGGATACTCGTGCACTTGTGGCAGTTCTGGGCGACGTTCTTCTGTGTTATCGGCGCTACTGTACTGCACCCAATCACTCTCTTGGAGGAGCGTTCCAATCAAGAGGGAAGCGAGGTCGAGTGGCAAAGGAAGAGAAAGCAGTTTGGACAATTGGACGGCATGAGGGCAGAAGAGCTGTTGCAGAGAACTGAGCTCAAGGGAAAATAACTGAGTGAGAAATGACGCTCTTGTATTCCACATTCAGAGCCGCATGTGTGTTCCTGCAGTAGCTTTGGTGCAGTTCAATCAGCGTCTGGAGATACGAGTCCTCGAGGTGGAGACAATCCAGCACCGACGGCGAGCATCCGGTGTCAGCGCGACTCACTATCGAATCTTAGTGAAGCTTTCGCGGGACTACAGGAATGGTAGTAATGGCCCTTACATCCAGAGCACATTTACGAGTAAGAGGTTGTTACACACACACACACACCCGAAGTGTGGCAGGGTTTCTCATGCAGAGCCGTTAATAATGCATGTGATGACACGCATTCGCTCCAATAGACCTTTCAAGGGCCTGTATCCTTGTTCAAGCACATTCCAACGTTACACCTGCATGCAGTCTTCACTCACGAGCACGAGATCACATCGTGCGAGCCTTGGATCTTCAGGCTGCAACCTCTAAATTTCGCTAACAGCAACTGATAGCAGGATTTTCGGTCAGCACCAGATCGCTTCGTCATGTCCGGGCCTGGCTGAAGGTATTCCCTCTTCGCACAAACAAGACATCATGTGATAATGTCGGGCGACTAAGACCCTACCGGTGTCCCGTACCATAAAACTCAGCGCTCACTTCGGAACCGGCACAGGCACACACAAGCGGTACCTGAAAATCAATCTGACGAACAACGACGTGTACTTCTAGAGAGCAGAGGCAAACAGAAGTCGTCTCGAGGCCTAGGGCCGTCGAGATCACAATCCTCGCGTCGAAACCAAGACAAAGATCACAATGCTCAAGCTGTGTTTGGATGAATGGGAGCTGAGATAAGGTAAGGCTCGAGCCAATGCCGAGGCGAACGCGCTCTTGTGACTGCCTCTGAAAGAGCAAAGATCAGCCATCCGTCGCGTGCCAAGAGCAGGTTAGTGTACAGAAGAAGATCCTGGCACGCCTGGCAATGCCTGGCATTGCAATTTGTGCGGGTAGCTGGCGCAGAACGGACGGTATCGCGCGCATGTTAGCGATTGAACTAGCTCGCTCCTAGCGGTAACGGCACGTCCATTATGATGTCGAACTCATCAAGGCGACGGTTGTTGGCAGTCGTTAGACAGGACAGCCGCAAGCCAACCACGCGAGATTTTACTACATCCCGCACTGGATTACAGAATTAAGGACGGTGTGGCTGCAGCACAAATCCCATGCGAGGAATCTCGCTGTGCTTCGGCCTACCGCATCCGATCATCTGCCCTTTGGCGACTCATGATGCGTTCTCGTATTCAGGCCGCCTGAACAAGCAAACTCAACCATCGCGATTCTCGACAAGCCGCCAAAAAGAATTTCCAAGACGTAGCGTCGCTCTCCACCAATGGAACGGCAGCGACATCTAGGCACGGCACACCTTCCTATGTGAATGTGTAAAAACTAGAGTGGGGGGACCTCGCAGGCGTGCCCGAACAGCGCCTGATCGACCCAAGGGTGACTGAGCCCTGACTCCCGTCATTTAGCCAACAGGCAATGGAGCATGCGCGAAGAGGTACGGCTCGTCCTAGGTCAATATTGAACGGGGTCTAACAGACAAGCTTTGCCATTTAGCACCAATACGCCGGTGTGAGTTTGGATGCCTTGAACAAGGTCAGGTAATATATAGCCTCTCTTTGACCCAATCCCCTTTATCGTCGTCTTCATCCCGTCTCTCGCTCTTCGGTCTAGCATCTGATTGCAACTGCCATTCGTTTCCGGTACTAATAACTAACGTTTGTCGATTGTTGGAATACACATCAACTGTAATTACTGCACCACTCCTTCGTTGCGTAGCGAGAACATCAACACCCTTTCTTACACAACCCGCAAATCCTCAACATGTCGCTCAAGTACTTGACTCTTGCGCTTGCCGCAACCGCATGTGCCGCGCCTGGCTCCCCCTTCCAAGCTCTCGAGGCCCAAGCCTCCAGCGACAACCCATGCGAGCCTTGCCAGCCCTCTGGTGCTACTGGCAGCGACCCGCCCGCAGTCGGCTCTGACCTTTCCTCGCTATACGTCAACGTCCTCAACTCGGTCCAGGGTATCTCCTTCTCCAAGCGTGGCTTGACGGCCCGCGCAGCAACCTCGGGCTTCTGCTGCGTCGCCTCCCTCAACTGCGTCAACGTCCAGTCCCTCAACATCCCCATGTGCTACGACAAGTTCACCACAAACTTCAAATTCCCCGACGGCTCCTACGGCTCCCTGACCACCGGTGACTACCACTCCAACGGCCAGGACATCAACCTCTTGAGCGGCAACTACTCTGGTGGAAACATCTACTCGGCCGCTCCCCAGGACAAGCCCAACACGTCTGCCCTCTCGGTCCCCGCACAGTACACAGGAACTGGTGTAGGTGCCGCGATTCCTGCGTCCGAGCTCGGCTCTGTCATCGTCTACACAACTACGGTGCCCGGCACAACATTCACGGCGCCGACAACGGTCCCTGGAACCATCCGCGCAGCGACTGTCAACGGCGTTGAGGTCAGCACTAGCATTGCGCCACAGACCATCACACAGGCTACTACTGTCGCGCCGCAGACAACCGTCGTCACCACGCAGGTTCCGGATGCGACTGCGGCGGCGTCGAGCAAGGGTGCCGCGGGTGCCGTTGGCGTCGATTCGTCAAAGTCGTTCGGCGTGTCAGTCCTGGGTGCGCTGATGTACTTCTTGATGTAAAGAAGCAGTTGGCTTTTGTGGTGTCTTCAGTTCTGGGCAGGGGTATACGCATTCTATAGCGGTGGATTGGATAGATGGAGGGATGATACCCTAGGTTGGCTACGTGCATAAAACACTCATGCGATACGTTTAATGAATAATCTTGATCCTGATTCAAATTGCTACAATCGTTAACGTGGTGGCAGCACGCCTAGTAGGAAGGCAGCTTTACTTTCTATCAGCAACTGTCAACATGACGATGATGGACTCAAAAACACATCCTCCGCGTTTGGATCCAACGATTCTGGACTCTCGTATTGACCACATACCAAACCCGTATAGTCGATGAGCATTTCATCTGCTTCATGAACACACCCCGTACTACGAAAGCCTTCACCGTTAACGCCAGCCTCCCACCGCTTTTGAAGACCAATTACCCGTTTCAAACCGTAGGCTGTCCCAATCCACATGCTTTAGACTCTGGTGTCTGTAACTACTGTTGTTGAGAATCAATCACCAAGTTGACGGACACTGGGATCCTTCGACTGCCAATACCCAACAATCGCTTCAGATGCGCCTCGTAGTAGTACTCCATAGGTCTGCTGGGGTCCTGCTGATGCTCATCGTGCGCCAAGTTCTCGAGACGCTGTACAGCCCGCTCGAAATAGCCCTCTACCTCTTCCTTCCAATTGCTCATCTCAGTGACTCCGGTGTCTGCGGATACCAAGCTGATCTGACTGTTGGGGTGGTGGCTTCCCGAGCCAATGCCTGTAGCGCTAGCGTCCTCGATGGGTTCAGTGCTGTTGAAAGGTACGGGAGCCCTGTCGGCAAGATCGTTGGACGTGAAGGAGATGAGTCCCAGAGGGTTGATACGAGGTGAACCTAGAGCGATAGGGACTGGACGCACTTTTAGCAAAGGAGCACGAGATGTAGGAGCACGAGAACTCACTTTCTTGCTTTTCCTTCCCTCCACCGCCGAGCAGAACACTGAACCCGCCATCACTTTCGTCAGTCGCAGGAACAGAAGAGCGAATCGAGCGGCTGCTGCCAGAAATGGTTTCCGAGTCGCGGTGAGCAAGTTTACGGTCCTCGGCCACGACCCGGGCGAGCCTATCGCCAATGGTGCTCATTCCACGACTGCGAGCGAAGGAGTGTCGGTGGACAACAGAGGTGGCCGGCGAGGTGATCACTGGAGTGTTGATGGGCGGAGTAGGAAACATAGCCTCATCAGCAGATTCGTTCAGAGTCTCTGCGATAGTAGCCAGGGTCTTGCTCATGGCGACGAAGTCAATCTCAGGTGGCGGATCCACTACCTCGTCGTCAAGCGCCTCCGTACGAGGTGTTGGGTTTGGGACAGTCACATCGTCCGAGGCAGAGACGGAGTACTGGGAGCCCAAGGAAGTGACCTTTGTAGGCGTAACGGAGTTGGTTGCCATCCTAGCGGCTGCTGGTCAGATCTCGCAAGACGTATGATAGAAGCAGAGAATCGGAGTGTACGAGTAGAAGCTGTCCTTGGTGGTTGGTGCTCTCGGAGAGAAAGGCTCGCCAACGATCGAAGTTGAAGAGGACGGGAAGACGAGGGATGGAAGGGCTTGTGCTATGGTGGGGAAGCTCTTGCGGGGTGTGGAGGTGAGCATGAATTGGGGTCGGTGCGCCTGCCAGGTGACGAAGAAGCAGCAATAGCAGTCGACAGAAGGCCTAGACCGGCAACAATCGACAGCTTGCTAGATCTAGCATTTAGCAAGCAGCTGCAAGGCTAATCTCGAGCTAATTGACAGGCTCGAATGTAACCACAACGCGTGTGGCCGGTTCTGCTTCACCTACGCAGGTCTCGAAGGTAGGTGAGCCACACCGCTTATCCGCGAGCTCACACTGCGCTGTCTATGCATCTCGATCTCCGCAGAAGTCGTCCTGAATACCGAGGTGCTGGACGGCATGTCGTGCAGCGTAATGCCGGTGGTGTTTGCGGTCCCAGTAGCTCTCTCGCCAGTTTGTGGACCACTGTTTGCTGCAGAAGAACTGCTGCCCCTGTTGCGCTTCTCTTTCACCCAGGGCACGAGATTATAATACGCTCCACACGCGAAGATGCCAGTCCATAGCACCAACTCAGTAGCATAGATAACCATGCCCAGGATATCCAGCTTGGAGTGGAAGATGACAGACAGCAAGGAGAATACATCTCCAAGAGCGTCAAGCCCCACAAAGATGAACGAGATGCCTCTCACTGTACGGTGAAGATAGATGTCAACATAATGTCTCCCTACGCCTGCTGCGAGTAAGGTGGCAGCGAGTACGGCCATCAGGATCAGCGGCCATTCGAGATCTCTCTCCTTTGCGTGGCGAAGAGCTATAATGAGAGCAGCCTGGACGCCGCCCATAAGGCAGGCAACGGGGATAACAAGGGCAAGAGAGCGGAGAACAGACCAGCTCTTGTGCCAGCGTTAGCTCCTGGTATCCTTCGACATGTAGGTGGAATTATTACCTTCTCGTAGTAGTAGCACTGGATCCACGTCAAGAGGCTCAGGAGTGTCAGAATCTGAGGCTGAATGCGCAAAGCAATGTTGAACTCTTCCACGATGTTATACACGCCCAAGGGAACACCTGCCCATGCCCAGAGCATCATCATCGTAGGTTGAAGACCAACGGCATTGTGTCGGCGGTAGTTGATGATGATCTGAGGTATCAGTTGGGTGGACCAACACACCTTTCGTCCGTCAGCATCCATCGGCGTAGACTGAGCATTGAAGGGTGTACGTAGTACACACCGCGCCCAAGGTCCCTAGCACATTCGCGGCTGCAGGAATATCCATGACCTGTAACTACACTTCCAGAGATGCGCAAGTTCTTGGAAGGTGTGGTGAAAACTCGATGCTGACCCAAGACAAGGCACATTTGTAGCAAAGCATCACCATGGCCTATGCTTTATATCAGTGGTACCAGGAACAGTTCAAAGGCACGAAGATACGTCTTATCGTAGCCAAGCCAAGTCCAAAAGCCCTGAAGATCACCGAAGTCGCTTGTCCGCTGCGCGTCACCGCAACAGGGGCCACCCCTGCGCGCGCCCGCACCGACGCATGACAAGGCTGCATGGCCGTCGCGATGCTTTGAAATCACGACTTCTGCAACACACTCGCCTTGCAACATCTCAGGATGGCGTCGAGACCGAGCGAAGCCCCGGAGAAGCAGGACACAGAAAAGCTGCTGCCTGGGGGCAGGAAGATAGTAAATGGCATTGTATACGACGCAGATGGCAAGCCGTGAGTAGCCTGCCTGCCTGTAACGCAATGCGCCAGACGCGATGCGCCGTCTTCAGCGCAGACGACACACAGGCCGAGCGAGCAAAACCACTGACGTACAGCCCACAGATGCCGGAACTGCAACGACATGTCCGCCCTCTTCGCCATGGGCAAGAAAACCAAGAAACTCGCCGCGCCGCCCGCACTCCCCTCCAACTGCCCCCCAGACGTCGCCCAACTCGGCCGCTCCTCCTGGACACTCTTGCACTCCATAACCGCAACATACCCTGAAAACCCTCCTCCGACGCTGCAGTCCGAGACGTCCGCCTTCCTCCGAACGTTCGGCAAGCTGTACCCGTGCTGGGTGTGCGCCGAGGATTTCCAGGACTGGATGAAGCTCAATACGCCGAGAGTGTCGAGTAGGAGCGAGTTTGGACAGTGGATGTGCGAGGCGCATAACGCGGTGAATGTCAAGCTGGGGAAGAAGGAATTCGATTGCAACAAGTGGGAAGAGAGGTGGAGAACCGGGTGGAAGGACGGAAGGTGTGATCCTTGAGTATAGCGATACTACAAGGCACACGAGAGTGCGGAGGCGTGTATAATATGTGTACGACTATACTTGTATATGAGGAGCTCCTGGGATTTTACCGCACGCATAGCGGCTGCGTAGAGACCATTTCTGTATCAACAACACGACTCAAGAGCTTAGACATCAACATTGGGCGGCGTGGAGAACCATCATCTCAACATGGCTTTCAGTATCTACCCCCATGACCAGCGCATCTCAACGTGACATCAGCATGCATCCTGAACCCCTCCTCTCAACTCTGGGGCTTGGATATGCTACTGACCACTAGTCACTCGACTACCATGTCTCGCATCTGCAGCATAAGACCAAGGTCCCTTCAAGCACCTGGCGGGGTTGCACATCATGTGCTCATAGATATCACGCCGTACGAATGAAGAGATCAACAACTCGTCCATCTGTTCACCCCACCCTACATCGACCGTCATGCATCTAGGTCATCAAAGGTCAATCAGCCGTACAAGTTCACACTCACCTTGCACTCAAATCCTTAGCCCGGAAGCACTGCGGTGTGCATCGCACCACCGACGCCACAGTAGTGTGCACCCCTTCGAGACGTACGCACCGGCCCGCCGAGGTTCGTTGTCCAGGAGTCAATGCGACAGGCGGTGGTGGAACGAGGTAGCTTCTCACGGTGGCTGCACAGCGCGTGCTAGCCGTCGTCTCTCGATGCTCGCACCCGTCCTTGGACCTGAAGCAGCTCCTCGAGCCAACTTCTTTGACGACATGCACGTTCGTCAACATGGTAGACGCCATAGCGCACGTATACCTGCCGTCAGTCAGTCGTCCCTGGATCAACACCAATTCTAGTTAGCCATGTACATTCAAGCAAAACATGGTGTCAATGTTTGAACAAAGTCGCATCAAAGTGCATTCGATGATCGCTCGTACTTCGAGTGCTTATAAAAGTTCAGCCGTGGAACGTGCGGCTCCGTGGTCTTATCCGTCCCTACTACCGTCAAACAATCCGTGTCGTCAATGCAATATGTCGTCTCTTCTCCAGGGATCCGATCCAGAAAGATGATCTAAGATGAGCTCAGACCAGCTAGTCACTCAGTCGATCGCACTGATACGAGGGGAGGTGTTTCCAGATACCGTGCAGGTGTCCTGATCTTGTTGTAAACGCCGCATAGGTAAGTTACTGATATACGCTTATCGCATAATCTCCTGGTAGATGAGAACTATTTTCTGTCAGCCGTGATAGGGAGAGTGTTTGCAGACTACTCACGCTTCAACTGTTCCTTAGTCAGGTTGTCCTTGTTCTTGTCAAAATCGAAGAATTCCTCGGGAATTGGGTCGGCAGTCGGCTCGTCATCAGGGTCGTGGTACGGCTCCAGGTATGGGTGCTTCAGCGCCTCCTCGACTGTAATACGCTTGACCGGGTTGAATGCAAGCAATCGCTCTAGCAGGTCAAGCGCAAGGTCGTTTGTCTTGGGGAACATGGCCTTCCATGGGATCTTCTTCTTGAAGGGAAGCGATCGAATGTATTCACGGGCACGACGGGACTTGATACCGTAGTAGTCTTCCATGGTGGGCGTACCGAGGACATCGAGAATCAAGGTGAGCTGGTGATGGTCTGTTGTACCGTGTTAGTAACAGCGCCGGGGCAGGAAGCTTGCCGAGACTCACAATCTTTTCCAGGGAACAAAGGTTTGCCGCTGAGCATTTCAGCTAGGATACAGCCGACACTCCACACATCGATAGCCTTTGTGTACTCCTTGAAGGTGAGCATGATCTCGGGCGCGCGGTACCAGCGTGTAGCAACGTATTCCGTCATGAAACCGGAGTTGTCTTCGGTGGAGGCGGCGGATCGCGCAAGGCCAAAATCGCAGACCTTGAGATCGCAGTTGGCGTTGAGGAGCAAGTTGGAGGGCTTCAGGTCGCGGTGGAGGACGTTTGCCGAGTGCATGGCCTTCAGAGCGCGCAGCGTCTGGTAGATGAAGTACTGGCAATGGTCGTCTGAGAGTTCTTGTGTGCGGATGACACGGTGCATGTCGGTCTCCATGAGTTCCTGCGGCCTGTGTTAGTCTCGTTCTCACTCGCATTGAGTGTGATTGCGTACCTGGATGAGGTAGACCTCGGTGAATGTCTCGTAGTTGCGAGGCTTCTGGATGTCAAGAATGGAGATGATGTTCTCGTGGTTGAAATACCGCAGCAACTTCATCTCTCGCAGTGTCCTCAGACAGAACATAGAGTGGTCGAAGGGCGTGATCTTCTTGATAGCCACTTTCTGGCCAGAAGGCTTGTGCAGCGCGGAGCTGTGAGAAGACGGTTAGCAACTGCGCAGCCTCGACCCATGGCGGTTGCACGTACCAGACGACACCGTAAGCGCCTTCTCCTACGACATCCTGGATGTCATATTGCTCCGACACGTTGAAGGAGATCTTCCTGGAGCTACCGCTCCCTGCTGGAGGCATGTTGGCGGCTGTTGTGGGTGGTAGACTCAGCTACTGGAGGTTCTCGGTCGGTTGAGAGGAGCTGCTGTGCAAGATGTGCGTGCAGCGTGCGGCGAGCAGGCAGGGGTCGTCAATGGGGGTGGGAAGCAGGTTTGGCAGGCACAGTCTGCGAGCATCATCTGTCAGTCTGGAGCAGCGAAGATAAGGATGTGGCCACTGTTTGCAGGACACAAGCTGTGTCTTGGTTCGTGTCCACCGGGCCCGGGGCAGGTCATGGTGAAACGGTGCAGTGTCATGACGGTGAGCTCAGCCCCACGTGCTTCTTTGAGACGCGGGACCAGACGAGAGTCCCGCGCTGACAATGGAGCCTCGCCAGGCACAAAGAGCGCCGACTCGTCGCTGCACAGCCACCACTTGAGCCGGAAGAGGGACAACATGCACATACCTCGAAAGCAGACTTGCTGAGTTGCACTCGGGAGAAAGGCGTGAGAGGGGGCTCGGAGGGGGCTCGGAGGCGGTGCTCTCTGGACAATCTCCAATGTGCTGTTGCGTCGTGCGTACTGGTAAAGTGGCGCGACGACTGACTGAGGGGTGCGCTAATTGAAGTCGAACGCTGTAGGCGGATCGTTTAGCCTTTGTCTGGCGGCTATCGACGTCGATATCGACGGCGTGAGGTTTGCGCGAAAAGGGCAGGAGGATGGTCGAGGCGACGACGACAACAACAGAGAACAGAGCGCAGCAGCGGCGTGAGGTGAGGAGGGAGGGGCAGGGTCTACTGCCAAGGGTCTGCGGGTAGTTGATCGCCAGGCCAGGTCAGCCAGCCTCCACGCAGCGAGATGGCAGCGAGATGGCAGCGAGATGGGTGGACAAGAACGCGGCAAGGCACTGCAATGTACAGTAAAGTAAGCCTGGTGGCACTCAAAGGTCGCTCCTTCCTCGCGTTTTTCTGTCGTGTAATGGGAAGGAAGGCGCGGAGGCGCGGAGGCGGTGTTGTTGCTGGCGGTCCTGGTAGTACTGGTGGTGGTGGGGTATCTGCAGCTCAAGGCGGGCAGGCACACGCAGGAACGCTTCTCACTCGACAAGCACAACACCACGAGCAGGGATGAGAGCGAAATCAGAATAGGAGCCACCTGCAGCTGGCAGCACGCAGTTAAGTATAGCAGCCCGCGACCGTCGCAGTCCCTCTGTCTCTGTCTCTGTCTGAAGGCTGCTACCGCCGCGCGAGCTTCCTTCCGCTGCTAGTGCTAGGTAGCCGCCGCATCACTACATAGTACATCGAACCAATAGCGCGGACAAGACAGCAAGAGAACCAGGCCCGTGTCGCCCACTCCCGCACGAGGCACAACCAGGCCGCTCTGTTGAGGCCTGCACGAGAGTCATCACAAACTTTGCAAAGGCGTTTTGCATCTGTCTGCGGTAAGAGCGACCATGTCTTATGTGTCTCGCCTCTGCAGACGCCCCACCAGCCCTCCACCCACACCTCGCTTCCCGGAGACTGCGCAGCTGCTGGCCTCGTAGCCGACGACATCGACTGCACGACTGCCCGTGTGCCTCTACCTAGTCAATGTCCTGTCCATTCCAATTCTTTGGAGCCCAGCATCCGAAACCCCGTAGCTTGCAGGGGTCCACTTCCAAGGGGTAGCGACGTGATCGATTGGGGAGAAGGGTGTCACGTCTAAACTTAGGGCCGCTGTGGAGGCTGGCCATTGGTGGCACGAGGTGCATGTGCTCATTTCGGACGCCTGGCAACTCTCTGCTGTCTGAGGTCTTGACAGCGCGACGGTGGAGTGGCCGGACGTTTGATCCTTCATAGTGAGCGAACTAACGCCATGGAAGGACTGCAAGCCTTCTGGAAGCGTGTTTCGGCATCAGACCCAAGCCATGGACATACCCAACCACGCCCCAGCACATCACTACGTCAACCTCTGCCACGGATCGAGCAAAGCCCCTTGCGTTGTTGAGAAGATATGGAGTGCAGAAAACCATGGCAACAACATTCGAATGACACTGCTCTCACTCAGGCTATGATATCGTCATACCCATTCGACTACGGAGGTGCTGGTATTTGGTCTTGCACCGAATAGGTCTAGTTTAGTATGGTGTGCGGTGCAACACCAAGTACGAGCTCCTTCGTAAATGCTGTGTAGGCTCATGTGGCTTGTGCCTCACTGCTGGTCTGGTTCCTGCTTCCATATCATCGTCAGTCAAGCTTCACCTTCATCTTCAACATCACCATGAGCGTGTTCAGAGGATGACAGTGCAGGCGATGAGAGTGAACTGATGAGAGTGAACAGCACTCCGAGTTGGCGGCTTGAGCCGCACATATAGGGCGTCCACGGCACTCATCTTTCCGTACCGTTGCTTGCCCTCTTTGCTCTCAAGCATTCTCATTCGATAGAGTCAAATTCAACAGAACTGCTCTCTACTGCAATGATGCCTGCCTCAATCATAGAAGGGCATGAGTCTGTTTCCTGGCCGTTAGAGTCGTTCACCGTTGGCAGAGACATCAACTCCTCAAATCCTACGAGGATATTTGTCGATCACGCCACACACGAATTTGGCATCGTGTACTACTACGCCAACTCAGTCGCTGCAGTCGAGCAGTTCTCCGACACCGGTGAGCCAGTCTACTTCCAAGCAAAGACCGCCCTCATGGCATGCTGGCACAGCAGATGCAAAAAAATATCTGTTTTATTTCAGCATCTCCAAGTTGACCTCAAGTTCTGTTCGACACAAGAGGCCCGCGACTTTCTGGATGCGTTCAAGGATGCTGCGACAATCACCCAGAATAATGTCTTCTACGCTTATGAGCACAACAGCATCAAGACCTTCAGCAGCGCAAGCTTTGACATGATGAAGGATGAGCGCGCCAGCCGCATAGCTCAGCATCGGATGGATGCGCCTGCACCCTCATCAGAATGGCCAAGGTACTTTCATCTTGCGAGAACCAAAGCTTCTTACTAATGACAACAGCCTTCGGAAGAGTGGTGAGTGGTCCGATTTCACCATCATGGCGGGAGGCAAGTCCTTCCCAGTTCATCGCGTCAGGTAGGTCGACCATGATGCAACACTCACTGTACATACCTGACAAACATCCCCAGATTGTGCAAAGATTCCTCCTATTTCACAGCAGTTTGCAACCGCGGTTTTGCAGTCTGTTTGCCTCCTTATGGATCAACGCTAAGTAGCTGACATCGCAAGGAGAGCAACGACCGCTCGATCCAGCTCCCCGAATCTGAGCGAACCATTGATACCCTACTCGACGAGATGTACGACACGTACAATTCAACGACTGGGTCCCTCTTCACTGGCTTCGCGCTGCGATCAGAGATGGAGAAAGAGCGTGTGCTCAATGACCTGCTCGACCTGTTCGTTGCGTCTGATAAGGTACGCTTCTTTGCTTGCAGTTATCCAAGACAATACTGACAGGAGCTACAGTACAACTTCGAGAGGATCAAGACCAAAGTTGCCAGAGCCATTATCGACCGTATGCCCTTCGTCCACGACAGCTTGACCATCGTCGATTCCTCCAACTACATCTTCGACGATGGATGTCCACAGGTTGACTGCGGCCTTCGTAAGGCTGTTGTTGCACAGATACAATGCCGTTTACCTGCGATCATCAACGACAAAGCTGCTTGGCAGGAGTACTCAAACAACAAAGCACTCTTGAAGGCCTTCCATATCCAGTTGGCTCATCTAGATGCAACTGCTTGGTCAGAAGATTCCCCAACGTTGCTGAGCCCACCTCCAACACCGACAGGAGGAAAGAGGAAGCGCACTCTGTAAGCGTTACGACAGTGACGAAATGCCATACCGCAGAGGTTTTTGGTCAGAGGGAAAGGCGACGTTTCCGGAAAGTCTTCCATGATGACGGTCGACCTTCAAACACAAATCCGACGCTGAGTTGACAGGATTAGTCTGGAATTGTATGGTGGAGTCGACAGGAATGGGTACATGGATGTGTAGTTATCTGGAACTGACACAGCACAACTCGTGCAAGGGTATATGATCCACAAGTTAAGTAACATTACCGTCTCACACACACAGTGGTTGAAACAGCTTCTCTCAATGATCTCGTATGTACCTACTCGCTCCCCAATCTCCATGTTCAGCCACCTCACCCACACCCGTACTTTGAGACCAACGAAGTATTATTCTCAACATTGCAAAACAGCGGTCATACAAACCTCGGCATAAAACCTCTCTACCACATTGTGCACATAAGATAAGTCCAATTCAACGTCATCAACCTCACCAGTTAGTCGGGCCACTCCGTTCGCGGTCAAGTCAACACTAAAACAATCTCCGAGGTCCAACAGGCGGCTTGAACGGCTTGTCAAGCCGACATACAGCATTGTTAAACTGCTAGGTCACGCCAGTAGCGGCCATCACATCCTGGCCCTTGAAGGCTCAAGGTAGATAATTGAGCAAATAACGAGAATGAACGGTCCCTAGACTAACGCGAGAGTTGCCTGCGCTTGTAGCTAGGAGCGTGCCCTTGGCAGCTTGGTCGACATCACGTCTACTCCACATTTGAAATCGAGATTGCGTTACGAGGATGCGAAAAACGTGTCTGATAGCAAAGTCCATCCAAGCCGCCAGCGGTATCATCCCAAGCTGCTTAAACTCCATGTCTTGAAATGGTATCATGCGCCGCCGTCACGGAAAGCCACGCCTAAGGAACACCCAAGTTGTAAAGATGGAACCATGTCAATTAGCGTGTCAACCCATTCCCCAGCACACCGAGTGCCACCAGCCAGAGTTATAAGAACATGAAACCCATCGTTCCACACACTAGATCCTCCATGAAATCGGCCTTAGACCAAAGCGTATTATCAAGTCAAAGTATACAATCGAAATGCTGCTGCGGCATATGCGCAAGGAATCGTGGAATGACCTCGAGCTCCCATCGCAGTGCACCAAAGCAATGCAGGAGGGTATCATGATGCAGAGTCGAAGTCATTACCCGTGAGATGGCGTTTCCTTCCCCTTTACCACGACTCGAAAGATGGAAGAGACGAGCTGGCTCATCTCAGCACATCGTTCAAGGGTCCTTCACCGCTTACAAGAAAGCAGCGAGGGCACCGACAACGGCGAGAAGGCCGACACCAGCCTGGGCAGCAGCGCCAGTGAACTCAGGCTGTGAAAGAGTTAGCTTGATAGTCCAGAGTGTCCGGAATCGAATAAACTTACAGTAGCAGGCTTTGTGCCGGTGGGGTAGCCAGTGGCAGTTCCCTGGGGGGCCGTGGGAACAGTGGCGTTGCTGCTTGGGTAGGGAGCGTGCGTAGGAGCAACCGAGGGAATGGATGCGCTGTAGACAGGGGTCTCGACCTTGCTGGAGGGCTTCTGGGCCTCAGGGGTGTGGGTGGTCTTGACGACGGTGGTTGTGTAAGAAGAGACGGTGAGGGTGGTGGCCTTGGTCACCGAGTAGGTCTTCTCCTCGTAGGTCACAACAGTGGGCTCAGGGCACTAGAAGAACGTGTTAGCCTGCGTAGCTAGGTGACAGAACTGTGTAAACATACGACGAAGGTGGTCTCCTGGATAACCTTGGTGGAGGTGACAGGGTACTCCTCGTACTTGGTGCTGGAGGAAGCGACAGGGTAAGCCGGGGCGGAAGAGGCAGCATAGCCGGGGGTGGAGGCAGCGTAGACGGGTGTCGAGGCAGCGTAAGCTGGTGTGGAGGCAGCGTAGCTCTCAACAGCGGAGGAGCTGACGTTGTAGGTAGGGTTGTAAGCGTAAGCTGAGGCACTGGCGGCCATGGCGAGGACAGCGAAGGAACGCATTTTGATTGTAGGGTTGGTATTAAGTACGTTGGTATTAAGTTAAGGCTTTGGAGGTCGTAGAAAACGAGTGAAATCGGAGATATCCGGTGTATTAGTGTAGTGAGTGTGGGTGAGGAGGAGAAGTCATGATCAGGCACTGGGAAAGCTACTTTATAGGAACTCGACGGTATACCGGCTTACCAAAGAGCCAACATCGACAGTCAGGGATGTCACATCGATGGTAGCATCCACCAGCGAGCATCTGGAGAAGCTGGCCCGTGGTGGCGTCTTAGTGGATACGGTAAAGGGGGAATCGTTACCGGGCAGCGTCGATAAGGCTGGTCGTCTGAGCATGTTTATTGATGGAAGCTGAATTAGCCTATCACAATAGGATAAAGTGCAAAGAAACGAGATGAGAACCAATTTCCCCTGCCAAGATCCGTGCAGCCTCAACAGCTCGCTTACCTTGTCTAACTGTTTTTACCTCAAAGCAAGTTAGTGCAAATAGTCTCTTACGCAGACAACGTGCACAACCGCCCGCTAGCCGTGCACAACGTAGTGTAGAGATGCGATTTGCAGTCGTGGTTAAGTCCAAGTGGAAAAGAGTCGTACGGCCTCCAGTGAATCTCTGGATCAGATGTAGGTGTCAGCGTATCTCGACGTTCTTGTGCATCTCGAGTCGTCTAAGCTTTTGTATCGATGAATCTGATTCATACATGCATGTATGGAGCATAGATCAAAGCGAAAATCAGTTCAATAGTTGCCCGCTATCAAACACAATCGGTGGAAGGGTTCGAGAAAGGGCGGTCTCCCGACGCACTGAAGAGGTGTTGGTCAACGCTGAGGTGGATACGTGCGGGTTCCTGCATTGTTGTGTCTGGACTCCAGACTAAGATCTGATGAGGGGCCGAATGCCGAAGAGCGCAGAGCCTTCGAACAATACCCGGTGGACCTGTGCTGGCCCGCATCTCTCACGAGAGTTCCACAGTTAGCACTCGCAGTACGAAAGAATCGCCAGATGATGTCGTGTTTAACGCTCAGCTCGTACCACCTCAACAAAGGGTGCGACCTTGTGCAATGATTGGCCGTGAAGCCCCCAACCCTATTGCCGCATCTCGAGTGCTGCCGCCCCATACGACCCTATTTGGAAAGTGTTCTTTGTGCAATCTCGCTCGAGCATCCTCCGCGCGTATAGGAAGGTGATATCGAGCGCCACACTGTTATCGCGTGTGTTGCATCAACTTCTTTGTGAAATGAGTCAGTCAACAATACGAGCAGCCACATGCCTACCTAGCATTTCCCGCAAGTGGCGATAAATCCTGTATCTCTATGCGCGCCCAGGTCTCCATGACGATGCCGAAGTCTCGAATGATAGCATAAATGCGATTGCTGAGCTGAGCTGCTGCCGTGCAACATGTACGATGTGGCTCATCGTGGCGCCAAGACCTTGAACTTCGCACTTCGCCGCTTGTCCCTCCACCTCCATTATCATCTCTAGGTTGCACGCCAATCACCACTGCATCGTGTTCATAACGGGACATGCGTGCTACTGATTTAAACAGCTTTTAGTACGAAGACCGATGAGACCTCGATCACTGCCAGCAAATCCGCCCACTACCCTCAGCGTGGCGCAGAACACGTCAATATGCAAGCTAGAACGCCCCAGGAATGGCCTGAAGGCACAACGTACCTGCGCGCGCCATCTTACTCAAAAAAGCTCACTAAAGACAAGTTGAATTTGCTTCTCCTCTCAAAGGCAGATTTGTCGTCTACAGAGCGGGTTTTGACAACAAGAAGCCCTTATGCAAACGTTAAAATCAAGCCGATATCAAATGTTTCACACCCAGCACATGGCCAACATGGACTATACGCTGCGCAGCATCTACCACCGGACAGTTTCATACTACCTTATCTGGGATTCGTACACGATCAGACTGAGACAGATGAAACGTCTGACTATGACCTTTCGCTGGACCGTGAGATTGGAATCAGCGTCGACGCTTCAAAGATGGGCAACGAGGCAAGATTCATGAACGACTATCGAGGCATCTCCACAGGGCCGAACGCAGAGTTTCGCGACGTCTTGGTGGATGTGGGATTCGGTCTCGTGGAGAAAAGAATGGGGGTCTTTGTGTTCAGCGCCGGCAAGAGTGGAAAGAGAGCAAAGGGCATTGGGCCTGGCGAGGAGATTCTTGTGAATTATGGGAAAGGCTTTTGGACCGGGCGTCAGCCAGCTCCCGGATGACGGCTCTGCGAGTTCTTTTTACAATATTACTTTCTGCTCCGGCCTTTCACAGACAACACTCGACCTATTGCCTTATAGTTTTGAGAGCTTCAAGGTGGCACATATCGTGCGGAAAAAACGGCATAGCTTTGTTGCTGCTTGGCCTCTTCTACATAGCTCCTGCTTTCAAGCGATCTCGTAGATATATAGATGAGCTGAGAAAGAGTCTCTAAGGGTCAGCTCACCAAGAGGCAGAGTCGAAGATACTTTTTCCCACTACGAGCAGCGTTCCACTCCTGCGCCAGGGTTCTTCCTGTTTTCGCGACACGATCCTCACAAACATGACGTCTCACCACTGACTGGTTAGTTGTTGTTCTGGAACACCGTATAGCACACCGCCCACAACAGTCATCAGTTGTCACTAAACTTATCTGCGCCTGATACAGGACGTCACGGCTGAGCACACCGACCTCACGTGGGATCCAGCCACGTAACAGGTCTCAGGAAACAGGCTATGCTAGTGTTGGCGCTTCCAGCTGTGGCGTCGAGGCAATGATCTACCTAATCCATCAATCACAGACCAGAGTGTCTGTTGCAATCAATTTCTGGATTCTTGGCCCAACGCCACAGGCCTACCCAATCGAACAATCTGTGAGGCGTTCCGCAGAAGTGTTGCCCAGGGGCCAGGAGTAACACCGGAGACCAGAACCACCGCTCAGCGGCGTGAAGGAGGTCTTGTGAGGAAAGCAACATACATGTTTCAACATAACGTCATTTCTGGGGTACAGATGGGATTCTTACCCAAAGATGGCATTGCTGACACTTTCTGATGGCATAGTGAAAATAACATGTTCAAGAATGAACCGCCTCGGAGTTAGGGAGGCTCCGCGGTGTCGCATGCCTGCAGGTCCTAACCTCAATCACACCAATGAAAGATCTTCAGGGACTTCCTTCTAGCAAAAGCTGGCGATCGCGAGTCTACCCCGATACCTGATCCTCTGCGTTTTCACAGTGACGTTGTGTGGGTTCCGTGGGCACGACCCACTTTTGCACAGGGCATCGATCGACAAGGGAGCTTTCAACCCCCAATCAGCGCTTCAGTTGTATTCCATCCCAGTTCCTGACCAAGCTCAACGTTCGAAAAGACGTCCATGCTCAAGGGCGGGTACGCGGCTTGGTTTCAATTCAGGTCCATCGCAATGATTCCACGTCATGGCATTTGCGGTCTGGAAGAATGCGCATCTCGTAGCTAGCATTCAAAAGGGTCTCGCATCCGTCCTCCATAAAACACTGGCAACTATTACCGTAACCTAGCATTGTCCTTCCACGCTTGCGCGTTCTTGCAGCTTTAGCTCACTCTATCGCAATCACATCGCCAATCAGCCAAACGACAAACTCTCAGCCGTTTCCGCAAGCGTTGCGTTACGCATCTCAAACCGTACCAAGCTACTTGGAACGCTAACGCTTTTGGGTCTGCTCAAGTCGTCCAGCTTACAACGATCCCCGCTCCAGCTGGACTATACAATTCAACTATTCGAAACAATTTCAAGCACACGACAAGCAACAAATCAATACCACAGCACAATGGCTCCCTCCACTAGACCTACACTGAACAGAGTAAGCATCACAAGTTGAAAAACACGACTAGCACTAACTTGCTTTGTAGAATGAGTCAATGCAGAAATATATTCTGCTCGCAGCTCAGAAAGAAGCTGTTCAACGTCGAATATCAATGTCCATCCCGTTTGGTCTACCGATGTCGACATCTTCACCTGAATTTCAGTCACTGTCATCATCGCCTGTATCGCCGACGGATTCCACTTCGACGTATCCAACAGCCACTGAGCCAGTCCCCACGAGATCGAGCACAGCAGCCCAGATGAGCGTTGATGACCTAAATACCGACGAATCCCACAAGCTCTACGAGATCAACCAGCAAATCGTAGCAACACTCATGGAGTTGCTCAACACCGACGCCGTCAAGACTGACCCACAATACCGTGCCTTCATACAGGAGAAGCTTATGGAGTCTGAACACCATATTCGCCAACAAAGACGCCGACACTCTTCCAATGCCGAGCGAGACCATGCATCCTCCATTGCCCACCATTTAGAACTTGGTCTCAATGCTTCCAAGACTTGGACCTAAGTTAATGGCATCTTTACGGACTTGTGAAAACTCATGCGGCCTTTTCTTTCTATTTGGCGCTGGCTATGGCGTGTTGCCTTTCCTGAGATGGAGTGCTCAGATCAGAGGATGACTGAAGAAGAGAATGATACCCAATGCATACATGCATTACCTGGAGTACGGTGTTTGTAGAAAGCAACTTGCATCCTCTTGACGTACCACTACCTAAGAGCAATGTAAATAACTCTTTCCACACTCTCTGCAGCGCTGTTCTGAATATGGCTACGCTCCAATAACATGTGCAATAACACCACAATTGAGTTTTCATGTGAAAACCTTCCTTTCGTGCCCACACCTACTGATCTTGGCTACAAGACATGGTGCATAGAAACGTTCTAGACTCGCATACTGATTCGGCGAGTTCCGACTTATCCGTAGCCCCTACAATCGTCTTCCTCTTTCTCCACATATTGCATTCGTACGCAACGGACCCTAGACTGAAAATTCTCTATCGCTCTGGAAATACCGCAAAATCAAGACATTCCGTCACTTTCAACCTACATGCTTCACAAGGTTTATTATTGGCAGTGCATTACTTGATAAGAAGTCGCCGCGCGCAAGTGGACACGGCACCCGCCGCAATCCTTTAGGCACACTCTCATAATGGGCATCGTCGATTTCGCCCCAGGTTTTCGCTTGCTTATCGGTGTGACATCATACCCAACGTCTTTCCACAACCACAAATGCAACCCCAAGAATATATTCCGGCACAATACGCTCATCCTACCCAAACTCACAGGCCCAACAAAAGTCCAAGCGCTGGAGACAAGAGTTTCGGCTGGTGTCGAAAGATGTTGTTGCTAATCGGTATGCCCAGTGCGGGGAAATTGACGTAACCCCTCAGTCAGTTGGGTGAGCCTTGCATTATTCTATCCTCACAACTGGGAGACCAATCGCAGGGAAACCGTCCTACTGGAAGAAGCCATGCTGAAAGTCTGAGCAACGGAGCAGCTGCAGGGTTCTTCTCGTGCATTCCAAACTGGCTCTTCCACGCGAGCCAAGCTGATTGCGTGACCTTACAGCAGACGAAAAGATGCATGCATATGGGGAGGATGTGTCAGAGGCTTTCCGTCTGCTCCGGAACCTTCGCGACGGATGAATGCGCGCATCTCATACCAATAATGTCCCCTGCTGGATCATCAGGGCCCTCGGTTTGGTATTGACTTCGATTTTCCTTCGAACGGACCTGCCTGGAGCTTCCTTCTCACCCATCTGCACCAGACGCCCCGCTTCGTCATCAAATCTATGGAATGCGGAGTGTGTCGATCCCTTGACATCCTGCTGCAGGGTTCGAAGAGCGATTGACTGTAGCCTTTGTCATTCGACGAACCGGGCCGGTAAGCTCATCACCATAGGTTACATCTGTCATTTGGCATTACGTTGTTGCTCGAAATAGCAGAAAGGCTTGAGGAAAGAAAGCCTAGCCTCCTGTTCAAGCTGCACAAGCATCAAGTCTCAAATGTTTTGTCAAGTCATTTCAGGCAAGCGACTCAAGTTGTCGATTGCCAGAATCGACCATGTGAAGGTAAGGCCGAAGGTTTCTTGAGCATCTCTATCACAGGCTGGAACGGGATGCCGAATCTCCAAAGCAAAAGTAGGTCGCATGGGCCGATCCACTGCTTCTATGTGCTTCATCACCAGATAAAATATTGGGCCGGAAACCGCCGTCTAATTTACAGGCTGCATGCGTCTCACACCCCTCGCAGTGTCTTACTCTGAGAGTCTACGAGCATCTACGAACGAACGGACATCGCCAACATGGGATGAGAACCGGGGTTGAGCCAGCAGTTTCTCGGTCAAACTTGATAAGCGTGCGTATCATGTGCTACTTGTTACCAGCTCGATGTTTCCAAACAAAGACCGTCGGAAGTCTATGTAGAAGCCGTCTACATTCCTGTGTTATTACAGGAAAATACTCTCCTCTGAAAGGGGAAAATCTGGCTATTCCCACATAAATCACATGTATGTAGACTGGCAACGATATTCCAGCCTTGTCTATTGTGCTTTTAAACTAATAAACCCGCTTTGCCCAAACAAGCTTAGTCAATCCCGAATGTAAACAGTTGGGCTGATATCCTATCAAATTCATTGTATCCCTTGTAAGAACGGACTTTAAGAACCCAAGGCGTAAATGGTCGTGACCATAGAAAACATGTTGCCTTCGAGCGCCTCAAACATCTTCGGCTAGATTGAGTAATGGCTGAACAACGGAATGATTCCGCGTGCTCTTCCCCTCCATATAGCTCCAACTCCGACCTTATCAACGTGGCTGTTCACCGCGGCGAATGTGATACCTCGTCCCATCATGTCCTGCGTGGTCTCTGTTTGTCACAAACGGAAGTACAGGTGATACATGTCACCTAACTGACGCCCAGGATCAGTCAGAACAATGTCATCCGACAAAGACTCCGCGAGCGAAAGCACCGCCTATATCAACGCCTCCGTGTACACCGTGAATGTCTCGAGTCCGTGGGCATCTGGTTTCATTGTATCCAACGATGGCTTCTTTACGCACGTCGGATCCACAGAGGAGATTTTATCCGAAGCGAAGCGGTCTCACCTAGTCGTGGTTGATCTGAGAGGTCGATTCACGATGCCGGGCATTCACGATGCGCACATGCACCTCTTGTTCTCTGGACTGGGCTTGACGTCACACGCTACCATTGACATGGACACTACCCACCTAAATATCGCCGAGAAAATCAAACATGGAAACTGCGCATGCGAGTACATGAATGCGTATCAAGACTGGGTCTTAGCCAGCGCTTACAATAACCAAGGGTTTCCTGATGGAGTCGCAGATCGCAAATATCTCGACAGGCTCTTCCCAGACCAGCCTGTTGTGGTGTCTGGAGGTGCAGCACATGCCATGCTGTTAAACACAGCCGCCTTGGTTCAGGCAGGTTACGATATCGAAAACGAACCAGACACACACGGCGCCAAGTTCTTCCGAAGAGCAGATGGTAGTCTCACAGGCGAGCTCGCGGAGAGCGCGATGGCAAAAGCTGCCATCTCCATTCCTGCTCCTAGCCGCGCACACGTAAAGCGTGCATTGAAACATGCCATTCGACTTGCCCACAAAGCTGGTGTCACAAGCACACAAGAAGCAAGCTCAAACACGATCTTGCTGCAAGCATTGAGCGAAATGGAAAGAGAAGGGTCGCTGGCTTTGGAAATATCTACGCACATTGTACATGAGAACGAGTGGCTTGCTTCTGAGAGCAAAAAAGGTTTGCAGCAACTCCTCGAAGTTGCCAATCAATACGCGAGCAAACACATCGATACGCGCTTCGTCAAAATTATGATGGATGGCGTGCCTCTCCCACCACTATTCACACAAGCAGGAATGACCGAACAGGGGGACATCGATCACAGCATGATTGTACCCCAGGATGCTGTAGAAGCCGTGCTCAAGTACGACAAGAAAGGGCTGACGGTGAAGATTCACTGCACTGGAACCGGCGCAACAAGGCACGCGCTCGATGCGATCGAAGCAGCAAGAAGGATCAATTTCAATGGTCCTAGGCACGAAATTGCACACAATTCAGGCGTGCATGATGGTAAGAAGATTACACATCTGCGAACCTATAAGTCACATTGTTCTAATATCTTACACAGATGATTTCAAGCGCTACGCCCCTCTTAACGTCACTGCCGAAATGTCACCTGCCGAACTATTTGTACATCCGGTCACGGCCGCGAGTGAGGGCCTGATGAACTGGAACTTCACTAGGATGATGGATGCTGGTGCTCATATCACCATCGGCTCAGACTGGGGTGCTGTGCCTGATCCCTCTCTATTCCAACACATGGCAAACATTGTCACAACAGTAGGACGAGGTGACAAAGCGGTTGGTGGAGAGGCTCTGTGCCTCATGATGACACTCAACGGCGCTATCGCTGTGGGTAGAGAAAGGGAGCTGGGCAGCATAGAAGTCGGAAAGAAAGCAAACTTCATTGTTATGAATCAAGACCTCAGCAAGGGGAATTTCGATGGCGCGAAGGTATTGCGGACTTACTTCGAAGGGGAGAAAGTATGGGATGCCAATGCGTGAGGGATGTCGTACTTTCCCAGGCTCGCGGCCGCTCCTCGGCTACTTGCTAACTGCGTCGACGCGTCGAACCTTCCTCCAAACTTTCACTACACAATTATCCAATCGCAACAAGTTGCTTCTGCACAGTCACAATGTTCTATGACATTAGGGAGGGTCTACGATGCATTTGTATTGTACAATTGGAGTTGTTGGATACATATTGCTCGGCTATCTCAATAGCTTCGCGGCAGCTCTAGTACTTTCTCACTGACGTAATTCAAAATCATCTCTCTGCTAACAGGAGCGATGCGAGGCACCATGCACTCTCTGAACCAACGCTCGACATCATATTCAGCCGCATATCCCATGCCACCATGAGCCAATATCGCCCTCTCGCATGCTTTGAAAGCCGCCTCTGCTGCCAAGTATTTGGCACTGTTTGCTGCAATGCCTACAGCATCTTGTCGAATAGAAGAGTCGGTTATACTCGCATCGTACAGACGAGCGGCATGGTAGGTTGCTAGTTTGGCTGCCTCGAGATTCATGTACGCATCGGCTAGCGGGTGAGCAACACCCTGATTCATGCCAATGGGTCTGTTGAAGACCTTGCGCTCGCGAGCATAGCCTGCTGCCCTTGCCAGGGCAGCGTATCCTAGTCCTAGTGCTTCACCGGCAAGTAAGCACCTTTCAGCGTTCATCCCATCCAAGATAATCTTGAATCCTTGTCCTTCTTTGCCGACCAGGGTGCTGGCAGGGACGCGGTAGTTGTCGAAGAACACCTCATTTGCATCCACCGCACGGCCGCCCATCTTCTTGATTTTCTTAATGTCAATCCCGGGGTTGCTCTTGTCCACGTCGATGCAGAATAAGGAGAGCGCCTGACTGGGCTTGGGGGCCTCCTCGGCAGCCTTCGTCCGAGCGAGAAGGATCATCTTTGATGCGACTTGAGCGCAGGTGATCCAGATCTTTTGACCAGTGATGGAGTATGTGTCGTCATCTTGTTTCTTTGCTGCAGTCGCGAGTGAGAGGGTATTGAGGCCGGCATTGGGTTCCGTGACGCCAAAACACGTCCGCCACTCTCCAGAGATGATCTTGGGTATTGTCCCTTCGAGCTGTTCCTTTGTGCCGAATTTGGCCAATGGCTGCGTGGCATAAACGTTCGCATGTATTGCCTGAGCGCCAGCCATACCAGCTCCAGATTCGGCAATTGTCTGCATCATGATGGTTGCTTCTGATATCCCCAGGCCAGCACCGCCATAAGCCTCCGGTAGCGCAACTCCAAGCCAGCCATCAGCTGCAAGAGCCGCGTGAAAGTCTTTAGGGTCGGTCCCATCCTGATCGTGTTCTTGCCAATACGTGTTTGGGAATTTGGCGCAGACTTGGCTGATAGCCTCTCGAACCATCAATTGGTTTTCAGTGAAACCGGTTATTTCCATGATGCGTCGCGGGGCGGTGGTCGAGAACGCCCTCCTCCGTGCGGACAGCCATACCCGGCTGCAGGTTTGTAAAGCTCTTCTTTGAAATTGTGGCATCGCGGGCAATGAGAAATAATGTGTCGGAAGCTTCGAATATTCCTCAGCGACCGCAGTTCGATTGTTTTCAATAGCGATGGCGAGAGCATATAGCCGACTTCGGTCTTTTCAGTGGGCCGCTGTGCGCCTCGGAAAAGCCAATCCGAATCCCAGATAGAGATCTTTGCGCTCGACATCTCGCAACCACCAATATCGACTTTGAGAGGCGTTCGATGACGAGCTGACTTCGGTCTGGGTGAGCTGTGCATGCTCATTGATGGCCAGACCTTTGTACGTAGGTATTCGAGTTTCCCGAATGTCCGTAATCCTCAACAACGCCTGCTGCGCCTGGTGTCCGCGGCCTCGGATCGAGTCTGGGCAACATCTGATGAATGAGATTGAACTAGAGGCGTTCCAAAAATTGAGACAACACGGTTTGAAGCCTTCCCTCAGCCTTTACAGTGCTAGGCAGGTATTTTATCCGGTTACGAGCGTATCGGGTGCGCGTGTTCAAGAAACCTTCCACGCTATGACCATGGCAACTCAACTTCAGCAAAGACGGGAAATCATGTACTGAATCCTTGCGACCCCGCGGGGAAGGACACGCGGGGATACAGAATCGACCCAGTACACCGGCTACAATCTGGGGACAATTCGTGGAGAAACACCTCAATGTTGTCAGGCGTCTTCTTGGCTGTAATGCCCAGAAATGCCCAGATCGCTTGCAGTACCAAGACGACATGAGCTGATGCGATTGACGGAACTCACCAGAACATCAATTCTTCCGGTTCCTCGTGGCTGAGAGTATCACAGGAACCTGACAGCCTTAGTCAACACAATCTTGGACACAGCAGAGTTGGACCTCAACTATTATGAGAATATCTTGCACTGACCCAACCTGGCGAGTAGCGGCCATGGACGAGTACTGAAGGTCTGAGGAGACTGCAGCAATGCTTCTTCGCCAGCTGCAGGTCTTCAATTGACTTGGAAGATATTCACTGCTGTCGCAGTAAGGTAACCAGTGAAGGATGCTGATCACGAGACCGAGCCACTGAGCACCGAAGCTCGGGCTGCTCGGCCATATTACTGATTCGATCCAATACTGGTTTAGATTGGTTGGGACCATATAGCTATATAAACATGGTCTTCGACCACAACGATGGAGCAGGGAACTAGATCAACTCTTTCACACTCTGATCCGACCTTCCCTATATCTCAGCTCCAACAACTGCCCAACATACACGTGGTCAAAGTTAAACTGTCACGATGAAGTTCACTTCTGCTCTCGTCGTTCCTCTCATCCCCGCACTGTCTTCGGCAGCTGCACTCGGTCGCCGCCAGAATCAGCAAGGTGATGGACCTCAGGGTGGCGCAGATGCTACACAGGGCGACCTTAGTGGACGACCACTACCACGCTTCCCCTTCCCTCGAGTTGAGTTCCCTGTCCCTACAGAGACAGTTGTGCTCAATCAGACCATGTACATCTACCCTGGTCAGATCTTTGATGGGCAGATGAAACGCTATGAGCGTGTGGAGGGTAGCTGCAACGAACAGGCCGAAGGAACTGATGCCGACGCTGTCTTCAACCTCATGAGTGGAGCCACTATCAGGAACGTCATCATTGGCCAGCACCAATCGGAGGGCATCCACGCCCTGGGTGATGCTTGGGTTGAGAATGGTGAGTCGAGTTTATAATTGGATATGGAGTTCAGACACTAACACCTGCTTCAGTGTGGTGGGAAGACGTCTGTGAGGACGCCCTGACCTCCAAGGGCCTCAATACTCAGCTCCGAGTCATCGGCGGCGGAGCCCGCAACGCTCAGGACAAGATCTTCCAGGACAATTCGCTCGGTGGCAAATTCAACATCACTGGCTTCTACGCTGAAACCTTTGGCACCTTCTACCAGTCCTGCGGAAACTGCCTTAACCAAGCCAAGCGCAACGTCACCATCCAGAACGTCATTGCCATCAACGGAACGCGCATGGGCATAATCAACCCCAACTTCGGCGACGAGTACCGCATCAAGAACTCGCAAGTTCAGGACGTCAAGTTCATGGTCGACAAGGAGATTGGTAACAACGTCCAGACGGTGCCTTACACTGTCGGCACCGGACCAGACGAGAAATACGCTCTGTACAACATGACTCGCGACCACATCACTGGCTTCAACGGAACTGCCACAAATGTTTATGAGCCTGAGCAGCCGTACGAGTGGCTGTCCGAGTTCTGGCCTGAGAAGTAGACGATTCGTGATGAGAGATTGAGCGACGACTTGTATATAGACTAATCACTAATGTCTCAAAGGTGCTTTCCCGTGTACCCATGACTCTCGTGATCTCATGGATTTTGTCAGAACGGACTCCAACCTCCGTGCCACAACACTACTCGATAGCCATCAGCATCCTCAAACGTCTTGCCTTGTCCTTCAGCGTCCCAGTAGGGATTATAACTCTCGGCCGACTCAAACCCAGCTTTTTCCATCTTCTTAACCGCCCTCATCCAGTCCTCGATATCAGGTAGATAGAAGACCAACAGGTTCTCTTTCGTGGGCGCTCGGCCAGGATCATGGCCCTCCTCCTCAGTGAACTCGAGATGATACGGTAGACTAGAATGGCCGAGCATCGCACCATTGAAACCAGCGTGTTTTTCAAAGGAGCCGATGATCTGAAAGCCAAGGCCGGTGGTGTAGATGGGAAGTAGTGCCGATATGGAGCGAGTAGGGCGCACGATGCGGAGGTGTGCTTGTGCAACGGGTGACTGGTTTGCAGACATCTTGGGTGTGTTGAAAGGTCTATGAGCAACGATGACTGTGAAGAGGGTCCAAGGTATATGTTACATCTCGTGTGTTTCTCTGACTAATCAGCCCCATCTAGATCAGATGACCACGGGAGGAGGGCAATGTGGTCATCTTCCAGAGGCTGGATCCGAAAAATAATAAGATCTGCCCAGAGATCTTTTCGCAAGACTGGCTGGGAAGTCTGGAAGGGATGAAGACAACAGAGTCTATGCTACTGTCCGAGTCCACCAATTTATCGAGGTATGTGACCTGAATAATTCCAGCTAACATTCAGAGACTGTCCAGTTTAATACACCCAAGAACTGATGATCCTCACTCCTCTTCCTCGCAAACTGTATGTCGCAACTTACACAGCGACATCATCTTTGATTTGTACTGGTTTGTTGCCCCATGGAAGAGCAGGATAGAAAACACACCACATACGTCCCGAGACCATGTGACGACGCATAGTTCTCAATCTGTGCACGTAACTTGGAAGAATTGAATGCCTCGAAATCAACATCGCCCTCTACCCAACGTATTTCCTCTTACAGCCAGCTCCGCGCTGAGCTCGACACAGAAGGAGGCCCCCTGACAAGCAAGCATCAAAACGCAACTGAGGACATTCTCGGACAGCCTGAGCCAGAAAGAAAATCCAAAATCCAAAATCCAGGCGCTTCTCAGCGGACGGCGTAAATTGCATCTGAAGTTGAAAAAGCTGGTCCATGCACAGTACTATTCGTTTCTTTGCTGATACAATTGTTTATATACTGAGCAACTCGATGCACATGACTGGAGGTTATGTGTTTCTTCCAATAGTGTAGCGACTTGTAGTATGACAAGTAACTTTCTCTTGTGAGAAACGGGCGAGCGATTGTCCATCTGTTCGACCATGAATTTGACATCTTCCTTGCTGAAGTCTTCAAAGTGAATGTTGTGCATAAGGTGATACTGTAACCTCCAAGAACGAGTTGGAATCGCTGGATGAACTCATGAGATGAGAGCCTGACGACTTGCATCTCGCCGTCGTGAGGATCAATGTTCTTGGCTGATGCTACCTAGCTTTGGGCACCTTGCAATACCGCACAATCACCACTCTCTGACTCGCTCAAGCAGACAAGAGCAAGATGCAGAACGCAACGACAAAGCCAACCCGCATCAGTCCTAGCCCCCGACCTAGCTTACACCCTCACCACCGCGCATACACCCAAGCCTTGGCAATACAATAAACAAACAAAAAAGAATGCTAGAACTAGCCTGCTTCACCGCCTCCTCCGCCCTAACCGCCGCCCGCGCAGGCGCCTCCCGAATCGAGCTATGCGCCTCGTACACTTCTGGCGGCGTAACCCCCTTGTTATCAACCCTCCACAGCATCCGCGACGAGCTGCAGCGCTCGAGCCCTTCTACCGCCACGATCCCCGGCGCACCAACTGCCGAGCATGGCCAAATCCCAATCTACATCATGATCCGCCCGCGCGGCGGGGACTTTAGCTACACGCCCACCGAGTTCGAAGCAATGAAATCCAGCATCGACGGCTTCCAAGCCATCGGCGACGGTGCGGTGCAAGGGTTCGTGTTCGGGATCCTGACGGCAGACGCGCGGGTCGATGGACCGCGGTGTCGCGAGCTGGTGGAGCTTGCGGCGCCGCTGCCGTGTACTTTTCACCGCGCGGTGGATGGGGTGGCGGACGAAGACCTGGAGGGGGCGGTGCAGACGATTGTCGAGTGTGGGTTTGAGAGTGTGCTGACTAGTGGTGGCGCGGGGAGTGCGAGGGAGGGGGTGGAGAGGGTTGCAGGGCTGCAGAAGAAGTATGGGGAGCGCATCACTTTGATTCTGGGGGGTGGGGTCAGAAGCTCGAATGTTGTGGGCTTGAAGAGAGAGGCGGGGGTGCGGTGGGTGCACTCTGCTGCTATCACGGGTCCAGGCGAGGAGGTGGACGAGGCGGAAGCGAGGAGAATGGTGGCATTGCTTCAACATGTATGAAGAATGCATGTGCGATCAAACACCGACAACGCCAAACGCCTCTTAGTCCCAAACGCCGGACATCTTACATGGTCCTACACAGTCCCGCTGCTCTCTCCCGTCTCGGCTCTTGGTCTCATCCCGTCAGGCGTAAATGTCCACCCTCTCCCTTCTGTCGGCGTCATCGCTCTCCGCTTCTCAACAGGGCTCCAGTCCATGCCCGGCGCTGGCAGCCCCTGCAACCCTGCATCGTCTCTCGCCCTCACCCTGACCCGCTCGCTCTCGCTACTGCCCCGTCCCACCAAACCATCACCGTCCGTGACCAAGCGCACGCCAGCAGTCCTCTGCCGCTGGCGTTCCTGCAGCTCGCGCTTGCTTTCTGCCTTTTTCTTCTCGAAATCGATGATCAACGTCTTGAAGTAGGCTTCGGCGGCGGGCGTGGCAGAGTAGTGCACGGGTGTCCAGCTGTACGCGTTCAGAACGAAGGGGTTTGCGCCGTACTGGAGGAGTAGACGCAGCGTCTTCAGCTCGCCAGCAGCGGAAGCATGGTGCAGGGCTGTGTTACCAGCATTGTCGTGCGCAGTGAGGATGGATGGGTCTTGTACGATGAGGGTTGGGATCAGGTGGAGGGTGCCGCTGCCGGATTTGCTGGAGAGCATGAGCTAGGGAAGTGTCAGTAGCGGTTTGGTGGAGAGGGAGGGGGCGCCGCTTACAGCGTCTAGGCCGGCTTTGTTAACCCACGGTATGCACTCTGGGAAGCGCTTTGCGAGCATGACGCCAGTCTCTTCTTTGCCTGCCATGGCCGCAAACATCAAGGGCGTCTCAAAGTCGTTGTTGCGACTGACGGAATCATCTTCGTGACCGGCATCGATGAGGAACTCCTAGTTGTTGCATGTCAGTATCGAGTGGTCTGCCGGCGGACCGCAATGACGTAGGCGCACAAGGGAAAACAACCTACAGCAATCTGCGTGAAGCCATGTTTGGCAGCGAGATGCAGGTTTGTGTTGCTCTTCTCTTGGTAGTCTGGATTGCGCAGGTAGTCGGCGTTGTTGCGAATGATGCGCTGCACGAGCGGCAGGTCGTTGAGCAGGATGGCACGACGCAGGCGCCGCGGTACATCAATCCTGACGGTGGTTAGCCGGGTGAGGCGGAAACGTGTCGAAGCAAGCTGTTCCTACATGTCGGTGACAGCGGAGCATGATGGAACACCCGGAGGTGACGCGTGCGCCGTTGTCAAGTGGGTGTTGGTGTGGTGATTGCGGAGAGACGCGAGCTGATGGGGGGGAGCTGCGGACCTCCGCCGCCATTCACTGAACAAGTTAGCACTGCACCTAGTGGGGCATGTTCGCCAGCCGCATGGATATTGTGTGTACGTGGGGGCAGTTGGATCGTTTGGGTGAATTGCATAGCCATGTCAATGCTCTTCTATTCATGATCATTAGGGTCATGGTTCCAACGTCACCGTCTGGCACATAGACTGTGCTTGCCAGAGGGAAAGGGTAGTCTACGCAGCCTCTACAATCCGTCAAAATCTCCTCCCGCATCGTCGTCGTCAATGTCTCCCTCCTGAATCTCCGATGCTAGCTCACGCTCGCGCTCCCTGGCCTCCTGGGCGTTCTTCAGCTCCAGCCTGTGCTGGTTCATGGGGTAGCGCATGGCCTTGACGCACTCGTCGTGCAGCGTCAGGCACGCCCGGATGCGGTCGTGGAAAGCCTCGCCAGGCTCGCGGGTTGCGTAGATGTCCCCTGCCTGCTTTGTCTGCATGAAGCCCTTCTCGTGGTCGATGGATGCCTCGATCACGCCATCGCGGATGGCCTTTGCGACAATGTACTCGGCCGACTCCTCGCTCTCGAGGCCCAGGCGGATGCAGATGTCGCGGAGTGAGATGCGCGAGTACGACAGCGACAGCATGCGGATGCCCGTCTTGATGACGTTCTGTCGCAGACGTAGAATCAGAGTGTAGGTCTGGTCCTTGTGGAAGGTGGCAGAGTGTGTTTGCACTACCTTGAGGAAGCCCTGCAGATCACCCACACGGACGGCCTGGACCAGACGGAAGTAGGGCTGCAGCGCGCGCTCCATGCGGGGCTGGCTGAAGACTTCGCGGTCGGGAATGTCGCCCATGAGCAGCTCGACGACGATCAGCAGCTTCATCGAGGCCTGGTAGAAGCCAGTGGCCACGTTGCCCGAGGGCGACTTGCGAGTGGCGCTGGTCAGGTGCTCGTGTGCCTCGGTGTAGGAGAGCTGGATGGCGCGTATGCGACCGAGGTAGTAGAGGTACCGGGCGACCTGGTTGTTGGGGGCGTTGGGCGGGAACTGTGTCTGGGCAACGAGGAGATCGGCTTGTGTGATGTCGGCGGTGGAGATGTAGTTGCGGAGGAGCAGCGTGGTGACGGAAGCCTGTGTATCTGGGTCCTTTCGGAGGACGGCGCTGCGCATGGCTGCCAGCAGCTTGCCGCGGATGTTGATGACGGGCGACTGCTTGGAAGGAGGCTTGGGGTCGAGCTCCTCGTGGAAGAGCGAGAAGTAGAAGTAGGCCTTTGCGCCCAGCGAGTCGAGCGTCCGCCTGTTCATGTCGCGGATCTTGTCGACCAGCTTCTCCGAGAACTCTGCGCCCTCGTCGTGCTCCTTCTGGTCGTAGAGGTAGACCTGTGTTGGTCAGCTTGGCTGCATCTGCGTTGCGTGGCGGCAAAGGCGCGGCGGGCAAACCCACCTGTATCAGGATGGCAATGTAGACATCAATCTCGGGCAGGGGCTCCTTGGCGCTGGTCTTGTTCGCCTGCACCTCCTCCTTGTACTGCGAGACGACGCTCTGTATGGCCTCGCCGTCCATGCCAATGTACTCGATGAAGGTGCGGGCCGTGGCATTGTTGGGTGAGTACGTCAGGATGATGACGGAGCACAGCACGCGGTCGGTGAGGCGCTTGCGGAGCGAGGATATGGAGCGCAGGGCGCGCAGGGCGAAGCGCGAGTCGAACTGGGCGACGGCGCGCTCGAGCAGGGCGAAGTTGCTGCGAATGTCTAGCGTGGTGGGGTCAGCGCGCTGCAGGAGGTACTTGCACGAGGCGACGTTGGTGGCGATGATGTGGTTGGGGCACATTTTGCGGACCGGCCAGGACGTGGTGCAGTTGGTGCAGGGGCAGCGCGAGGTGAAGGGCGGCATGCTGTGCTAGATCCAGATCTGGATCAAGATGTGTACATGCGTAGATGTGTAGACATGTACGTGTGGATGTGTGGACGTGTGGACGTGTGCAGGCGTGTCTACATCTCGAGGTACTCACCGGCAATGGCCTGCTGCTCTGTCTGCTCGGCCGTGGGCTTCTCCGCCGCGGTGACGACGCCTTCCATGCTGTCCGCCATGGTTGCCGTGCTGCCGTGCTGTGTGTCGTGTGCGATGGGCGGTGGAGAGGGAGGTGCGTGGAAGGGGAGGGTAGTGACGGCGGTGACGGCGGTGACGGTGATGACGGTGATGCCGGTGGTGACGGCAGTGACGACAGTGACGGTGGTGACGGTGGTGACGGTGGTGACGGCGGTGACGCCGGGTGGTGGGTGATGGGCGACAGGCGACAGGCGGCGGGCGACGGGGGACGTGGTTCTGGAGGCAAGCTCGCCGGAGCTGCCACTGCCACTGCTTGACGTCGGCGGAGCGATGATGACTAAGTCTGCACCCTTGGCCCTTGTTGACGCGCCCCAAACACCGCCGCACCGCCGCACCGCCGCACTGCTGCACGCACGCCCACCTCCACCACGCAAATGCACGTCATGACGCTGCTCGACAACCACCTCGAGCAGATCTCGCTCTGCTCCGCGTCCATCGCCGAGCTGCAGTACGCACTCCCACCCTGCTCCCACCCTGCACACGCCCCTCTGAACTGCCTCCAGCTTTGCCCCGCCCAAGATATTCACCAATGCCCTGCTGCAGAACCACGACATCACCACCCTGATCCGCGACACCGAGGCTCACGAGCGCGCCCTCTTCTCGGTCCCGCCGCCGCCCGCCGCCCCCACGCACGCTGAGCCCCCCACCTCCACCAACCGGCGCAACACCATCTTCAATCCCAGCGGCGGTCCTGGCGCCACCACGTCAGGCGGCGGCGCCAATGCAGTTCGCGCTCCCAGACGTAACACCGCTGTCGCCGCTGTCCTTGGCAATGAGCTGGTAGAGAGGATCAGAAGAGGTGGGGGCGGTGGTGCCGGCTCAGGTCTCGGCTACCGCAAGTACGATGCTACCAACAAGAACGACGTCGACGTCGACTCGCTGCTCGAGGGAGCCGAGAAGCTGCTAGGCGTGTAGTGAGTTGCCCACCACTACTGCCAGTACGACCATGTGCTAACAACGCTACAGCCGGGTCCCAGGCGCACACGAGAAGATCGCTGCTATGCGCCAACGACACGCCCGGCTCGAGTCTTCGCTGGAATACTACGAGAGCCGTCTTGCCGAACAGACTGCACGGCTCGGCCGCCTGAAAAAATCACGGGGAGACTACGCCGACGAAGACGCAGAGCTCGACGACGAACCACAAGAAGACGTGGTCCTGACGGCCGAGGATCTACGCCGCGAAGAGGAGGAAGTGAAACAACTCGAGTCGAAGAAGAGGGGGCTTGAAGACAGAGTGCACTCTATGGGCAGAGACATTTCAGGGCTGCGGTGACCGGCGAGCTGCAACCACCCCGGACCCTTGCCTTCGCAACGAGATACCCCCTGCTTTCAGATGCACGTCAGCATATCAATATAGCCTTTACTCCATTTCATTCGGCACTATCTACAAGGACGACCCGCCATCGATGCTGATGTTCTGTCCAGTAATACTCCTGCTCAGCGCCAACACTCGCACCTGGTCCGCGCAGTCCTCGACCGTGGCTAGCCTCTTCAACTTCGTGTTGTTGATGGCCGCGTTCCTCTTCGTCTCGGGGAACTTCAGCCCCCACTCAGTGAGCAACATACCAGGCGATATCGAGTTGCACCTGATCTTCGGCGCTAGAATGACGGCAAGACTCTTCATCAGATGGATCTGCGCCGCCTTGGTCACTGCATACGGCACACTTGACCCACTCGGCTTTACACCTGCAACAGACGCGGTGGAGATGAAGGTGCCTTCTGTCTCGGCCAGAGCGTTCTTGGCCGCGTAGGCGAGCCACAGATGCGTCTTCACGTTCATGACGAAGCACTTGTCCCAGTCTTCCTCATTGACCTGCTGCTCGATGTCGGTAAAGGTGGTCATGCGTGTCCAGCCCGCGTTCGACACCACAACATCGAGACGTCCAAACTTGTCCAGGGCCTCCTTGACAAGATTCTCCACAGACGGTTTCGAGGACATGTCGGCCTGGATGAGGTGGAAGCGTGGTTCGCTCGAAGAGGCTGTGCTCGGGATGGCATTGAGCTCTTTTAGGAGGGATTGCGCGCGTTCCGAGTTTGACGAGTAGTTGATTACCTGCCATTGATCAGCAACACTCTATACCTTTTATCACATGCATGCATGCTTGCAAGCTTTCTTCTCAGTGCCTGGGTGACGGCGGGAACTACTCACGACTCGAAAATCCGGCGCAAACACGCGCGCAATCTGCGCACCCAGACCGGCTGAGCTGGCCGTGATGAGCGCTACCTTTGTGGCCGACATGTTTCTCTCGAATGATGTGTGTTTTTTGGCTGTCAATCTAACGAAACAAGTCTGAGGAAGTCGGGCAATCTGTAATTCAAGAAAAGATAGGACACTGCTGTGGTTATTGCATCCAAGCAAAGTGAAGCAAAGCAAAGTAAAGCAGTGTGCTCTACTTACTGCACTGCACTGCACTGCATTCCACGTCAGTGGGTAGCTTCATTACCCGCGCTAGGTGAGGGCGCGGGGTAGCGCAGTCAGCGTTTCCGTTTCCGCTTCCGCTTCCGCAGTCGGAAAAGCGCGGAATCTTTTCCGTTTTGCCGTCTTTGACTGCACTGCGTCGCTCTTTGATTGTATTGTACTCTGCTGTATTGTTGAGAGGGACACCGAAGATGGAAACCCGAGTTCGGAATGGCATGGCTAGGCGGTTCCGAATGCACTTCGTCTGTGTAGTCTTGGGAGCGGGGGTTTGAGTTGTGCATTCCTTGTTGGAGAGGATTTTGGGGTGGCGGGCCTTTGATCCTGACTTGTATAATATATGTCCGACAGTATTCTGGAAAGAACTTGTTTGTTTGAGAAGATCAGTCGTTCTTGGAATGCTTCTACGGAGGCTATTGAGTGCCTATTTTCTCGGCGTCCAGAGGCAATCCCGTCATAATCAAGACCAATGGTAGTGCATAAAACACTTGCATGAGATGGTTTGCAAGGTCGGCGATAATGTGGACAGCTTACATGCCCACAATGGATAACCTTGCGGAGAGGTAGTCTTGGCCTCTCCTCTGTATCTTCGTACCCAGCAACAAGCGAGTACGGCAGTGAGAGACTAGTCTCAGAACGGTAAAACGTACATGTGTTCGAGACAGCTGCACCACCAATCTCCAGCTTTACGGAGGGCTGGATGTAGGGGCTGGATGATTTGGTTCGCTCACGTATGCACGGACGCTTTCGTACAATACATGCGGTTTAAGCATGGAATGTGCGCGTTTGAAGGCTGTGTAGGATGCAGGCTGCTCGGCAGGATAGTGAGGTTGTTGATATGAGTGCAGAGGGAGACAATCATTCTCTGAACTGCTCAGTTAAACAACAAGACATATTCAACCACTGCACTTTGTTTGCGTTCTGCACTGCTCAAGACAACCCTCCGCTCAACTCAAACACACACCTCCCCGTCAACGCTCCAACCACGCACCATGGAGGTCTTCAGCTCCTTCTACGCCTTCGCCGACCGCTTCAAACGGCCCATCTACATTGCCCAAGCCGTGCTCGTGCTCGGCGCTTTCATCACAGGATGCACGCTCGTGGCCAATACATCCATGCCGCGCTCGCCCTTTACGACACTGGTGCTCGTCTACGCCATCAAGTCCGCCTTGTTCCTTCTCTACCAGTACCTCAGCACGCACATGGCCCGATTCAGACGGTTTGCGAGCCTGAAGGCGAACTACATCCTGTATCAGCTGGATTGCTTGCTCTGGTTCACCGCGTTTTTCATCTCGTGTATGGGCGGTGGACGCTGTGGGGGCAGTAGTTGTACGCTGATCGCGGTTGCGACTACGATTGCGCTGCTGTTGTGGTGAGTTAGATTAACTCCACGCCGGCTTGAAAGGTGGTGTGCTAACAAGAGATAGTGGGACGTATTTGTTCACTGCGATTGGCATCAATTGGCCAAAATGGAGGGCAAGCATGAAGCTGCCGCAGGTGGAGCAGGTTTGAAGGGAGGAACTTGGCCTAGAACAACAACATATCATTCCGCCTTGTGCAAGAGTTGGGTATAGAGCAACAATGTCGACTACAACGTGTAGGCAAACTCGGGATTCTCCCTGTCGGTCAAGTCAAGCCACTCCTGGTTTTCCAGCCGCACATAGCCCGGTGCTGAGCAAATCTGAGCTTTCTTCTTGTTCTGCCAGACGCAGTAGAAGTGGATGAAAGCGAGAATCCCAAGACAAACACCCCAGCAGGCAATGATTGTTACTTCGGCCGGTACGTAGCGTGGAGCATCGCTGGGACGGAACGTTTGAGGGCCTTTTGGTAGACAGGTCAGAAGTGATGGTGGAAGAAGAATGCAATGTCAACATACCGATGATGTTACCCACACAATACCCAACCAAGTACATCGCTGCAACCGTCGTCTTCTTCGTATATCCTGCGACATTACTCGAGATGAGACTCAGCAGCGCAACGAAAGACGTCGGACTGGCCTGCGTCAAGTAGTAGCCAGCGAGACGACCAGAGTTGTTGCTAAGCGGCAGGGCGACAATCAATATCATGCCAATCATTGCTGTGCACAGCCCAATCATCGATATGAGGATGCGGTAGCCGTAGCGATCACCGGCCCAGCCGCATGCAAGCAGGAAGACGACTTCGACTGCGCCGCCGGGTGTACCGTACAGGAGGGATTGCTCGGGCGTATAGCCGAAGCCGACAATCAGCTGAGAAAAGAAATTCGATATGCCGCCTACAAAGATGCGTTAGTGAGTGTAGATAAGAGGATGTAGAGGGTAGGAGGCATACCATTCGGTATATCAGCGATCAGTGCATAGAAGAAGAAAGCCCAGCTCAAGGGGTCGAGCAGAGCTTCCTTCAGCTGATACAACTTGAAATGCTTGTTTCCGATTCCTTGTTGGTTTATCCTCACACGCTCGATAGCAAGGATTTGGTCTTCTTTGCTTAGCCAGCGGCAGTTGAGCTGGTTGTCTGGCATTATCCAGAGGAATACAAACCCAACGCAAGTAGTCAAGAGTCCCGTAACAAGGAAAATTATCTTCCACGGTTCGATTGCAGTGCCAGTCTTGCGACAACCGACTGCAATGCCGTATGCAACGCAACCGCCAAAGATCTGCGCCCAGCCGTTGAAGCTGAACCATATGGCTGTGCGTGAGCCCTGCTCTCTCTTGGTGTACCATTGCGATGTGAATAGTGCAAAGCCTGGAGTCACTGCTGACTCGAAGACGCCGAGGAAGAAGCGGATGGCGATTGCGCCGGCGTAGTTCTCTACAGCTGCGAAGCACGATAGTACGAGTCCCTGTTCAACGTCAACTATGTACATGTTGCGGGTGAATGTTGAAAACGTCAAATACCTACCCACATGATGACATTGAAAGCGGAATACTTTCCAAGCGGAAGTCTCTGGAGCAATCGAGTGGTAGGGTATTCCCATGCAATATAGCCAAAGTAAAAGAGCGAACCCAGCCATTGGTACTCGTCGCTCTTTAGGTTGATCCCAGACGCAAGCTTATTGTCTGACGGAGGCAGCCTAAGACCCATGACACTCGCATAACTCAAGGTAGTCTTATCGAGATAATTCAGTCCATAGATGATACACATGATCTAAACTCATTAGTATCGAGAAAATGGATGGGTGGGCACGGCCTATACTGACAGGCATAAGGTGCCAATCAATCTTCCTCAACAGCGCCTTGTTTTTCTCTGGGGTTAACTCAAAGACCTGTCCATCCATACCCTCGAAGGCCTTCATCGCTGCGTCGGCATCGTGCGAATGTTTGATGATCTTCTCGTCCAGCTTCTTCACTATCCCCGGCGAAATTGATCCACTTTCGGTGGCTGCCACCTCCTCCTCACCTTCCTTCGGCGGACGCGATGATTCTGTTGCGGTCCCCATTTTTTCCATACTGAGTAGTGGCCCAGCAGTTCGTTGTGACCAGGGATGGGGTGAGGCTTGAGGTGGATGTAGGACAAGCAACCGCAAGAACGTTGCCCAGCAGCAAAAAGCTTATATAGTGGTTGAAGGCGTTAAGGTCCGGCACGATAACCAGAAGATAATGCTTTTAGATGCCGAATAGTGCTTCTCATTAGGCGCCGTCAACGTTTTATGATAAGAGATCTGGTATCGCTTGACGCTATCTGCATTTTGCCGTTGCCATGATGTGGGGTGTGACTGATTTGGTGCTATGGCGGACGATCCGCGGCGCTTTCAACCATAAGTAGGTCAGAAGTGCATCGATATGCAGACAAAATGCCAGATCAGGAAGCTAATGGATTGTGGTGTAACAGCCCGAGGTTCGGCATGATGTGTTGAGGTGTGGAGACTCCGAATACGTCAAATGATGATTCGTAGAAAGGAGAGACGCTCCATGAGTCAATGAGATGTATTACTGAAATCAGGCTGTATCACTGCGGTGCGGACTGCTGTCGACATTGGTGCGTGTGAGTGTGAATGTGAGCGAGGATCATAATGAGTGAGCGATGTCAGCGGCACATGTCGGCCGGTCAAACCCCCTCAACAAGCATAGCCTAGCGCAAGCTCCACAACTAAGCATAAACTTAAAGTTGATCTTAGGCCAATTTGGAAGGGTCTGACAATAAGTTGCAGTTATGTGTTTCTTACAAGTAGTAGATAGAGTAAAGCTGGAGTAATCGGAACTCTCGTATTAAAAACACGAGAAAATCTCGAGCACAAACGTGCACTCATTGAATTATAGGAGGCATCCAGAATAGCTTTGCAGAAGAATTACTTACATTCAAAGTATTTAGACTACTACAGGTTTTCCTAGCTGTTATAGACTATCACTGGGATACTGCTGAAGGCCTCTAGACGACGTTGTCAGAGCAAGAATTGAGAGACGCTGTGTCCAAGTCTTTCTGTTCTTTTGCTATCAGGGTCGACCTGTGCCTCATTCTCGTCGGACATCAGTAAGATCTTGATTGCAAGCAATGCATTGCCGACAAGGTCAAGGACCCGTAATAGTAGTTGCAAAATTTTCAGTCTCCCTTTCCGTCCATTAACGCCAGCTTCGAGCCAAAGAAGTTAAGGAGCTCCTCTTCACTAGAACTAATTGCGTTTCCTCTCGCGGATGTGTCCAAGATGACGTTCAAGCAGAATCTCCGATCCCTCGATGCAGATAGCTCCGCAGGGGATGTTGCAGAAGACAACGAAGAAGATGTTGAGGTGGACTCCTGGTGAAAGAGGAGGACGACGATCTGAACACAATATTTGGGAGGACAAGAGCGAAGCAAGCTGCAGAAGGTGGTGCTGGAGTAGGAAATGCTGGCAGCACGTGGGGGAGTGTAATGCGACAGCAAGTGGTAAAAGAATCTGACGATAAATTGCAGTAAGGACCACTTCCTATAACTACTAGAGTAATGCATGTCTGCATCTATATAATGCTCCCATGAGCGATGAACCGTATATCGCCGTGTACTCCTCAAAACTCCAGGCCTTTGTGGCTCTTGTAGTGACCGAATAGCATGGTCACAGTGGTTGAACGCCGCCCATATGCAGTTCGTAAATGCTAACGTACCCGCCCATTACACTGAAAGCGCATTTGACACGCAAGGAAATGAAATTCGCAAGAAGGGTCTTAAGACCTGACGAAGACACTGTTGAGCTTGTTCAGCGCGCTGCTATCCGCCGCGGTGCTGTTCTTAGCCAGACGTTCCGGAGCAAGGTCACGGGGAAACCTCGGTGCAGTGTTTGGGCTGCGGCTGCCGGATCGAGACGAGGTCTGGTTGTCCTTGTCCGTGCCGCTCGTGTTCAGTAGCGAGGTAAGCGTTGGAAGAGGACGAGATGTAGCTGCAGTGGTAGACTCTGCACCAATATGAGAGGGTGACCTGTCGCCTTCAGGTGTTGGTGGCTTAGCGATGCCTACAGATGCAGCCGCGCCGTTGATGGCAGGGAGTTGTGGCCCTTGTTCAGGAATGGAGGAGGCAGGGGTGGGAGGAGGAGGCGGCTGGTGTTGCGCCAACTCAGCAGATGAGGGCGCGCGCGCTGGAGGAGTGGCCATGTACTGGCCCGCTTGGGCCGCGTGCGCAGCGTAAACGGGGTGGTGAGCATACATCGGGTGGCCTGGCGGCGCGTGAAGATGGCCGATAGGCTGTGGAGGGCGATCGAGAACGTGGCCTTGTGGGTGAGGTGGCATGTGGTATCCCGGCTGTGTGTAGATAACGCCAGGGGGGTAGAAGAAGCCTGGGTGCTGCGCATAGTGGTACGGGTGGATATTTGGAGTGCCATTGGGTGGCGTTGGAGGGTACATGGGGATTGCGTACATGGGTGCCACGGGTCCTGGCCGCGGATATGGTGAAGCCGGTCCCATGCTGTAGGCAGCTGCGGCGTGAGGAGAGCCAGGCATGGGCCCACGAGTAACAGCCGGCGCAGCCTGAGTCTCATTAACAGTCGACTCTGGGTACATATTCTTCGGGGGTCTGATGTGTCGCAGTTGCGCATCGTTGGTCGGTTGAGGGAGGTTATTTGAGTTTGAGCGGGAGTAGTAGCTGATGAGGTGGAGATGCTGGCCACCAGAGGTTGTGATACTGAACGATTGCTTCATGAGACCGTCAGGCTTGTAGCGGTAGCCATCTGGGCCCTCGCCGTCTGAGTCGCCGGTGGCAGAACCGTCAGGAGACTTGCCACTGGCCCGCTTGACCAGTGGGGGAGTTGGTGCTGCGCCTCCTCGCTTGCCTTCCATCTCTCGGTATGTCAAGAAGCTACCAGATACTCGGCTCGCACTCCAGGACTTGCCGTCTGTCCACCTCCTCATACCCGCTTCGCGCTCATCCCATACGAACACCGAGCCTGACTTGATCTGCTGGCGCTCTTTCTCTGACAGGCGACGCTGGACGCGTGGTAATATGCCAATGCGGCAGGCTTCGAAGAGGATAATCGCGTCGTTGGGTGTACGAACGTGGCCATGATATGTCTCCATGGCGAGGGGGTGTTGTGGTGTGTTGTGGTGTTTTGGTGTGTTGTGCTGTGCTGTGCTGTGCTGTGCTGTGCTGTGCTGTGCTGTGCTGTGCTGTGCTGTGCTGTGCTGTGCTGTGCTGTGCTGTGCTGTACTGTGCTGTGCTGTGGTGGTCTGGGTGGGAGCTGCAGTGGAAAGCCGCGTCTACGCTGTTGTGCAAGAACTAGACTTGCATTGGACGCCTACGACTTGCGTTAGTTGGAGCTGAATATTGAGCTATTGATGCTGCGGTCCTATTTTGCAAGCGCTGCAGTGGTCAAGGAGAGAATGCAACGCTATGGTGTTGGAGTCGTCCACACACGGTAGACCAGGTTTGCTGCTGACAACGGTAGGCACCAGAAAAGACACTGGAGTGTACATGAGGCTCTTGCAGCGCGAACAGAGGTTGTACATGTATACAACGAAACGTAAAAGAATCATCGCAGAGATGCAACTGCAACGACATTAGAACAGAGGCACTTACTGTGGCACCTGTAACGATGACAGGCTGGGAAGTGAGAAGCTCGCCGTGCTCTTGAAGCGGCAGTGACTGCAGTGCGGCGACGGTAGGGCTAGTGGGCGTTGCGTGGAACCCCGGTGACGTGAAACGGAGCCGTCGGTGAAATAATTTATTGACGTGACAGATAGGCACGGCAGTGGAAGCACAATGGGCGCAGGGGATGTGATAGGGTCCGGGGTGGGTGGGCAGGCGAGGATAGGGAGCGAAGAAAAGTCAAAAGGCAGCAGCAAGCGCGGCGGGCAGTCTTCATGTAGTACCTAGTCTGGCGCCTCGCAGCGCAGAGCGGAACCTACCTAGTGCCCTGGAATGCCTTCAGGCCTTTCTCGGCGCTGAGGGTCTTGATCTTGATCGACGCTCTCAGGCTTGTGGTGGCGCTAGAAAGCGAAATAAGGCCCCTCAAGCTGCCGGGACAAGCTTTATTTGGACGGCGCTGGAACGGCTGACTTGGGGCCACTCATGCCAGCGGTGCGACCAATGAGCGCGCCTACGTACGTCGCAACGTCGCCTTGTACACTGCCATGATCTCGCGTCACGAAGCCGTGTCCCGTGTCTTTTTCCCTCTTCTTGCTCGCAGACACGCGAACAAGCAGGCGACGGCAATCTGTTCACATGCAGCGCACAAGGCTTGGGTCGCTGGCGCCCAGAGCCGCTGCCAAGCTTTGTGTAGCCGGACAACTCTAAATAGCGCTGCTCAACCTAAACCCAATCTCTGGTCTTTAACATCGACAAGCCTTCTGCGGCTTGGCTGGCCCACTTCGACCCCAGCTCTGACACCTTCCAAGCCTTTGCCCGAGTCCGTTCTGGTCCTTGGCTGCCGCTCGCGTGTGGACCAGCGCCGTTGGCTGCTTGAGGCAATTTGCCCAGCACTTGGCCCAAGACGCAGCGCTCTTGCCCACTCCGTGATGCTGTGCCTCTCGGCGCCTAGGGAGAGCAGAAACTTCTGGGCGCCCGCTTCCGCTGAGCTGACTGTTGTGGCTGCGGGCTGCAGTCGGTCGCAGAGCAGACGACGATCACGCACTACTCACAAAGCTGACCAATGCCTGTTGCGCCAGCTGCCCCTCATGTCTTGACATTCCGCACAGGGTGGATAGGCAGCAAAAATGGACCCCGGCACTGCTAGGTTATCTTCATGGAAGATACCGTGCCTATCTGTCCCACCAACCAAGGCCATCGCGCCTCCGCTCCTTGGACAATCCGCTCAGCTCCACTGCAACGTAATGGACCACCTGTCATTTCTTGGCAACTCGCCTAAAGGCTCGGCCAGAAGCGCGTACACATACAATGGATTGAGCTTGGTGCCTGTAGTTCAAGCTTACTGTGTAATTACCACAAGGTTTCGATTTGGCCACGCTGACAGTGTGACAGGCTACAGGCTACAGGCTAGGTACAGGCTCGGTGGCATCCCCGCTTCTGCATGGAGCGTCTATTTCTCATCCGTCGCAACTTACTCTCTCTCTGTTGTTCGCATCCGACAGTTCCTTAAACGACAGCCGCGACGGTCCGGCGGTGACTCTTCTGGGATCCTCCGCATGGAGTCCAGCATTGCCTGACGTTCAAGCGGCTTCGCATGAACTAGGTGCGGCAGCAGCAGACGACGAGTGTACGAGATACGTTGAGAGCGTGCCGCCAGTTGTCATTCTAGAGCATCGTATGCTCCTTGCCGTTTGCCAAAGGCACCATGGCTAAGAGCCACTATCAGAGTCCCTTTGCAAGACGTGCTTTTCAGCTTGCCGGAGCGAGACAAAAGCCCGGGTTCTACTTCATTGGCACAGGTCACACTCATGCCTGCCAAGCCGCGAACCACTTTTCCGTTTCCATGACTGGCCAAGCTTCGCGTTCCCACGTTTAACCACGGCCCCATCATGTCAGGAGGCCGCGTAAGCGCAATTGTGATTATCCAGTGCCCTGATCCTTGACTGCACCGCATACCGACACTTCGCAAACAACTGTTGCATCATTTGCATTGCAGATACCTGGGAGGATGTGAGCCCCATTAAACTGTGTGCGTTGGAATGCAACCCCGTGTGTTTAAATATTCACCAGCAACACTAAAAATCACCAACAAAGACACAGGATGGGCTGGTAATTGGGCCGATGTCGCTTCTGCTTGCATGGGCAGATAAGGCTGGAACAGGTTATAGTTTAAGCTTAAAAACCCCGGATTGGCCGGTAACTACTCCGATCGATACCTTAAAGTGAGCGTAAGACCGCCACCAAATTGACTGATCGGCCCACAATAACACGCTATCGTCGCTCATCCCCAGACGGATAGCGAAACCGAATTATGGACTACCGTCTTATCGCTGTTGTGCTCGTTTCGCACTCGTTGTGTCTTCTGAGTGCTCCTAGATCGATCGAATGAGGCAGGCTGAAGGCGCGGGACATACGGCCGGGAGAACAAGTTTCGGCACAAGTCTAGAGCTGCGCCGACGGGATAACGTACCGCGTTTCAATTGTTCTGGTCCCCTTGGTAAAGCCATGTTTACTGAGTGGAAGGAGCCCAAAAGAGGGATCAAAGTAGGCCAAGCAAGCTAGCTTGCTTGCTAGATAGTGTCGAGCTCTTCCCAACCTTCCAATAACGACCTGCACACAACACCATTCGCGGGACAGGGGCGGGAACCTCATCGCCATGTACCTACAACGTCCCTGTGATACAAACCGTTATGGGCCGTGGTGCGTGGTTCCGCTTCTGCGGGGCAAATCAAGGCAGCTAGAACACTTATGATTTACGCCACCTACGCAGTCTTCACTCGTCTAGATCCCTAGTTTGAGCAAAGCCAGCGTCGATGGCCAACAAACGACGACGAGAGACAGTTCTGCAAGTTACATTGCATTCAACCCTTAAGACAGGCCATTACTCTGCTCGCCTCACCCGAGTCACCTCAGTACTGCGCCCGCTGTAGATGCACGGCCACCGTCACTGAGACAGCCCTGGAACTGCGGCATTGCGGTAAGTATAAACAGGCGCAGCATGTCTACGGGCACCGAAGCCATGGAAAGCGCAGATGCAGATCGAGGCGGCCCATGGTTCCATGGCTCGATTGAGTCCCTTAGAGTTCTTGGTCTCGTATTCGCATGGAACCTCCAAGACGAATGACGACCCACCTTTCTTCCCCTCTTCCTCATCTTCCTCCTGCCGATATCCAAATAGCAACCTGAAGGAGAGATGCATCTCCTTCGGCTTGCCGAATCATCCCGCGAACCCCACGATTCGGTCCTGGTCCGGTCCTGCGTCAGTTTTCCAACCATGCAATTGTCCACGAACCATGTCTCTTGCGACGAGTCCCGACAATATTTGCAGGATTCGTGGCTGAATCCTCCATCTTGGCTCAGCCCACGTGCATGAGGTACACACGATACAAGTAGCAAAGCGCACGGCTTTCTGCTTGGCGCAGGAGGTGTTAGAATTTTGCGTCTACCAAGATCCTACTCGGAGATCACGGTCTGCTAGTGGCATTGTTACTGGCCAGGTTGCCTAATCTGGCAGGTGATACTAACAACAAGCAACAGCAGTGGCGCAGAGATTTCATGTGTGCGGTTACACGCGCGTATTGGTACTCAGACCAGACATTTCGTGGGCGAAAAGAGAAAAGATGCCAGCAACGCTGCATTATGGGGCTTTTGCTGTTACCACCTTCCTCCACGGTAACATCTTTCATGCGTGTCAACCTTCGCCAAGGAGTCACAATGCTTGGAAGAACGCTGTGGTAATGTGATGTTCTCCACCTGCAAGCTTTACGACTCGTTGGAATTTCTTTGTATAACGAACATGATGTGTATCGCACAAGTTAAAGCACTCGATCAAGACTCTCGTACTGCGGCAACTGGAACCCATCATCGTTCTCTTCTGCGGTTTTGGCCCCACCGATCAGCTTAACGAACAACGGTGAATTCACTGCTCTGACCATCGTCGATATTGCCGTTTCAAGCAGCCATCTCTTCCATGCGGTATCCGGATGGGCTATGCCTGGCACAACATTTGGAATCTGTTGCGTCTTCTCAACAAACGGGCGGAACGCTTTCTCATACGCTTCCAACGCCTTGCCTGGATGCTCGGCATGCTCAAGCTGTGCCAGCTCGCCAGCAAGCAGGTAGCCTCCAAGTAGCGCCAGACTCGTGCCCATGCCTTTCAGCGGCGTAGGCGCATACGCAGTATCTCCAAGACAGACGACGCGGTTGTTGCTCCACTCGGTCATCTTGATCTGCTGGATGGCCTGGAAGTAGAAGTCCGGCGCCTTGCTCATCGCATTGAGGAGCCTCTCTGCCTGCCATCCTGCGTCCGCAAAATCCTGTCTTACTAGCTCTTCCTGTTTCTGCTGCCCTGCTCGCGATGCGTTCTGCCATGTTGTCTTCTGCACCTCGTTGTGAGGCATAATGGTGAGCATTGCCCTGACCACCGACCCACTCCGCGCGGGCTCCGGCTGTGAATTGGAGCTGAATTGCAACGTTCTGTGATGGGGACGGCTTCTCACGTGAAGCGTCTTCGTGCACGCTTTGTGCCCGGCTCTGCCCATGCATTCATTGCAGCCAACGTTGATCAGCAGGAACCAGGAAGGAACGAAACAAGAAATTTCAGACTGATGCACGCACGAGCTTGAAGTATGGTGAACTTGGTGAACATGTCGAACACGTCGAACATGTCGAACATGTCAAGCACTGGATGCTGAGATGTTGAGATGTGTGGAGCTGGCGATGCCCCGCATCTACAGTCAGTAATGAGGGCTGTCGACCCTTGAAACCAGCGGTGACGAAGTGCCCCACATCCAAGCAACAGCTCAGGCACAGGCACAGGCAAAGGCACGGGCAAAGGCACAGGCAAAGGCAACTCCTACACTTCGCCCGCCTTCAATTCCTCGCCAGCCTGCTCTGCGTCTCCATTTTCTTTGCCAAGATGTCTCTCGTGTCTGGTGAGAGCGCTGTGCCCTCGTTCTGTGGCGTTGACCAACCGAGATAGATGCCACCTGGGCTGCTTCGCCCACAACCACCCGTGGCCAGCCCACGCCCCTCTCCTCAGACCCCAAGGGGGAGCGGATAGCCTACGCAGTAAGTGGCCAGCAGCACCGCCTGGAGACCAAATGGGCTGAGACACGTGCTACAGTCGGGCAAATCCATCTTTCTGCGCTCCATCGACGACCCCTCGGTCAGCAAGCAGTACACGCAGCACACCGCCCAGACCACCGTCGCCCGTTTCTCGCCCTCTGGATTCTACGTAGCAAGTGGCGATGTATCTGGAGCTGTCAAGGTCTGGGACTGTGCAGGCGAGGGGGCTACGAAAGGTGCGTTGGCGATGCTGGAGGCATCCATCCATGGGCCGCGGGCGACCGCCAACGCTGAAAGTGAAGCTGACCGTGTGCAGGTGACTACCACATCATTGCCGGGCGGATCAACGACATTGCATGGGACGGTGACTCGCAGCGAATCATTGCTGTCGGCGACGGCAAGGAGCGATATGGGCACTGCATCACAGCAGACAGCGGCAACAGCGTAGGAGAGATCTCAGGACATTCGCAGCAGATCAACAGCGTCTCGATCCGTCAGCAACGCCCACTGCGGGCGGTCACTGGGTCAGACGACAGCAGCCTTGTCTTCTACCACGGCGCACCCTTTAAATTCAACACCAGTCTGCGAGAGCAACACAACCGCTTCGTCTTCGGCACCGCCTTCTCGCCTGACGGCTCAGTCTTCGCTAGCGTGGGCGCTGATAAGCGAATATGGCTGTACGACGGAAAGACCGGTGAGGCCAAAGGCCAGATTGGAGAGGGCGTACACACCGGCAGCATCTTCGGCATCTCGTGGGCAAAGGACTCGAACAAGTTCGTCACGGCTAGCGCAGACCAAACCGTACGAATATGGGACCCCGAAGTAGGCAAGGCTATTCAGACCTGGCGCTTGGGCGAAGAAGGCGTTGTCAGCATTCCTGACCAGCAAGTCGGTGTAGTCTGGCCCACCGGCCGTAGCGACGGACTGATTGTCAGCGTGGATCTGGAAGGAAACCTCAACTACCTGGTCGACGGCAACCCCAAGCCGACCAAGGTTGTCCGTGGTCACCAGAAGAACATCACATCTGCCGGTATCTCAGGCTCGACGTTTGCCACTGGTAGCTACGACGGCCGCGTCCTCGCTTGGGACGTATCTACAGGGCTTGCTGATAAAGTCGGGGGCGCCTCACACTCCAACTATGTCGCAGGTATTACCGCTGCCGATTCCAAGGGTCAGGCTGAGCTCTACACTGTAGGCTGGGATGACTCCTTGAGGTCGATTTCCGTTCCTGACAAGATCTTCACCGGCGAGGCAAGCGAGCTTGGTTTCCAGCCCAAGGGTATCGCTGCCACAGGAGACGTTGTACTGGTTTCCTCCGCTGAATCGATTGCCGTGTACTCCAAGGGTTCCAAGGCTAGCTCGTTGTCGGTCAAGTACGCTCCCACCTCCATTGCCGCGTACGGGTCTATCGTTGCGGTTGGTGGAGACGACAAGCTCGTGCACATCTACACGCTGTCTGGTATCGAACTCAAAGAGACCGGCACAGAGCTCCGCCGTGCTACAGCCGCGATTTCAGCGGTTGCCTTCTCTGCCTCTGGCTCCAAGCTTGCGTTCGGGGCTAGTAACGGCAAGATCTATGCATACGAGGCTGGTGGAGAGTGGAAGATCATCACCGACCGATGGAGTGCGCATACAGCCCGTATCACATGTCTGGCTTGGGACGACAGCGAAAACTACGCTGCAAGTGGAAGCCTGGATACAAATGTCATGGTCTGGAGTGTCGAGGACCCCGGCAAGCGAATCAAGGCGCTGAACGCTCACAAGGATGGTGTTACTGGTGTGGCTTGGCAGAAGGCATCCAAGGTCCTAAGTGCGGGAGGTGATGCCAGTATCAAGGTATGGACCGTCAAGACGTAAATCGGACACAGGAAGGATTTAGCATCCTCGCCGTAGCACACCTAGCATCCTGACAGGAACCATTCACCAAAAACACCTGATGCGTTCACTGTGCGTCTAGTCTTGTCATGTATATCCCCGCGGCATACAAAGTTATCAATGCAGGGCGTCAGTCATGTGCCAGACCGGCGGCTCTAAAGGAACTTAGTTGTGAGGCGAAGGTATGGTAGGTTGTGTCCCTTGTAAACATTTGCCGTCTCCCCGGGTTTCACCGCCACAGGACCCTACACGGCTCCCACTTCAACCACCATCAATTCTATACCCTTCTGGAGTCCCCCCGAGCGGCAAGAGCACTCCATACGATTGATTTTTAGAAGGTTCAATCCAGGATCTCGAAGCTGCAAAAATACGTTCGGTGTGGCATGGAGGCCTGTAGCGCTATCATCCGCGTTCTGTGGCTTGCGTCATCCGTTGCCTGCTTTGCCTAACTACTTACAAGTCCGCCTACCTTAACAATGCGCGATTAACAACACATGAGGCTGAATCTGCAGCCAAGCAGAAGTCCTCCAAGACTAGGGCGAGTGCCCTTGATATGAAGCTCGCATTTATATGGCTGCCTTGTCTGGCTGTTGGACCTCGCTTTCCCGGTTCTTTTTGCTCTTCTTACGCAACACTCGCAGCTACTGCGCACTACTTTTATATACCATTCAATTTTAGTTCAAAATTAGCGTTACGCCTTTGCATCACTTCTATCTTACGTCTGTTTCGCCACACAGATGGGCGACCCGTACAACTCCGGTCACGACCAAGGCTACCTCCATGCAACCGGTGACGGAAACCTCAGCAACATGATCAACTCCAATGGGTACGACCCATTTCAACAGCAAGCGCTCATCAATCGAAACACCCATTCGTCGACGACATATTCTTACCATGATTCGACCAACTATCAGTTGTCTCCCCAGGCCGCACAATATTCACCTAGGCAGCATCAGGCTAAGACTCACCCTTGCGACGCACAGCTAACCCCACACACCCGCGGTACCCTCCCCTACCAGTCAGAAACAATGTCTCGCGATCCGTCACATACTTCGTATCGTTCCTCGATGTCTTCCGGTCAACAGTATGGAAGTCCGCACTTCGAACAGCGCAACTCGGCCCCAGGCATCTGGTCCTCAAACAGACTCGACATGCAACGCTCAAGATCTATGTACTCTGACGCCTCGACGTTGCACAGTCAGCCAATCAATCCTCATCTCGATGCACCTGAAGCGTATCAGCAGTACGTCGACTCTTACGATCCAGAGCCAATATACGCACTAGCGACGAACTTTCTAACCACGACACGGCGCCATTCACCAAACATGCATCTAGATGAGTCGGTCATCGACTTTTTCTCCAACACAACGGACGTGAACTTATCGGATTTTGGAATGGGAGATATTGGTCGCAATGCCGGGTAAGTACAACCCTCGTAATTCAACGCAACGTTACATCACCTGTGCAGCACCATTCTATTCGTAGAGTAGCCGCGAGCCCAGGACTGTGAGCTACCATCCAGGCCAAGCTTCCGCACATGTTTATGCTCGGCCGAGCTTCTTTCGTCGCCCATCCTGGCTTGGAGCAGTATGATCAGGACGACTGGAAGGCCCGTCATAACATGCACGGATCACGCATCTTGACCTGTCTTCTACTCGTTGGCTGGACCAAAGCCCCACTTCACCTCTACGAGGCGCCACTACAAATTTCAATAAATCAAAGCTGAGCACACAAACTCTAAGTAGTTATCTCGTTAGATGAACTGCATTGCAGTTATCAAATGCCATCCAGCGCAGCTACAGATGGTTGGTCACCCCGAACTCCAACCAGCCAGCCCTGTCCATACGGTTCGTTCATTTGGCGCACAAACGCGAGAACTAAAAGCTGCACGACAAAACAACCCTGAGCTCTCGCCATGAGGTTCAATTCATTCTGGCCTGGAATCCGATAAACATAGGATAATACAGCGGATCTGCCACGTCTTGGACAGAATACATCCACGAAGCGACCAGTGGCCTATTTCCTGGTTATCTTCGAGGCAGGTAAGTTTTTACGAGTTCTTTTGATATCTTGAAGCGGTCCTGTACGCAAATTCACTATTCGCGCATCACATCCAATATTTCCGCACCTATGGCTCATCAAACCACATGGACATACCCCACTCTGGTCATCGTGTCATACATCCTGTCTTGCTCATTTACATGTTGTGCAATATATCATCTCACCCTCTGGACCCATCTGTCTATGTCAGCCAACACACCCATACCATCTAGAAGGTCCCTCTCGCAGTACCTTCCAGTGAGCAGTTCTTATTACAGCAAGTCTGGACACCCACACAAGCCAAATTCCCCAAGATCCATATGTCCTCAGCGTCAAAATATGAATTGCCCGCCTGTTCGGCAAGTCCAGTACAGTCACTTCGACTTTCCTAGGAAGATGGATTCACGTCAGTGTTCCACAGGTCCCTTCCTATCGGTAACCATTTCCACACCGAAGTCAGCTATAAACGTTTACATAACCTTTGGTACACAATCACCTTCTAACAATAAATTTAACAGACAGTCAAGCTACCTGACCACTCTAACGCCCCACATTCGTCCACGTGCAAAGTCCGATGGCCACTCTACTCAGCGCCCCCGCCCCTGGTAGGCCCATGCTATGAAACACACTGCTCTCCATAAGACTCACAAATCTTCCAGTACTCTGCTATCAGCTCTGGAAGATAAGACGGCTGCTGACCCTTCCGACTCGGTAACGTTACAGCCACCTCTACCTGCGCAACAACCGAAACACCGTGTTCGCGCCCGCACTCCACCGTCAGACTCGGAGTCTGAAGTAATCACGGGCCACGTGCTCGCATCTGGAAGATTCAAGTGCTCTGATCCCAAGTGCGACAACTTACGCTTTGGCCGGCAGGCCGACTTCAGACGCCACCACATCAACGTCCACGCGTTGAAGAAGAAAGAGTATTTCTGCACGGTAGAAGGCTGTGACCGTTCGAGAAGACCGTCGAGAAAGAGCAAAGGTCGCAGCTTTGGCGCACGCAAAGATAAGATGAAGGAACACGTGCAGACTGTGCATTTCAAAGAGAGCAAGAAGAGGAAGAGATCATCCGGGACCGCAGCGGATGACCAAGACGAATCTGACGAAGATAGCGGACCAGAAAGCAAAACATCCCTATGACTCTGATCGAGGAGGTACGGCCCTCTCGCTCTTATAAACAAACGCATCACTATGGGGTATCTGTTCGGGTTGCAGCATTCAAGGCGCCTCGGTGCATTGGTATCAGTCATTCAGTATGGTGGTCTGCAAAACATTGCCTTTCTTTCGTTTGATGGTGGATTTTTGGCTTTTGTACACGTCGTCAGATCAGAAACAGAAGATGAATACTAGCCTGGTTGAGCTGCAACACAGTCAAATAGGTGTCTTACCAATATATCATGACTGTGCATATATGTAAATTGTATATAGCAACTGATCAACATTGACTCGCGCCTTCAATCCACTAAACCTGCCACTGACCACAGCGCCCGTTCTGTTTGACCCGTTACATGCACCACATTACTTCCGTAATTTGAATCCGCTGTCCTCGGTCTTGATGCCATTCTCACGCCACACAATCTCCGTTTATCTTCTTTGTCCCTTCGCTGCTGCTAGAGCACGTGAGCCAATCTTGCCGCTTGCACACCATGGAAGATACCCTCATGAGGCATAACATACCTTTTTAGCAGTCTCGTTAACTCTGGAAAGTTCCAGGGACAACAGGGACGCGGTATTGTGACGCCCATGGCTCGTTTCTGTTGACATCGATTCCATAACTTCACCTCGCTTCCAGAGACGAAGACATACCACACCTCCACAGTGCACACCGCATGCTGATACAAAAAGAACCGATTCTTCGACGGGCTAGCAAAGCTCCATTCAGGTTGAATGATTATGGTTGGGTACAGCACTGCAATCGATCGAAGTCTAGCAGCAGTGATCTTTCTCGGTCTTTGGCACAAGATCGAGCGAGGATAAGGTTCCTGAGTGGCGAATCCGTTGTAAGTTACTGCGGGGCGGATGTTGTGATGGCGAGGAAGAAGCCGCGTAAGCGCACGTTGGAGGAGTCGTTAAGTGTGTGTTCGCACAACGGGAAGGCGGGCGCGGGTGTCTCTTCGCGCTACGATGCAAGCGTAGGTGCTGGAGTAGCTGGAACGCTCTATGCTTGTGCCTGTAGGACAATCCTTGCAGCTTGCATGTGTATGTGGGCCGTTTGTTGACTAGACTTCCGTTTGGATGTCAAGTATGGGAGTCATGGTCGATCCTGTGTCCATGTATTTCGTGCATGGAGCCCTGTCAAATCAGAAGACGTTAACTTTGCTCTTTTGGAAACTGCTCTTAAATGCGTAAGACGAAATGCCACAATGTCCATATGGCACCGCTAGGTTGTTGATTGTGATGTCAATGGCCGTTCATATTCCATTACATGTTCAACAGCATCTCACCCGCTCCCTGCATAAAAAGCTTAAACGTGTCTATTACACCCACACCCGATTCCAGGGAGGGGTACGAGCTCTAATTACCAGCAACGACAGCCAAGCCCTCATAGATCTTCTTCTTGACCTTGAAGAACGTAGCTGCATCACCGCTCCTGGGATCTACAAAACTGTATGCTCCACCATCAACCTCAATAGCTCCTGCTGCCGTCTTCCTTACAGCAACTGTACCATTGATAACCAGTACACCTTCTCCTCTGAACTCAGCTTCCATACCAGAAGCCTTCATGAGCTTCCTTAGATCAGCAAGCCTCAGGTCACCGACATGGAATGGCTGCGCCACAGAACGCACAGCAGTTGCCATGTTCATTGGTATGACATCCAGAACAGGCGTATCGTCCGATGCCTCCTGACTCACAGGAACAGCCGGCGTAGCTTCGAGTCTCGCTCTCTTTTTGGCCGGAGCTTCGTCCTCTTCTTCCTTGGGCACTGGTTCAAGACTTGCAGCCTGCAGTCGTCCAGTAATAGCAACAACACCCAAGCCATGGACCTTCTGCCATCGTAGGTTTTGTATCATACTGCGTGAGAGCTTGACGGACCAAGCATTTGTGTCGACGCTGGCATCGACCAAGACCCCGACTGCAGGCGTAAATACATCAATGTTACTACCTGCTTCGATGGAAGACAGTGTTTTCCGAAGCTCTTCGGCGAGGTCTTTTGTTTCTGATTCCTCGCCTGCAACGAATATGAGGTTGCGCGGCTTGATAAGCGGTATGAGTGTTTGGATCGTGCGTCGGTCATGCAGACCAGAGAAGTCGATATAAGTGATACGACACCTGATGTTGAGCGTTTCTGAGCCGACGAAGACCTTTGCCGGCCCCTCGATCTTGTCCGGGTCGTCTTCTGGCTCGCTCTCTGGCTCGGCAGGCGCATCTGCTACACCGTCCCACTTTCTCTTTTGACCGACTGCATTCTCCTTCTTTGCTGCATCACCACGTGAAGGCTCGCCTGCCACATTGTCCTCTTCTTCCGCACGGGCAAACTCTTCTGGTCGAATAAGGTCTCCGAAATCATCCGCGCGCCTTCGCTTGGTAACAACAGGGAACATCTTGTCAGTACCTTTCTTGCCCTGGACTTCGAAGTCATATACGTTCTTTCGCCTGGTAAGGATGTTGACACCCATCTCAGCATCGGTCTGATCAATCTTATTGCGAGCATGTCGAAGGGTAGCTGTTGTATTGAGAGCCTTTCCTTGATGTGGATGTACCATATCTTCTGAGTCTTCCGAGCTTTCTGATGTTGTTGATGATCGGTCATCTACTACATCGGCGGTCTCCATGTTGGTAGTAGCATCCCCGCCCATGGTATTGTGCAGTTGCCGTTGTCTCGCTAAATGTTGCTGATAAAGAGGCACCTCATCGCCCTCGAGGGCTACTGCTCGAGGTGCGCGTATAGATGTCGGGCCCGGAGATTCGACAATCGTCGTCGATGAGCCCTGTTCGATATGTGCGTTTTGCTCGTTCCACGTCTCCCATAAATATCTTCCCAAGCCCTTCTCTTTCCCATTGAGCTCTCCAACACGTTCTGTCAAGACAACCAGGTTCTTCTCGTCTGATGCTAGGCTCTTGATGGCATCTTTAGAGAAGCCCCATTCTAAGGAGCTGTCGCTCGCCAGTATCACGCGTGGTTCAGCGTCGCCAAGCATACGTGTCACACGTGTTTTGCGCTCCAGCAACGTAATGTGCCTGAAGTCAAAAGGCGGCCTTGCGCCTCTGTCATCCTTGCCGCCACCCGTGCGACCCTTGCTCTGTTCCTGTCCATCTGCCGCACCACCTGCTCCAAATTCTTTCACGATGCCTTCATCCATCCACTCAACCATGCTTCGTACGTAGCGCATCGTCGCACCACCTGTCCTGCTTGCAAGGTACAATTTTGCGTTCTTTAATGGACTAGTACTGTCCGCTCTACTAGCTTCGTTCTGCCATGTTTCTTCGAGGAGGTATGATAGTTCGAGTATGCGAGCACTAGAGTCAGAAGGGATCAGAACTGAACCCCCTTTCGCTACCGTATCTCGAATCATAGAAAGAAGAGCCTCGTCTCTTTGGTTACCCTTAATGTTCGTGTGCTTGCCTGAACCCTTACTACTGCAAATCAAAGCAGTGGGACGGCGCAGCTGTTCCAACACTTCAGATCCGCCTGTGCCAGGTCCGCCTAACCATGCAGCTCCAGACAGCACGTGCTCTCTCGCCTGATTCCAGTCTACCGCGTAGACGACTGACTCCATGCCGTGCTGTATATGCCATATTGTGCCTCCCAGTGTATGACCTGCGCTGTATGCGGTGATTGTAAGGCCATTAAGAGGGGGTGAGTTCGGCGATGCGAGCGGCTGACGTGGTTGCGAGTATTTGAGGGGATTCACGAGGCCGAAGTAGTTCGCGATCTCATCATGCGTAGGCGCTTGGAGCAGTATGTTCGGGTTACCTCCACCTGGAAACGCAGATGGATATGCATATGCCGACTCGCTGAGGGATTCGATCGAGATTATGGAAGCTGCTAGTGGTGTGGAGGCGTATAGATCCTGAAGAAGTGTTCGTCCAAGTGATATGACGGGTATCGTTGCGTAGACGGGTATGCGTGTAAAGGCTGGGATGTTTTTGCAACAGTGTACGTATGCACCGAGATGTGCGGTGGTTGCATGAGTGAGCAGAATGAAGGAGAGCGTAGGGACATGTCTGCAGTCAACACAATCAGCTATATTCTTCATGTATTGTTTGTCTACATACAGCTGTACATGAAGACTTGCACACGAAGCAGAACCTACCTTTCAATCTCTTTAAGCTTGTCCACATCGAAGCTGTCGTCCCAGCCAACATCAATCAGCACCTTTACACCGCCATCGAACTCGAGCAGTGACTGAGATGCTGGAGACGCAGATTGCGCACCGAGCAAGGGTGTGAAGTTAAACATGGCGATGACAGCCAGCTACACTGATACACGCGACTTGGCTATCAGGTAAACATAACGGCCTGTCGTGACGGAGAAGCTGGAGAAGCGCGTTGCTTGTTACTTGGATGGGTGACTGATTCGAGACGCGCGCGCGCAGTCCGTTAGCGCGTGCCAAGATGTAAAGACACCGTGCAAACACTGCAAACCAAGCAAACACTACCGGCCTACCTCCACATCTACACTTTGTATGACTACGACGATCCTACTTTCCCTCAAAACAAAAGTCGGCGTCTTGATGAAATCAGTCGGCCCGTATATGCATATATATACTGCGGTGTATTGAGCATGCCGTCTTGTGTAATGCCAACACGTGACAAATTAACGATCACTTTTCCAAGGGGGAATAATAGAATGAGTCGCACATCAGGCTCTCCACCTTCCTGCAGACGAGCGTCCTTCGTGCAAGGTATTCAGGTGTTCAGGTCTACTATTCCTGCCCCATGCAATGCTCGAGACAGTCTCTGCCATCACTTCCCCAACTCTTCGTCTGATGCTATCTCCCATACACAAGTCCACAAGCCGAGAGGCCGGTGGCTCTGGAAGCAGACACGCTTGCTGCTGTGAAGTGGCAATCTGAATAGGCCCAACATTGGCTGTCCATGCAACTGTCATCCTGTCGAGTTCGTTTAACGAGTGACACGGCACAGATGCTCCAAGCAAACCCCGCGCCAGTGCATGCCGCTAATATATGCAAGTCACACCCGCTTCGTCTTTTTTCTCCACCTTCGGCCCTCGCTCGGAAGCCTGATCCCGCTCTGCATCGTTTCAAAGGGCTCATAAACTGGCTAATGTAAGAAATCCTTCTCTGATCTCCACTGTCACTGCACTGCAGGGTCGGATATTTCGAGAGCCCCGTACATCTTGGACTTCGTCGTACACCCTCTAAAGAGATAGAGATGTCGTGTACAGATCTCCCAATCACTCATGCGTCATGACAGTCGTCAGCTGGCAGGCACTCATCCTGGAAATTATCGCATCCCGCTCAAAACGGTATGATCGCGATTGCGCAGGGTGTCCAGCTCCACATTGTGATGAGACATCACCCATGAACACGACTACCTCCGATTCATGCTAGCACGCTAACATTTCTGGGTTGATTCGTCTTTCTCTGTGGTGATGCGCCTGTCAGTCCTTGCACAATGAGCTAACATTATCACACAGATGGGTCTCGGGACAATCGTACTTGACGCCACACACAGCAAGTGTAAGCCAGGTTTGTAGACTGGCGTCAGTACATCATCGTCGGAGCTTCTCGGTAACAGCTGAGATCAGTGCGGGCACCCTTTGGGTGCCAACCTCGGGGGCGTGCTCGTTTTGAGTTTGTCAGTCCGTCCGCGTTTCCGCTCCGCCCGCTACCGATCTTGTGAAATCAAGTCCAATACGGCTCCATCTATGCTGCTTCGAAAACTACGAACGATAAAAGACGTATATTTGTTCAGGGGAAAGAATCCTGCATTGAAGATGTGCAGTTCGGTCTTTTTCGCCTGGGCCAGTAAAAGGTCATTGCGGACAGGCTTTTATTGCTTTTGCTGACGGGCGCAAGCGAGCACCTCTTCGATGCGGGGAGAGGACCTTTTCATCAGATCTTGGGCTGACCGTTGCCTTGCTGAACCTACCAGGACCAGTTCCTAATTGTAAAGATCTCTGTGTGCCCTTGCCATCCTGGTAACGTGGCTGATAGCTCGAAACGTTCAACACGGCAGGCTCACCCGTCTTTGCGTCTCTGAGCTTCATGCCTGCCATCTCCTGTCAAGATTGGGTGTGTTCGGGCTTGCTGTCATTTGGCCAGGTCCTGACTGCAGGAACGATGTCGTCAAGTCACACGTTGTAGCGACGATAGGAGTAACACTGCGTGCTCCAGGCGCCTTGCGTTGTGGGGCGGATTATCAGCTAGGAACGCCTCAAAGTCGACAGGAAAATCGTGTGCCACTAACTCTTGAAGTATGCACGGCCGTAGAAGCCATGGAGTCAAGCTGCGAACATAAACCGTCACGACCAGAAACTCGTTTGAGATGGATGAGCCTTGGCAGTTGTTCGCAGGCTAATCTGATAACGTGATGGGCCAGCAGACAGTTTTGGCAGCGTATTTTTTGCATATTTTGCCGCTTTCCACCTTGGATCATCATCGCCTTTCCGCTGGGATGTGTCTGACCAACAGCAAATCGAAGCTGGCACGAGAGGACGAGGTGCCGCCGATGAAAAGCGATGCGTGTCTGTCAATAAGATCCGCGCGGCTTAGCCAGCACGTTACATTTCCACGAGGCTTGACATGTCTGTATCACTCAGCTAGCGCTCACGCCGGCAACTCTTTTCGAAGCCACATGCAGCTCCCGATGCCTCTGAGCAAACGTTAACATAGGTCCTTGCGTGCACAGTGCGCTTACTCCTCTTCGCAAGCTTCGGTCTGCTCCCTGCTTTAAGTAGATGGCGGCCCGGTGCGCTGGATAGAGTGGAACCGTTAGTTGCAGGGTTATCATCCATCGTGTATTAGAGGCGAATTCGTCGTCGTTGCAACGACGCTATCTTGGCCTACTATAACCTCTCGTCCTTCCCGTGTGCGCAGCCTGGCCTCGACGTATGCCGGCTTGCCTTTCTCGCCAACTTTACGCCTAGCATTCCGTTACCTGGATCCTAGTCGATAAAAGTCGTATCACCTTCCCGCTCAGACGATCATCATCGAAACGTCTCTTGCTCCTCCCACGATTGCCCAGCTCGGTCCCTCCTTACGTCTGCCACTATTACGAGCATTAGGGCGTTGCCACACAACAGGACCTTCAGTTCACAAGATCGTTGACTACTTCAAGGCCGCCGCCGGGTTCAGTTGTCTTCCGTGCGACGCGGGATCGCAGTTCGTTGCACCACGTCCCGTTAGTTGTTGGTCCGCACCTGTGACTCGCTAGGCGTATCCCCCACTCGGGCGCTCCACCACTCGAAGATTCACGAGTAAGCCGTGTGAGGTTTCTTACAACAATACTATTGAGTTTACCGACAAGATACTAGTCGCTTCATCTCGCCACTATCCCAGAGCCAAGCGACGTCTAGCAATAGTAGTGCAAAGCTTTGGGGTGCTGCAAAGTCGAACACTCTGCTGCACAGAGTTCAGCCTGGGTGCTGTTGGACTTGATCTCAGCTTCGACTATACACGACGCCAACAAATTCTTTTGCGTCCGATGTTGCCTAATTGCCGGTAATAGCACTCGAAGTTGCTTCATCATCAGACCGAATGAGCTCATCTACTTCCATCGGCCCTTCGCCGCCAGGCGCACCCATTCGTTTGAGCACCAGCTCGTCCCCACCGCCCTCAATGTCCTCCGCCAGCGATTCTCCCTTAACAACACCCAATTTTGATTCAAACATCTTCTCGACTTCCGACTCACAATCAGACAGTCGACGTAATTCACACACAAGCCCCGATGATATCATACCAAAAGTCGAAGAGGCGGAGCTCGATTTAGCAGATGTCAAGGAAGAGACAGACGACACTCCTATATCTCCAACAGAACCCGTTCGAATACGACGAGCTCGTGGTCGACCACGGATTCATCCGCCCCGCTCACCGACAACTCTTTCGAAACAAGCCAAGGCACGGTCGAAAACAGGTTGCACAACATGCCGAAAACGAAAGAAGAAGTGCGATGAAACTAAGCCCTTCTGTAAATCTCGCCACTCATCCATACAAGAACCGCACTAATCGAGCACAGGCCTTTCGTGTCAGAAGAACAACATCCACTGCGAAGGCTACAAGCCTCTAGAGATCTGGAAGAGTGGCAAGGAAAGAGCAGCAGAAGGTTGGTGATTGGCTGTATTTTCGATGACAAAAGCTGATTGACTATTGTATAGCACGGAAACGAAGTGAGGACATTCAATTCGATCTTCCTCCTCTGATGGAAGGTGTTGAGAGTGACCTCGACCGTTCGCTCCTGCAACATTTCGCCAATCGAGCTAGTGCCGTCCTTACGCTGCACGGCGATAAAGCAACGAACCCCTTCACCAAGATCCTGTTGCCAATGGCACTGCAACACGAGGGCTTGATGCACTCAGTGCTGTGTTTGTCTGCTTCACACATGTACTCCATAAACCCCTCGCAAGAGTATGAAGATCGACAAGCATTCCATCGCGGCAAAGCATTGCAACTCCTAAAACATGACCTCGAGCGCCAGAAGGCCGGAGAAGGTGGAGTTATGGTCTATGAAGACTCCAATGTAGCTCAGATCCTGCTCCATCTCCTTCACTCGATCTGCGATGGGAACACATCTGGTGAATACCGTATGCACATGGTCGCTGCGAAACAGATTGCGATGAGCCAAAAGTCTGCCAACCCAGAGTTCCAGTCACTCTTCGACGAGTTTTTCTACTACCACTGGATTGCAAGCCAGATTACTTCCATGGACGGTACTGATGTACCAATGATGGATGACTTCAGCCTGCCGTTTAAGATCAACCCCGAGACTGCCGGTCTTATTGGTGTATCCGATGGCTTGTTTGGCTTCATCTCTAAGATCAGTAATCTGAGACGACGACTGCGATCTCGCATCGACAACAAAGTCGAACCGACTATGGACTATGAAGCGTTACTTGCTGCACATGCCATCGATTCAGGTTTGCGCGGCTGGGTCTGTCCGCAGACGCCAGGCACGCCTCGCTACACGATCTCTATGCTTTATCGCCAGGCTACATGGGTTTATCTATACCGCACAACAAAGAGCTCTGATCCCCATGCATACATCAAGAGCGCCGTAGACGACGGCATACGGTACATCAATGAGCTGCCTGCTGAAGGGTGGATTCAAAGCAACGTTCTTCTCCCGCTCTTTCTCATTGGTTGCGCTGCATTCGAACAGCAGCAGCGCATCGAAATCAACCGAGCGTTCGCTGGCCTTATCGCTTGCACGGGCCTTGGGAACATTGGCTTCGCAAAGGAAGTCGTTGACGACATCTGGAAGCTCATGGACGCTGGAGACCAAGAGTCTTGGGACTGGGAAAAAATCATCAACCAAAAGGGCTGGGACTTCCTTGCTACCTAAGACGGGCTTACACGCCTCATCGGGCATTCTACTTCACTTCTTGTCGTTGCATTATCACGGTCACATCTACGGAGCAAAAAGGAGTATCGAACACGGAGATTGTTCTTCTGGCCCGGAAATTGCTCTTTTGGGATGACGGCTCGCATCCTTCGAGGCATGATGGCAGCGCGGTTTGCATTGAACCGGCATAAGATATCCCATCGCATGGGTGCAGCGTGTATTACTCTCGACGAACGAACATGGGTACCGTTTTTGTACGGCATTCCCTTGGGACGGCTCTGCGACGGATTTCTTGCGCACATGTAGCATTTGAACGGTTGGCGAGTTTGGTTTGCATCTTCGATCTGCACAAACATGATGCATTTGGCCAGGCAGATTCACACACATGGCGCGGCGGTACTCGTTGCAAGCATTGTCAATAGCTAGAGATAGCAAGCATGTTGTAGTCGGGTTCCACGACACGTAGCTGGACAGACGCCAATGCGGCTACAGTTACAGTGCTGCTCGAATGCCAAGCGCTCTGTTTGTGGATCGATGGTGATCGACCGAAGTGCCAGGATGAGGAGTTGGCAAGCTGCATGGCGTTGTCTAGAGCCTCGTCTCGGAATTCCGCGCTTCCGCGCGGCACCGTTTCTCCTCCAATCCGAAGGCTTTGAAAGGCACCGTACGTTTTGCCAACTTCTGTTGTGCGATGCGGAAAGATTGGGGACACTAGTTTGCACCTCCTCAAGAACACAATATCTGCAATATCGTGTTAAAAGGGGGTCGCGGTTCCCGAACACATTGCAGCCAGCCATGGGCAGATCGCCGCCAGGTTCAGCTTCGCGGTCTGGCTTGCGTGCTGTGCGTGGGGGTAGCGTCTCCAGCCTCGGTATACCTTCCTGAATACTTGACCTCTACATGATGCCCTTGCACCTTGCACTTTGCAATTGGCGTATCCAGTGTCGGCCCTTCCTTTGACGCCAGCGTCGCCCCCACGCGGTTCGGGAGTTTGCGCAATATGCTCTACAATGGGGGTGCCTGAACGGAGTAGAAATACGAGCCGCTTGCACTGAGCATCTGGTGATCTTTTACAAGAAGAAGACCCTAGCTGCGGCAAATCGTATTTCTACTCCGTTTAGGCACCCCCCTTGTACTATGGTACAGTTGGTCAGTTGATTAGGCTAAAAGCCTAAAAGTAAGGAATGGTCATGTCTGTGCCTCGGTCAGGGACTACGATTCCCGAGATGATCTGGAGGTGGCATCGTAGCTCTACCCTTCTAAGATGATGCTGGTAGGTCTGTAGCTTCTTCCCCCACTCAAAGCGTCTCGTACTGTTGATGAGAGCTTGAGAGGTTTTTAGGCCACCGTCTCCACATTTCCGACCCGAGGCATTTCATTGAGTCGTTGCAATCCCACATCCTCCTTTTCAATATCTTGGTATTCTAGCTGACATACTCCGGATCGCAAACGTGTCCCCCTCCCTCTGTGATCGTCATGTGTTTCGGATGATTCGGATAAGCAGGGTTCCAAGGCAGCAGCAGTCAGCCTTATCGTATCACACCGTTTGTCGAGGTCTCGATCATGCCCGCCCTACAGCCACATGTGCCTCGTGATGTACTCCGTACTATCCAGTACGCTTCCAGTAGTCTTCCACTTCCCAATGCAGCACATCGCTTGCAAGGAGCCCTCAAATGGATCACAGTCCACTAAAAAGTTGATACCCCAGCTGTCAAGGCGTATGGCGAACCCAATTCGGTGGTGCCTGCATGGATTCGCAATACAATGTCGATGATGCAGGTCACAATGCGAGATCCAGAGTGGAGTGATAACGTGTACCGGTAGCTTACCGCTTGCCTCGCACTCACCGATGTCAGCGAGGCTAATGCACTGCCCACAAGGACACGATTGCGCCATGATTTGGATTGTTAATGCGAACGGTTTTCTGATCGCCATGGAGAATAGGTAGGGGTCGCTGGTTGGGCGAACTGAACGCCTCGCGGACCTGCAGCTGATCGCTGCGCGAGCGATCATGGCTGAAGAGGTCATCGGTCGTAGACCGCGAGATCAAAGTGCGGTGACAGGCATTGGTATGAGGCTGTCAGTCCCTGGCGTGTCGGTGTAGGTCCAGGATTCGAATTCGGAATTCTTTTCGCCTAGGTATGACCAAAAGCTGTATAACGTGGGACGGGGGCTGAATGGTGCGATGATCTGGATTTGGCAACACTCTCTACACGAGACACTATAGCTTTGTTTTGCTAGGAAGTCCTTGCATAGCACTGAAGGTGTGGTTATGAGAGCCGCAAGCCGCATGTCAAAGTACCTGTTGCCGTCCTTACTTCAAGTTCTGCGTGTTTTCTGTTTGTGCAAATTTGCATTGCTTTAGGACTCGATGTACATGCAGTAGTTAACTTCCAGAGTCTAGGCAATGCGCAGGATTCATCCGTCCGACACCAACAAATGTAGCTGCAAGAGGGGTCGAGCAATCAGGGTGTGTGATTTGTCGGCTTCCACACCAGCCGGTGTCCATTCATGTCGTCACTATATTTTCTTTGGGGTGCTTGGGCTGGTATTCAAACAGAACAACGGAAGGGCCACAAAACTGAACCTGACCAACGGAGAAGAGCTGCTTGGAGAAGACGAACCATAAGCGGCAGGACTTTCGCAAGTCCCAAAAGAATGGAATGGATGCAAACATGCCAAGCGTCAAGCTACCGTATGCGTGCGCGCAACGCCCGCTTTTTACTAGTCAAAATAACTAAAAGTATGTACTTTAATATAGTCTGACTCTATACCTAAAGGTCTGATTTTAAAAACCTTGATATAAAATATAGTTAATCTCTATTTGAGGAGATAGTTAGCTCGAAAGTTGTAAAAATTTGATGTTTTTACTAGTAAAACGAGGGCGTTGCGCAAATGCGCACACAGATACGGTAGCGCCCGGCTCTATTTGCTGCTGCAGCTTATGTTGCACTTTACCAACGCAAATGTACACAGCTTGGAAGCAAAAAAAATTGTGTAAGAGAAGGAGAAAGCAAGTGTCGAAGCCGAGCGAAGGAGGTGTGGTCGACTGTGCCGAGGTGGTACAACTTTACGGGTCTGTGCCCTGTGCCGTCGAAGGTTGGTAGTGTCTGTCGTGCGACCGTCCCCAGGTTCTCCAATGCGCCGAGCGGAGCGAACCCCCACAGATTTTACAGCCAGAAGCGTTTCGACGTTTCACCAGCAACACGATTCTTTGTTTCGTAGACGAGCCGTTGCGGTTTGAACACACTCGGCTGGCCGTGCCCGTTCAAGCAGCTCAGGAGTCAGGACTGACAAGTGCTGACCCTGTAGCCCACCTCGCTGATCGCGGTGCTACCTTCCGTGTCGAAGAACCAGTATGAACTTCCTGATGGTTGTGGTGTTTGTACTCTCCTCGTAGGCAGACGATTCGCGGGCTAGATAAGGTGTAGCGTAGCGGGGGTGATCAACTTCGGTTGGCAAGCGACATCCAAGACACTGTCGCCGTGCATTCGAGTGAGATTGATTGAGCTGCCCCGTGCCACGAAATCACTGGAGGTGGACGTGTGGCCTGCCGTTGCTCTTTCTTTGTTTTCACACACTCATCATGAGCACGCCACCCTGATCTCAGACGCCATGGAGTCAACGGGCAAGAGTAGGGCAGGCGTCGACCACAGGAGCCACGAGCTAGGCGCTGAGGCTGGAGTTCCTGCGAAAGAGCAGGGGATCGACAAACAGAAGCAGCCACTTCCCGAATCGATTCATCCAGTTCGGTCTCACGCGTCGCACGCAGACAATGCTATCTCCTTGCGCGAGGTCGACCCTGTATCTGTACGACTCGAGCATCTCTCTGTATCAGTTGACGAGTCGCCCAATGCGTTAGCGAAAGCCTTCTCGAAAAAGAAGGCGGTAGCAGGCCAAAGTCACGTGAAAAAAATCCTCGACGATATTTCAGCCGACCTTCGAAGTGGAACACTCACAGCTATCATTGGTGGCAGTGGCAGCGGCAAAACGTCTTTGCTCAATCAGATGAGCGGACGCATGCGAGGAAACCGAATCTCAACGTCTGGCCGGACCCTGTTCAATGGTAGCGAAGACACCTTGAACATCAAGAGTGCCTATGTGATACAACAAGACATTTTGCTCCCAACATTGACTGTTCGAGAGACTTTGGCATATGCTGCGCAACTACGTCTACCATCCTCGGTGACCCTGTCTGAAAGGAAGCAACTAGTCGAAGAAGTCATTACAGAGTTGGGCCTGAAGGAGGCGGCAGAAACCCGGATAGGAAATCATGCGCACAAAGGCTGTAGTGGTGGTGAGAAGAGGCGGACAAGCCTGGGTGTTCAGCTTCTCTCCAACCCAAGCCTACTGTGGCTGGATGAGCCCACCACTGGTCTTGATTCCACAAGCGCCTATCAGGTGGTCAAGACTCTACAGAACCTTGCTCGAAAGGGTAGAACGATTGTCGTCACAATTCACCAGCCTCGATCAGAGATCTGGAGCTTGTTCGATAACTTGATACTACTCACAAGGGGCAGTCCGGCGTATGCAGGTGGCGCAGAAGAATGTCTCAATTACTTCGCACAGCTCGGCCACACGATGCCGCCATTCACGAACCCAGCTGAATATCTTATCGATGTAGTCAGTGTCGACAACAGAAGCGAAGAAGCAGAGGCCGTTGCTGAAGAGAGAGTTGAACACATCAAAAGAGCATGGAGACTACAGTACGACAAGATGTCCAGCGAGAAGGGTGAACAGAGCTTCCTTACTGCGCCTGCTGAGCCTCAGCCGACGAAGGTGTTGGTGTCAAGACATTCATCTATGATCCAACAGATTCGAGTGTTGACTACTCGAACCTTGGTTGTGACTATTCGAGATCCGATGGGCATGTTCGGCAGTCTTCTGGAGGCTATCAGTATGGCTGTCATCACTGGGTGGATATTCTTGCACGTTGATGGCTCTCTATCTGGGATTCGCTCTCGGCAAGGCGCACTGTACAACGCAGCAGCACTTCAAGGCTATTTGATATTGCTCTTTGAGACTTACCGGCTTACTGATGACATTCAGCTGTTCGACGAGGAAGCTCGACAAGGCGTCGTCAGCATACCAGCATTCCTCATCTCGAGGCGTTTGGCACGATTTCCTATCGAGGATCTACCCGTACCGCTCATTTTCTCCCTCATCTACTATTTTATGGTGGGGTTTCAGGCCGACGGCGGCGAATTCCTTATATTCTTCAGCGTCATTTTGCTTGAACATTACATTGCAGTGTGTTTTGCCATGGTTTGCGTGGCCATCTCCAGAAATTTTGCAGGTGCCAGTCTTGTCGCCAATCTTGCTTACACTCTGCAATCCATGGCATGTGGATACTTCATACAGTCGAACACCATCCCTATTTATGTGCGATGGACCAAGTGGACCGCCTACGTAGTAAGTCTGCGTTTTCTATTCATCCGTTTCATTTGCTTCCTTGGTTATAGTTTAACAAATGTTCACAAACGCTGATATCTTCCACAGTTCTATGCTTTTGGGGCTCTATGCGCCAATGAGTTCACTGGTAGCTTCTACGACTGTCCTGCTGGTGGCCCTTCAGACGAAGCATGCAAAGAGTATACCGGCAAGTTTATCATGGACTCTCTTGGCTTCCCAAAGGAGTGGATATGGCGACCCATCCTCGCTTTGATTGGTTATGTGTTCGCCTTCTACGTCGGAGCAGCCGTCCTCCTTAAGTATTGGAAGGCAGAAATCGCCATGGCTCGCGCTCGGCCATCCAACATAGACGGTTCTGCAGGCAAAGAGAAGATGAGCGAGCAAACGCCTAACGAAATAAGGACTATTAACATCCGCCTTGAAGGGTTCGGTCTAAACATCGAGAAACGCACTTTGCGTAAGCAGACGACGAAGTCAATCCTCAACCCGCTTACAGCAGAGTTTCAGCCAGGTTCACTGAACGTCATCATGGGGCCGTCCGGTTCTGGAAAGACATCGCTCCTCAACAGCATGGCTGGTCGATTGAAGGATGATCTTTCGACGCGATACAAAGCTTTCGGCACCATGACCTTCAATGGCTTAGCACCTTCAGAAGACGTCGTTCACTCCATCTGCTCTTTCGTTACTCAAGATGACGACGCCCTCTTGGCTTCCCTCACTGTTCGCGAAACACTCCGCTACGCCGCCGGTCTACGTCTGCCGAAGTGGATGGATAAGCAACAGAAGGTGCAAAAGGCCGAGGAGATACTGTTGAAGATGGGTCTCAAAGATTGTGCAGACAATCTCATTGGTAACGACGTCATCAAAGGCATCAGCGGCGGCGAGAAACGCAGAGTTACCATTGCAGTACAGATTCTGACTGAACCGCGCGTCCTGCTTCTTGATGAGCCACTCTCAGGTCTCGATGCCTTCACTGCACTCTCCATTATGGATGTTCTCCTTGGTCTCGCACACGAAGGCCGCACACTCATCGTCACTATTCACCAACCACGCTCAGACTTGTTCGCTCGCTTCGGCAACATCATGCTCCTCGCTCGTGGTGGTCATCCCGTCTTTGCAGGACCAGCCATTCAGCTGCTCCCGCACTTTGCTGCACAGGGCTACGTCTGCCCTGAACACGTAAACCCGGCGGATTTTGCACTCGATCTCATCACCGTCGACCTCCAACACGAATCACGCGAAGAAGCCAGCAGAGAAAAGGTTCGCATGCTGATTGAAGCGTGGCACCCTGGCCTCTTCCCAGCCACAAGAACCGGCTCGATAGCTACACCTGCCGAACTTGGAAGCCTTGCGCGCGAGCCTGCGAGCTTTGCAGCCGCGTACTCGATCCTCATCCGCCGTGCAACAAAGAACTTCTTTCGTATGCCCGACCTGATCGTCGCAAGGATCATGCAAGTCGTAGGCCTGGGTATCGTGTTGGCACTCTTCTTCGCACCGTTGAAGAATGACTACTTCGCTATTCAGAATCGTATGGGGTTCTTGGTGGAAATTGCGCCGCTTTACTTTGTCGGTAGTGAGTTCTGTCCCGTTTTCGTTTTCTTGGAGAGCCATCACTTACTGACGGCTCTACCCAGTGTTGAACAACATCGCCACCTACCCGACCGAGCGTGACGTGTTCTATCGAGACTACGCGGACCGCATCTATGGAGTCGAAGCCTTCTTCCTGACCTACATATCGATCACCACACCTTTTGAGATCATCTCTTGTATCGTTTTTGCAATCCTCACGGTACTCGCATGCGGACTGGAGCGCGACGCAAGCACCTTCTTCATCATTACGTTCAATGCGTTCTGCATAACGAGCTGTGGTGAAAGTATAGGTATCGCATTCAATACGCTGTTCACACACACGGGATTCAGTGTGAACATTATGAGTGTGTTTCTGAGTGTTGCACAGGTCATGGGTAAGCTGCTCTCCCCCTCCATCTTGCACGCGCAGTGGAATTTGTTTTACTGACAACGACCCAAGGCGGCGTGTTGTCCCTTAGCATCCCGTCTTTCCTGCAAGCGTTCAACCATCTGTCGCCGGTGAAGTGGGCGATTGGCAACATGGCGCCGTACACGCTCCGTCACCAAAAGTTCACGTGTGAGGACTGGCAGAAGATCAACAAGCAGTGCCCTATCACGACGGGACAGCAGGTTCTAACCCTGTACAAGCTTGACAAGGACCCGGACATGTATATCATGGCATTGGGCATCTGCGCAGTGGTGTACCGATTCTTGGCGTATGTGGTGCTGAAGATGGTCAAGGAGAGGTGGCTGGGGAGGCTGTGGAGGAAGATGGGGGGGCGGTAAGAGGAAGGGCGCACCTGCAACTCTGACGGCGCGGGCGTGAGGTGCACCTTTTGGATATTTCTGGCATACTTGGAAACAACACGCAAGCAAGCAGCACTCATGTTTCTGTTTCTCGTATAGAATCGTAACATGGGCTGCCTGTGTAGGCACTTTCTTCTCCACAGTACGCTCAGACTCACCGTGACTCTGCCTGGTAAAGGACAGAGATGGGAAATTGGACGGCTTACAACTCACCAGCAAACACTGCATTCCATGCATACTCCGTGGTCAATGTCTGCATTCCATGAATACTCCGTGGTCAATGTCTGCATTCCATGAATGCTTCGTGGTCAGTGTTTGAATTTGGGATATAATGCTGCATCGTTAAACTCAATTACTGCCTCTCGGCTTCCTCCGGGGGATCCACGTCAGCAATCCTCTCGTCAGCCTCACCAAGCGCCCGCGCCGTAGCTTCCATCTCTAATCAGAATCTTCGCTACTTGGTGGATCTTCTGTCGGTGGTCTGCACGTATGGCTCAACGAGAAGTCAAGGACATCGCTCTTGGCGCCCGCATCTATAAATTTCCTCAGACACCAACCAATCTGTACCGCCGTGCTTTTTTCGTTGCCCAATGGATCTGTTTGCCGTCCCTTGACGAAGATGATCTGGTTCTCGCTGTCTTCGCGGTCGTACACGCGATCTGAGGCACCGAACGCAACAATGGCAAGTTTGGAGCTACGGCCCTGAGCTTTTGCGTGTTTGGCGCTGGTCTCAAAACCTTGTTGTGCGAGGCCTGCAAGGAGATGTTCGTAAATCTTGCGGGGGAGTTTACTCGACGACGGATGTGTTGTAGGCCAGGTGGTAACGTTGAGCGTCACGAGACTGGGAAGGTCACCGAGGCAGTTCTACGACAAGTCAGGGAGCAGGGCAATGGATCAAAGTTGGAGAGACTTACCTCGAAGTTGGCAAAGCTTTCGCTCTTGGGTCGGACGACGCTTACTTTAGGAAATGCTGCAGAGAGCTGTTCGATCAACGTGCAGTCCTTGCAAATCTGCGAGAACGAGGCATAGTCGTACACCAGCTCATCGTCACATTCTTCAGGCGCCCTTGAGGCGTGAATGCTCAACTGAATGAGCGTCTTGCCGTGTCTCACAATGCCGGCAGAGGCAGGCAGGCTGTTCACACCCGAGTAGTCCAGTGTGAGGACCTTGATGCCGGAAACGAGGCACAGGAAGCCATCCAAGGCGCCCAGACCATCGTTTTCGGGATTGTCTGCGAGTTTGACCTCCAAGGTGTCTAGCTTCTGCGGCAATTTGGTGCTCTTGCTCAACTCGGCGAACAAGGCATCGGTGCCAGTACAAGTGAAGGTGCGAATGCTTTTGACGGTGCGGAAGTCGATGAGTTTACAGTAGGTGTCTGCTGCATACCGCAGGCCAAGTTTCTGCAGTGTAATCTCCTTGAGCGCAAGAGGCGTGCACTTTGCAAATGGTTGCATGTGGCTAAATATGGTGGACGTGATGAGACCAGGGCCAGTGGACGAGTCGTTGAGTTCTCTGTCTGGTATTGGGACGTCACTGTCCTCGAAACTTGCATGCAATGTGATCTTATCGAGATTGGACGTGTGCTTCAGGATGAAATGGCAGTATTCGAGGACCTCTCGAGAGTCTGGGTATAGGCCAATCTTGCGAACATTGGCGAATTGCTCCTTGAAGCCTGGAATCTTCTGTAGTTGGTCCAGTACATGTCTGTCGAGGGCGATGCTTTCTGCCCACTTCAGACGCTTCTGCTTCTTGTACAGCAGGACCAGGTTGTCGGCGGAGAAGGGCGACCAGGGATGCCACGAGAATTTGTCGAGTATGTTCTCGGGCAGCAGCTCCAGGATCATGCGGACAGCGAAGTTGGCCTGGTGTATCTGGTTGCATTTGTCGAGCACCTCTGTCAGGTACAAGTCGAGCTTGCGGATGTGTGGCAGGCCGATGTTTTTGGGGTTGAGGAAGGCGCCAAGGCGCGTGTCTTTGCTGGAGCCGACGTCGATGGTGACTTGGCGGTACAGGCGGCGGACGGTGATTTCGCGGAGCTGCTTGGAGGTGAGGCACAAGCTCTTGAGGTCGGTGGGACGGCTGATCTGAAAGGCGGTCAGCTGCGCGCCGGCGTGGTATGGGCAGCGTGGGGCAGCGTGGGGCAGTCGACTTACATGGTCGACGACCAGCGTCTTGAGGTCTGTGGGGAGAGTGGTAAAGTCCGGACTCGGGATCTGCGGAGACATGGTTGCTCAGCGTCGTGGACGAGTCGGTGGCCGGACGGGGTTGGAATCTGGAGTGTGGAGCCTGGAGTGTGGAGAATGGAGCCTGGAGCTTGGAGAATGGAGCTTGGAGTGTGGAGAATGGAGCCTGGAGCTTGGAGCCTGGAGCTGGGAGTGTGGAGAATGGAGAATGGAGAATGCTGGCGGCGGCTCTCAAAGCAGCTGCACGTTGCAAGCTGCTTGGTAGAACGAACCGTGCTTGGGCGTGCGTGTGTATAGCAATGGGCTTGCTGCTCGGTCGCTGGGTGCAGTCAGAGACACCACCTGACCGGCACAGCCAGGGAGCAGCTCCAGCGAGAGGGAGAGAAGAGAAGGGCAACGCTGAGCACGAAGCTGCAGCACAACAAGGGACCTTCAGCCTCGCCTCGAGAGCTTGAGAGCTTGAGAGCCCGAGAGCTTGAGAGCCCAAGAGCCAAAGAGCTTGAGAGCCCGAGAGCTTGAGAGCCCAAGAGCCAAAGAGCTTGAGAGCCCGAGAGCTTGAGAGCCCAAGAGCCAAAGAGCCAAAGAGCCCGAGAGCTTGAGAGCCCAAGAGCCCAAGAGCCAAAGAGCCCAAGAGCCCAAGAACCAAAGAGCCAAAGAGCCAACTGCCCCACTCGGAAGCTGGGGTAGGCGCACCTGGCTGGCTCCCATTGGCTCGACCCGTCTGCAGGGATCCGTCGCCGCTCTGTCCACGAGCACGTCGTTGCATCACGTCATACGCCACACCAGTACCAGAGCGTTCCCGTGTATCATCATATCATGGACATCGTGTGTGCATAGTCGATCATGGAGTCGCGCAGATTCCCGCGCCGCTGTTCAACTATGGGGACAGAACGTACATGCAAACAAAGAGCGCTCTCGAGATATCCAGATCGTGACCCAAACCCCCTATATCCGTACACGCCCCCGCCCCCCAACAAGAACGCCAAATGCAAAACACCACGCTATGCAGGCGAATCAGATCACAATCACACTCACAATCACACTCACTCATGCTTCGCCATCGTCGCTGTCGAAGCCCGCTAGCAGCTCGGCCTCCAGCCCGTCGTCGTAGTCGTCTTGCAGGTCGGCTGCAACGCCATTGCCTTCAGGCCCTTCCTTTTCGTCGCCCGTCGACACCGCTTCGGGTCCTGTTGCCTCTGGTGTCGGTAGGCCTGAAGACTTCTCTGCACTCACAACGTTCGCCAACGACGTTACTCTTTCCATTGTGCGCTTCTTCCGTCTCTGCAGTCGGGATGTGCTGGTGACGCTGCTGTCGCTCTCTTCCGCCTCGCTGCCATCGGTAGCGTTGCCGTTGGTACGCTTTCGCTTCTTCTGGTTCTTGCTGCATGTGGATGCTGTGCTGTCGTCCGAGCCTTCCCCCTCGGATTCCGACGCGTGCTCGCCGTCCGTGTCGTCCCCATCCAGAAAGTCGGCTAGCTCGTCGTCCACCGAGTCCCACGTGTCGGCAGTCAGGTTGAGCGTCACGGGCGAATCAGCAACATCGTCTGTCTCCTCGTCGCCTGATGCATTGATGCTGTCGTCCTCGAACGGCGAGCCGCCGCGGTCCGCTGGGTCGATTTCAATGAGGTAAGGAGTCTCGTCGACATGCTCCCACCTCGAGCAGCACTGCAACATCCACTCTGGGTTCACAATCTTGATGTGCTCATAGCGCGCCGCTTTCTTGACCTTGGTCGTTTTGCGATCCGGGTTGGCGATGACGTGCGTTGTCCGTCGACTTATGTTGGTGCTTACTTCGGCGCCAAAGCTCTTGATCCAAAGCGCGAAATCAGATCTGGTCAACGTTAGCAGCCTTCGCCAAGCATCGCCTTGCTACTCACGTCTGAACGTCAACGCCAAGCGGGATTATGCCAGAGAACACCACCACTGCCTCACCGAGTACTTGCTCTTTGATCTCCGGCATCAGCTCAGCAACATCAGGAATAGTGTCATTCATCCGCTTCTTGGGGCTTCTCTCGCCCTTGAGCGCTGCGACACGTCCTGCCGGTCCCACCGCCTTTGACCTTCTGTACTCGTCGTAAAACGCAGCGTGTACACGGTTCAAGTTGTTTTCGATGACATCCAGGCCTCGATCATCGTCATGCAGAATGCTGTGTCGCTGTTTCGGAGGCTCCGAGTGCTGCAAGTCGCCATTTGCTATCGCAACGGGCTCTTCGCTGCACTCTGCCTCTTCGTCCGCCTTGTCCTGCATGAGCTGTTGCTGCAGCAGAGGCCTCTCGGTTTGCTGGGCGATGATGACTTTTTCTTGCTCCTTGGTCTGCTCGTCCAGTGTCTCGGGAGACGCCATAGAGAGCAACTGCTGCTCCAGCGCATCCGGGACACCGTCGGTACCTTCCACGGGTGTGACCTCGGTAGATTCGCCGGCGTCAGGGGTAGCTACAGGGACATTTTCAGTCCTCTGTGTGGGAGCTGGGGCGGGTCTCGACTGTGTAACGAGCTCCTGCTGCTTAGGTAAGAAGCTTGCGTTGATGTCGCCAGCGCCAGGGAAGAAGTTGAAGACGGGCACGCGGACGAGGTGGGGACTGTACTGCCAGACGTCTGCTCTGTCGTCGATGATGACCACCATGGCTGTGTTCTGATAGAAGAGTCGCTGCAGGCTCTTCAGTTTATCTGTGTAGTTCTCGTCGCGGCTGAGAATGCGGTCGCCAAAGTACTTGCGCTCGGGGTCGATGATCTTGCACACGGCTTGCGCATATGCGCGGGTAGCCATTGTGTAGACATGCATCTCGTACTTGTTCGAAATTCTGTCAAAGAAGGCTTTGAGCCCTGGGCGCATCTTGACGTAGTACCAATTCGCAGCTACATTCGAGACGTTGTCGTCGGCAAGCTGAAAGCCCTCGACGTCCTTGACTGCATCGTGGTTGGGGTTCTCTGGATCCGCCTTCCACTCGGCAATGGTGCGCTCGCAGGTGGTGTGGATGACGGTCTGGTCAAGATCGACAATCAACGTCAGCTTCTTCGCGCCCAGCAGCCGCTTCTTGGTCTCCTCCTCGCCACGCACGGCTTCCTTGTGGCTGACGAGCAGGGCGACGTTGTCGTGGGTCATGTTGACCGTCGCACGGTCGGTGTTGCGAGATTGGGTGAGATGGTCGACCTTGGTCATGTCCTGGCCGCACTCAGCGCAGAGACCGCCAAACTGGATCTCGTGCGTACATGGCTCCTCGATCTCGATGATTTCGGTTCTGGACACATGGCGTCAGCGTGAGCGCAAAACCAAGGGCAACGTGTGCAGCGCGGGCAGCTTACCCAGAGCGCGCGACGACGGTGCCGGCCTTGATGTACCAGCGCGATATCTTGCCCTCGGTGCTCGCATCAAAGTGCGCGGTGAGCTTCTTCTTCAGCGTCTTGTCCTCCCCCCACTTGTCCGTTTCCGTCACTGTGCTCTCGTACGTGTACGTGAACAGGCGCTCCGAGCGCGTTACGTCATCGTCAGGCTTCTTGAGCAGCTCGAGCACGACGATGGGATAGTGCAGGCCCGAAGGCGATGAGATCTTCATCACGTGTCGAGGCTGCGCATGCGATTGTGGGCGTGGGCGTGGGCGTGGGCGTGGGCGTGGGCGTGATGTTTGGGGCAGTCGCGTTGCGCAAGTCGGCGCATTCGGGACAGTTCCGCGGGAGTTGGGGGAGCTTGGGCGCGTGTCACTAGAGCCGACGGAGCTATGACGCGATGCGCGAAGCAATTACAGTAACAGCAACAGTGGCAGTGACAGCGGCAGTGGCAGTGGCAGTGGCAGTAATGGAGGGAGATGGTTGTGGGGAGGCTCGTGGGGTGCAGGCGCGCAGCAATGCGGTACGACTGGCTGTTGCGGAGAAATCGCGTACGGACAGGGACAGGGATGTACACCGCCGTAAAAGCACAAAAGCTGCTGGAGCTCCAAAGGAGGAGGGGCTTGGAGCTTAAATGCATCGAGAGCTACCTAGACAGGGGTCTTAGAGCCTTGGCGACCGCACCACGCACATTGCCTCGAAGAGGTATCAAACGAAGACGTTCGTATTTGCCAAAGGCAGGCACTCGAAGAAGACAAAGAGCTCCATGCACGCTTCAGTGTCGTGTGTTGACTTGCACGCTGATGGCAAGGGGCGTCTTCTCCCTACGCTTGGTCAGTCCAGGCAACCCCCCTCTGTTCATGCTTGGCACGTGCTCGTGCTCATGCTCATGCTCATGGCTTGACCTGCACGGCAACATGCACAGAGATACTGGACAGGCTGCTGTCACGAACGTCACGGAACTATGTATGCTGCAGATCAGTGCACGGCCACGAGGTAGCTATCATGAATTACAGTCATCTAAGTTGGCGCCCAAGCCATGGTGTCGTGAGCGGTCGTGTCTATCAATCTTCCTAGCTCCTAAAACGCCCTGCTGGTAACCAACGATTCCCTAAACGCTCAACCTCTATCCGCAGACTCCGAAATGCGCGTCTGCGCTCCTCTCATTGTCATGCTTCCTAGAGCCAGCATACCGCCACCCGTCCGTGATGCGTTTTGAGTCATCCCTGTGACGGCCTGCTGCGCCTCAAACGGCGCAACATCGACCTTGTCCCCATCTTCGATCATGGTCCAGTCGTCCTCAAATCCATCGGTGTGCTCGTCGCCCTGCCTGGCGTGCTTGTTGATGAGCGTGCGAGCGCGGTCTAGCTCACGGTAAATCGTCTGTATCGCAACTTGTGCGCCGTTGTCCTGCCTCAAATTAGTGGATAACGACGGATTTGTCCAATCTCAGTACACACCTTCCGAATCTTCTGTCCGAGTACCTTCGCCTTGACGATCATCCGCTGGCTGTTGGTCACTTCCCAGAGAGCTCGGCTGAAGACGCTCGTATTGACCTTCTTCAGCCATACACCAACACCGAGATCCTCTACGCGTTGAGCGAAGAAGTACTGATCACCAAAGAAAGGCTTGATGACAGTCGGAATGCCAGCTCGCAAACTTGCTCCCGTTGTGCCAGATCCACCATGATGTACTGCGGCATCCATCTGCTTGAACAGCCAATCGTGCGGAGCAGCCTGGATCTGGAACACCTCTGGCGGTAGAGGAATCTCAGGCTTCGATGCGTCCTTCGTTTCCAGACGGTCTGACCAGCCCTTTGACAGGACACAGCGCACGTCTGCCTTGAGGACAGAGTCTACTACAGTCTTAGTCAAAGCGGCTGGGTCGTCGATTACAATGGAACCAAAGCCAATGTAGACGAGCTTCTTGTCATCACTTCGTGCTTTTTCGATGAAAGCTTTTAGGTCAGCGGGCGGCTCGTACATGTCGGCCTCATCCAGGAACCAGTAACCCGTTACACGAATCCAGTCTGGCCAATCAAGCGGCGGAGGTACCACGTGAGGACTGAAGTTGTACAGAAATGGTCGAGAGTTGGCCTGCATCTTGGCTTGGGAAGTGTTTTGCAGCCCAAGCTCTCGACGACGCCACTTGTTAATCTGACCAGAAATCGCTGTCCAGAAGATGGCGTCGAAGGTGATGTATGTGATGCTGTTGTAACCGCCTCCCATCTTCTTCTCTAGAACTGAGAAAGCATGTGGATAGGCTCGGGTACGCGTCCAGGGCATTGTGAAGGCACGGAAGTAAGGAATTTCGAGCGCTTCTGCAATATGGATACCAGCCATCGCACTTGGACTCTCAATCAAAACATCGGCACCCTGGCAAGCTCGCCACGCAGAGCTGCAGACGTCGTCAAGCCAGCCTCGGAATTTGGAATTCGCTTCTTTCATGAAATTGTACGTGAACATGCCGTGCTCAACGCAAATTCGCATGAGCTCTGCCGGGTTGCCATCAACGGGCGCAAAGTCGATACCGTGCTTTCGAACCCACGGCTCGAACTCTGCATGGGTTGCTATTCGCGGCTTGTGGCCCTCTTTCAGGAGCTCCTTACACAGTGCGATGTAGGGCTGCACGTCGCCACGAGATCCGATCGTAAGACAGACGACTGTAAGCGATTCTGCCGGTTTGAAATCGACAAATGAGGCAAGTGGATCGTCGAAAATCAGCGGGATACGGTCGTGATCGGTAGCGTGGACAATGTCAGATACATCGATCTGCGGGTCATCCGCGGTCTCTTTTCGCGCTTGTTGAAGAAGATCATGCTCAGCTTTTGCCGCTTCGTCATCACTGTCGATTCCTGAAGAAGACGAGTATCTGTCCTCCAAGTACTTTGCGCTCTCCAATATGCGGAGCACAGTGATAGCGCATTCGTCGCGGTACTCAGCTTTCGAAAATTCGAAGAAGAGCTCCTCGTGCCCTCTTATGACAATAGCGAGGCCGTGATAGCCGATCCGAAACCCCTTCTCTTTGTTGACATTCTCGATGTCCTTCATGGGCAGGATGATCTTCGTTTTCGATGTAGGCATCAGGCTACGGAAGCAAAAGTATTTGCCGCTAACGTAGATTTTGCCATAGTTGGGCAACACTCGCTGTAGTGATGCAAAGAAGGAGGACTGAAGTATCTCCGTCTCAGGAAAGGCGAAATGCTCTCTGAAATTCTCAGCCGCTTTGACTGCGTCCTCGTCGTCTTCGTAGCCGTGTACTTCATCACCGGTTTCGAGCCCTTCTACAGTGTTGTAGTGCTTGCGTCCGCCAGCCAGCATGCCAGAGACCTTTTCGTAGTACCCCATTGATTCGGTTGCGAGTAAGTTGCCCATCTTTTTCGATCGATTTCGAAGGAAGCCTGCAAGACCTGTAGCTTTATTCAGAGGGTAAGACGCGATATCTTGGAGCGCTGATGATGAGCCTGACAGTCGTGGTTGGGCTAGGCCTGCTTCCACATCGTCTTCTGTGGTTTCGGATGCGACAGCCGGCGCCTTTGCGCTGATGCCACTGTTCAAATGTTGCGTTGTTTTCGGTGGTTGTCTCCCTCGCCCCGAAGAGCGCGTTGTGTCATGCGAGTATCGCGCTAGTGGCCCTGATAGATCAGAGGCAACAACAGGTGAATGGTTCGCTGGCGCTCGAAACACATCGGATCGGTTCAAGATCTGGGACGCGGATGCGCCGCTCTCATCCATAGACTGTATCGCAGCGGAAGACTCCGTGTCACGCTCGAGTGAAGTAGTGGCAGACTCCGTATCCGTTGCTCTTGGTGACAACGGTGATTGATCCCCCGGGCGTCTCCTCGTTTGCAGGTCGTGGCGGCCTCTACTAAAGCTGCGTCGCACCTCTTGACTTGGGCGGTGGGACGTGCGACTAGCATCCATACTGCGGCGCGCATCCCAGCCCTTTCGGCACGCATCCACGCTGGATCGAGCAGACATATTGCCAATGCTTGATCTTCCAGCGTGCGGGGCTGGTAGTGGTGAGAGAGTCGCGCGAACATTCTCCACGACGGGTGAGCCGTACGGCGACTTTGCACCAGCGTTCGGTGACGCTGTGGGCGTGACAGCTTCTGGGTCGTTATGAGATTCAGTTGTTTGGTGGTGCTCGTTGTCATTGATCATGATCCGCAAAACGTTAAGTGCGTCCTGGCCGTTGTTGAAGAATGAGAAGAAGTACTACCTAATGTCAGCGAGGCTTCTGCTACAGGTAGAATAACTGATGTGTACCTCATCGATGGCAAACGTCTCGTCGTTGTCGATCACTCTGACCTTGACAGTGTTCGCAAAGTCAAGTATGGCGCTCTCTTCAATCTCCAGCACGTTTTGGATGGGCAGGGAGATCTTGACACTGTTCCCTTCGTTGTGTGTCCGGAAAATGACTTTCTGGATAGACCTCACCCATTCTTTCGCGCTCGCAGCACTGTCCGCCTTGAACTGAAACGATCCCTCATCGGTGGTCACGGTAAATGCAGTCTCTTCCTCATTCTTCTTCCTGGCTTCGAGTATCTCGGCGGAGATGGCGTACTGTAAGTTTATGCGGTTGCGCGGGAAGTATAGCTCTGCCGGGTTCGTGTAGTAGGACAGAATATCGCCTCGTAGAATAAACCAGTATCTATTGTACTTGGATCGGCCGCGCTTGAACAGGTAGCCAGTCTTACTGACATCGTACTGCAACATGTCAACACAGGCCGCGTGCGGCTACTCTCGACTGCTTACATGTTTCTTGGGGAGGTATGCGTAGAAGCAGATATGCTTCTGCGTAATGTACATGTACCCCTGCAATAGGATGCTCTGGAGCAGCCAGCAAGGATACTCTGAGATTACCTCTTCGACATCCTCAAACTCGAATATCTGCCGTATTCGTTGAGCCAGAGTGACGGGCACTGCTGGAGTCTTGGCCATCCCAGCTGAGCTTCCATAGCTACTGCTTCTCTCTGAACTCCTCACGTTCTCAACATTGGTATCTTCGTCAGCGGTAGCTTTGGGCTTCGTCATGGACGATCGTTCGCTCGGGGATACAGAGGGAGAAGACTCCGGAAGAGGCGGTCTTGGTGGCAGAAGCTGAGAGGACGACATCTGTTCCATGGGGTGGTCTTTTGATCTAGCGTCCTTTCGACTCTTTGGTCTGGGTAGTGAGCGCAACAGCTTGTGTTCCGACAAGACCCTGCGGTGCTGCTTGCCTTGGTGGGACTGGTCGGCCTGCAGCTCCTCGGTCGGCTGTGGGAAGTCGTTCGCTGAGCTCAGGCGGCTCAATCGTGCGGCGCCGTCCAAGCCGTGGTAAGCCTGGCGCTTCTTGCCTTCTTCGTCGCTGTCGCCCGAGTCTACCTCGTGCATGGTCGCCAGGTCCTTGTGCGATTGCTGCCCCGCGCGCGCAATCATAGAGAAAATGGACTGGTTCATCGACAAGGTGTTGTTCTTCTTCGGCGCCGTCACGTCGTCGTCCGCATCTTCCCCATCCTTGAAGCGCTCCGGTATATCGAGCGATCGCCTGCGTGGCTTCTCGTCCAGGTCTCTACGCTTCTTACTCAACCTGCGGCTCGACCTAGCCCTCCCTCTGTCTTGCGACGCCATGTTGTGTGGTGCACACGTTTACGTTGCGGTAGCTTCACGGGCGGTTAGGCGCTCGGAGGTCGTTCGTTGGGTGCGCCGATCAAAGAGGCTTGGATATGCCGACGGTTGGTGTGGTGTGATTTTGCTCCACAGAAGACCTTCACTGCTACAGGCAGCTCCTAGAGGGTATCGTCACATATTGAACGAGTACAGCGATGCATCGATGCACTGACAGCGTGACGACCGCACGCACGACATTTAGCGCGGTCCTGCGCGGATGACTGGTTGACACGATAAGCCGGGCCACCTGCACTAGACTAGGCAGCATCACGCAACAAGACCGCTTCAGGAACACGACTGTGCATGTTGCCTTGCGACAGCCCCCAGTGCACATGATCGTTTCAACACGGCTGGTCATCGAGACTTGTACCTAGCATACGTCACATATCGATAACGAACGGACACACGCTACTGCGTACAGGCAGCACAGGCACACGACGCAACCCACATCAACTACAACTCTCGCTTTGGCTGCAGGCGCTCCCAAGGTGCTCTCATGGTATGGACTTGATTCGCTGATATACATGACTTCGACAATTTGTGCCGGCAAAGAAAACGTAACCCATTAATGCTGAATACGATGTGGACCACGCAATGTTACTTGCTAGTCAATAGTCCCAGGTTCCTCCAAAACTCCAAATGCATCCCTTCGACGGCAACAGCCATTTACTTGGCCTTGGCAAGACCGACCGCCGAGTTGCCGACGTCGTAGACAGAGTACCACCTCCTGAGGAAGGCGTCTCCGAGTATGGCAAGGGGACCTACGGGCTCAGGGAAGTCCATGCCGAAGAAGGCAGAGATGCACGACCCCTGGACCTCGAGAATGTAGTCGTAGGCACCGATGGTGAAGTTGTGGCCAGTCAGGGTGAAGGTGAGGTCGGGCAGACTGTCACGCTTGTCGCATTCGACCGTGTACTGGCCGTTGTACGACTTCTTGGCGCCAATCTCCTTGTTCAGAAGCTCGGCGATGGTGGACGGAAGGGCAATGAGAGATGTACCGGTGTCGAGAATGACGCCAGTGTTGTCCATCTCGGCAGTCTCTTTGCCAAAGGTGATGGCATCGAGGTCAACCTCCCAGTAAGCCTTGCGCCTCAGGGGAATGTTGATGAGCTTGCCAGTGTAGTGGCTCTCGTCGATACCGCCAAAGGTAGCAACAGACTCCTGGCCCGCGTTGGTGTCTCCGAGGTAGAAGGCAAAGACTGGCTTGTCCAACAGACCCTGGTCGAGCATGTTGTAGAAGGGAGGAACGATCTTGTTCACCGAGATGGTGTCGTAACCGAGGCCCATGATACCGTCAAAGCGGCCAAAGGCAAAGGCAAGACCAGGCTCAGAAGTGGCCTCGGCAAAGTCCTGGTGCTTGACTTTGAGGTCGCCGATCTGGAAGACATCGTTGGAAACGAAGCCGCTAAGCTCGCCAGATCCGTAGCGGATCTCGAACGAGGTGCCGTTCTTCTTGTAGGTCGACGAAGACGACGAGTCGTACTTGCTGTGGAGGTAGCAGGCGATGGAGTTGCACTCGGACGAGGGAACCCAGAGGTTGGAGCTTCCGGTGTCGAGAACAACCTTGAAGTCCTGGGGAGGGGTACCGAGCGAAATCTCGGAGAAGTCTGACGACGTCAGTAGCTGCTGGGTGCTGAGGGGAGGATGAGACAAGGGGGCAATGTACACTGGGCGTTGAGGAAGTTGCTGACAGGCACTGGGTGTGTGCCGTCGGCTACGTAGGGGGCCTTGAACATCTGCTCGGCGTGGTTCTCAGACTTGATGCCCATGTACTTCTGGCCGAGCGCCTTTGCGTGCTCCTGGATGTTTGCGTATTTCTGCGGGCTGTCAGACCATGTCGCCATCGCAGGGCGGCGAACGGCGTTGACTTACCAGCTGCTCCGACAAAGGCACCTTCTGGAGCTTCATCTTGTGGACGCCGGCGACGGCCGGCGAGGCCAGCGCACCGGCAGCGAGGAGAATGGCCGTCTTCATGATGGCAGTCGAGATGTGGTAAAATGGGGGAATGCACTCGAAGGATGCAGGTGAAGTGGATGATGGAGATGGGCAGAGGGTGGCGGAGGGAGCTGCCTGGAGAGATGGCTGGGGATGGGGCTTGGGGCTCGGCGGCCGGATGAGGTCATGCATCGGTCCGCGCCAGTCGCTTTCGGCACCGAGGCGCTTCGACGATCCCTGTTTCCCCATACAATCTAGGTAGGCGCTCGCGCTCGTCCTGGCCCGTCGTCACCTAGAGTCATCATGCACTTGACTTGTTGACTTCAACTCGCTCGCTCGTGGCTGCGTCTTGTCTTGCGTAGTCCAGTAGGCGGTTTCCAGTTTGGCAGAGTTGCCTATTCCCAGTGACCCGTTCCCTCCAGGCTCCAACGCAACTGCTTCACTACGTGCTCAATCGAACGCCTTAGCAGCGCACGATGCTGTTCTGAGCAGAAACTCAATCTCAGTCACAATCGATGGCGTATTGACATACACAATCAAGGGGCTACTTTAGCCCAAAAGGCCTGGCCTGGCGCAAGCTTGGTCGTCGCAAGGCGCTCCGTTGCTTACGAGGGCGCTACCGCTGCTGTGTAGGTGCGGTCGCTCGGTTCCTCAGTAGAGGGTTTCACGTGCAGCGGCATGCTCAGTAGGACGAACGATTTCATTGGCACTATGGTTTCGATCGGTCGTGAATTCAAAGCGTGCCAGCTTCACACTACAGCATCTGGCTCGTCGCTGTACTGAGGAGCAATGATCCTCTCCTCGTGTTCTCGTCGAGCCGTCTCTAGATCGGCTGCCCACAGAGCAGAGCTGGCAGCAGCTGTCAAGAGAAACAACATGCTGAATGGCGGTACCAGCTGTAAGAATAGGTAAACCGTGCCGTACCTGGACGATGATCAGTAGGTTGCACGGCACAGCGTTTGGTAGTGAGAAACGCACCAGGTGTACTGCCACCTTTGCTTGCTCACAAACTTGTCTCTCTGCTTGCGATCGAAGCCCAGAAGCTGAAAGTACCGCCAATGCTGAAGAGGACCGGCGCGGTAGCCGGTGAGAAGTAGGAACAACGGCACGCCTACATAGGGAACAAAGTTGAGCGGCAGCAGTATGACGAATTCGGCAATCTGGCGGAAGGAGAAGGGCGCGTAGACTGAGGTCTTTGTCGGCCTTCCAAGGCGGCGCACAGGGTCGTTCAATTGCTCGTCCGAGACGGGGCGATGCTGTCGGACAAGATGCTCGTATCCCTTGTGAATCATAACGGCATCGAAAATGTCCACCTGCGTCTCGTCCACCAAGAAAGCCTCGAACAGAAGAGCCACTGCAGCGGCGCCTTCTCCCAGGACGAGGAAGGTGCCGTTCACCCAAGCACTGCCACCCTTGTGGAATATCGACAGGAACGCGACCTGCGGCAGGAAGGTCCAGACGAACAGGTTCAGCAGAACAAAGGCGCTGAGCAGGAAGGCGGGCAGGAGACGGGTCTTGAGCATCGGATAGAGGTACGGGTGTCTGGCGAAGAAGACGATGCCCTGCTGCCTGTCAGTAAGGTCTTGGGGTCTTGGGGCCTTGGGGCCTTGGGGTTTGGAGCGGCTTCTGCTGGGGCGCGTACCTTGGGCAGATACGACACGGCGACCATGTTGTCCCATACCGGCCGAATGACCACCCTGGGCACGTTGCCCAGGGCAGACTGCCGCTGTTGTTGGGGCATTTTGGTGTTGGTGTTGGTGTTGGTGTTGGCGTAGGCGGCCATGTTCAATGTTCAATGTTCAGTGTTCGACAAGTGACGCACTAGCGCCTTGCGTTGCCCAGCCCGCATGTGACAGAGCCGTGGACGGCCGTGGGAACATGGCTGCACATGTCGAGACTCGATACACGGCGCATTTACATGATTCGTGCATTTGCACCTGCATTTGCATTTGCATTTGCATTTGCGTCTGCGTCTGCGTTTGCATTCGACGATAAAAGGGTATAGAACGCCATCGGACGCCTCACCCCAGTGTCTTTGTCTTCTTCTCCTTTTGCCTTTCCATGGCCTGAAGCACATCGTCAGCATTGTTGACATCGCCCTTCCTCTTCTTCGGTCCACGCTTCCTCTTCTTCGCAGCCTTGAGTCCGTCCTCGTCTTCGTCGTCACCGCCAGTGCCCAGCCCCTTCCACTCGCTGAACTTGACCTTCTCTCCTTCCCTCTCCATCTCGTCGGCGTCGTCGAATCGTGACTCGCCAAAGCCCATGTCCATGTCCTCCATGTCACGATCTGAGGCTGCAAGCTCGGCAGCGCGCTTCTTGAGGCGCGCTTCTTTAGATTCAGCATCGCTGGGGTTGGCCGAGGATAGGTTTTGCAAGAGAGTCGACTTCTCATCGAGGTTACGGACTTTGGCAAGGGCAGCTCGGACGGTGGCATCGGCAGACGAGAGACCGGATGTGTTGTCGGGTGTAGTACCTTGCGTGGGTCTGGATTTGAAGTAGTCCCGTTTGGCGGATGGAGTGGGTCCAGAGGGTTTCGATGCTCCCGCTGCAAGGCCCTCCTCCGTCTCCGGCCCCGGAAAGACCGGGACGGCGGCTGGTGCTGACGGTGCTTTCTCGACGATAGCTTCTGGCGCAGCTTTTCCTTCCTCCCCAGAATACTCGTCGTCGTCGTCACCCTCATCGTCGTCGAGGTTCGCAAGGGGGTTGTAGTTGGACCCAACGCCAGCAAATATGTCGTCGTCGTCGGACTTGGCCTCGTCCCGCTGCTTTGGTGCGGGCAGATTGTGCATGTTGATGGGCTTCGTGGCGTCGTCCAGGTCGTGCCGTATCTCGGGCGCCGGCTGGGGTTCGGCCTTTTGCTTCCTCACCTTCCTCTTCTCTTTGCCGTCTGGGCCTGTGATGATCAGAACCTCGCGGCCTTTGTCGTCGGTCTCGATGCGGGATCGCTCGCCCTGTGGGGTCACCTTGCGAAAGCCAGGGCCCAAGGTCGGGAACCTCTTTGCATGCTCTGCCTCTGCTGCCCTGGCTGCCTCGTCACGTTGGCGCTTGAGCTCTGCCAGGATGTCGGCCCGTGTCCTCTTTGCGCCTGCGACGGGCAGTGGCGGCGGCGGCGGTGCCATGAGCTTTTCGCCCTTTTTCTCCACCTGCTGACGGGTGAGTGGGCCCACGTCTGCCTCGGCCAGCTCGTCAAAGGCGTCTTCGACGTCGGACGCAACCTCGACCTGCTCCTCCTCTTCCTCCTCCTCCTCCTCTCCTCCCACGGCAGCTGCGTCTTTGTGGCCGGCCAGAACATCCTCGCCGCGCCTCACGCGCTCGAGCAGCTTCCTGTCCAGGCCCTTGACCAAGTGTGTCGTGCCCACGTCTCCACCCGTCATGTCCTGCACCAGCTTCTCAAACGTCTCGCGGTCGATCTGGCCGAGCCGCATGGCCTCGTCGAGGTTCTTGATTCGCTTGGCGAGCTCGCTGTCGTCGTCGTCGACGCGCTCCTTGGTGCGGTCTGTGTAGCCGGCGGCGAGTTGGGTGCCCTTGGGTGCCGAGGCGCGCGCCTTCTTCTGCGGGTGGGCTTTGGCGTTGCGCTCGGCCAGCTGGCGGGCGAAGTCTGCCTGGACCGACGACCCTCTGCCCACTTGACGCCTGCAGGCCCGGTCAGCGCGCACATGTGGCCGTGTTGGGGGGACGCGCTCACGGGGTCATGGGGATGCTCGAGTGTTTGCGCGCGCCGAGTGCACCGCCCGGCGTACGTGAGGCCGGCGTGCGCGAGGCCGGCGATGCGCTCTGGCTGCTGCCGTCCTGCGGCTTGGCCTGGTCGCTCAGGAGCAGCCGGCGGAACTGCGAGTTGTTCATGTTGCGTGAGAGGACTGGCCGCGAGCGAGGACGGCACGGAAAAGTCGCCGTTGCCGAAGCGCGTCCGTCCATGTGGATCTACAACATTGCAGCTTGGGCCGCTGAGCGCTCCGTGCCTTCCCCCTCCTTCCCAGTCTTCCCCCTCCTTCCCCGCACTGCGTCACTCAAGCACGCTTCACCCTTTACCCTTTACGCTGTGTAGATTGTGAACGGCAGATGGTGGACAGTGGAAGAGGACCATGAACAGCGAGAAGTGAACAGTGAACAGTGAACAGTGAACAGTGAACAGTGAACAGTGAACAGTGAACAGTGAACAGTGAACAGTGAACAGTGAACAGTGAACAGTGAACAGTGAACAGTGAACAGTGAACAGTGAACAGTGAACAGTGAACAGTGAACAGTGAATAGTGAACAGTAAATAGTGAACAGTGAACAGTGAACAGTGAATAGTGAACAGTGAATAGTGTACAGTGAATAGTGAACAGTGAATAGTGAACAGTGAATAGTGAACAGTGAAGACAGTGAATAGTGAAGACAGTGAAGAGTCGATAATGGGCCGTGGACATGGAACATCCAATGCCGAGCAACAACAGACTTGCGCTGCTTCTTTGATAATTACAACACGTCTTGCACAGCACGTCTTCACACGACAGCCCCAGCTCCAGCACCGTCTAGTCGCCTTGGTGGCCCATGGCAGCAGCAGCAGCATCCTGCAGGGAGAACTCCACTCAGCCATGCCCATGCCCCTAGTGATGAAGCTGCACCGCCACCATCCCCACGTCGTGAACGACCACGCAGATCTGTCGTGCACCACCTTTAGCCTGGATCCTTCACCGTGCTCGTCCGCCTCCGCCTCTGCCTCCGCCCCGCTTCTCGTGCTATATAGAGCCGACCTTCTGGTCCTGTCTCTGTCCCCACCTTCCCTTCTCTATCCTGTCCATCAATCCTCCCACATTGCCGTTGCGACTCTTGACAATGTTCAGGACGCTGCTCGTGGCAGCGCTTGCTGCTGTGAGCGCTTGCTACACCACACCAAACGCTACCAACTCCACCACTACCACCTTCAAGAACCCAATTCTTGACACCGTGGCCGCCGATCCGTACGTTCGCTGCTCCATCACCGCCTCAAGCCCATCAACCATCTAACACTTTACAGATGGGTCTTCCGCCACGGTGACTACTACTACATGACCTACACAAATAACGAAAACATCACCCTTCAACGTAGCAAAGTGCTCACGGACTGGAACAACGCAGAATTCAAATTGCTCTTCAAGCCGCCTCCAGGTATGAACTACTCCACAGATCTCTGGGCACCAGAGCTCCATGGTCTGGACGGCAACTGGTACATCATCTTCACTGCAGATCCGCGCAACGATTCTCCGCCGCCTGAAACGGACATGTGGTGCGAGTACAACTGCCCGGCCGTAAACCATCGCATGTATGTGGTCGAGGGCATTGGCGCCGACCCATGGACTGCCTCCTACACCTACAAGGCAGAGCTCAATACATATGACCAATTCTCGATTGATGGCACATACTTCCAGCACAACGATCAACTGTACCACATCTACTCCTGTTGGTATCGAAAGTATGACGGCTGGCCGGCCAATCTCTGCATCACTAAGATGTCAACCCCCTGGACAGTATCCTCACCCTTCACGGACCGCCAGATCATCTCCACACCAGAGTACGCCTGGGAGAAGACACCGTTCGGCCGCGCAAGCAACGACCGTCTCTCCTCCAACGAGGGACCCCAGCAGCTCATCAATCCAGAGACGAAGCAGAATTTCCTCATCTTCAGTGCCGCACGCTCGGATAACCGCAATTACTGCCTCGCGCAGCTGGAGCTGGTCGGCGACGATCCGATGAACCCGAGCGACTGGCGCAAGCATCCGTACCCTGTCCTCTATCAAAATCCGGGCGCGGAGGCGTATGGCGTCGGTCATGCGAGCTTCACGACCAGTCCAGATGGGAAGGAGGATTGGATTGTATATCACGGCATGCAGGATCCGACCAATGGGTGGGGCGCAAGGACGATTCGCGCGCAGAAGTTTACGTGGAACGAGGACGGGACACCGAACTTTCCCAAGCCTGGATATGGACCCTATCAGATTCCCAGCGGCCAGTAGATGACTGAACAGGGCTGTCGCCCGTTCTTGTTTGAATGGACTGCCTCCTCTACATCTGGGTATTGCACACCTGTGTTTGGCTACTCCTGCAGACAGTGAGGCTCATCAAGTCCAGTAAGCGCGCATGCCTAGAAAACAAGTCATGATTTACGATATACTACCCTGTATTTGCCCGATCCAACGTGCTGTGACGTGTTTAGTCGTTGGTCGTTGCGACGCGTCTCGCAGGGGACCAACGCGTGCAGGTGCTCTCGACAACACGTCGGTGCACGGCGTCCCCTAGCAGGATGTTAGCTCTTCGATTGTACTCTAAGTAGCTCCGATGAGTATGGCATCATGCAGCGCTGTTCGATATAAGTGTTTGTGTAGTGACGATATACGACCAGATCATGCAATAGACAATGTCCGATCGTAATTTTGGGACTTCTTGCCACATATCTATGCGCTTGAAAAATCATTACACCACAACGCCTTGGTAGTTTATCGTGAAAGTTGCAATCACAATCCTAGCGACATCGAATTCCCCTGTAACAACGTTGAAAGAGTAAAATCCCCCCAGGTTGACAACCTCTTCACATGACCCCTTCTACGATGTAGACAAAGCTCGGCCGGACGCCGAAGTCCAGCCGAGGATGGGCGACATCAATACGTTGAAACGAGTAGGTGAGCAGATATCATATGCAACTGTCATATTATGTACTGTTGGAATAGAGATCGGTGGCTTGATCTTTCCCAAAGACAAACGTTTGTGACTGTTCGTTTGCAAAGCAGCCAGATTATCTAGATTCCCAGAACAGACGAAAAGGCGCTGGATATCAGGACCACTGACACCTGATCAGAGTCGTCAACATAACATAGAGTAACAAGAAACCAAACCAGCTAGCTACTAGACAGCGCTCTTTTCCCTCTCCATCCGTCTGAGTCTGCTCTTCTCGACCGCCTCGTCGACCTTTTTCTGCCGCCACGTACAACTATCTGCAAAATCACAGATCCTGCACTTGAACGCCTCCTCAACCTCCACGCCCTTTGCCTCCCTAGCGCCCTTCCACCATGCCATCTCTTCCTCGATGTATTTCTCGATGACAGATGTGTCGTATACAGTGAGCTCACTGCCAATCACGTCTCCAGTCTTCGAGTAGTGAAACTCGGCGCGGAGAATCGACGAGAGACTGAAAGGTGGGATCGCGAGCTGCATCTCTGTGACGAGGAAAGACCACAAAGAGAGCAGGTTGGGGAAGTTGGCAACCTCGTTCTCGGGGTCAACCCCCCCAACCTGCTGCAGGAAGACTTCCGTGAACGGCTCCAGAGGCTTGAGATCGTAGCGTGCGAATATGGTTTCGGCGTCTACGGTATTGAGTGACAGAGATTCGAGGAGCTTCCGATACAGCATGAGCTGCATCCATGTCGGTCGCAGTGAAGCTCCAGTTGGTTTTGTGCGTACACCACGCGTCTTCACGTCTGCAATGTAGATTTGGCGGTCTGGTCCGGGACGACCGATCCATGCATCGCCAGCGTTGTCTGCGCCAGAAGCTTTAGCAAAGGCTTGCGCGATGCTAGGCTGGTCTTTTGGCAGCGGGACGGTGCCACCACTCCTCTGCGTCTTGGAGAGTTCAACGTGCTCCTCGAGAGCTGGATCAGGGCATTCGTACGAGACCTCGTCGATGATGCCATTCACCACCTGTCCGTCTATCACGCCCCAGACCTCGAGTTCTCTCGTCAATCCGGAATCGCGCAGACACCGCAGGCCAGATATCGCATTCCACATGCGCAGACCGAAGCGATCTTCCTTGGACTGCACTTGCACCGGGACCGTCGTGTGTACCTCATCTTCGAGCTTCTGGTGGATCCTAGAGCCGGTGCGCATAGCCTGTGTACGAGGCTTGCGCCCGAACCTGGACAGCGTGTAAAAGTACTGCAGTTCGCACCATGCTGGCGAGACAAGGTCGGTTACAGAGAGCGGCTTCTTAGGCTTGGTGCGAAAGCGCTCAATGGGCGGGCGGGTGTCACTCTCGGCAGCCGTGGGCACGGAGAGCGTGCGTGAGGAGGCAGGGACTGAGTTCGTGCGCGAGAACCTGGTCCTGCTTGGCTGAGGCGCGGGTTGCGGTTCTTCCAGAGGAACTAGGCGCTGTTAGTCGTCAGTTCAGCGAGCCTGCAGATGTGAAGGGGGGGGGGGGCAAGGGAACGCACCACTCCATGCCCGGCGCGAACGCTCGTCGTACTCGACTTCCAGCGTGTCTCGCATGGGCGAGCTCTGGACGTGTCTGCGCGTGTTTGTGTGCCTAGCACTGCGCCTGTCTTTCTTCGCCACACGCAGCAAAGACGGCTTGTGTACGACCACGAGGTCATCATGGTCTTCGTCTTCGACCTCGCCTTGTTCAAACTCGATGCTGGGAAGCAAGACGCCCTTGTCGGTGGCGCTGGGACGGTGCTGTGCTATCGAGTCGAGCGTGCTTGCCAGCAGCGCGTCCTCGTTGATATCGGTTGCGTCGAATTCTGAGCCATAGTCGCTCATGGAGGCGACAGAGAGGACGTCGACGTCGACGTCGACCTCGGAACCATAGTAACTGGAGGCATACGTCACCGGCACAGACGGTGCGGGCATTGTGCCATATTCGGGCGCGTTAGCTGGCGCAGTGGTGGTGTCTGCGCAGGTGGCAAGTGCAAGACGCGCCATCCGAAGCGCGCTTTCGCGTCATGTCGTGAGGTCATGATCCTGCGCTTGGAGCAGTGCAGCATAGAGAGACTCATTGCAGGCCTGCACATCCATGGTCATGTTGACCGTGCGCGCAAGCTGGCATGCATGTCCTGTGCGCCCAGTCTTGTTGACATGTCCTGCATATACACTATGTACTTGGTCCCTTCTTAATGCGCAGTGACCAGCGCAACCCCCTCCTTGAAATCAGACATGTCATCTGCACGCTCGTGTTTCCCACTCCATTGCACTGTACCGTTTCTGTCGATGCCGTAGTTGCCTCCTGTCTGCCATCTGTTTCCACTCTCGGTTGGCCTGTTCCAGATGCCCTCTTCCTTGCCCAGCTTGTTCAAGTTACTTAGACCAGCCAGTGACACGACGTGCATGAAGCTCGAAACCCCGAGGCCATAGGCTCCGTAAGCTTCTCGTTCGGCATCTACAACAACATCAAGGTTGGCCTGCGTGTTCTTGGACGTGTCAGGCAGAGAGGCAAGCCAGCGGTCTGTCGAGTCTTGGTCGCTATGGGAGACGGCGATGAATTGCACGTTCGGGTTCGCGGCTGCTGCATCGCGCAGGTTGAGAAAAGTCTTCTCGGCGACTACATTCCATTAGCAAAGGCGTGCGTGGTGAACCGCACATGTTGAGCTCACAAGGACAGCCGCAGTGCCTCAGGAAGGCAACAATAGTGGGCTTCCCATCCTTGGGCACTGTGAGCTTGTGTGTCGAGGGCGCCTTCTCGCCCACTGCAGGAGGCTCAGCGGTTGGGACGCGGGATGGAGACATCCATGACCAGAACTCTTGCTGCCAGGTCATGTTGGACTTTGTGGAGCGGGGCTTTCGAGTGAAGACAACAGACTGGATGATGTCGCAGCCGTGGTAGCTGCAGCCATGGCACGGCCTGTTTCCTTGTACTCGTAGTCGCGACGGCGCGCGTGCGGACAGCGTCACTGCGGGGCGATCGGACATAGCACGCGAAGGCGACGGCGCCATTGTGCCGGCAATGGTGCGGCTCGAGTACACGTGGGAGATGCCAGCTGCACAGCGAGGGCAGTCATCACAAACCATATACGATACTTTGAAGTTTGAACCGATCGATTCATCAATCGCCAGTGGAAGGCGCCACCACTGATTAGCTTGGATATACTACATGCTCAGCACCGCTCCAGTGCACCCATAAACCCGAGATGAAGACCGTGAACCATGATACCGTGAAAACGCCTATGAAAGTAACCAAATATCCATCTCCGACCAAGAAGTCATCGTAAGGTCGGTCTCAACCAATGACAAGCTTAACCACGCTCACCACGGAGACGACGAGCAAGCTGGATGTCCTTGGACTCTGCGGACAGTTAGCGGGCGATCGAGCGGAACATCGAGTGAGGCAGGACGTACGGATGGTGACACGCTTGGCGTGGATGGCGCAGAGGTTGGTGTCCTCGAAGAGCGAGACGAGGTAGGCCTCGACGGACTCCTGGAGAGCGCCGATGGCAGAGGACTGGAAGCGGAGATCCGACTTGAAGTCCTGAGCAATCTCACGGACAAGACGCTGGAAGGGCAGCTTGCGGATGAGGAGCTCGGTCGACTTCTGGTAGCGACGGATCTCACGGAGAGCGACGGTACCGGGCTTGTAGCGGTGAGGCTTCTTGACACCACCGGTTGACGGCGCGGACTTGCGAGCGGCCTTGGAGGCGAGCTGCTTGCGGGGAGCCTTGCCACCAGTGGACTTGCCTGCAGTTGGGTGTCAGTGGTGTTGTTTGTTTATGCGGGAGGGGGCGAAATAGGCAAGGTGCAGTAAGGTGAGGTGAGGTGTGGTGGCGTGGAGAGCAGCCAATGTGGCGGCAGACAGGCTTGACAGCAACACCAAAGGCGCTGCGCCGACGACGCAGGCCGTGCGGGCGGGGCAGGAGACGAGAGGATGGGTGGCGAGGTACTTACGGGCGGTCTGCTTGGTGCGGGCCATGGCGTGTGGTGAGTGTGGTGGTGGTGTGGATGAAGATGGGAGTTGAGGCTGAAGAGTGGAGCTGGAGTGGTGGATGAGAGAGGGAGGAAGGTGGGCGGGCGAGGTTAATAAGGAAACGGGGGCAAGCGGCTGCCTGGAAAATCAACTCCCAACGCGCGCTGGAAAGCGGCGCAAGAACATCAACGCTGTTTTGCAGCGGGAACAGCAACTGGGAAACTCCCAAGTGAGGGCGGGCCGTGCTGATTGGCTCGCTAAAGCGCGCGCCCGATCGGGCAGTGGCACGGTCGTTGATCTGGAAAGCGCGCCCGTGCGCCGCCGCGTTTGAGGATTGATCTCTGATCTGGCCGGGCAGGCGTCTGGCGGGTGGGCGGTGTGTGTGATCCAGCCGTCGCAGGGCTGCCATCGCCGTGCCCTCTTAAGCACCCAGCATCCCCATCTGCACTATTTCCTCCACCACCAGCCAGCTGCATCTTCTCCACCAGCCTCATCCCGCTCCCACACGCACTCCCAGCTCCCCAACAACAACCACCCCCTCCCCACATCAACATGACTGGACGTGAGTTTCCTCCTCCCCTCCGCCGCGACGCGTCTCTGCACCAGACGCGTCTTGCCTTCTACTCTCTGCGTCAACGTGCTAACGCGTCTCCCAGGCGGCAAAGGTGGCAAGGGCCTCGGCAAGGGCGGAGCCAAGCGTCACCGCAAGATCTTGCGTGACAACATCCAGGGTATCACCAAGCCCGCTATCCGCCGTCTTGCGCGTCGTGGTGGTGTCAAGCGTATCTCAGCCAGTAGGTGTCTCCCTCGGCCCGTCTGCTCTACCGTCCGCTAACCGCCTCCAGTGATCTACGAGGAGACCCGTGGTGTGCTGAAGACCTTCCTGGAGGGTGTCATCCGTGACGCCGTCACATACACTGAGCACGCCAAGCGCAAGACTGTCACCTCGCTCGATGTTGTCTACGCCCTCAAGCGTCAAGGCCGCACCCTGTACGGTTTCGGTGGTTAAGCGCTTTTCTTTCACGGTTTTCATATCACGACTTCTGCCGGCCTCATCGGTCCACGGTCGGTTTCGGTGCTTGGTGGGATGGTCACAATGCCTTGTATAGTAGGCTACGGAGTTCACGGTCACATCAGTGGGATTGATTGCTTTTACATGGAATGATACCATAATTCTTCACTTGTTCGTTCTCTGTCGCTGCCTGTGAAACCTGGCTGGCTGGCTTGGGTCTTGTCTACGAACCCCTCACACGTGTCTGCTTGTTGTGACGTTGAATGCGGTGGTCATAGCGAGATGGGCGACCTGTCGCTCGATTGGTACGTGGCGCGCCGTCTTGCCTTGCTTGCACCCTCTTCACGAAGCATCATCGCCATTCTATGCATCTCGACACGGCCACACAGCTAGGGTCGCTTTGACCTGCCGCTATGGACTTTGCTGCTGTAGGTCTCAGGCGTGCCTCCTCACCATGTGGAACGCCTTCTTTGTCTGTCGTGCTGGCTGCATTCGGCAAGTGTGTGCGTGGCCAAACACGACTTCCTCTGCAGGCCTGGTGTTTTTCAAGGTTGCAAAGGCTTTTTCCCATGCACCCTATCTTCTCCCATTCTCCTCGCTGTATCTCATTGCTCTCTTTGAGACTTTCCCGATTGTCCGCTGCATATCCGGTAATCATCGCTCCTCTGACGTGATAACATCACGCGTAGCCCCTCCATGGCAGCATCACCGCACCGCCCAGTACAAAATGACCTCTCATCGCCAACTCCACTGCCGAGAGCATCTGCGCGTCCAATCTCTGGCATCACCATGGCTCTCTCCCCACCGCCTCGTGCCTTGTTCTTCGACGTCTTCGGTACCTGCGTCGATTGGCGCAATGCCGTGGTGAAGGAGCTGGAAGCGCAGGCTCATGTTGCGCTCAACTCGGCTACTGCCTCTCTGGCGTCCCGTGTCAGGCTTACCGCGTCTGATATGACGGAACAACACTGGGCCAGTTTTGCTCAGCAATGGAGGGATGGCTACAAGAAGTTCACGCAGCGTCTCGCTACAGATCCATCCGTCCCGTGGAAGTCGGTCGACGAACATCATCTCGAGTCCTTGAAGCAGCTGGTTTCCGATTGGGAGATCGATGGTCTGTGGGACGAGGAACACCTACGTGCTATCAGCCTAGTTTGGCATCGCTTGGACCCTTGGGCGGACTCTGCCATGGGCGTCACTATGCTGAACAGGCTCTTCTGTACGTCCTGCCGTTCATCGTTGCATCGAATGCTAATATATCAGATACGTGTACCTTGTCCAACGGCAACCTCAGCCTTCTCTCGGATCTCCGTATCCACAGTGCCATTCCTTTCACGCACATATTCTCGGCAGAACTGTTTGGTACCTACAAGCCTTCGCCACATGTGTATCTTGGAGCTGCCCATAGGCTACAGCTGCCACCTGAGCAATGTGCTATGGTCGCTGCGCATCTCAACGACCTGAGGGCTGCAAAGGATAACGGCTTGAAGGTCATCTACGTCGAACGCCCTGATGAGGAGGACTGGAGCAGGGAGCAGGTCGAGAGGGCGCGGGATGAAGGTTGGGTAGATTTGTGGATCAGTTCTGGGAACGGAAGTAAGGGGTTCATTACTGTGGCGGAGAAGCTCGGCATCGAGTTGAATGCTGCAGATCAGTCGAGAAGACTCAGTACGTCGGCACCTGTGGGTGCTGCATGAGTCGTTGCGACGTTGGTAAACGGCAACCCTAGTGCGTGGAGTTGTTATCAGGTACATGAAATCATCATAGCGCATATGAATAATACCGCATGGATATCATTGCTATGCGGTTGCTGGGTGTTGGTGGCTGAATGTTTATCCGGTCATTTCTTCGGGACGTCTGTGGAGCAGAAATGGGCATTTACATCTTCTTTCGTAACGACACAAAAATTATTCGTGACGCCGCAACGCGATAGAATCAACTGAAAATCCACTGAATCATACCAACACCACCAATCAAAATACTGTAGCATTTTTAGCCAAAAATAATGTGCTGGAGTTGTCACCACCTTTGCTGGTTGCGACCTATCACGAGTCCACCTTACAGACACCCGCACTCTGCTTGACACGTAAGCACTTGATCATCAGAACAAATAGGCAAGGAAGAGATTCAACCGTAATGCGAGGCACCGGGCCACCCTAGAACGCGCAACCGAGACATGCAACGCAATCATGACCAAACATCCCTTGCGCATGCTCACGATGTGCCTGTGGTAGTCCCAAATGCGTGTGTTCGATTTCCACCACGATGCTCGGTAACATACTGCCCTAAAGCAGACCAATATTGTCACTTGAGTGGTGGAACCGAGAGAGCCAGTGTTCCCCGCATTGCGCTAGCGGCCCCCCAGACACCACGCCCTCGGCATCGTCATCAGCTCCCCTTGGGCCGAACAGGTTCGACGAGCTCCAATGGGGAGGCCTTTAAAATCCAACCAAGACCAACTGCAGTGACAACGTTTTCGAATTGCGCAACGTTAGCCAGTCAATTCGAAACAAGATATACACTAAACGCCTTCTGCCGAGGTGAACGATTGAAGTAAGAGTGCACCAACCTGGCGTTCCACCGAGTGGATCAACCGAATACAAGTTCGCTACTGTCGACTCAATCTTGGGACAGCAGAAGCCAGAAGCCACAAATCCAGAGCCACAGGAGTCCTTCGTCGGTGCTGCTACCTACTGCAGGAGCCCGTGGGCGGTCGAAGGAACTTCAACCATGTCTCCAAGGCACATCCAAGACGAAGTGTATGCCGCTTCCATGAAGGATCCCGAGAAATTCTGGACTCGCCATGGGGAAAATCTTTACTGGCACAAAAAACCCACCAAGGCGTTTCAAAAGAGTACCAAGTTTCTTCCCAAGAGCAACATGGAGCATGACTCATGGAGCTCGTATACAGACGGAGAGATCTCGACGACTTATAATTGTGTGGACAGGCATGTAGCGAGTGGAAACGGCGGAAATGTAGCCATCTATTGGGATAGTCCAGTCACGAACACAAAAGAGCAGTATACGTACAAGCAGTTACTTGAGGAAGTAGAGACACTGGCGGGCGTCCTCGGAGAAGAAGGGGTTAAACGGGGCGATGTCGTCCTCATCTACATGCCGATGATCCCTGCTGCCATGTTCGCTATGTTAGCTATCGCTCGATTGGGCGCCATTCATTCCGTCGTGTTCGGCGGCTTCTCGCCTGCGGCACTGGCGCAGAGAATCGAAGCGAGTCGACCTGTCGCCATCATGACAGCATCGTGCGGTATCGAGGGATCGAAGAAGCCCACCGGGTACAAAAACATGATCGAGGAAGCGATTCGAAGGAGCAAGGTCAAGCCATCGAAGACGATTGTGTGGCAGAGAGAGCAGCTGAGATGGGACCCAGTGGTCAAGGAAGAGGGCCAGCGAAATTGGCAACGCCTCGTGAAGAGCGCCAAGGATAGAGGGCTCAAGGCTGAGGCTGTGCCCGTGAAGAGTGGCGATGGGCTCTACATCATCTACACGAGCGGAACTACGGGCCTACCGAAAGGGGTCGTTCGTTCGGCTGGTGGGCACGCCGTTGGCCTCCACTTCTCCGTGAAGTATCTTTTCGGAATCCACGGCCCTGGGGATGTTCAGTTCACAGCATCCGACATTGGCTGGGTGGTAGGCCACTCGTACATTGTCTATGCACCGCTACTGGTTGGCGCCACCACGGTGCTTTTCGAAGGCAAGCCCGTCGGAACCCCCGACGCAAGTACGTTCTGGCGCATTGTTCAAGACTACAAGGTTACCACCATGTTCACTGCGCCGACTGCTCTGCGCGCCATTCGACGAGAGGATGGGGAGAACACGCTCTTTGAGAAGCGGTATGGAGAGAAGGGCGCGCTAACATCGCTGCGAGCTCTGTTCCTGGCGGGCGAGCGAAGTGAACCGAGCATCGTACAGATGTACCAAAAGCTGTTGTCAAAACATTGCGCGCCTGGCGCTATCGTCGTTGACAACTGGTGGTCGTCGGAGTCTGGATCACCCATCTCTGGCATTGCCCTGAGTGCCTCTGCTGGACTGAACTTCTCTTCGTCGGACCGTCCGGTACCACTCCGGATCAAACCTGGCTCTGCTGGCAAAGCCATGCCAGGCTTCGATGTACGCGTCGTTGACGATGCAGGCAAGGAGATGAAGAGGGGGGAGATGGGCAACATTGTCATGGCGATTCCGTTGGCGCCGACTGCCTTCACAACGCTGTGGGAAGACGAGGAGCGGTTTTACAAGGGGTATATGAAGCGCTTCGACGGGAAATGGATCGATACTGGCAAGTGACGCGTTCATTATGGCACGTCGAAACGCGGCTGACAAGGGGCAGGCGACGCTGGTGTGATTGATGAAGACGGCTACATCTCCATCATGTCGCGAGCAGACGACGTCATCAACGTAGCCGCTCACCGGTTCAGCACAGGCGCGATTGAGCAGGCCATGACGACTCATCCTTCGATTGCCGAAGCTGCCGTGGTTGGCATTCCCGACGCCCTCAAAGGCCACCTACCGTTTGCTTTTGTCACACTTGCCACGCATCCTCACCCAGGCCGTGCGGTGCCTGACGAGAAGCTGCTCTCCGAGGTTCAGAAGCTTGTACGTGAACAGATTGGTGCCATAGCGTCCTTGGGCGGTGTCATCCAAGGCAAAGCTATGATTCCAAAGACGCGGAGCGGGAAGACATTGAGGCGCGTCCTGCGTGAGCTATTGGAGAATGCGACCCATGAAGATTTTGACAAGGAGGTCAATGTGCCGAGTACGATTGAAGATGGCGAGGCTGTCAAGGTGGCGAGGGAAAAGATTAGGGAGTACTTTGAGGTCAAGGGCAAGCATTTGCACAAGGCGACTGAAGTGAAGGCGAAGCTGTAGGGCTTTCGTATTCAGTGCAGTCAACAGCGGCCGTTTGAAAGACGTGTACTCAGCATTCGTTGTCGCAGTCGTGAATATTGGCCATGTTTTGTGGTAAGCCAGTGTTTTGTGGTGCTCCTTCCTGCCTTGATGGTGCTGCCTGTTGTGTCGTCTGTGCCAAGAGCAGACCGCCAACACGACAGGTCACCTCGATGCCACCGTACCCGTCTTGCCTCCTCCGTGCCCTTTGGCCTGTATTCTACGACGACATGGATGTTGATAGCCGCGAAGCACTGCAGCTTGGCTAGGCAGCTTGGCTAGGCAGCTTGGCTAGGCAATTTGCGCCACGCACGCGAGGTCGACAGGCAAAGTCACGAAATCGACAGCGGAGTCGTTTGTCAACTCGTCGTCAGCGTCCAACGTCACACTGACGGTGGGCAAGAAGGAGATTCCTGGCGAGGCTGGTTCGCGTCTGCCCGGTTGGCTACAGGCTGCGTCAGGCTGCCTTGATCGGTGTCAGATCGCAACGGCCCGTCCCCCACGACCGCTGTCGGTTACGCAGAGAAGCAGCAGCGTGTGGCATGGAGAGAACAAGCAACGTTGATGACGAGTTGACCGCCGTTGGATGCCGAGGATGTTGCGTCTTGACAGCGTAGGTTGTAGGTTGTCTGGTGCGTATTGGGCTAGACGCCTCACGTGTTTGACAGCAGCTGCGGGCTCGACAGCTCGAAAGCACGTGTGAGATGCGACGGTGCCAGGGTTCCTTCCTGCTGGGCCGCCTGGTGATTCGAGCCGGGCAGGAGCAGCCTAGGCCTGCCATGCATCTGGCGAGTGGACATGGCATGCACGCATGTTCGTACTAACATCATGTAACATGAATCTGCGCACGCTGGCTGCTCGGCCTTGGGCCCAATCAGATGACGTCTGCATAGGCTTCGTCACCACCCATCGACCGCACGCGGTCTCGCCTAGTGGTTGGTGCCTTGTCGTACATGGCAGCTGTGGTGCGGCAGGGTACGGATGTCAGTGCCATGGACAAACGTGTGCCGGGGCCTGTGTCGGTTGGATGTGTGGAGACGTGGATGCATGAAGCCGGCGGCTCGGGAGAGAGCCCAGCGCTCAGCGCTCAGCGCTCAGCGCTTCTCTGAGGCTACGGAACTCGGGCGCACATGGTACCTGGGAATTGCTTAGAGGCGCGGCCAGCAAGGTGGACCGGGGTCTGGGTACAAGACGCAGTCCGGGTCCTAGTTCAGCGACGGTACCTGCAGTGACATGTCACGGTGAGGAAGTGGTGGATGCATTCGACTAGACATGCAGCTGTAGGCCGCCGCATTGTTCGTTGTTGCGCCTCACAAGCCGAGCCAGGCACGCGAGGGGCAGTGGGGGCGAGCTGTTCAAGCAGCCACGATAAGGTCAGACGGGAGCACAGCTACTGCAAGCAGCCGCATCCACAAGGAGTGGCCTGCGATGTCAAACCAGTCGGGAATGGTGGCTAAGGTTGTGGTTGTGGTCATGGGTTATTTTTCATTTTTCATGTATCTATTTTTTTTGGACGTGTTTCGCGCTGTGCAGTACGCAGGTGGAGGTGCAGTACGCAGGTGGAGTGGCATCCTGGGTATTATGATTGTTATAGGTGTTGGACATTCGACGCTGCCTGGGAGGGATGGCGGGCGAAGGCCTCGTAAGGACACACGGGCATGCACGAGGGAGGGAGGCAGTAGTGCTGCAGCGCTGCTGCAATGCACGTGTTAGCATGGTGGAGGGCATGCCGGCGTGTTGGCGTGTGGCGTGCTGGCGTGTGGCGTGCTGGCGTGTTGGTGTTGGCACGATAGCAGCGTGGGCACAGCTACACGCCTGCCGCTTGCGTCGAGGTCAGCTGTCGAGAAGTCGTAGCAAGAGGCAGAGCAAGCGCATGTGGGTAGACGAGGTGGCACAGAGATGAAGGAGGCACTCGGTGGGGCACACAGCAGAGACACGTCCAGGAGCGTGGAGCACGGCATCGTTGGCGAGGGCAGCGTTGGGAACTGGGGGCGGCGAGCAGCTAGCAGCCGGCCAGGCGAGCCGTGCAAGAGAGGGGTGGAGAGAACCCTGAGGTTTTGCGGTCCGCCCAAGTCCAACCACTCTGGCGCTGGCAGGCAGGCAGGCGGGCAGGCGGGCAGGCGGGCAGGCGGGCAGGCGGGCAGGCGGGCAGGCGGGCAGGCAGGCGGGCAGGCAGGCAGGCGGGCAGGCAGGCGGGCAGGCAGGCAGGCGGGCAGGCAGGCGGGCAGGCAGGCAGGCGGGCAGGCAGGCGGGCAGGCAGGCAGGCGGGCAGGCAGGCAGTGAGTGGAGTGGCAGCTTGCGAAAACCCCCGGCCGCCCATGATTATGATTGCCCAGGTTGCCGAGCAGCGCCTTTCTTCTGACCTCGACCCTCGACCCTCGTCCCTCGTCCCTCGACCCCTCGACCTGCGACGCTCGCTGGCCCTCCCACGGCCACATTCCCCATTTCCCATTTCCCACTGCCCACTGCCCATTGCCCATTGCCCATTTCCCACTGCCCACTGCTCATTGCCCACTGCAACCCCGTGCGCGCTGTCCTTGCCGCCTCGACGCCCAGCAGCGCCCCCCACGCCCACGCCGCCCGAGTCGATGCAACGCCGCCCAGACGGAGCCTCCATTGACGTTGTTGTCGCTGTCGCTGCTGCTGCTGCTGCTACTATTATTACTACTACCCACTACTGCCACCACCACCGCCACCATTGCTGCTGTTGATTGTTGATATCTCGGCAGTGTTGGATAGTCGATAGGCGGTATCTAGTCCACCGTCGGCCTCACCTCTAGCCCTTCACGTGGGGATTCTGTGCTTGGACCTGCTTGGACCTGCTTGGACCTGCCTCGACCTGCCACTGCCAGCACCACCGTCGCTCCGCTCGCCCCGACGTTCGCCCTCGCGTCTTGCATCCCGCATCTTCACGGCCGCTTCCAGCGCGCTCTGCTTTGCTCTGCTCTGCGCTACTCTGCTCTGCTCTGCTCGCGCCGTCTTCCTTCCCCGTGCGCCCCGTCACCCGCCATCCTCGCCCGCATCGCCATCCTCGCCCGCACCGCCGCCGCCTGCCGCCAGCCGCAGCCACGCCCACCATCTCCCCCCCACTCGCTTCTGCAGCCCTTTCTGCACCGACGTTGCTGCACGTCCACGTCCCGCCGCGACGTCCGTTGTGCAGCCCCGTGCGACTGTGCAACCGTGCAACCGTGTAACACTGTGCGCCGCCGCCGCCGATCAACTCTGAGCACGCTGCAGCTGTCCGCGACACGCCCACCGGAGCCCTCCTGAGCCCTTCTGCCCCCTCCTGTGCCAGAGCGCGAGTTGGGACTGCCCGCCTGACACCGCGACAAGCACCCTTACTGCCCCATCCCCAACCGGCATCAACCACCCCCAACGTCGCCAACGCCGCCCGTCACCTGCAACACCAACCGCCCGCCCGCCCGCCCGCCACCACCTCTGCAAAGACGTGGCTGAGAGCTTGCACCGCGCCTCGCTTACCCGAGCACTCTCCCTATCAACCACCTCTGCCTCTGCCTCTGCCTCCCCACGAAACTACGACACCACGTCAACATACACCATACACCACACACCACACACCACACACCACGCCGCCTCATCTACACACCGACTTTACACCGCCTCCCTCACCATGGCGGGCAAAATGACCTTGTACAAGCTCGTGGTGCTGGGCGATGGAGGTGTGGGCAAGACGGCCCTGACCATCCAGGTAGGCTTGTCCTCTCCTCTCCTCTCCTCTCCTCTCCTCTCCTTAATCGCTTCACTCGACTGCAGTCCTGCCCAATCATGCTAACACCTGCCCCTAGCTCTGCCTGAACCACTTCGTTGAGACGTACGACCCCACTATCGAGGACTCGTACCGCAAGCAGGTCCAGATCGACGGCCAGTCGTGCATGCTTGAAGTCCTCGACACAGCTGGCCAAGAGGAGTACATTGCACTGCGAGACCAATGGATACGCGACGGCGAGGGCTTTGTCCTCGTCTACAGCATCTCTTCACGATCCTCGTTCGCTCGCATACAGCGCTTCCACAGTCAGATCCAGCGCGTCAAGGAAACCGCCATGGCTGGCTCCCCCACCTACCCCGGCTCTCCCATCAGTGCATCGGCCCCCGTCTTCGGCCAGGCCCCCGTCATGCTGGTGGGCAACAAATGCGATCGCGTCACCGAGCGCGAGGTGTCTACACAGGAAGGCCAGGCCCTAGCCAAGGACCTGGGTTGCGACTTTGTAGAGGCTTCAGCCAAGAACTGCGTCAACGTCGAAAAGGCCTTCTTCGACGTCGTCAGACAACTGCGTCGACAGCGACACCAAGGCTCGGGCCGCCATTCAGACAGAACCGAGAAGACGCGTGGCCCGCGTGGGCCAGCCAACGATCGCGTTCGAGGGAGTGGTGGTGATCGTGGAGGCAACAACGGCCGCTCTACAAAGCGCAAGGACAAGCCCAAGTGTATCATATTGTGATGACAGCACCGCCTGGACGAGCCCCGCATATTTGAGCTTTGGGAACCGAACCACACCACACCCTCACAAGTCACGACATCTACCTCGTACCCGCCACCACAAACCCTCATAGACCGCCATCTTCTTACGGCGTCGGCATCGGAGCGGCGTTTAGCACTGCGCGCATCATTCGTCTCTCTCTCTGTTTGGATTTGCATGACACCCACGGCGTTTTGGAGTCTAAAGGACCCTTTTTTTAATTTTAGGAACATCTGCATCATGGTGTGGACGGGCATTCACACATGGCTACGATCTTGTACGACATTGCAAGGCTGATTCTATCATCATTGCCATGGACGTGGACGAACAAGTGGCTCGACACTGCAGAGCGCATGCAGAGCGTACGCGCAGTGTGTGACAGTGCTGGGTCTGGGCGTGATGGTTTGAAATTGGGGAGGGAAAAGAAAAAAGTATGCGCGCTAAGAAGGGTTAGGTTGGGCTCTCCATGGCACAGGATACCTTTGAATGCACTATTAACGATTCCCATCATATCATGACTGCGTATTGTGATTCTGCGTCACAATGCTGCAAATCCCACGTGTGAGCCGCGCCAGACAGCTTTGGCGCGGTAACCGACCTAGATCGACTCCGGCTGGCCGGATTTCCGTGGAAGCTCTTCCTCACGAAGAAATAGCTCCGGTGCCCACACAGAGGTGAGGTGGGTACGTCGCCTCTTTGGCCGTGTGTGTGGAGTACATATTTCAGTGCTGGCGCCTGCCTCCACGGGCCCAACACGACTGACTGACGGGACGCACTGCACGGCACCGCCTCGTCACCGGGGTGAGACACACAAGCTCGCCATCACGCTGCATCACTTTAAACCAACGAGAAAGTCTCGGAACGTCGACCGGGCACTGCGCTTGAACGTCCCGCCCTCCATCGGCCGTGTTCCTAGAAACCCAGGACGAAGGCGGGTCGTTGCCAAGCACAGCGTGCAGAGGTGTGTGTGCTGAGAATCCAGGGTCTTCGGCTGTGTGCCTGCCAAATCAACCGTGTGTTTAAGCGAGAAAGGACAATGGTAAATAGGGTGACAAGATTGTAGAACTATACTCAATCAATTAATTTTATTTAAATAGTGTCTTTCTAAATGCTAATGTATTTGTTAAGTTTTACACTTTAGACAAAGTCTGTAAGTAATTGTTTAATTATGTCTTAGGGATAAGTACAGGCAGAGGTTCTTAAGGGGGTAGTTATCTAGTTAAAGACTGTAGTAACTAGGGTTTATAAGAAAGAGTATAGAGTAGACTATCTGTTTTATAAGTAGGGTTAAGATATTCTAATAATAAAGTTAATTAATAAAGTTAAACACAAACTATAAGGGTTATATTTCTATAAACTATATACTTTAATAAGTATAGTAGTAATATAGACTAATTATATAACAATATAGAATAATAGAAGTCTCTAAAAGAGGTAGGTATCTGCTATAAGGTGTATAGGAGTACTAGGATAGTTTATATAGAGAATTATTCTATTCCTATAGGTCTTATATAAAAGAATACTTAAAAACTAGCTCTCTATACCTATTAACCTTGTGCCTTTTATACCTTATAAGAGTTAGAAAGAATTAGAGTGCTAGCCTAGGGTATAAGGTAGATACAGATGTAACAGCACTAAGTTAGTAATAAGTTAAAGAGGAATTAGATAAGGCTTTAGGTAACTAGTATATTATACTATCCTTCTTCTTATATAGGTAGATTATCCTAATACGTATAAAAATCTATATAATTATCCTCTATTAGGATTATACCTGTTTAATGTTATCTTAGAGTATTAGTAGCTTACTATTATATTGTTTTAATTTTATATTATTATTTTTATCTAAGGTAAAGATTACTCTTTCTTACTTATAATATTGTTGCCTAATTTTTAGGTAAAAATAAGCTGTTTCCTCTATTATTTAGTACGCTATCTATTTATTATTATTATTATTATCTAGGCGCGTTGCGTGTGTATATAACAGACAATTCTTACATCTTTCCTTACTCTAATAGATACTATTTCTTACTATAAGTATACCTACCACACTATCTTATATTCTTACTAATAATTAAAGGTTTATTACTTAGTTACTATACTAATACTAGTCCTGCCTAGAGCTCTTATAGAGGCCTATAGAGTTATCTGTATTTATTTAGTTTATACCTTTATAAGAGGAAGAGAGGTTAATTATAGCCTCCTTAAGGCGTTATTATCTAAGTGTACTTATTACACACTTAAAAATAAGAAGTATTACCTAGTAAGTATAATCTTTTCCTATTCTTACCTAATACTAACAGTTTCTAGGTTCTAGTTTACGCTAGTCTAGAATACGTAACTTTTTTAGACAACCTTACTACGTAGAGGTAGAAGGTAAGAAAGAAAGGTAAGTATATAGAGTTAGTAGAGAAGGTAGTAGAGTTAAGGTAGAATGCCTAGTATATTATTATAGAGTTAGTAAAGGATCTAGTAAGTATAGTATAGGTAGTAACTACCTAGCTTAAAGAAGTCTCTACTACTAACGTAATACTACACTAGTACTATATTAGCCTAACTAAGAAAGAGGTATTAGAGAGAAGAAGGATAGTAGAGTTAGTAGAGAATATAGGGGTGTTAACTAGAAAGGTAGTTAAGCTGTAACAAGAGATAGTCTATTAAGGTACTAAAGTTAGACAGGTGTTAGTAACGCTAGCAACTACTCTACCTTCTAAGAAGAAGAGTAGTATTAATAAGCTAGATATTCTAGCTAACAGTAACTCTGTTATAAGTAATATTAAGGGACTATAAGAGGGTTTCCTTATTTATATAGTAAGGAAGGTTCTTTCTTTTATTCTTTCTTTTTTCTTTCTAATGTATAACGCAGTTAGAGGCGTTTTAGCTTTAATAGATTTCCTTTATTCTTTTCTAAATTAAGATATCTTTATACTTACTAAATCTCCTAGCCTTCTTTCTATACTTTAATCTACTTAGTTAGTGCCTTAAAAGGCCTAGGTTAATTAGGGTACTTATTATAGTATAACCTTAGCTTATATAGAGCTTCTATAAAGTTTTCTACAGAATACTAGGTTAGGTCTAGGTTATAGCTAACCTAGCTTATATAGTACTTAAGCTTTTAGCAGATAATCTTACTAGCTAAAATTTCTTAAACCTTCTATTCTTCTACGCCTTAGTTAAGGATATATATAGGTTTTAGGGCTTCTTATCTAGGTAAGAGGTTATTAGAATCCTTATATAAGAGGTTTAGTATAAACAAATTATATATTTTTAAGCCTAGTAGAAGTTTTAAGTAATATAAGTAATCTACCTACTCTAGAACTTTAAAGGGACCCTCCTACTTGTTAGATAGCTTCTAGCTTAGTTACTCTATTTTTTAAGTTCTAGGTAGAAAGATATACCTTGTTATTAATAGTCTAGTTTATAGGGTAATAGTAGCTATTAACTATAGAGCGTATATAGTCTTAAGCGTTCTCTATATTTTCTTTAGCTACCTTCTAGGCGTTATATATATAGGTAGCTAATACTAAGGTATTCTTATAATTAAGTTTCTTAACTAGGTTTATACCTAAATTAGTTCTATTCTAATCCTAACTCTATTTAGGCTTACTACTATAGATAGCTTAGTAAGGCAATATTCTAATTAAGGAATATAGTAGAGTAAGTTAGGCATAATTAATAATTAAGAGAAGCTTAGACTAGTTATCTTAGTAGTATAAGATAAACAGATAAAGTTACTAGTCTATATACTTATTTATAATTTCTGTTTAGTTATTACGTTCTTTATAATAGGCTATAGATAGTTTAACCTTTAAACTTATAATCTAGTAGAATTCTAACTAGAAGGTTAATACAAATTATATTTCTTAGATACTTAAAATAGTGTTAGAAGTATATATAAATTAATATACCTATTATATAAATAAGTTTACTATTCTATATACTATAATAATTTTATAGTATAGAATTATTATAGCTTATATAGTTAAGTAATTAATAATAACTATAATCTAATTATAGCCTAATTTATTCTTAGAGAAGTCTTTAAGGTTAATGTATAGATATTATATTAGCTTATTAGGTATTAGTAAGAGACGTAGGTATCTGTAGAGTTAGGTCTGTTTTAGGTAACCTTAATAATAATAGATATAATTCCGGATATATTGTTTATAAGTAGAACTTATCCCCTTCTAGTAGTACTGTTGTAATAGTAGCTAATAAGTCTTCTTAGCACTAGAATAAGTAGTTAATAGCTAGTTATAGGCCTTTCTAATTAGGTAGGTATATAAGGTAGAGTTAGCTAGTATATATAGTTAATCCTAATAGACTAGAAGTCTGTTATAGATCTAATATAGCAATACTAGAGATAAGCGTTCTTACTTAAAGAACATCTACTTTTCTTTAATAAGGGCTTAGATTAATTTAAGTAAATCTAGGTCTATAATAGGTTATATTAATTAGATAGTAGATATAGCTAGGTTAGTTATAGCTAGGTATTTCTAAGCTAAATTAAAATTAATCTGTTAGTGTAACTGCTGTAGACCTAATAGTACTTAGGATTAGCTATCTTTCTAGGCATATTTAAGGTTTACTAGATCTTACTCCTATTAACTAAGGATATTAGCATACTTATTATTCTTTTCTAGGGTATATTTAATACAGAAGTTAAATAGAGTAAGAGCTTCTGCCTATTATACTTATTAAGTGTTTAGAACTTTAGTAGTTATAAAATTTTAAGGATTAATAGTTAGAGTAGATATAGATCTGTATTGTAGCAGAGGTAAGTTTAGATCTCTACTTATAGAATACTTATAAAATAGTAAATAGTTCCTTATTATATATCTCCTAGATAAGCTTAGCACTAGAGAGTACTTAGCTATAGAAAGCAACTAGGTACTATTTATTATTTAGGTATTGTTAGGATATAACTCCTATAAAAAGTCTATTAGATATATTAGTTTTAATCTTTAAATTATACTTAGGGTTAAAGTAGCAGAGAGTAGATATAGATAATAGTGCCTCTTTTAAGCTTTTAAAACTAGATTAGCATTAAGTAGTCTATTTAAACAGGTTTACTAGGCTTTATAAAGCGATAAGGGGCTTAGCTATATATAAGAATTTAGATATAAATTTTTAATAGAACCTACTAAAGCCTAAGAACAACTTTATACTAGTAATAGTAGTAAAAGAGGTCTTATTTCTTAGGGCTTATACTTTCTTAGAGTCTACTTTAATGTCCTTATTAGTTAGGATATATCCTAGGTATTTAGTACAAGTAACATTAAACTTACTTTTCTTAATATCTACTTATACTCTAGCTAATTAGAGACGTTCTAATACTAGTTTAACGTAGCGCTTATATGCGGCTAGGTCTTTAGAGTAGATAAGAATGTTATCTAGGTACGTAATATAGAAGTTATTAAGGTATTTAATATAAACGTTATTTATATATTGTTAGTACGTAGCTAGTCTATAATCTAAATAGTAGAACCTTATAATTATAGCTGCTATAATAGGTATAAAACGTAGTATACTTCTCTAATATAGAGTGTAAACAGATCCTATTAAAGGCGTTCTAGATATTAAACTTAGTAAAGATTTTAGCTTTTAAGGGTTAGGTAAGTAGCTTATCTATACGCGGTATTAGATAGGAGTCTTTTCTAGTAAGAGTATTAAGTTTATAATAGTTAATATAAATATATAGGCTCCTATTTAGTTTATAAACATAAAGTATTAGTAATAGAAAAGGGCTCTAACTGTAGTTAATCTAATAGTGTTTAAGTTAAATTTACATAAACGTCTTAGTAGCCTTAAGTTTTTTAAGATTTTACTTATACAGGGGCAAATAAGAATTTAGTAATTGTTCTTCTAAGATAATTTTATACTTATAAGGGTAGTATTTTTAAAGGGTTTTAGACTCTTTTTTTACTAAACATATTAGCATATAGGGTATATTTCTCTAGTAATTACTCTCTTAGAAGATAGGCGTTTTGTAGATTGTCTAGGTTAAGATAGTTATTAATAAGGTTGTTAATATTTAATAGACTAGTAGTAAAGAATTTATTCTATAGTTTTTTTTACAGAAAAGTAAAAGAAGTTTCTAGAAATTATAAAATGTTTAATATAAAATAATTTAAAAGTAAGTAATACAACTATAAATATAAAAATTAAGAGAATACTTCTTAAATAAACTATAATAAAGAAATTACAACATAAACTATTTCTAAGTAGATATAGTTTAAGCTATAATATAAGCTGTAGAAGTCTAGTAATACTTATAAGCCTAGTAATAGGTATAATATACCTAATAAACTAAATAAAAATATTACCTAAGCTATACTAGTCCTAACTAAGTTTTTAAAAAGAATAGTAGTTAAGGAATAGAAGGAATACACAAATTATGTAATAAAAACCTTATAGTTAGAAGTAATCTATTATTTATTACACTAGCGCATCTTATACTAGATACATTACTAGCTATTATATAATATTTAAGATTAGTAAGCCTATACTACTAGCAGCGAAAGTATAATAAATTATTCTAAACTAACTTTTATTTACTAGTTAATTCTAGTCTAATATATACTACTACCTTAAGATTAACTACTAATTAAGTACAGCTTTCTACTCCTAGACAGATAGGCAGATAGAGTAACAAAACTAGAAGTTAGAAATATACCTCTATTTATATATAAACTACTAATAGGATAACTAGATAGACCTTCTACTATACGCTAAGTACGCCTATAACTCTAAAGCTTACTCTATCTTTAGAGAATCTCCTATAAAGGTTACCTTTAGTATAGACTCTAAAGGATTTAACAGGATACCTAATAAGTACTAGCTATAAAAACTCTAAACTATCTAGGATAAGAATAAGGCGACACTAGAACTATGCTAGTAAGTTACTAGCTACCTATTAAGCTAGTATAAGATGTAGAAAATAGTAAAAGAGGCCTTAGAGTATATATAAAAAGGTAACGCCTAGTAGTATAATATAAAATAGTCTAAACAACACTTTACTAAGGAAGACTCTGTTCTCCTTTAGGCTAAAAACCTAATAACAAGCTATTCTTCTAAGAAGTTTAACGCTTACTACCTTAGGCTATTTATAGTAATTAAAAAGGTAGGTAAGCTAGCATATAAGCTAAAGCTACCCCTATTAATAGATAGAGTACACCTAGTGTTTAACATATTCCTTCTTAAGCACTAGAGAAAACCTCTAATAAGTAGTAGGTTCTAGCTAGGTCCTATTAGTATACTAGAAGACGTTTTACCTAGTAATAGGTTTAAAGTTAAAGGTATACTGTTATATAGAGATACTACTACCTAGAGAAAAAAGTATAGAGTTAAGTAGCTAAGTTAGCTAAATAAAGTAGCTACCTAGGAACTACTTAAGAACCTAAACTACTGTAATAAGATCTTTTAGGATTATTACTAGTACGCTTAGGTAGGTAATCTATTAATAGTAAGCTATACTACAACTAGCAAACTAGCACTATTAAGGTAAAAGAGAGGATGTCTACAGTAGTCTATATAATAAACCCTACTCTAAAATAGCTAAAGGAAAAGGTAAGAATAGATAGCCCTAGAACTTATGTAACTAGAGGCTAAAGAAGGCCTAGCGTCTATCTAATACATTACTAGTAAAGAACAGCACATTTATAGAAGAGGAGATTTTTATTATTATCTACTAGTCTGTTAAGAAGTATTATAGAAGTAGAGGGCCTTTATAACTATAACTACAGCTTAAGCAGCTCCTCTATAACCCTTAGAAGGGCTTATTTTATAGAAGGGGCTAAAACAGCAACAACTACCTAGAGTAGGTTTAGTTAGAGACGACGAAAACTACTTAGAAGGAGCTAATAAAGCCTAGATAGTAGAAGGCAGGTTAGTACTATAGTAGTACTACTGCTTCTCTACATTATAAGTACTACCTATCTTTTAGAAGTAACTCTTAATTATACTATTAATTATAACGTTATTAGAAAGCTTTATACTAATAGTCCTAACTATAGCTTATAAAAAGTTAGCTCTATATAAGAAGAAGGGGGAGAAAAATACCTAAAATATACTACTTAAGGTTATATAACTAGAAGACCTAATAGGCTTAAGTATACTTAGTCTTATTTAGGCTAGACTTATTAATATAATAGTAAACTATAGTATTATAGGTAATAAAGCTGTTATAATAAGCCTTAGCGTAGTTATAGATAGTCTGCTAGTATACCTATACCTAAGTAATTACGTTATTATTAGTTACCTAGTTATCTTAAGTAACTGTCTTATTATTTATCTTATAGAGGGTATACTTAATTAAGAAATTATATATATTATAGGCTTAATAGAAAACAGGGTTAATCTATAAAAGTTAGTAGGAGTAGAAACTAGGGTAGTGTAAGAAATACTTTAATACACCTCTCTTTTATTAATTAGACGTAGTAGGGATATATACTAAAGTTATCCTTATAAAGCCTATACCTACTAGGCTAACAAAACATATAGAGAAAGGATAAGATAGTACTATTAAGGTTACTCTTAGATAAGGTTATTAAGTACGTAATACTAGTATAGTACTAGTACGGTGCTAGTGTACATAGTAAGTACCTTAGTAAGAACTAGAATACTTAGCTATTATATGTAATCTAGCTAGTAGAAAGGTATAAGAAGCCTTAATAGTAACTATTAAGGCACAACACCTATAATAATAACTAGAAAGACTTACTTATAGAATTTAATTACTATACTACCTATCCCTCTAACTCTTAATAATAATGTTAATAAGTATTCTTTCTAATATGCCTGCTAATAAGATACTTTTATACTTATACTAGAATAAAATAGTAACCTAACTAGAAGGCATAGTATAGTAGGTAACATTAAAACTCTACTACTCTAAAGGCTAGGGTATAGTTTAGGAATTATCTTATTAATTCTAGACTAGGACGTTATTATCTAAATATCTGCTACTCTAAAGGCTAGGGCACAGCCTAGGAATTATCCTGTTAATTCTAGACTAGGACGTTATTATCTAAATATCTGCTACTCTAAAGGCTAGGGCACAGCCTAGGAATTATCCTGTTAATTCTGGACTAGAACGTTACTATCAGACTTATTATTTAGAAGACTAGAAAAACAAGCTTAAAATAAGGCAGGCATTTACTTAACCTAGAAAGGCCTTAGCTAAGAGACTATCTTAGTCTAATTTCTAATGCTTATTATATATATTATCTACATAGTTCTACTTAGCTCTATACCTTAGGGCTAGAGGAATATAAGAGTTAGGTACTAAGCTACTCCTACAGATAGAGTAATTAGAATTACTTTAATTATAAGAAACTATTATCTACTTAATATAATAGACTACTAAGGATTAATGTACACTACTATAGACACCCCTTTAGACTCTTTAGAGACACTATCTTCCCTAATAGAAAATAGCTGTTAGGTTGTTATTCTAATTAACAGAAGGTCTATCTAACTATCCTTTAATAGAAAGGAGGTTATAGGGTTTCTTAATACCTATAACTATATAGTAGAAAACAGAAGATTAAGTAATAAGTAGAAGGTTAGGGTCCTCTCTAACTACTGCTATAATTACTATAGGAGGTTTATTAAACGCTTAAAACTATACGCTTTAGATAATTAGGTTAAGCTTTAGATTACTATAAAGAATTACTAGAAAGACTAAGATACTGCTTAATGTATAGGTAATTAAGTATTTCTTAAAGCCTATATAAAAGAAACCTCTTAAGCCTTTCTTAGACTATTAAACTACTATACTAACTTTATAGTATATAGTAATATATATTAGAAGGATAATTAGATTTTAACCTCTAAGAAAGGATACTACTTCTTCTTAGAACTACTAAAGGTTAATAAAGACCTTGTCCTCTTTAACATATAAAATAAGCTAGACATAAAAAATTAATCTTTATTTATACTAAATAATATTTATAATTCTATAAAAAGGGTGTATAAGCAGCGCTAAGGCTTAAAGAAATCTACGCCTAGAAGGGATAATAAATATACTAAGGAAACCTAGCGCCTTATAAACAGCACTTAGGAGCTAATTAATGCTAAGTCTATTATTACTAAGGCTAAGGATTAACTACCTAGTTAGGGTAGTAAGAACAAAACACCTCTACCTTCTAGTGTTAATAAAGATATTAAAGAGCTTGTCTAGGTAATAGGCGGATAGAAGCTATCTCTAGTAGAGGTTAGCACCCTTATAAACTCTAACAATTCAATAAGAGAAATCCTTTAGTCTCCTACTAATTACGCTTACTTTATTTCTTAAGTAACTAGAGCTAGTGCTACCTAGGGAGGGAATAATAACTCTTACATTACTAACACACCTAGAAACATTAACCTAAGATAAGAAGTAAACTACTTCTAAGGAAGAGAGTATAGTAACTCTTATAATATATATAGAAAGCTAAACTATAGAGCCTATAAGTGTAAGTTATATAGAGCGCTTACCTATATAGAGTAGTATAGTTTCTAACTTAACTTAGATAGTTAATATAGATCCTATTTTAGCTCTACTTACTATTAAATTAAACCTATCTAAGGATCTGTCCTACCTACCTATTAAGTAAATTAGTTAAAATAGAAGATTTAAGAGTACTTTAAAGTTTTATAGGATGTTCTAGACTAGCTAGCCTCTATAGTTAAGCCTACTCTATTTAAAGGTATAGACTTAAGGCCTAGAGAAGTATGTAAAAGTTAGAAGTAATAGTTAACTTAATTTTATAACTATAGAGAGAGAGTAGTATTTATCCTTTATAGTTTCGGATAGGCCTAGATCTAGTTTTTAGATAGGCCTAGATCTAGTTTTAGGTAGACCTAGATCTAGATTTAGATAGGGCTAGATCTGGTTTTTTAGACAGGCTGAGATCTGGTTTTAGATAGGGCTAGATCTGGTTTTAGATTACCCCTTAGTAAAACACTTAGTGTTTTAGATTTATTTTTAGTACTCTTATACTTAGAGTATTATAATCTTATAGTTTTTATTTTTACTTTATCTTACTAGGTTTATTCTAGTATTAGAGAAGAAACCTTAAAAAACGTGTTTTAGCACGATTGCAAGCAAGGTGTTAAAAAGTTAGTTTAGAATAATTTATTACACTAGCGCTGCTAGTACTATAGGTTTACTAATCTTAGATGTTGTGTATTGCTAGTAATGTATCTAGTCTAAGATGCGCTAGTGTAATAAATAATAGGTTAGTCCTAACTAAAAGGTTTTTATTACAAAATTTGTGTATTTCTCTTATTTCTTAACTTCTCTTCTCTTTAGAGACTTAGTTAGGACTAGTAGAGCTTAGGTTGTTTAATATAAAATAATTTAAAAAAGTAAGCAATACAACTACGAATATAAAAACTAATTAAACACTTCTTAAATAAACTATAATAAAGAAATTATAACATAAACTATTTCTAAGTAGATATAGTTAAAGCTATATGTAAAAATTAGAAGTAATAGTTAAAATAAATTAATTTTATAACTATAGAGAAAGGGCTGTATTTATCCTTAATAGTTTTAGATAGGCATAGATCTAGTTTTTAGATAGGCCTAGATCCGGTTTTAGATAGACCTAGATCTGGTTTTAGATAGGCCTAGATCTAGTTTTTTAGACAGGCCTAGATCTAGTTTTAGATAGGGCTAGATCTGGTTTTAGATTACCCCTTAGTAAAACACTTAGTGTTTTAGATTTATTTTTAGTACTCCTATACTTAGAGTATTATAATCTTATAGTTTTTATTTTTACTTTATCTTACTAGGTTTATTCTAGTATTAGAGAAGAAACCTTAAAAAACGTGTTTTAGCACGATTGCAAGCAAGGTGTTAAAAAGTTAGTTTAGAATAATTTATTACACTAGCGCTGCTAGTACTATAGGTTTACTAATCTTAGATGTTGTGTATTGCTAGTAATGTATCTAGTCTAAGATGCGCTAGTGTAATAAATAATAGGTTAGTCCTAACTAAAAGGTTTTTATTACAAAATTTGTGTATTTCTCTTATTTCTTCACTTCTATTCTCTTTAGAGACTTAATTAGGACTAGTAGAGCTTAGGTAATATTTTAATCTAGTTTATTAGGTATGTTATACCTTTTGCTAGGCTTATAAGTATTTCTAAACTTCTATAGATTCTATTTTAGCTTTAAGTATATCTACTTAGAAATAGTTTATATTATAATCTCCTTATTTATAGTTTATTTTAAGAAGTGTTCTCTTAGTTTTTATTTTTATAGTGGTATTAGTTACTTTTTAAATTATTATATTAAACATACCCTCTTAAGCAATATAACTATTTTATAGATTTGGCTTATTAAATAAAGTAGAAAAGGTAGGTGTATTTAATGCTTTTATAATTATATCTACTAATTATTCTTTAGTAGGTATATAGTTTAGATCTATTATCCCTTCTAGAATTTTTTCTCTTATAAAGTAATATTGTATATCTATATACTTAGTTTTAGAGTAGTATTCTAGGCTATTTACTAGTGTAATAGCAGGTTAATTATCACTAAATAGATAGAATTTTTCTTCTTTTAGATTTAGAAGTTTATTAATATCTAGTTATCTATAGATACTTATTAAATAGGTATATTCTTTAATAGCTTCTTTTAGAGCTATATACTCTGCTTTATAGCTACTTAGAGAAGTTAATTTTTATAGTTTACTAGACTAGCTAATAGAGGTGTTATCAAACATTAATATATATCTAGTTGTACTTTTTCTAGTAGTTAAATTACTACCTAAATCTGCATCTGTGTACCTAAGTAATAAGAGTGCTAATTGTAATTAGAAAAATAATCTATTTTCTTTTATGTAATTTAGGTATTTAAAAATCATATTAACTGCTATAAAGTGTTCTTTAGTAGGGTTAGATATATGTCTTACGCAGCTATATATACTAAATACTAGATCTAGTCTAGTATAGGTAGTTAAGTATATTAAACTACCTATATATTACTAGTATAGTTTTATATCTTCTAAAGTTACTAATTCTTTATTCTTTTATAACTTAATACTAGCTTCTGCTAGTATACTAACAGGATTTAAATCTAGCTTATTACATTTTACTAGTATATCCTTAATATACTTAGTTTGTTTTAAGTAAATAGGTCTTCTTACTCTATCTCTTATTATCTCCATCCCTAGAAAATATTTTGCTTCTCCTAGATTACTTAGTTCTAGTAGCCTTACTAGATTTATTTTTAGTTCTTTTATAAGTTTAATATTATTTTCTTTTATAAGAATATTATCTATATAGATTATTAGATAGATATCTATCTTCTCTTTTATAAAGATACCTTATTCTATACATATAGGCTGTAAATCTAGTTTACTTAGAATAGTTTTTAGGTATGTATACTAGACTCTAGGTGCTTATTTTAATCTATAAATTACCTTATTTAATTTATAAACCTTAGTCTTATCTTCTAAAAAGCCTATAGGTTGTTGTATATATATCTACATCTATAGGTACGTATAGAAAAGCGTTTTTAAAATCTAGCTACATTATTTCTAGATCTAGAAATACTGCTATAAATAGTAGAAATCTTATAATCTCTATTCTTGTTGTATTTACAAAGGTTTCTAGGTAGTCTAGTCTATAGATTTAGCTAAACCCTTTAATAACCTATCTTACTTTATATTTAATAATGTTGTTATTAGAGTCCTCCTTAATCTTAAACACCTAGCGTCCCTTTAGTGCTGTTCTATTTTTAGGTAGCTCTACTAGTAACTAGGTATTAAATTCTTTTAGTTAATTAAACTCTAGTTTACAAGCTTCTAGCTATTCCTTTTTATTCTCTAAATTAATTGCTTTAAAGTAGGTACTTAGCTCTAAATTAGTATTACTAGTTATAAATACTAATTTATCTTTAGAGTTACTATAGTAGTTGTTAATATTACTATTAGTTTACTCTTAGTTTTATATACTATTAGAGTTACTAGGTAGACTATCTACTCTAGTACTTTAGTTATTATTCTTATAGGAGAACTCTTAATAACTTCTTTTTTTATTACTAAGTTCTTTATTAAAGTCTATTATAATTGTATCTTGGTTTTTAATACTATTATTAAATTTTCCTTCTAGGATTATAGCATCTCTTGTTTGTATAATCCTCTTAGATAAATTATCTAAGATATAGTAATTATATTAGTTAAAACCTATAAGAATTCCTTTCTTAGCTCTAGGCTCTAGCTTTATAAGGCCTATTAAGTTATCCTTATAGTATGCTATAGAGCCCTAAATACTTAGATAATTTAGATTAGGCTTTTTATTATAGAGCTTTTTAAATAGTAATATAGATAAATAGAAGTGTAGAGTTATATTATATATATAAATAGCTGTTTTAACTACCTCTACCTAGTATAGAAGATCTATATTAGTATTTAATAGTAATACTCTAGTTGTTTCTATAATAGTTTAATTAATTCTCTCTATTAAACGATTCTGTTCTAGCGTATAGGGGCTTGAAAATTAATAAATAATACTATTTTTAATAGTAAATCTGTTAAATGGAGAGTTATTAAATTCTTTACTATTATCTAATCCTATTATCTTAATAGATAGATTGAATTAGTTTTCTACTTTTAGTTTATATTCTTTAAATAATTCTAGAGCCTCTAATATTTGTTTTAAGAGCTTAAAGTTTGTAAAAATTAGAAGTAATAGTTAAATTAATTAATTTTATAACTATAGAGAGAGAGCTGTATTTATCCTTTATAGTTTTAAATAGGCCTAGATCTAGATTTTAGATAGGCCTAGATCTAGTTTTAGGTAGACCTAGATCTAGTTTTAGATAGGCCTAGATCTAGTTTTAGATAGGCCTAGATCTAGTTTTTTAGACAGGCCTAGATCTAGTTTTAGATAGGGCTAGATCTGGTTTTAGATTACCCCTTAGTAAAACACTTAGTGTTTTAGATTTATTCTTAGTACTCTTATACTTAGAGTATTATAATCTTATAGTTTTTATTTTTACTTTATCTTACTAGGTTTATTCTAGTATTAGAGAAGAAACCTTAAAAAACGCGTTTTAGCACGATTGCAAGCAAGATGTTAAAAAGTTAGTTTAGAATAATTTATTACACTAGCGCTGCTAGTACTATAGGCTTACTAATCTTAGATATTGTGTATTGCTAGTAATGTATCTAGTCTAAGATACGCTAGTGTAATAAATAATAGGTTACTTCTAACTAAAAGGTTTTTATTTTAAAATTTGTGTATTTCTCTTATTTCTTAACTTCTATTCTCTTTAGAGACTTAATTAGGACTAGTAGAGCTTAGGTAATATTTTAATCTAGTTTATTAGGTGTTTTATACCTTTTACTAGGCTTATAAGTATTTCTAAACTTCTATAGATTCTATTATAGCTTTAAGTATATCTACTTAGAAATAGTTTATATTATAATCTCCTTATTTATAGTTTATTTTAAGAAGTGTTCTCTTAGTTTTTATTTTTATAGTGGTATTAGTTACTTTTTAAATTATTATATTAAACATACCCTCTTAAGCAATATAACTATTTTATAGATTTGGCTTATTAAATAAAGTAGAAAAGGTAGGTGTATTTAATGCTTTTATAATTATATCTACTAATTATTCTTTAGTAGGTATATAGTTTAGATCTATTATCTCTTTTAGAATCTTTTCTCTTATAAAGTAATATTGTATATCTATATACTTAGTTTTAGAGTAGTGTTCTAGGCTATTTACTAGTGTAATAGCAGGTTAATTATCACTAAATAGATAGAATTTTTCTTCTTTTAGATTTAGAAGTTTATTAATATCTAGTTATCTATAGATACTTATTAAATAGGTATATTCTTTAATAGCTTCTTTTAGAGCTATATACCCTGCTTTATAGCTACTTAGAGAAGTTAATTTTTATAGTTTACTAGACTAGCTAATAGAGGTGTTATTAAACATAAATATATATCTAATTATACTTTTTCTAGTAGTTAAATTACTACCTTAATCTGCATCTGTATACCTAAGTAATAAGGTTACTAATTGTAATTAGAAAAATAATCTATTTTCTTTTATGTAATTTCTGTATTTTAAAATCCTATTAACTACTATAAAGTATTCTTTAGTAGGGTTAGACATCTGTCTTACACAGCTATATATACTAAATACTAGATCTAGTCTAGTATAGGTAGTTAAGTATATTAAACTACCTATATATTACTAGTATAGTTTTATATCTTCTAAAGTTACTTATTCTTTATTCTTTTAAAACTTAACACTAGCTTCTGCTAATTTACTAATAGGATTTAAATCTAGCTTATTATACTTTACTAGTATATCCTTAATATACTTAGTTTGTTTTAAGTAAATTAATCTTCTTACTCTATCTCTTATTATCTCTATCCCTAGAAAATATTTTACTTCTCCTAGATTACTTAGTTCTAGGAGCCTTACTAGATTTATTTTTAGTTCTTTTATAAGTTTTATGTTATTTTCTATTATAAGAACATTGTCTATATAGATTATTAGATAGATATCTATCTTCTTATTTATAAAGATACCTTATTCTATAAATATAGGCTTAAAATCTAGTTTACTTAGAATAGTTTTTAGGTATATATACTAGGCTCTAGGTGCTTGTTTTAATCTATAAATTTCCTTATTTAATTTATAAACCTTAGTCTTATCTTCTAAAAGCCTATAGGTTGTTGTATATATATCTACATCTATAGGTACGTATAGAAAAGCGTTTTTAAAATCTAGCTGTATTATTTCTAGATCTAGAAATACTGCTATAAATAGTAGAAGTCTTATAATCTCTATTCTTGTTGTATTTACAAAGGTTTCTAGGTAGTCTAGTCTATAGATTTAGCTAAACCCTTTAATAACCTATCTTACTTTATATTTAATAATGTTGTTATTAGAGTCCTCCTTAATCTTAAACACCTAGCGTCCCTTTAGTGTTGTTCTATTTTTAGGTAGCTCTACTAGTAACTAGGTATTTTATTCTTTTAGTTAATTAAACTCTAGTTTACAAGCTTCTAGCTATTCCTTTTTATTCTCTAAATTTATTGCTTTAAAGTAGGTACTTAGCTCTAAATTAGTATTACTAGTTATAAATACTAATTTATCCTTAGAGTTACTATAGTAGTTGTTAATATTACTATTAGTTTAATCTTAGTTTTATGTGCTATTAGAGTTACTAGGTAGACTATCTACTCTAGTACTTTAGTTATTATTCTTATAGGAGAACTCTTAATAACTTCTTTTATTATTAGTAAGTTCTTTATTAAAGTCTATTATAATTATATCTTAGTTTTTAAAACTATTATTAAATTTTCCTTCTAGGATTGTAGCATCTCTTGTTTATATAATCCTCTTAGATAAATTATCTAAGATATAGTAATAATATTAGTTAACGTACTCTACGGGTAAGCGGATTAAACGGGTAAGCGGATCACTCTGCTAAGACAACACTAAATTTCTACCCTATTATAGCTCGTATTAGCCTACTTTAGCCTTGTATACAGTAGTGCAGTACATAATATTATTTAGAAACATCTTCTACAGCCTTCTTATATATATGCGAGTTATATCTAACATTGTAGCACTTTGTATAGCGTCTTTAGGTTACTTCTCCTCCTTTAGCGCGCACTTGCTTCTTTGCCTTCTTACCATCACCACGCGCCCTAAACTCAGTTAGAGTAGTTAATTAAAGGCCTTCCTTAGCTGTTAGGACTCCCTCCTGCTGTAATTGCTTTCTTTTATGCGATTTACGTTGTGTAGCAGCCTTATTTACTGCTTAAAGCCTAGTAATCTCCCTTTAAGCTAACACTAGCTTGTGCGCTACTATAGCTGCGCCTTTAGCAAGCTTTATAAAGGCCTTAACTATTAAAGTTAGTAAGCTGCTTGCATGCCTTTAAATCCTCTCTTAAACCAGCGTTAATTGCGACCCTAATTGCAGGGTAGTGCTTAGGGTTTAGGACTGCTAGGGCTTATCTTCTACAGTAGGTAGCGGTAGGGTACGTAGGCGGACATTAAGACCCATTATAACCCGTTCTAGGTTAAGGGGGACTATTCCAGCGCCTTAGAAGCCTTCTTAGATATTACTAGAAGTAAATGTCTCCTTATAGGCGTCTATAAAGTATAGTAGAAACTTAGTTTTAGTAATATAAGTAATGTAGTTGTGTATAAGATTCTTAGCTTAGCGCCTATATACCTTCTTTAGAGGGGCAAAATAACCTATATCTAGTAGTTATAAGAGGTAAGATAAGTATAGAGGCATACATAGTATAACAATCTTTGCTTCCTTACAGTATTGTTAGAAGTTAAGGGAGTTGTAGCTCTTGTGGCTGTTAATAAGGAGTAGCTAGTGTACTCCTTAGGTGCGCGTCTTTATATAGGCATTAAAGTGCTTTAACTAGTCTAGACTAAGCTTGTTAGTAGTCTATCTGTTCTTAGAGACTCTAATAACCCAGTTATAGGGCAGATTGTCCTCTTTATACTAGGCAGAGAGGTAGTTACGGCCTTTAAAGATAATAAAGGGTAGAATAGCCTACTCTATGCTATTAATGCCCTGTATAACCGTTATCTACTCTTAATTGCCCTACTACACTGCCTTTGGCTGTTCTTAACGCTCTAAGCCTGTAACAACTGCTCCTGTTAATATCTAGCCTATTATAAAGCCTGTCTTATTAAAGTTGTACGTGTTATTGTTCTAGATACTATACTTAGCTTTAACATTCGCTATAAGCCTAAACCAGCCCCTAATAATCTCTAGATCCTTACAGAGGGCTCTCTTATAGTCGTACTTGCGATTAAACCTTACTTTAAGGTTAGGGCGGCGCTTAATAAACGTGTTAGGCTAGTTTATGCCAATATAGCCTATATTGCGCTTAGCACGTAAAGAATTAGCTATATTAGCTATAGCAGCCAGCTAAGAGGCAAATCCTTGTACATCTAGCTTAAGGATGTACTTAGTAATCACGTCCTTCTTAGTCTAGTCTATAATCTGTTAAACTGGCGTACAATTAGCTTGTGTAGGTTGTTCTGTGTATTAAGCGTATAGTGTGCTGTAAGGCGCATTATATATAGCTGCAGCGCGTTATAGGGTAAGCGTTGCGTCTTGTTTAATTGCCTAGAGCGCAAGCTGTATCGCAGCTTCTCTTAAGGGCGTAGATTAATGTTGTTGTTGAGGCATTGCGTGGTAAGGTGGAGGTTTAGTGTGGTCTTGGCAGAGTGATCCGCTTACCCGTTTAATCCGCTTACCTGTAGAGTACGTTAAAACCTATAAGAATTTCTTTCTTAGCTCTAGGCTCTAGCTTTAAAAGGCCTAATAATTTATCCTTATAGTATGCTATAGAGCCCTAAATCCTTAGATTATCTAGATTAGGCTTTTTATTATAGAGCTTTTTAAATAGTAATATAGATAAATAGAAGTGTAGAGTTATATTATATATATAAACAGCTGTTTTAACTACCTCTACCTAGTATAGAAGATCTATATTAGTATTTAATAGTAATACTCTAGTTGTTTCTATAATAGTTTAATTAATTCTCTCTATTAAACTATTTTGTTCTAGCGTATAGGGGCTTAAAATTTAATAAAGAATACTATTTTTAATAGTAAATCTCTTAAATAGAGAATTATTAAATTCTTTACCATTATCTAATCCTATTATCTTAATAGATAGATTAGATTAGTTTTCTACTTTTAGTATTTATTCTTTAAATAATTCTAGGGCCTCTAACTTTTGTTTTAAGAGCTTAAAGTATAGTTCCCTAGTAGCACTATCTAGGAAAAAGATAATATATCTATATCCTACTTTTAATCTAGAGGTTATAGGTCTGTAAATATCTATTACTACTTTTTATAGATAAATAGTAGGTTTATCTATTATTACTCTTAATTTATTATTAGTTTGTTTTGCCTGTATACAGGCTACACAGTTAAAATTATAATTTTATAGTATTTTAATATTAAGTAGTTTACTTATAGTATCTACACTTTTATATCTAAATCTATTATAATATAGTTCTAGCTTTTCCATAGTAGATCTGTTAGGATCTAAGTAGAGTATATAGTTCTTATAGTTTAAATTATCTATAGAGCTATCTTTAATAATAATCTTATTTATAAGGTCTAGTATATACATATTATAAGCGTACTTAGCTTTACTAACTAGATTATCTCTTATTAAGATAGCTTCTTCCTTTGTAAAGTTTGCCTTAAAGTCTTTTTCTATTAATTTTTAAATAGAAAAAAGGTTTATAGAGAAGCTTAGTATAAAGAGGTAATTATTTAGTATAATTTTTATATTATTTACTATAAAGCATAACTTTCTAATAGCTACAGCATTAATAGTAGTCTTATTACCCTAGCCCAATTTAGTTACTTTATCTACTAAACTACCTTCTAAAAACAGTAACCTATTACATATTAAATGCTAAGTACTTCCTAAATCTAGTATTAAGTTAGCTTTAGTTAAACTAAACTATAGGTTATTATTATAAAATACCTTATTATCTAACTCCCCTAGTAAATCTAGATCTATTTAATCTAGAGATAAGAGAGCTTAATCTTATTCTTTTTTAACCCTTTTTTCTGCTATATTTTTAGCTAGATTAATTAATTGTTTAATAGAATTATAGGTATATCTATTTTAAACTAGTTAGGTTTCTTTTCTAGACTAAGAAACTAGTAACTACTTATTTAATACGTATTTACTTTATATTTATTATAATAGCGTTACTTTATAACCTTATTCTTTTAGTATAGTTTGTGTTTTGTTTAGTATAGTACTTTTTTAGTACTTATTTAGCAACAGGATTTATTAATTAAATTAGAAAATAGTGTTTCTATATTTATTTTATCTAAATTCTAACAAAAGGATTAGGTAATAATAGTAACAAATCCCTTGTAATTTAGAGTTAGATTGTTAAGGACATAAGCAAGTACTGCTTACTTAGGTAATTAAATTCCTTTTAAGCTTAAATTATTATTAAGATATTTAATTTTGCTTAGGAAATTTTCTATTAAATCGAAGTTCTGGAGATAGGATTTAAAGAATTCTTTTAATAGAAGAAATTTAGCTGTAAATCCTTTTAGAGAGTATAGATTTACTAGTATAATTTAGCAATGTATAGCAGTAGTACACTTTTAAATTTATATCCTAGGGCCTTTTTTATAACTAAGTATAATATATACTTTTACCTTTCTGTCTATAGTAGTTAGAATAATAATAGGATTATTATTATTATTGTAGATAGCGTTATAGAGATCCTTAGTAGTAAGAATAGCTATTATTTAGTTACTCTAGAATTTGTAATTAGCTTAGCTAGAGAGCTTTTTAATTTTAAGAGAATCTAATATTTTAATTGTAAATATGTGCTGTTTTTAACTTAAAGAGGTGTTAATTTAAGAAACAATTAGTTTAATTAAGAAATAATTAGTTTAGATGTTGTTTAGGTAATAGTGCGCTAGGCTTATTACCTATAAAAATTAGAAGTAATAATTAAATTAATTAATTTTATAACTATAGAGAGAGGGCTGTATTTATCCTTTATAGTTTCGGATAGGCCTAGATCTAGTTTTTAGATAGGCCTAGATCCGGTTTTAGGTAGACCTAGATCTAGTTTTAGATAGACCTAGATCCGGTTTTAGATAGGCCTAGATCTGGTTTTTTAGACAGGCCTAGATCTAGTTTCAGATAGGGCTAGATCTGGTTTTAGATTACCTCTTAGTAAAACACTTAGTGTTTTAGATTTATTTTTAGTACTCTTATACTTAGAGTATTATATTATATAAAAATTAGAAGTAATAGTTAAATTAATTAATTTTATAACTATAGAGAGAGGGCTGTATTTATCCTTTATAGTTTTAGATAGGCCTAGATCCGGTTTTTAGGTAGACCTAGATCTAGTTTCGGATAGGCCTAGATCTGGTTTTAGATAGGCCTAGATCTAGTTTTTTAGACAGGCCTAGATCTAGTTTTAAATAGAGCTAGATTCGGTTCTAGATTACCCCTTATTAAAACACTTAGTGTTTTAGATTTATTTTTAGTACTCTTATACTTAGAGTATTGTAATCTTATAGTTTTTATTTTTACTTTATCTTACTAGGTTTATTCTAGTATTAGAGAAGAAACCTTAAAAATCGCGTTTTGGCACGATTGCAAGCAAGGTGTTAAAAAGTTATTTTAGAATAATTTATTACACTAGCGCTGCTAGTACTATAGGCTTACTAATCTTATATATTATGTATTAGCTAGTAATGTATCTAGTCTAAGATTCGATAGTGTAATAAATAATAGGTTACTCCTAACTAAAAGGTTTTTATTACAAATTTTGTGTATTTCTCCTATTTCTTAACTTCTTAATAGAAGCTATAGAAGTCTAGAAATACTTAGAAGCCTAGTAAATAGGTATAACACACCTAATAAACTATATTAAAATATTACCTAAGCTCTACTAGTCCTAACTAAGTCTCTAAAGAGAATAGAAGTTAAGGAATAGAAGAAATACACAAATTTTGTAATAAAAACCTTTTAGTTAGGAGTAACCTATTATTTATTACACTAGCGCATCTTAGGCTAGATATAGTACTAGCAATACACAATATCCAAGATTAGTAAGCCTATAGTACTAGCAGCGCTAGTGTAATAAATTATTCTAAACTAACTTTTTAACATCTTGCTTGCAATCGTGCTAAAACGTGTTTTTTAAGGTTTCTTCTCTAATACTAGAATAAACCTAGTAAGAATAAGTATAAATAAAAACTATAAGATTATAAAACTCTAAGTATAAGAGTACTTAAAATTAATCTAAAACACTAAGTGTTTTACTAAGAGGTAATCTAAAACCAGATCTAGCCCTATCTAAAACTAGATCTAGGCCCGTCTAAAAAATTAGATCTAGGCCTATCTAAAACTAGATCTAGGCCTATCCGAAACCGGATCTAGGTCTACCTAAAACTAGATCTAGGCCTATCTAAAAACTAGATCTAGGCCTATCTAAAACTATAATTAATAAATACAGCTCTCTCTCTAGTAACAAAACTAATTCAACTATTACTTCTAATTTTTACATAGGTAATATTTTAATTTAGTTTATTAGGTGTGTTATACCTATTACTAGTCTTATAAGTATTTCTAGACTTCTATAGCTTCTATTATAGCTTTAACTATATCTACTTAGAATTAGTTTATATTATAATTTCTTTATTATAGTTTATTTAAGAAGTGTTCTCTTAGTTTTTATAGTTGTATTACTTACTTTTTTAAATTATATTATATTAAATAGAGTAATATATAGATCTAGGCTAGGCCTAGATATATAGAAAAAGGTATTAAGAGTATTAGTATACTAACTATAATAGATAATTATAAGCTAGACTGTAAGTTATTAGACTCTTTATAGAATTTCTAAATCCTTAATAATAACTATTACAAAGTTTATAGTCTTAATTATACTAATAACAGGAATATTATACTAGAGGTATATAATGTTAAAGATAGCTCCTTCTTAACTATAGTAACTAGGTTAGATAAGGCACGTAACTACTAAGTTAATACTATTATAAAAAGAGCTTAGAGAGCTACAGTTAGAAAGGAAAGACCTTTAACTTTTAAATAAGCTACTGTTAAGCAAGTATATAATAATGCTAGAGATAAGTTAGTAGTAGATATTAAAGACTTGTTAGGGTTAGGCCCTTTACTAATAGAGGGTAACTAAATAATACTCTTTACTAGTTAGCCTTATAGTTAGCTATATACTCTTATTAAACTACTATTTTAAGAGAAGGTATTAGAAACTATTTTACTATTAAATTAATAAAAGAGGAGGTATTTAATAACAGGCTTAGATAACAGAATAGCAGACCTACTTAAACTATCTAAAACTAAGATTCTAACTGCAGTTTTCTGTTGCAAAGTAAAGAGGATTACTATTAGAGACTTAGTCTCCTAAGGTTATATCTAAGTAATATTTTAGAAGCTTTTAAAAAAGTTAGACTCTAACCTAATAGTTAGTAGGAGTATTAACGTAGCAACCCTAGGGGCGAGAGGTTCTAACTAATTAGGAGTTAAAAGGTCTTACTAGTTAACTACTAATTAGCTAGAAGTTATAAGGGTCTGTACTAGCGCTAAGTTTAGCTAAAATTATTCTGCAATTGTAAACAGTAAGCCTTAATACTTTAATATTAGATTAGAAAGAAATGCTTATAGGAGCTATTAAGTAGAAGTATATAGAGATATATAGAATAATAAAGATTCTCTATATAAGCTAGCTAAAACTATAGAAACTACTAGGTTAGAGAAGCTAGTATACTAAGACTTACTAATATACTAGGCTTATATTAAATTATTTATAGTTAGCTATTTAATTAATACTAGAGCTTAAATAAATTTAATAAGGTTTAGTACTTCTTAAGCACTAGAAATAGTGTACAAAGAAATAACATACCTAATAGAGAAAGAAAAGAGCGTTTTTATAGCTAATAGTAGTATAGATCTATTTATTAGAATATTATAGAATATTCTAGTCTAGATTAAAGAAGTTAGAACCTTAACACACTTTATACTTATAAGGAACCTACCTAGATTAGTTATTCTTAGAATACTATACTGCTTATTAGTAAGACTAGCTATATAATATAACGTGTTTAGAAGAACTATATACTGTATTATATCTAATAATAGTAGAAGAAATATAAACTTTATTACTATAGACCTATCTTCTTACTACTCTACTCTAGTTAAGTATAACTAGGGTAAGAGAAAAGTTAGGGGAACTTCTTAATTAGGTTAGGATATTCTAATACTAGTAAAGACCTAATAACACTAAAGTTCTGTTACTTAGTAGAAGTAAACTATAACTTTCTACGTATAACTATAGATTTAGGAATCTTAAAAGGCCTAAGTAGTTTTATCTTTACACAGAATAATGCTAGCAGTCTCTAATAGATCTCTAAGGGAGGGGACCCTAGGCACGTACATGCAAATAAGGACTTTCTTATCTTACTATCCTAAATAAACTTATAATTTATTTAGGATAAGGGGTTAGTATAATATAGTTAAAAACTAAGAAGTTAATATACTCTATAAACAAGTAGAAGTAAGAGTTAAACCTATTAACAATCTATAATCTAATAAACCTATAGAACTTAGTTAGAAGGCCTAGAATAAAGTTGTATATAAATAATAGTAGCTAATACTTAGTTTAAGACTATATAATATTAGGTCTTTAATTACTTATTTAAAAGGTAATATGCCCCTTTCTAAAGAGGAAAAAGGCTTACTCCTTAGAGAATAAGAGATTAGAAGTTTAGTAATACTCTATTTCTAGTAGAGATAGCACTCTTTAAGGAAATAATCCTAAATAGAGAAGTAGCTATAGCTTTTACCTTTTCTAAATCTAAGTAAATTTAAAAGGAGGTTTCTTCTTTCTACTAAAATAGAATAATCCTATTTAAAGCTTAGTAGGTTAAGACCTTCCCTATTATAAGAAGCTTAGAAGGAGAACTTATTAAAATATTAAATAACAGGCTAGAGTAAGGAATATTTAAGTAATGTAACAGCTAATATAGAAACCTATAGCATTTATTATCTAATAAAGAGAGTATATTTTAGTTTATTAATAACGCCTAATATATAAATAAAGTCTCTATCTCTAAGATATAGGAACCCTACTAACTACAGATAAGTTCTCTAAGAGGTTTACTAGTAATAAGATTATATTACTTATAGACTTCTTCTCTAGTTATAACTAGATAATACTAGATAAAGATAGTAAAGATATAACAGTAGTTATAACACTAATTAGCCTTTTATAATTATATACCCTAGTTTAAGAGGCTACTAACTTAGTAGCTGTCTTTTAAAGAATTATAACAAAGATTCTTAAGGATTACTAGCTAGAAACACTCCCTTTCCTTAACAACGTTACTAGTAGTAGCCTAAAGACAGATTATAATAGTAAGAAGGCTTTACCTAGTGTTTAGTAATATATACTTAAGTATATCTAGTAACTAGATATAGTTTTTATAGATGTAGAAAGAGCTAGTAGTATAGTATTAGGGCTTAAATACTACTAGGGATATAATTAATTAGAGGTAGTTAGTTATAAAGTGTCTATAGAACGATAATATCTAGCATAAAGATAAGTTAATAAAATTATAAATTAGCTATAGTGTTAGAACCTAAAGAAGGTCTAATTATCTATAGGAATTGTAGTGTACTACTATATCTAAATACCCTTATTTACCTTAAAGGCAAAACTATTATTCTAGTTATTAAAGAACAACGTAGTATAGCAATAGGGCAACGTAGAATAGAGCTTAATATTACTCCTAAAAAAGTATATTATTAACGTACGTACGCTTATAACAATAATTATAAAAATACTAGTTAAGTATTTCTCTTATTTAATGTAAGTAATATAGGCGTAGGAGTATACCTTAAATAGATAGGCCTAGATAGAAAACAACACCTATATAGGTTTAAAAGCACTATCTAGTCTAAGGTAGAAAGTAGGTAGTACTTAACAGAGCTTAAATATAAGGTAGTTATTTAGGCACTTAAGAAGTTTAGTATGTAGCTATATAGTATACACTTTATTATTAAAATAGATTTCTAGACCTTAATTACCTAACTAAATAGGTTGTTGTTAGACCTTCTAGGCTTAGTTATAACTAGGTAGCTTGCTGTAATTCTACTTTAGAACTTTAAAATATACTATGTACTAGGAAAGAAGAACGTAATTATAGACGCACTATTAAGATACCTAAAGCTAGAAGGGTAAGAGAACCTAGATAAGCCTAAATCTAATATTAAAGAGTTTAATAAAAACCTAATAGTAAATGTAGTGTTAGGTTACTAGGTTAATATAAGAACTACCTAGATTCTAAGACAGGAATACTCTTATAAATTAGAGGACATTACTATGTTCCTATACTCTCTTAAGACCCTAGTTAGGTTAAGTAGGAAAGGGTATAGAGCTTAAAAGAAGAGAGCTATAAACTTCTTTAAGAGGGACAGCTACTTATTCTTAAAAATATTAAGAAATATTACTATTAGGTAAGTAGTTAACAATATAGATATCTAAACAGCAGTGATATAGAACATCTACTAAACTATTAGCTATAAAGATTTAAACACAGTATTCTTAATAGTCTCTTAATAATAATACTACTAGCTTAATATATATAGGAGTGTTAAGAAGAGAATCTCTACGTGTAAAGATTACTAACTTAGAGTAACTAAGATTATAAAGAATATACTAACTAGTACCTACTTCTATATACTATAGAAGTTAGTTACTATTAACATTATATATATACTAATAAGTAGAGGCTTCTAGTACCTAGTTACAGCTAGAGAATACTTAAGTAGGTAGTGTTACGATCTATAGAATATAGGAAGGACATAAGCTAATTATAGTATATAGGGTATAGTAATTATAATAATTTATTAAGTTTAGTGTAAGTAAGTATAATAGTGTTAATACCTAGTAAGAGGCTAAGGATTACGTAATAGGATTAGGCTAAGTATAATTAGTACGATTAGTAATTAGTATAATTAGTAATTAGTGTAATTAGAGGATTCTAAACACTAATTAGTCTATATTACTACTACTATTATTAAAGTATATAGTTAGTAGGAACACAACCCTTATAGTTCGTGTTTAACCTTATTAATTAAGTTTATCTTTAGAATCTTAACCTATACTTAAACTAGATAGTCTACTCTATACTATTTAGTACACCCTATCTTTATAAGCTTTGCTTAGCTAATAACCCTAACTAATCTACTAGTACTTATCCCTAAGAACTAATAGAATTAGTGCTTATAGTCTTTAACTAAAGTACAACTTTAACATTTTAAACACCCCTAAGATAAGTACTATTAGATCCTATGCTACCCCTAGTAACTCTACGTCTAGTAACGTTAATATAGATATAACTGTTACTACTAGTACTATAAATATTAATAAGCCTAACCTTTATTATAGAGATTATAGTAAGCTTAATAACTAGCTTATATAGTAGGACCTAATCTTTACCTTTTAAGGTAAGAAGGTTTCTAAGGCTAAATAAGTAGTCCTTACAGCTAGCTATATGCGTAGTAAAGCGTTTACCTAGATTAAGCCCTTTATATAGTAGTACTAAGCTAGTAAGGCTCTAAATAATATAGATAAATAGATAAAAGACTTTAACCTTTTTAAAGTGTGAAAATTAGAAGTAATAGTTGTGGAAGTAATAGTTGAAATTAATTAATTTTGTAACTATAGAGAGAGAGCAGTATTTATTCTTTATAGTTTCGGATAGGCCTAGATCCGGTTTTTAGATAGTCTTAGATCTAGATTTAGGTAGACCTAGATCCGGTTTCGGATAGGCCTAGATCTAGTTTTTTAGATAGGCCTAAATCTTGTTTTAGATAGGGTTAGATCCGGTTTTAGATCACCCCTTAGTAAAACACTTAGTGTTTTAGATTTAGTTTTAGTACTCTTATACCTAGAGTATTATAATCTTAAAGTTTTTATCTGTACTTAGTCTTACTAGGTTTATTCTAGTATTAGAGAAGAAGCCTTAAAAAACCCGTTTTGGCACCGTTGCAAGCAAGGTGTTAAAAAGTCAGTTTAGAATAATTTATTACACTAGCGCTGCTAGTAGTATAGGCTTACTAAACTTAAATATTATATATTAGCTAGTAATGTATCTAGTCTAAGATGCGCTAGTGTAATAAATAATAGGTTACTCCTAATTATAACGTTTTTATTACAAAAAATTTGTATTTCTTCTATTCCTTAACTTCTATTCTCTTTAGAGACTTAGTTAGGACTTATAGAGCTTAGGTAATATTTTAATTTAGTTTATAAGGTGTGTTATACCTATTACTAGTCTTATAAGTATTTCTAGACTTTTATAGCTTCTATTATAGCTTTAACTATATCTACTTAGAATTATTTTATATTATAATTTCTTTGTTATAGTTCATTTAAGAAGTGTTCTCTTAGTTTTTATATTTGTAGTTATATTACTTACCTTTTTAAATTATTTTATATAAAACATAAAAAAACAATTAAGCTAATCTTTAGAGTCTCTAACAAACTATACATTGCTTAATATAACATTTAGAAAATTAGATTAAATAAGTTAGCTGCTAACTACGCTGCAGAGTGTAAGTAGCTTACTACTAATACTAACTAGGATAATACTACCCTAATTACTATGTTTTAATAAGGATGAAAGCCTAAGGTTAAGAAAGAACTTATACGTACTAGCGTAAGTATAAAAACCCTTAATAAGCTTATTAATACTACTATTAATATTAACGTACAACTCTGTAAACTTTAGTAAGAACTTTAAGATAACCCTAGAGCACGTACTACTGTTATTGCTACTAATAGGCTGCTACTAAGGAACTAGTAGCGTAAAAATTAAATTAAGAATAGTAAGGAGGCTGTAATTAGCTAAATATAAGTTGTTGCACCTATAGTAACACTTAGAGTAGATACTACAGACCTAAAGTAATAGACCTCTTAAACCTTAATAAGGGACTACTAAAGTAATAGAATAAAAAGCCTAAGGGGGGTAACTAATATAGAGGTAGTAGGGACTACTATAACTGTAGTAAGCTAGGCTACTTTACTAGAGACTACTAAATAAAACAGGTTTACTACTAGTTAAATGTACGTACCTATAATTATAATAATATAGATACTAGTAAATAGAAAATTTATACTAATAATATAGAACAACTACTAGAAGACCTAGATTCTAGTCTAGAAAACAATAATAACTGTATTATACCTCTAATTTATATAGTAATACTCTACTAGAACACCTAGACAGGTAAAGAAATAGAGTACTACTCTAATAACAACTAGTAAAAGATAGACAACCTACTAGACACCTTAGGATAAGAGTTTAACTAAATTAGTACTCTACTAATATATAAATAAGAATATATAGCTTAACAACGCTAGAAGTATAATAATAAAGAAGCCTATTACTAAATATATTAAGAACTTATTAGTTCTATATAAGTAACTAAAATTACAGAAATAATATTAGAACTCTAATAGCTTGTTTACTAGTTTAGAAAAGAAAATAAAAATAGTAAACAGTTTACTAATAACCTAGAAGAAGCTAAAGACTAGCTTTAGTGTAACTAAGAAATATAGCTTAGCCTAGAACGTATATAGAAGTAGAAAGAAGTACTACTAATAATTAGCCTATAACTATAGTATATTCTAAACTACTAAAACCTAAAATATAGAAACCTTATATAGATAGTATACACTAAGAATAAATATATAATCTACTATAATAAGAAGCTTAGTATAGGATAGTTTCTAGTATAATAAAGCCTCTATTATAGTTTATAGTACTAGTGTTATAATAACCTATATAAACTTTATCTTATTAATAAATACTAAAAAGTATACTTTTATAAAATAGATAACCTATAGGCTATAATATAAATATAGCTAGTAGGTAATAGAAGTTACTATAATACACACTAGTAGAACTACCTTAATATAGATTGTAAGAAGTATTACAGTACTAAGGAGTTTAAAGGGTTTAGTAAAGAGGGGACTTTTTTAAGCTAGCGCCTACAGGCCCTAGGGATTAATCTATTAATAGCATTAGGAATTTTTACCTTATTAAGCTACCTATTAAACTAAATAGAGCAGCCTTAAAAGTACTCTTAGACTTAGGAGCATAAGTAAGTTATATATCTAAAATAGTAATATAGTAAGTTAGACTTAGATTATATTATAAGAAGAATCCTTACTTACTCTAAGTAGCTAATAGAGAATTAATGCTAGATAAACTACTTATTATATATAAAGTAATAGCAGCACCCCTATAGATATAGAGGCACTATAAGGAAATAAACCTAGATATCTTTATAAAGGCTATATATAATATTATACTAGGACTTTCTTAGTTATAAAAGTATAACCTAAAGATAGACTAGGTATAAGAAAGACTTTTATTAGAAGGATATAAATATAGTATTAATATATCTAAGCCTACGTAGCGTATATAGCAGCTAGTAGATAAGAAGAAAATTAATAATATCTCTTTAATATATAAGATGTACTAAGATAGAGTAGTTAACTCTATAGATGCTAAACGCCCTATAGATAATAAAGTAAGAGTTAAGAAGAAGAGAAGTATACCTTCTACTATCTCTAATATATCTAGATAGTATCTAGAGATATTTAAAGAAAAGCTTATAGTAAAAATTCTATCTAAGTATAAATTCTAGAATTATAAGATTAAGCTCTAGAAAGGAAAGATAATAACTTTTAGGCTATTATATTAGTTATTAGAAAAGGAACTTAAAGTACTTTACAATTACATTAAGAAAAACCTTAAGAAGGAATTTATTAGAAGATTAGAATTACCTGCAGGGTACCTAATTTTATTTATTCCTAAGAAGGATAGTAAGCTTTAACCTTACATTAACTTTAGGAAGCTTAATAAAATTACTATTAAAACTACTACCTTCTTCTAAATATTATAGAGTTATAGGGCTAGCTAGTAGAAGCTTAGTACTTTATAGCGTTAGACCTATAAGGTGTGTACAACCTTATACGTATAAAGAAAGAAAAGGAATAAAAAATTACATTTAAAACGTATTATAGACTCTATAAGTACCTAGTTATACTATTTAGTCCAATAAACACACTAGTAATATACTAGGAGTTAATTAATAACGTTCTAAGACTATACCTTAACAGAACTATAGTAGCGTACCTAGATAATATCCTAGTATACTTAAAGACACTAAAAGAGTATAAATAAAACGTTATAGAAGTGCTAAAATACCTAAGGTAGGTAGACCTATAACTTAAACCTAAGAAGTGTAAATAGTATAATAAGGAAGTTAAATCTCTAAGGTATGTTGTAGGACAATACAGAGTTAAGATTAGTCTAATAAAAGTAGAAGTAGTTAAGACATAGCAGACGCTAAAAACAGTTAAACACATCTAGGAATTCTTAGAATTTATTAACTTTAACTACTAGTTTATTAAGGACTACTCTAGATATAATACTGCTAATAAAGCTTACGTAAAAGGATACACTATTTAAGTAGAGATAAGAATAGAATAATGTGTTTAAGGCACTTAAGTAAGCCTATATTATACCTTCTATGTTAATTATATTTTATAGTAGTAAACTAATATATATAGAGCCTAACGTCTTAGATCTTATATAAGGCGTATATATTATAGAAGAGAAGAATAAACTATAGTATTCTTTTACTTACTACTTATAAAAGTTCTTAGAACCTAAAGAACACTATAATATATACAACAAAGACTTACTTCTAATTAAATTAGCTTTAGAACATTAATAATTATACGTAGAAAGCTGCTTAGAACTTACTATCTATACTAACTATAAGAACCTAGTATACTTTACTACTACTAAGGTCTTAAATTAATAATAAGTACGTTAGTTTAAGATACTAAGGTAATATAAATTTAAGATACTGTATATACTAGGTAAAGACAATAGTAGAGCTAATACGCTTATTAGATAATATATCGTTAAAAGAGAAAAGACAAAAAATTAGTTTGCAGTACTAGAAATTAATAATAATAGGTTACTTAGACGATTATAGTAACTAAATAATATAATATAAATTAAAAACAAATAGTTTATTATATTAGACGTACTAGAAGAACTTTAGAATAAAATTATAGCTAATTACTATAATAACCTACTATATAGACATCCTCAAATTACATATATAATAGTTCTTATTAAGTAATACTATAAGTTTAGTAATATAAAGAATAAGGTTACTAAATCTTTTAAGAACTATATTAACTGTTAGTAAAATAAACATTGTACACACACAAAATATACAAAAATATAGGTAATAGAGCTACCTACAGCACTATAGATAAATATTTTAATAGTTTCTATTACATAGCTACCTATCTTAAGAGACCCTATTACTAGATATAACTATAACTTAATATTTGTTATAGTTAATAGATTTACTAAGTATGCTAAAATAATACTGTTTTAATATAGTTATACTATAGAGTAGCTTATATAAGTATTTCTAGATTAATATATAAGGTATTATAGCATACTACAATTAATTATTAGTAATTAAGATAAGCCTTTTACGTTAAACTACTAGACTACACACTTAGCAGCTATTAGTACTAAGATAAAGCTTTTAATAGCCTGTTATCTATAGATAGATAGATAGACTAAAAGAATAAATTAGACTATAGAAACATACCTATAAATATACAGTAATTAGTAGTAAGATAACTAGGTGTTACTATTACCTATAGTATAGATTACATATAATAGTAAATTATTAGAAGTAATAAGAAAATTACTATTCTTCCTAAATTATAGGATGCACCTAAACCTCTTTACTAGAAGTTTAGACACACTAATTTAGACTAAATTAGCAATATCTTTAGTAGTAAGACAAAAAGAATCGTATAAAAAGGTACTAGAAAATATTAGTAAGGCTTAAGAACAAGTAATCTTATATGTTAACTAGAAAAGAAAAACAGCACCTTAGCTAAAAGAGAGGGATACAGTCTATCTCTTTATAAAAATCTTTTACATATAAAGAATAATAAAAAAACTAGACTACGTTAACGTTAGACTATTTTTAATTTCTAAGCAGATAAGCCTAGTTAACTATAGAGTTAACCTACTAAAGGATGTAAAGATCTATCTAGTGTTCTACATATTACTATTAGAACTAGCTAACCCTAGAACGCCTGTTTAAGAGAACTTCTATTATTAAGCTAATATTAAGATAAATAGGAAGTTAAAAAAATTATAATATATAAGGGAAATAGCAATTAATAAAGGTATCTAGTTAAATAATTAGAATACCTAGACTTAAAAAATATATAGAAACTACCTATATATCTTATAAGCTACTACTAATTAGTATATAAGTACTATAATTTACTATAGACTTATTAATTAAGCTAAGAGTGCTCTAGGTAGCTAGCGAGGTATATATGCTAATAGACGCTATAGAATAGTTAGAATTAACTTCCTTAGCTAGGTCTAACTTACTAGCCTTAACTATTCTATTTACTAAATATAGTGCCTTTTACTACGCACGTTTATTTACCTATTTTAGAATTTTCTTATTATATAATAATTACGTAATTATAGTTATAAGAAGTAACTTATTTTCTTCTACCTCTTTCTAATACTATTTGTAAGTCTTATCTAATAATACCTAAGATATATTTCTATATAGCTTACTAGCCTTTATACACTTAGTACACTTTAGACTTTTTAGACTACCTAGCATAATATAGTACTTATAGCCGCTAAAGAAATAATAATTATAGGGGACTTTAGTAGAAGTATTAGCTTAATAGATTACTAATATAAGATAGATATTTTAGGTATATAAGAACATCTTAACTTATAGGTTACTAGATATAGAGATTATAGATTATATAAAACTCTAATAGATAATTATATAGTTTAAGAATAAAATAAAGAGAAAGAGAGGATAGTATTATAATTCTGTACTAGGGTACAGCATAAACATAAGTACTAGCTAACTAAGACCTCTTACTCTAGTCTAAAGGAACAAACTATAGAGAAGAATAGAATAGAGAGGGATATTATATAACTACTTATTAATAAGTATAACGTATTTAACGGGTAAGTTAGCTACACAGGTAAGTTAGCTACTCTGCTAAGACTACACTAACATTCTACTCTATTATAGCTTACATTAGCCTATATTAGTATTGTTTATAGTAGTATAGTATATAATATTATTTAGTAACACCTTCTTTAGGCTTTTTACACGTACGTAAGTTATGCTCTACGTTATAGCACTTTTTACAGCGTCTTTAGGTTACCTTACCTGCTTTAACACGTACTTACTTCCTTACCTTCTTACTATTACTACGCGCCCTAAACTTAGTTAGAGTAGTTAATTAAAGGCCTTTCTTAGCTGTTAGGACTCCCTTCTGCTACAACTACTTTCTTTTATGCAATTTACGTTACGTAGCAGCCTTATTTACTACTTAAAGCCTAGTAATCTTCCTTTAAGCTAATACTAGCTTATACGCTACTATAGCTGCGCCTTTAGTAAGCTTTTTAAAGGCCTTAACTATTAAAGTTAGTAAGCTGCTTGCATGCCTTTAAATCCTCTCTTAAACTAGCTTTAATTATAACCCTAATTACAGGGTAGTACTTAGGGTTTAGGACTGCTAGGGCTTATCTTCTATAGTAGGTAGCGGTAAGGTACGTAGGCGGACATTAAGACCTATTATAACCTGTTCTAGGTTAAAGAGGACTATTCCAGCGCCTTAGAAGCCTTTTTAGATATTGCTAAAAGTAAATGTCTCCTTATAGGCGTCTATAAAGCATAGTAGAAACTTAGTTTTAGTAATATAAGTAATATAGTTATATATAAGAATCTTAGCTTAGCGCCTATATACCTTCTTTAGAGGGGTAAAACAACCTATATCTAGTAGTTATAAGAGGTAAGATAAGTATAGAGGTATATATAGTGTAATAATCTTTACTTCCTTATAGTATTATTAAGAGTTAAGGGAGTTATAGCTCTTGTAGCTATTAATAAGGAGCAGCTAGTGCACTCCTTAGGTGCGCGTCTTTATATAGGCATTAAAGTGCTTTAACTAGTCTAGACTAAGCTTATTAGTAGTCTATCTGTTCTTAGAGACTCTAATAACCTAGTTGTAGGGCAGGTTGTCCTCTTTATACTAGGCAGAGACGTAGTTACAGCCTTTAAAGATAATAAAGGGTAGAATAGCCTACCCTATGCTATTAATGCCCTATATAACTATTATCTACTCTTAATTACCCTACTACACTACCTTTAGCTATCCTTAACACTCTAAACCTGTAATAACTACTTCTATAGATATCTAGCCTATTATAAAGCCTATCTTATTAAAGTTATATCTATTATTATCCTAGATACTATACTTAGCTTTAACATTTACTATAAGTCTAAACTAGCCTTATATAATCTCTAGATCCTTATAGAGAACTTTCTTATAGTTATACTTATAATTAAACTTTACTTTAAGGTTAGGGCAGCGCTTAACAAATATATTAGGCTAGTTTATGCTAATATAGCCTATATTACGCTTAGCACGCAAAGAATTAGCTATATTAGCTATAGCAGCTAGCTAAGAGGTAAATTCTTATATATCTAGCTTAAGAATATACTTAGTAATTATATCCTCCTTAGTCTAATCTATATTCTGTTAACTTAGCGTATAATTAGCTTATATAGGTTATTCTATATATTAATTATATAGTATACTATAAGGCGTGTTGTATATAGCTATAGCGCATTATATAGTAAGGTTTACGTCTTATTTAAGTGCCTAGAGCGTAAGCTGTATTACAGCCTCTTTTAAGGGCGTAGGTTTATATTATTATTAAGTTATTACGTTATAAGGTAGAATGTTAGTATAGTCTTAGCAGAGTAGCCAACTCGCCTATGTAGCTAACTTACCTATTAAATACGTTAATATATATAACTACCTATTAATAAGTATAGTATAATATACTTATCTATAAGCACCCTTATATATTTTATAAGATTAACTCTAGTTACTTATTAATAAGTACTCTATCTTCTTAGTATATAGTTAGTAGAAACACAACCCTTATAGTTTGTATTTAACCTTATTAATTAAGTTTATCTTTAGAATCTTAACCTACTCTTAAACAAGACAGTCTACTCTGTTCTATTTATTACACCCTATCTTTACAAGCTTTACTTAGCTAATAACCCTAACTAATCTACTAGTGCTTATCCCTAAGAACTAATAGGATTAGTACTTATAGTCTTTAACTAAAGTATAACTTTAACAGTCTATTAACTACTAGAAGGGTAACTAGTAATCCTACCTAAGATTTATAGTGTAAATAAAACGCTAGAGCCTAGACTATACTGCGTAAAGGTCTAAGTAAGGTATTATATATAGTAAGGCTAATAGCTTACTATTACTACTAGTATATAGATAAGATCCCCTATAAATAAGTAAATTCTAGTCTAGTTTACGTAGGAATAGGGCTGTAGAAGCTGCTAGCAATCCTCTTATAGACATTACTAGTTAGAGACTTACTAATCTAACCTATAAGGCAGACAACGTCTAACTACTTACGCCACTAGCAGCCTTAGCCCTAGATTAAGGCACCTAATTCCTTAGGAGATTGTAGAGAGTAAACAGTAGGTATGCCTAGAGTAACTCTTAGCCTAGTACTAGGCGCTATATATACTATATAGGAAGTAAATAATACTTCTTATAAACTACCTACTTAGTATATACTTATTACGCTTTCTATAGCCTTAGCTATATAGGTTTTAGAGCTAATAACTACTAAAGTATTATTTATAGTAATATCTAGTAGAAGTAATAGCTTACTAACTAGCTGCTAATAAAGGTATAAAGGAGAACTTAGCCTTAGCTAGTTTTTTTTTTTAAAGAATTGTCTACCTAGCTGCGCAGTAACGCTGCTCTAGTAATACGCTAAGTAAACGTTATAAGGATAGGATTACTAGCGTTCTTTATATACTAAATTACTTTCTATCCTTATAAATATAAACTAATAGACCCCTCCTAGCGCTATATTTCTCCTACTAAGTTTTTCCCTCTAGAGGAGGTTTTTCTAGAGCTTAATAATATTACTAGAAACCTCTATACAGTTTAGGACGAACCTTTAAAGAGAGTAGGGGAAAGGCTATTATTATAAGTGTCCTCTCTACGCTAGGAAATACCTATTAGGCTCTTAGCCTTAGACTCTTAGCCTTAGGCATATAGATACGTCTACCTCTAACCTAAGGGTAATAATTACTATTCTAGCTACTGTCTTACTATTAAAGTAAGTATTATAACCTTTTTAAGGTATACTTAGCATAGTAGGCAGAGCTATAGCCTTAATATTATGCTTACTTTAATAGCTATAGTATAGCGTAAGTTTAAATTATACTAGTAGACCTAGTCTACCTATAGATAGTTAACTACCCTACACAGGTCTAGTCTTAGCTAAGCTAGCTTATCTGTAGGTAAGCTAAGGCACAGCCCTATTACGTAGGCTAGTGCTATTGCTGCTAGAAGGTCTAGTACTTAGGATAAGAGAGAGATCTCTCTAAGCAGCTATAGGTGTGTGTTAGATCCTAGCACTATAGATACCTGCCTATTAGGCCTAGGTTAGGCACTTATTAAGAAGAGCAGATATTATTAGGCTCTTAGCCTTAGACTCTTAGCCTTAGGCATGTAGATGCGTCTACCTCTAACCTAAGGGTAATAAGTACTGTTCTAGCTACTGTCTTACTATTAAAGTAAGCATTATTACCTTTTTAAGGTATACTTAGCATAGTAGGCAGAGCTATAGCCTTAATAATACCTTAGCTAGGTTCTAGAGTAAGCCTAGAGACCTACTAGCTACACACATATATAATATTTACAAACCTTAAGACTTATCTATTAAGAATTTATCTTATCTCTTAAATATTACCCTATTATTTGTTCTATCTTACTCTACTCTATTACCTACCTATAGTAACCTTATAGTTATTAAGCTTACTATAGTCTTAGTAGTAAAGGATAGATTTATAAACATTTATTTCTAAAGGCTAGACTAGTAGATCTATATAAACGTCTATATTAGAGCTACTAGAGGTAGTATAGGATTCTATAGAGGTACCTATCCTAGAGGTGTTTAAAATATTAAAGTAGTACTTTAGTTAAAGACTGTAAGCACTAATTCTATTAGTTGTTAGGGATAAGTACAGTTACTAGATTAGTAAGGGTTATTAACTTAGTAAAGCTTATAAAGATAGGGTGTAATAAATAGTATAGAGTAGACTGTTTAGTATAAGAGTATGTTAAGATTCTAAAGATAAACTTAATTAATAAGGTTAAACATAAACTATAAGGGTTATGTTCCTACTAACTATATACTTTAATAATAGTAGTAGTAGTATAGACTAATTAGTGTTAGAAGTCCTCTAATTACCCTAAGCAGTAATTATACTAATTACTAATTATACTAATTATACTAAGCCTAATTATATTATGTAATATTTAGCATCTTACTAAGTACTAACACTGTTATATTTACTTACGCTAAACCTAATAACTTATTATAATTACTATGCCCTATACACTATAATTAGCTTATATCCTTTCTATATTCTATAGATTATAATATATAGGCTCCTACTATAGGACTGTAATCTTATATATACTATCCCCTTAAACAAACTAAACTATTAAACTACTAAAGTAGCCTAACTCCTCTTGTCTTATATAGTCTTAGACTTACACAGAACGTTAAACTAATTAATTAATTAATTAATTAATTAATTTAGAACAATAGCCTACTTATAGAGTAGTTTTACACAACTCTAATTTAACAGAATAACAGCTCTTCTTAACAACCTAGGGCACAGGCCCTTACTATATGACTGTAAACATATATCTACTATCCCTTTGTACAAATAGACTCTTTAAATTACTAGAGCAGCTTAACTACTCTCGTCTTATATAGTCTTATACTCACACAGGACATTAAACTTATTAATTAACTAATTAATAAAGACTAATTCTCCTTATGCCTTTATACCTTTAGGTACAGGGAGGGTTAGAAGTGCTGACTAGGATGCGGGACGGAAGCGGAATGTAAAGGCACCGAGTCGGATGTGAGTCGGGGCATGGACCCTTTGAGGGACCGGTGCTTTACACCCTCCTTATATACTATAGATAACTAGTCAGCGCTAACGTCTAATTATGGCTGAAAATGGGCTATTGCGGATCATCCTAAAGTATCAAGACTCCCGTTGGGTAATAATCCTGACAATGGCCCTAGCTCTTAGTGAAAGTGAAGGTCTGGAAGGATCGACGAAGTCAGATGGAACCCGCTAGTAGGTTGTGCCATCTGATCCTATCGGAAGTCCTGACAATGAACCAGCGAAAACCTTGAATCGCGCACTTCAAAATAGACTGGGAAACCTCCCTATTGTGCCTAACGTTGGAGAGCTCGAACAGGTCGACGTTGATCTTCAAGACGCGTTCCTTCGGCCGGGACTTGCCGGATGCATTCAAGCGCGCTCTCTATGATGGCTGCAAAATCTTCTCTCACGCTTGGGTGAAAAGCACGCGCGGAGCGGAGTGGGCCAAGCATCCGCCTAGAACAGTCCCGTGCTGGCGCTTGCCGTCAATCCAGTGCGTCCGAACTTCTTGAGCTAACGCCTCTCGCCTGAAGCACCCTCAGGCTGTTGCGGAGAAACATCGGTTCATCATGAGCGCATATCCCGATCCCAATGAGAACGCGCCGCATCCCTACACGACGCTCTACCCGCAGCATCCCAATACGCAGCAGCTCGATGGCCAGACTTCACGCGGATTGCTTGGAGCGCCGGGAGTGTCTGGAGCGCCAGGAGTGTCCTATCCACCACCGCCAGAGCCGGGCTACCCCAAAATTGAGAACATCAACGAAGTGCTGCAGGCACAAGCTCTCCACGCGAATCATGCCCTGACCGACCAGCGACCCCTGCCGCCGCCTGGACAGGGCCACGGGCAGGTCCAGATAGCTTCGGCGCAGCAGCAGAGCAACATTGACAGTAACAACACCAACCACGGTCACGGTCACGGTCACAGCCACAGCCACGGTCACAGCCACGGTCACAACCACAAGCCCAATCGCCTCCGCAAGGCCTGCGATTCGTGCAGCATCCGCAAGGTCAAGTGCGATGAGTCCGGGCCGCCGTGCCGTGCCTGCCTTGCGTTGGAGATTCCGTGCACCTTCGACCGCCCCAGCAGGAGACGAGGCCCTCCCAACCGCCATGCCGAAGCCATCAAAAAGCGCCGTCTGGACGAGACAGACCCCGCCTCGGGCCAGCCGTCGCCGCAGTCGCCCACCAATGCCGCCCACGCCCTGGCCCAGTTGCAGTCGTCGACGCCTACGCAGCTGTCCGCCGACGCCATTTGTCCGCTCAACACCATGAACGCCCTCATCGACGACTTCTTCACCCACATCCACCCGCTGTGTCCCTTCCCGCACGAACCGTCGTTCCGAGAAGCATGGGCGCGCCGCGAAGACTATACCAATCCATCTTTTCTGGCCCTGCTGGCTTCGATGATTGCCTGTCTCGTGGCATCGTTCCCGCGCAAGCCACGTCTTCACCTGAAGACGCAGACGCGCCACGAATACCCCTCCCACCTCTCTCTGGTCGACAAGTGTCGCGAGGTGTGTACCCAGGCGCGAGGACCTGGCTATCTTGACCGGCCCAGCTTGAACGTATATGATGCCTGCACGAGTTACTTCCTAGGCCTGACGGGCGCGTATGTTTTCCAATGGCGCCAGCTACGGCTCTATTTTGCCGAGTGCCTGACCATCATCCGCTCCTTGGGCCTGCACAAGGCACACGACCAGGGCTACACTCATCTGGGAGCTGTGCCGAGCGCGTGGGGCTCAGATGGCCCAAATTTCGACGGCGCACACGACTTCAAGCTGGATCACATCACCGAGCAGATTGGTCGGAGGCTGTTCTGGACTGTCTTCGTTGGCGTACGGTAAGATTTGCGTGTACGGGAGAGTATCCGTATGTGCTGACCGTGGCGCAGGACAATCCAGCAACTTGGCGCCTCATTCAGCGAGCTGACAATTGCGCCCGCAACACCCACCGAGCCCCTGCCGCCACTGCCTGTTGAAGTAGACGATGTTCACATCTTCCCAGACGAAATACAAGCCCAGCAGTCCGGTGTTATCCCTCTCATCACAGGCTTCAACGTAAATGTCCGCATCTTCTTGTCGTACTCTTCGCTCTCTACTGCCGAGATGGCATTCGGCATGGATGAGGTCTTTGACTGGGATCGACAGCAGCGCATATTCGAGCAGAGCTTGCAGCGCTGTAGGCAGATCCTCGAAAGCCTACCAGACGTCCTCAAGGTACAGTCTAAAGCCGCACGTGACAACCTGGCACAACCCAAGCAGCCGTACTTCCCACCTTTACCTGACTTCGACGGCATGCGTGAGCCTGCACTGAACAGTTTTAGTACTGCCGAAGCCCAGGACCTGCGTCGTTATGAGATCCAAAAGGCCAACGTGTATGCTAGCCACTTGGCTACGCGCTCCTATCTTGTCGAGAAGTACTTTATGCTTCAAGAGAAGGCCAGCACAAAAGCTCAGAGCAATATTCGGAGCTCCCCTAGCGCCCTGGCGACCGGATTGGACAGGTTCGTATCCAGCTCTACTTCAGACGCCGAGGCCCTTGAGAAGATCATGTCCGAAGAGCGAGAGCTTGTCGTCAAGGACCTTCTTGTGGTGCTCGGCAGCATCGACATGGTCAACATGGAGCCAAATGGAGACTCATTCGTAAGTATACTGCTTCAGTTGCGAGATTCTGATTTTCTCTATCAAGCCGATGAACTGCACTTGTCTTGTCCGACTCACTTCATCCTGCACACACAAAACTTGAGCCCGATCGCCAGCTTACGGTTTGTTCCGACACAGATCCAAAAGATACGCTCAATTGCCAGCACACTGCTGGTAGTGCCCAAGGAGAGAAAGGGCAGCGTGGCTCTGCAGCATCAGGACTATCTGTACAAGTTCCTTGAGATCCTTGGGAAATTGGAGCGGGCTAGTCCTGAGGCTAGCGACCCGTCCGACGCAAACATGGACGAAGAGACTGAGCTGAGATTGTGGGCCGATTTACGTGACCATCAGCTGAAGTTTCAAGAGCAAGGCGGGGTTTATGGGTTCTCTTGAGACGAAATCTAGGACGAGCAGCAAAAAATCATGTTGTCGCGAGGTTGATCCATAGTACTGCGCAGGACTCCTGGGCCTTGCACAACAACCTCCGACGATGTTACATCAGCACACCAACTTGGCAACAGAAAGTGGGCTCTACTTTGTTTGCAGGCAACGCCAACGAGACGAACTTTGTTATGATGGTCGCAGACGCTGTAAACCAAGGTGGAGCTCAGATTCTCAACCACCACGACTTGCATATGCCACCCCCCAAAATCGTAGAAATACACCTGTCGTACAAAAACTTATACAAAGCGAAACATGTCTGCGCTCCTGATGTTTCCAGGCTAGGAAAGACGGTTCTACGCTGAATCACCGCTGTTCTTGCCGTCTACGGCACAATGACAACACCTAGACTCCCTGCTTGTCCCACTACACTCCTCGCGATGCCTTCGAGGCTCAGACCTGAAAGCCTGGTCTCGCTGTGCTTGATCTTGGCAATCTCGTAAACATGCTTCAGGCTGACTGTGCCCACAGTTCCCATGACGGCGTTGCCGATGGTAGGACTGTTTGTACTTGTCTTGCCCTTTTGTCCCTCATGGTTGTTCATCGGCCCTGGTACGTTGCCTGCGCCGCGGATCTTGCTCTTGGTGGGCGCAACACCAGCAGCGGAAAGGAGGAGGGTCGCCGTGGGAGGCGTGCGAAGAGAGAAGTGAAAGGAGCGATCCGGTCGGACGGTGATGCGAGCAGGTATCGGGGTGCCGGGGTTGTAGTGGGCTGTGCGCGCATTGAACTCCTGTCTATGTGTGAGCAGCCGTGCCAGGGCTTGAAGAGTTGGTGACTGTTACCTTGCAAAAATCCATACTCTTAACTCCCTTGCTACCGAGCGCCGGGCCGACGGGTGGCGATGGGGACGCCTGGCCAGCGCCGACTATCAGCTTGACGATTTGGTCCTTTGCTATCGCCTTCCGTGCCATTGCGTGCTGTCTCTGGTGGTGAATACGGTTCCGTCCTGGGGCAGCTTCGGAGGTCCGCAGCGCAAAGAGGGGAACAAGGTTTTTCCGTAGCCGTGTCAGAACGGCTGTGAACTGCGCGCCGCACTTGTTTCGAGCGGGCCGGAGCTCATCATAGACTTTGTCGCGAGTTCTTGTGCCCGGCGTAGTTTGAGGTAGTCATGATGACCGTGACGCTCACACCAGTCAATGTGAAAAAGTGCAAGTCAGTGCTGGCCTCCACGTGACACCGCGCCTGCCAAGAAGTGCACGACGCGACTGCCGCCTTCCATCTTGCGCCACTGGGCCGCGCCAGTCAACACATGCTCGCAGCACAACCGCTTCTCCCTCTCCTAATCGTCCACCACCCCCATGTAAGCTCCGACATGCACGATCACGCGCACGTAGACTAACTGCAGATAGGCATCGTCCCAAGTCGACCGCAATGGGCGAGTGTACCCCCGCAAAGCCCGTGGTGCGATTGTATGGCGGCACCCCGCACTCGACAGAACGCCTGCACAAGCCCTTCAAATGCCCCGGATCCGCAGCGTCGACACGCATCTCAGAGAAGCCTGCCCGCAAGAGGCGCAAGGTCGACTATGCTGGCGCGGATGGCGCGGATGGCGACGACAAGCCCTACTCTAACGACGACCGCCTGGCACTCGCCACGCGCGACATCAACCGCTTCCCTGTCTTCAAGCCCAAGGACAAAGACACGGCATTCAGGGCGAGGTTCTCGGTTCCTCTGCTGAACAAAGACGCGACGTCCTACAATGCCAACCGCCCTGCGCCACTTTTGGGCATGCGCCTCGGCGCCGTCTTTGTTGCTCGGCCGCTGCACGACCCGAGTGGAGAGTTCGCCATTGTCCTCTACGACCCCACTGTTGACGACAAGCCTGCATCCACGGAAGAGGTTGTGCCCAAGATGAGCCAGGAAGAGAAGAAAGAAATGGACACGCCTGTAGTACACAAGAGCCTTGCTGAGATTCTTGGATTGAAGAAAAAGGTCGACGAAGAACGGCCAAGAGTGCCAGTCGTCATCGATCCAAGACTGACCAAAGTTTTACGCCCGCATCAGGTTGAAGGTGTCCGCTTCTTGTACCGAGCCACGACGGGCTTGATCGACCCGAAGGCGAACGGATGCATCATGGCGGACGAGATGGGTCTCGGCAAGACGCTGCAATGTATTGCACTCATGTGGACACTGATCAAGCAGTCCCCCGACGCCGGCAAATCCACGATTCAGAAGTGTGTCATCGCTTGCCCTTCAAGTCTGGTCAGAAACTGGGCAAACGAGCTGGTCAAGTGGCTCGGCCCGGATGCAATCCACCCCTTCGCTATAGACGGCAAAGCAACCAAGGAGGAGCTAATCTCACAAATTCGACAGTGGTCCATTGCCTCCGGACGTTCTGTTGTTCGACCTGTTCTCATTGTCTCCTACGAGACACTTCGCCTATACGTGGACGAGTTTGGCCAGACTCCCATCGGCCTACTGCTCTGCGACGAAGGTCACCGACTGAAGAACGGAGAAAGCCAAACCTTCACAGCGCTCAACGGGCTGAACGTACAAAGACGCGTCATCCTCTCTGGCACTCCAATTCAGAATGATCTGTCTGAATATTTCGCCTTGTTGAACTTTGCGAACCCCAACTACCTCGGCACACGAGCAGACTTCCGCAAGCAGTTTGAGATTCCTATATTGAGAGGTCGCGATGCCGACGGAACGGACGAAGACCGAAAGAAGGGTGACGAACGCCTCAAAGAGCTTCTGACGCTCGTCAACAAGTTCATCATTCGACGTACCAACGACATCCTTTCCAAGTACCTGCCTGTCAAGTACGAACATGTGGTCTTCTGCAACCTTGCGCCTTTTCAGAAGGATCTTTACAACCATTTCCTCCAGTCGCCGGAGATCAAGAGTCTGCTCAAAGGCAAAGGCTCGCAGCCTCTCAAGGCTATCGGTATGCTGAAGAAGCTCTGCAACCACCCCGACCTACTCGACCTGCCCATGGATGTACCTGGTAGCGAGAACGTACTTCCGGAAGACTTTGTACCCAAGGATGCTCGAGGAAGAGACCGAGATGTCAAGGTCTGGTACTCTGGCAAGATGCTAGTGCTCGACCGCATGCTCGCCCGCATTCGTGCTGAGACGAATGACAAAATCGTCCTCATTTCCAACTACACGCAGACGTTGGACATATTTGGTGCTCTCTGTCGATCTCGCGGTTACGGTTGTCTGCGCCTGGATGGCACGATGAACGTCAGTAAGCGTCAAAAGCTAGTCGACAAGTTCAATGACCCCGAGGGTCCCGAGTTTGTCTTCCTTTTGTCGTCTAAAGCGGGTGGCTGCGGCCTCAACCTCATCGGAGCGAACCGACTGGTCCTGTTTGACCCTGACTGGAACCCCGCGGCTGACCAGCAAGCGCTTGCGCGTGTTTGGCGTGACGGACAGAAGAAGGACTGCTTTGTGTACCGGTTCATGACGACTGGCACTATTGAGGAGAAGATCTTTCAGCGACAGTCGCACAAGCAATCGCTTTCCTCGTGTGTTGTTGACTCGGCCGAGGATGTTGAGCGTCATTTCAGTCTCGACTCGTTGCGCGAGTTGTTCATGTACAGAGACAACACTACGAGTGACACGCACGACACGTTCAAATGCAAGCGTTGCAGGAAAGAGGACGGCCGGCAGGTGCTCAAGGCACCGGCCATGTTGTATGGCGATACGAGCACATGGAACCACTTTGTCAACGACGGGGAGTCGGGACCGCTTGGGAAGATACAGGATCTCTTACTCAGGCAGGAGACTGCGCAGGGCTGTAACGAGGTCAGCGCCGTGTTCCAGTACATCAGTCATTAGTTGGTAGTGGGTAGTGGGTAGCGGGTAGTTGGTGGTTGGTGGTTGGTGGTTGGTGGTTGGTGGTTGGTGGTTGGTAGTTGCTAGATTTGGGTAGCAGTGGAGTTCTGGGCATCACATGGGCGTTTCCAGCTCATGAAGCGTGGCGTGGCATCGTAGGCGTAATTCTCTTGGACTTGACACTTGTGCGTTCGTGTGTCCAATGCAAGGCAAGTGTGCACATATTGCATGTCGAGAGGTTGCGGGTGACATGGACCGGACTTGGAAGCGTGCATGTGCTATGGTGTTGCAAGGCTGCCTGGAAGTAAGGAGATTTGACGCGTAATGGCTGACAGAGGCAACGAGCGAAATGGAAAGCAGGGGCTAGACGCCGAAACCGGTCGGGGCCTGTCCACGTCCACGGGCAGATCAGCGAGATCAGCGCCATCAGCGCCATCAGCGCCATCAGCGCCATCAGCGCCATCAGCGCCATCAGCGCTAGCTCCACCGAAAGCACGGGGACAAGCGCACGTCTGCCAGTCTTGCAGTCTGTCCAGGCCATGTCGGCTCTGCCCACGCCGTCTCGTTCTTGCACACCAACCTGCGTGCCGTGACCCATTGCCATTGCCATTGCACTCGGCAATCACGGTCCGCCCTAGCCGCCAACATGCTCAGCGGGCCGCCTCGGCTCGTGCCCTTCCTCTTCGTGGCCTTTGTGCTGGCGCTAGTGGTGTGGTATCGTCACGGCGTGTCAGGCACAGGGGCCAGCGCGTCGCTGTCGCCATGGAAGCTCGGGTCCGCCTTGTCGACAGAGCGGCCGTCGTCGCTGCGGCCGGGAGTGGATCCACTGGACTTCAGCATTCCGTTGCGCTTCTCCGAGGGGCAGCCCAAGCCCGCAGGCAGCAACTACACATTCAAAATCGTGGTGCCCAAGACGACCAAGGAAGACCTGGAATGGATGCAGCAGGAGATTCCACATGCGCCGCTGGTCGTCTACGAGGTCGACAACGACAAGGCGGAGAACAAGGTGCCCAAGAACAAGGGCCGTGAGGCTATGGTAGGTGGTGCAGTCAAGGCCATACAGCAGTGCGCAGTGCAGTGCAGTGGTCGCGCAGAGCACACGACACAGCGCATAGGGACGAGAGAGCAGACAGTGCTAACCGTGCGCGCCAGGTCTACCTCAGCTACATCATCGACCACTATGACGACCTCCCCGACACCTCGCTCTTCATGCACGCCCACCGCCATGCGTGGCACAACAACCAGCTCATGGGCCTCGACGCCGCCCAGATCGTCAACCGCCTCAACCACGACCGCGTCGCCCGCCTCGGCTACATGAACGTGCGATGCCACCACGATCCCGGCTGCCCGGACTGGATCCACATGGACCGCCCCGGCGGCGATTTCGACTTCTTCCACAAGCCCGAGGAGATCTACTGGCGCAAGAGCGTCTGGGAGGAGATCCACCCGGGCGCCCCCATCCCGCCCTCCATCTCGGGCATTTGTTGTGCCCAGTTCGCCGTCTCACGCGACAGGATTCGCCAAGTGCCTCTCGAGCGCTTCCAGCACTACCGCAAGTGGCTGCTCACCACCGGCATGGATGATCAGTTCTCCGGTCGCATCTTCGAGTACATCTGGCACTATATCTTCACCGGCCATGAAATCTACTGCCCAGCCATGAACACGTGTTACTGCGACGGCTACGGCATCTGCTTCGGCGGCCGCCAGAAGTTCGACGACTACATCAAGAAGCAGGACGATCGCAACGCAAAATGGAATCAGCTCGACGAATTCAACAAGCGCGCAGACAAGGCCAAGGAAGACGGTAAAGAGCCCGACTTTACAGACGCCGAAAAGGTCACCATGGACACGCTGAAGCGCACAATTGGCGACATGGACGTTGAGCTCGACAAGCTAAGAGAAGATGCAAGGAAGCGGGGCGACGACCCCAAGCTGAGAGCAGAGGAGACGGAGACGTACGACTCCTCTCACATTTGGGACTATGCACCCCACGGCGAAAAGCTCTGAACATGATGTACATGGTGGCTTCTTTGACTGGCGTTGCGGCGGCGCGGGCGTTTAGCCGGCGAGCACATTAGATCCGATCATGACTGTTGTATATAGATTGGAAGTCGCTATCGAGCAACGTGCATCAGACTGTGTTATCCGTTGATCATTCCTTTTCCCTCTTTGACGCCGCTGTGCTGTTGACTGCTGGCTCAAGCATGTTGGTTGTGACCACCGTTTACACGTCGACACGTGCCTCGGCTCCCACACTTTGCACACCAAGCAGCTGCTCTGTTCCCACCGCGCTTTCTTCTTCACGCTGCGTCTTCACCGGGAGAGCTCAGTCACCATGGTTTGCTCTCGAGGTAGCATCCACTCCTGCATGTCATGTGTTTGACCGATACGGCTGCGCTAATTCTCTAAAAATGTGGTGGCTGGGCATTTCCACCCCTCGCCTCGGTGAGGCTCACTAGCAGCAAGCAGTACCGTGCCGCAACTGAACAACCGTTCCATGGGTTGCAATTGGGGTGCACGACGCGTCACGTTTGACTGTAAAAACGCGCCTACAGCGAACAATCACTGTGCCTGAAACAACAGAAGGGTAGCGCTGCGCCACGGTCCAAAACGGCTTCACTCGCACTTCGGCAGAGTTGGATAGATGCCTGGCTAAGCTCTCTCCACCTCAATACACCTAAAAATAACGTCAATCCACATCACAACGCTCTCTGGAATTGCGATCATCTGGCATCTCATTGCTAGAGGGACTGGCAGTGCATCAAACTACCCTCACATCCTAGATTTCGAACGCTATGCTGACAGCAACAATCCAGCTGCGTTCTGCTGGAGTCGGCGCGCGTCCTGAGCCGACATCCCGATGCAAGGTCCAGGTGACGCCCTCCTTATGGGATTATCCCAGATCACACGCTGCAAACCACAGCTGTCCTGAGCCGACTACCTCCGAGAAAGACGTCCTAGAGAGCCTGAAGGTTAGTGGGCCAACTCCAAAGTTATGAAGCGCAAGCTAAGCTCTGAACAGTACGAATGGGAGAGACTTGAAGAGGACAAGCCCGCTCCAGAGACATCCGGACTAGGGAGGAGGAATGTCATTGCAGATCTTCTTGACTTTGAGATTTATAGATGCCCGTTGAAGGACCAAAAGCGCTCTTCGGAGCTAACGAGTCTACACCTGTTCGACGTCAAGGCCAAAAACCTTTCTTTCGATGGTTACGTTCGGTTAGGCCAAGTAGAACACTACGTTGAACGCATCCAGATCCAAGATCTTTCGATTGAGGGATACGGCTCACGAGAAGACCCTGACATCGTCGCATATATTCAAACCAGATTGGCCAGCATAGAAACCACTCACGATATCTGGCTACAGCTGAAACAACCTGCTTCTCGCTATAAAAGATTCCACGCCCCCTTCATGTGGGTCGCTACGTTGGGAAAGCATGCAATTGACTATATGGACGACCAAAAGAAAAACACAGTGGGATTAGAGAGCTTCAAGAACGATTTTCACTGTTGGCTTATACAACGGTTCGGGTCCAACAAGAAGTTCACAGAGTGGTTTGCAGCGTTCGGGAATGTAAGAGACTTCCGAGTTGCTTTGAATGCCTATGTGGATTTCTTCTATAACCAGGTTGTCAACCTAAGTACCTCAAAACATCTAATTAGCCACCCGGTGTGGAGCCACTGCAAGTGCAATAGAACCATGGCAATTGAGCGGCAACCGGACGTAGTCAAGGATACTCTCGCAACACCACATGTGTTCGAAAGTTTCAAACATGTGTACTTCGCTAGCAAGCTGAAACCGGCTTCTCCCTCTAAAGCGGTCAAGGAGATGCAGCATCTGAGAAAACAGATGCTAGGCTTTGCAGAGGATCGCACGGCGCAGACTTCGTCCGAGCACACTGTTACCGAATTTACGAGCGACTCCGGCGCGAGGGTGGGAGATGTGGTCTCATCATCCCGGACGAGGCTGATAAAGCCAATTGGCGAAAGTCTGGTTCTGAGTGGCTTGCCTATGTCCAAGGAATCGAATATCTTCGCAACGGTGCGCAGCGACTTCTGGTTCTATGGCTCTATCGCCCTTCCGACACTAACATGTGTCTCGCCAAATATCCTATTGCAAACGAGGTTTTTCTGTCGGACAACTGCAACTGCGGTGAGCGCGAGATACTTACGACAGATGTCTCACGAACACACAGTGTGGACTGGAACCCAAAATCTCTCAACACTGGAAAGGATCTCATCATCCGCCAAACGTACATCACACAAGATAGCGCATTTGTGACAGTCACCACCGATCACACCATGTGCCCTTGCCGTAAGCCGAAAGCGAGGTTTATGGATTGGCGTGCCGGCGATACGGTCTACATCACAGAGTATACCAACGGTCAACAGCGCCTTGAACCTGTCGTTATCTACAAGATCGACTACAACGCCGGTGAAATGAAAGCCCGTGTACTTTTGCGACTCGCACGAGACTGTTTGGGGCTGGCGCTCGAGGCCAGGCGGACTAGGGTTGCGCCTAATGAACTCGTCCTCACCGACAAGCTCAAAGTATTGCCTATAACACGAATCAAACGGGCTTGCCGCATACGATTTGTTCAACGGCACGATGTACTCAGTCATCAGGTACCTTCACCCTACGATCAACGAGGTGCTGGCGATCATTGGTTCATCAGCATGGGATTGCACTTTGAGGACGATGTTTGGCGGCTGAACTTTTTGGAAGCGCTACCAGCAGGTTTTCACGAGGCTCGGGAAGCACCACTGCCCTGCAAGAAGTTGAGGGGTCTCAGCTTGTTCAGCGGTGGCGGTGGTCTCGATCGAGGCCTTGAGGAAGGAGGTGCCGTGGAGTTCCAGACGTCAGTCGACTATGACCCTGCGGCGATCCATACGCAGCGAGCTAACTGTCATGACCCACAAAATATGCGACTATTTTGTGGATCTGTTGACGACTACCTCCAGAAGTTGCTGTCTGCGATTCAGTCAAACGATGTGGCTTGCGTTGGCAAAGTAGACTTGATTGCAGCAGGTTCCCCATGTCCGGGTACGCTAGCGACTCTCATTCCTACCAGCATCTGGTGAACGTCACTAACTAGAGCAGGCTTTTCTGCTCTGCAACAAAACATGTTAAGCCAGCAATCGCTTACGCATGCCTCACATGTCACCACGTTCTGCACGGCTGTAGATGTGTATCGCCCGTTATATGGCATTCTGGAGAACGTCATCAACATGGCGTCTACACGAACAGGATTCGAAGATCAGAACGTGCTTTCACAACTAGTGGCTTGCATGGTATCCATGGGCTACCAGGTCAATCAATTCATAATGGATAGCTGGAGCTACGGCAGCTGCCAGCGGCGATCAAGAATCGTACTGACAATCGCAGCACCAGGACTTCAGCAAATTCTACAGCCTCCCCATACTCACAGCCGTTCTTATGAAGAAACTGTCGCACGCAGTCTAGGCAGACTTCCGAACGGTGAGCGCTTTGGCGATCGGGAATACTACCCTACGCCTTTCCCGCACGTCTCTGCCGCAGAGCTCACATCCGACCTCCCTAACATCGGCAATGGGAACGTGCAGACTTGTGTTTTGTTTCCTGATCATCGTCTCTCCCGGCCGACAAATGGCAAAGATCGGGCGCTGTTGGAGTTCATACCGAGACAACCTCCAGGCTACGGCTACGCAGAAGCTATGCAGCTGGAGCTGGTACCACCACTCCTTCAGATGCGTAAGAAAGAGATGGGAAGAGCGTACCGACGCATTAAAGCAGATGGGCTCATACCGACGATCACAACGGATCTCAATATGCAAGATGCGCGGAACGGTGCTTCAGTGCATTGGTCTCAGCATCGTCCACTAAGCATCCAGGAGGTTCGACGTACGCAAGGGTACCCAGACCACGAGCCAATCATAGGATCACTCAACGAACAATGGAGAATTATTGGCAACGGAGTAGACCGGAAGGTATCGTTCTCTCTAGGGCTTACACTACGCGATACTCTGACCAAGTCCAAATGCATCACTGAGCCCGCCAATGGCTTAGAAAACGAAACTGAGCTTTTTGTAGATGTCGATCAAGTGCTGAAATATCGCTTAACAGAAGCGGCTCGGCCTTCAAACGTTAACACACTGCAAGAGACAAGCGTATCTTCCTCGGCGCCAGTATCGACAGATTCATTCTCATCAACGTGCGAAACAAAGCCGAGGTTTAATGTGTCGACGTTGCTTGACAAAGTCAATAATGAATCATCACAGGCTAGTCTACGTTTGACCTCACTGCAACGATTCATCGAAGTCAAAGAGCAAGTTGCACCAACAAGCTTTCGAAGATCCTCCCTATCAGCTTTGTCCACATCCATGCAGTCAGCACGACAATATCCATCGATCAAACGCCAAAGAGAAGACTGGGCAGAGAAACAAGAAGAGGGTCCCAAGCTAGCGGATAAGACTGCCGGCTCTTTTAAACGCGCAAAATTCGGAAGGCTGCAAAGGAGTGGCACATAGCCGAAGATCAGCACCAGCGAAGTTCGCGCCCGAGGCATTGCACAAAGAAGTCGGAACCTCTAGTAAAGCGGTCAAGCTGTTGTAGGTCTCCTGGGTAGCAGCAACACACCAGGTTCATTAGATCATTTTGTATGGGTGAGATAGTCCGATAAAGAAAATCGCAAGTTGAATTCAATGGGATGATTTCCTAGCTTGGTTAGCTCCACCATTAGCTGCTTCCCGATCTCGCTCTCATGCAGCGACCTCAAAATTCAATCAACAACCACAGCATTTTCGAACACTCGTTATCCAGGCAGATCATAAGACATGAGTTTCATCAATCTGACTGAAATCGAGTTGCCGGCGGCATTTGACGCCCATGTGCACTTACGTGACGGTGAAATGTCGCAGCTCGTTACCCCCACCATCCGCCAGGGAGGTGTGAATCAGGTGTATGTCATGGTAAGCTAGTTCTTCGCCACCAGGTCACTTCGTCGAGTTTAGTTCTTTCTCAGGCTTTCTCAAAAAATGTCATTTCTCTTATTGCGCAGACACTCTCGTCTCTCCTCTCAGTCGCGCAAGGATTGATTTGTTCCTTAGCCTAATCTTGTCCCGCCCGTCACATCGGTTCAAGCAGCTCTCGAGTATCGTGACCGCCTGCGAGCCATCGAGCCGAATGTTCACTATCTCATGTCCCTCTATTTGCACGAGGACATCACACCCGAGGTGATTCGCGAGGCCAAAAAGGCAGGCATCACCGGTGTCAAGTCCTACCCAGCTGGTGTCACCACGGTAAGTAGTAGCCGTCCCTTCCTCTCGTAAAAGCGCTAACATGAGACAAAGAACTCCTCGTCTGGCGTTCTCTCTTATGAACCTTTCTACCCCGTGTTCGCAGAGATGGAAAAACAAAACATGATCCTCAATCTGCATGGCGAAGTCCCTTCGACGCCCGCAAACACCCATGTTTCCCAAACGGGGGATTCGGCCTCCATCACCATCCTCAACGCGGAGCCTGCATTCCTCCCTACTTTCCGGTCCCTGCACGCCAGGTTCCCTAACCTGCGCATCATCCTCGAGCACTGCAGTACGGCGGCCGCCCTCGACGCTGTCCGCGCTTGCGGGCCCAGCGTCAGCGGGACCATCACGGCGCACCACTTGAGTCTGGTTATTGATGACTGGGCTGGCGATCCGTTCTGCTTCTGCAAGCCTGTAGCCAAGACACCCGAGGACCGCGATGCGCTGTTGAAGGCTGTAGTGGGCAGTCAAGGTCGCTTCTTCCTGGGCACGGATTCGGCGCCGCACCCGAGCACGAAGAAGCGGGGCGAGGACAAGGTAGCTGCGGGCGTGTTTACCCAGCCGTATGCGCTGGGCTATGTGCTCGATGCGCTACAGGTGGGTGTTGAGAGGGGTGTCGTCAAGGAGGAAGAGGTCAGCCAGGAGGTGTTGGAGGGTTTCTTTGGTGGATATGGAAGGAAGTTCTACCAGGTCAGGGATGAGAAGAATGAGAGGATCATGCTGAAGAAAGGTGGAGAGAAGATTGTGGATGTATTGAACAAGGATGGTGTCAGCGTCGAGGTGGTCCCGTTCAGGAAGGGTGAGCAGACGTGGAGCGCCGAGTGGAGGTAAACCCGCCAGAAACAAACAAGCACTCGTAGTGAGAGGAATCATTGCATTTACATACATCTAGCAGCTAGGGTTTGGGATAGGCGTGTCATGCGTCTCCTTCTTGACATACTCGTCGAACCAGAGGACAGCCTGCAAAAAGGCCAGCTCTTTTGCGAATCGTGCGCGTTGATGAGACAGATCGCCCTTGACGCCGAAGCCATGCTCCACGTCCGAGTAGAGCGTCATCTGATAGGGCACACTCATCTCCTTGAGTACATCTTCGGTCACCCGCCTCTTCTCCGCAGGAAAGATAAAGTCCGTCTCCGCCGCGGCGACGCTCAGCGGCCCTTTGATTCCCTTTAGCTCGTGCACCTCGACAAAACTTGGGTGCGCAGTATAGCCAGCATCAAGGCCACCCTCCTTGAGCCATCTGCATACGTACTTGCCGCCAAAACAGTATCCTACGCCACCCAAGCGCTTCACGCCAAGCTCGCCGCGCAGGTGCTTGATGACGGTGGCATAGATGGGGTCGACAGCAGCTTCGCGAGGCATCTTAGTGGCTTTCCAGGTAGGGAAGTCAAAGTCAGGCCCGGGGTTGAGTGGGACCGTGTTTCCATTGAAGACGTCAGGAATGATGGTAAAGTAGCCGTTTGCTGCGAACTGGTCTGCGATGCTTTGATGCGTTAGTCAGTGCTTGAGAGGATCGGTAGGGCAAGGATGGCAGCACAGTTGCACGTTTGGAAACTCGAAGCCGAGGACGTCGGTCATGATGAGGATGGCGTTCTGGGTGCTGCGGTTTTCAGGGTAGGTAATGTATGCGCGGACTTGTCCAACGACTCAGCAAATCTCTCCATGTCTGGGAGGGGAAATACGTACTGTCGCCAATGTTTTTGATGTCTCCTTTCGGTGTGCCTTCATGCTTGACGCCGATGACGCAACACTGTTGCATAGGGTGAGAAGTCATGTTGGACAGGAGAGCTAGCCTGGAGATGTCAAAGTGGAAGCGGTTTGTGCGAAGCTCAAGAGTAAGTAGTTCTGAGGTCCACCTCGGAACTTGTTGCCCCACGGCGGGGCATGCATATAAGCTATGACGATGCAATCGATTGCCTTGGTTGCACGCCAGTGATGGTTCGCAGAAACGATCCGTCTCATCACGCTGCGACTTGGGCGACGTTTGAGGAGAAAATGCACAGCATGAGATGACGAAGAGCAAGAAACTGCGATTAGAGTGAGGTAGACGCACTTGTGCCTGCACAGGTAATGGCCAGGGCTGTCAACGATCAAGTAGGTGAGGCCCAGGAAACGATTTAATTTGATTGATTACCTGTTTGACTCTAGCAGTTGCTTATCTAGGATTCACCTCTCACCTTGTTCTTATTAATGGGGGTACGGCTTGACCTGATGATTGGGGAAACTGCCAGATGTATATAGCTCATGGATTACTTGTTGGTCATGTGTCAACGTGCTTGTCTTGTCGTGCCCGGCTACTAGGGCTTCGACTCCTGTAATGTCGCGATGAAGAGGACCGACTATGTGCGTGTCTACGATGGCGATGACGATCTTGATGTCGGCTTGGACTGCATGGTCTGTCTTTGCGAAGCGATTGTGTAAGCTTGCGCTCCTGATCGGGACTACGACCTGAACTGCGGCGATGCGTGCTCCTCCTGCGGTGGTTGTTACCTCTTTCCTCCTTTTCCTGTGCATCTCGGAGCTCTCCCAGCTCGCGGTTGCGTTCGTCTGACCACTTCTTCCTGTCTTGTTTCGACTTTTTCAGCTGTGTCTGGGCTTTCTGCATGAATGCAAAAGGATCGTTGGAGGAGATGCGTGCTTGCTCCCGTTCTTTGCGACGAGGGTCTTGATTGCCCCAGACGTTTTTAGTGTCGAAGCCTGAGGACTCAGGTGCAGCAGTGGTTGCGTACGTGGGGTGGGCTATCTTCTGACGAGCCGTGTACCATGGCTCTTGCAAGCCGTTGTTGCCGCCGGCATTCGAAAAGCGCATGGTGTACTGGTCCTCGAAAGCCAGCTCCCTCCTGCGCTTCTCCTTTTCGGCATCTGCATTCTTCTCACGCTTGAGGGCTTCCTTAACGTCGACGGGGAAGAGGTCGATGTTGCCGGCATGGTCGGTCAAGGGTGCATCGCTCGTGGGTGTGCGCAGCTTCAGAAGCTTTGCGTCCGTGTGGTCGCCGTGGGTTGGATTCGCCACGGACGCAGCCAAGCGAATGTCCATGTCGGTGTCATCTTCCCCTGCGAGCTTCCTCCTCTTTGTGTCGTGCCCGCCTTCTCTGGCGCGCGTGCGGTCGCTGTGAGTGGCGGGCTCTTCAGGCAGCGGCGGGGGTGTCCGGCCCCTTAGTAGGGCAGCGCGTCGCTCGGCGTCGAGGTCTTGCATGCGCTGGTCAGCGGCAGCATCGCGGGCGGCGGCGGCCTCCTCGTCGGCCCTGACGCGGGCGATGTTGGCGGGGTTGTAGACGTTCCATGACTGGGGCGAGTCAGTGCGAGGACGTGGTGGGGATGTGTGGTTGGAGAGGGGTTACCTTTTTGCCGAGGAGGTGTCTGCAGCTGTGTTAGTGTACGTTTGCATGGGCATAGGCATGGGCATGGGCGTGGGCGTGGGCGTGGGTGCAAGAGCAGGCTGCCAGGGACGGACGGCGTACAGTGGCATGGTGGCTCGTTGCCAGCCGTGGGCAAGTCTTGGCAGCCGTGGGCAGGTCTTGGCGGCGGTGGTGGTGGTGGTGGTGGTAGTAGCAAGTAGCAAGTAGCTATAATGGTGGGGTGGGCAGGAGCTGCAGCCACCAGGCAGGAGCATCAAGCGTCGGCGATCGCTGCACTGTGGACCTGCAACGGGACAACGGTGCGGGAGGCTCACAAAGCCGCTCCATGCATGGCCCCGCCTCTATCCTGCACACTGCATGCACCCTGCACCCTGCACACTGCACCCTGCACACTGCATATATACTGCATACATACTACATACTACATACTACATACATATATACTACATACATACTACGTACTACATACATACATACTACGTACTACATACTACTGCCTTCGATCATGCGCGACTCGCAAGCTGAGCATCGGCAAGAAAGCAAGTCCCTTTCCTAGACCACACAGTCCCCTCGGCCTCGTCGGTCCCCTCGGTCCCCCCACACCTCGCGAGTCGCCAAGCGTAGCAAGTCGCGCACACCCACGCACATCCGCGTAGACTCTCCCCCTTGAGCCTGTACCATGCCCACCTGGCTGGTCCATGGCTTTCGCTGGCCGCGAGCCCAAGTTCGCATCCACACCATTCTCCAGAACCTCGATGATGTCGCCCCCGAGTGGGTCATGGCCCCCGCGACCCAAGCCTGCCTGACCGACAACTTCAAGCAGCAATGGCCCGATATCATGGCACGCCTGCCCACCCTACGCTTCATCGAGCAGTACGACCCAGACGACCTCACAGTCAAGGACCAGCCCTACGCATACGTATGCGACCAGGTCCACGACATCAAGCTAGGGATAGACGTAGATGAGCTGCAACAGGCACCTGCCCTGTCAGACGAGCAGTTGGCCGCCGTTGCAGAGCTAAGAGACAAGGTCACACCAGACGCCAAACTCGGCTGGTTCGTCGTGGTCAATGGCGATGTAGAGCGGTGGGCCCCACCCCTGGACGACGACGACGACGACGACGACGGCGACGACGGCCTACAACACGAAGAGGACGAGGAAGAAGCTGAGACAAAGACGCTGAGCCCGCCAGCAAGAAGTCCCGGGAGCAGCGTGTGGACAGGCAATGCACAAGAACCCGTACGACCCTCGACAAGCAGGAGCATGAAGAACTGGATAGGCGGCATGCTCCGCAAAACACGAAGGTAGACTGGCCGAGCGCACCTACATTGTCTTCCTGTACTGACCTACTCCTGTACTGACCCACTCAGCTCCAAAAGCCTGAGAGGCGAAGCAACGCAATCAAAGACTCCACCACCGGTCCCCCCACTACCGCCCATGTCTCCAAAGGCAGCACTATCCTTACCCAAATCGGCGAATGACAAAACGTCGATACCACTCCGTCCTGCGCGTTGAGCCAACGCGAGACTTGGGGATTTGGAAAGAGGATGAACATATGAATACACGACACGTACACAAGATCTCGTACGTGGAGTATTGAGCGCATGAAACAAAGTGTACAACCACGATAGTGCCGCAGAACATACTGATAGGAACGGCATCCTTGAGTAGCATACCATGTTGGCGGCTGTGAACTCTGCAAACTTTGTGCTGAACCAACAAAGGAATGCTTCCGCGGAAAAGTATGCGGCAGGACTGCTTCGTAAAGTCTCCAGTTTTAGAAAGTAGATATTCCGATCAACACACTGCAGCGATGATTAGTCAGTCTTGCAGTTCCAACATCCGGTGCATGTCCATGGCAGATCGCAAAGTCCTTCTTCTGGCTAGCGGCCGCTGGGGAGATGCACGTGATTGTGACAGCCTGACTTTCTGATCGCAACTTCTACCCAGCAACTTGATTGCCACGCCACGCCACGCCCCCACCCAATTGCTGGCCCTCTGATCCACAGCAGAGCCGTACGAAGCTCAAGACGTTGGCGACGCCAAACGTTTGGCCCGTGTTAGCTGTCCCCGCAGTACGGTCGTCTTGACGCCGAACAGCTACTGCCGGGCCTCGCAGAGGCCACGCGACTGACGACAACGACAACTACAACGACAACTACAACGACAACGACAACGACAACGACGACAAAGACAACGACGACGCCCATACAAACACGTCAATACTGCCAACACCGCCAAGATGAGCAGACGCGACTTCCTGTCTATGCCTGCGCCCGAGAACTATGTAGCTGGTCTCGGGCGTGGTGCTACCGGGTTCACGACCAGAAGCGATCTTGGTCCGGCACGGGAGGGCCCTTCTGAGGAGCAGATGAAGGAAATGTTGGCCAAGCGCGCGGCTTCTTTAGGCCAAGCGGCCCCATCTGCCTATGGTGTCACGGAGAAAAAGGAGGAAGAGGACGACGAGGCAGATCGATTCCAGGACCCCGATAACGAGGTGGGTTTGTTCTCGAGCGGCATGAACTACGACAAGGACGACGACGAAGCAGACCGCATATACCAGGAAGTGGACGAGAAAATGGACAAGCGGCGGCGAGTGAGACGGTTAGTACCCATGTTCTCTTTTCCCTTTGCCCTTTTATCTTTTGCTCGAAGTATTCATCGTGTTTTTCGCCACGAACAGATACCGATGTCCGACCTAGGGAAGCTCGCGAGCAACAAGAACGAGACGAATACGAAAAAAACAACCCCAAGATTCAACTCCAGTTCGCCGACCTGAAGCGTGCGCTCGGCGCTGTATCGGAAGAAGAATGGGCTGCGCTACCCGAGGTTGGAGACATGACGGGCAAGGCGAAGCGCGCGCGAGAAGCTCGCATGGCAAATGCACGATCGTATGCGGTACCTGACAGCGTTCTGTCCGCCGCGTCCAAATCTGGCGAGCTGGAGACTTCCATATCCACAGGCGACTCCGACTCGGGCACCATGACCAACTTTGCCTCCATCGGTGCTGCACAACTGTCCGCTTTGACGGTGCGACTAGATTCGGCGGCGTCGAGCAACCCCGGTACGCAGACAACGACAACCTCAGGGACGGCAACTTCGGTCGACCCCAAAGGTTACATCACGGCGTTGGACAAGAAGGAAATGCAGGGCGGCGAAGTGCCAGTGGAAGACATAAACCGCGCGCGTGTCTTATTGGAGTCGGCAGTCAAGACGAACGTCAACAACGGCCCCGGTTATGTTGCGCTAGCACGTCTCGAAGAAGTTGCAGGCAAGATTCACACCGCAAAGAAGGTCATCCAGAAAGGTTGCGACATGTGTCCCAAGTCGATCGTTGTGTGGGAGGAAGCCATCCGACTGAACCGCGAGAACTTGCACAACGCCAAGATCATCGCTGCCAACGGCATCAAGCTTAACCCAAAGGCTATTGTGCTGTGGAAAGCAGCCATCGACCTAGAGCAGACGCCAGCAGCTAGGAAGAAGGTCACTCGACAAGCATTGGATCACAACCCTCAGTCTGTGGAGCTCTGGAAGACCTTGATCAACGACACCGAAGACATCGAGAATGTAAAACTGCTGTTTGCAAAGGCTACAGACACGGTCCCGCTCTCAGAAGAGCTGTGGATCTCCTATGCGCGTGTGAGCGATGCAGACGCCGCTCAGCAGGTCTTGAACAAGGCGCGCAAAGCCATTCCTACCAGTTGGGCGATTTGGGTACACGCTTGCAGACTGCAAGAAGAGCTTGGAAAGGTCGACATTTGCGACAAGATCATGGAACGCGCGGTCAAGGCCTTGATTAAGGAGAACGCTATGATCAAGCGCGAAGAGTGGCTGGCACAAGCCGAGATTTGTGAAGAGGAGGGCGACAAAGTGACTGCGGGCTCCATTGTGAAAGCGACCATCGGTTGGGGTCTGGACGAGGACGACGAACGACGCGACACTTGGCTGGAAGACGCAAAGAGCATCTCCAATAGAGGTCACTACGAAACAGCCCGGGCTATTCTTGGGCACTGTGTATCCGTTTTCCCATACTCGACCACAGTCTGGCATGCGTCTGCCGACCTTGAGAAGCATCACGGGACTACCGAGTCGCTTCTTAGTGTCCTTGAGCGTGCTGTCAACGCCTGCCCGAACTCGGAATCGTTGTGGCTGCTGTATGCACGAGAAAGGTGGCAGGCCGGAGATATTGAGGGTGCTCGTCAGGTGTTAGGACGATCGTTCGAGCAACTTCCAGGTAACGAGAATCTCTACACAAGAGCTGTCGACTTTGAAGCGGACGCTGGCAACTACGAACAGGCGCGCAGTTTCTTGAAGGTTGCGCGAGATTCGGCTGCCACCGATCGCATATTTATGAAGTCTGCGGTTCTCGAGCGCCAACTCGGCGACTACGAAACTGCTATCGATATCTGCAACCAAGGCCTGCAAAACTGGCCCGGCAGTTGGAAGTTGCACGCCATCAAGGGGCAGATTTACGAGCAGCTGTCGAAGCTGAAGGAGGCACAAGAAGCACTCAGCATTGGCACAAGAGCCGCACCAAAGTCACCTATGCTCTACATTCTGCTCTCGAGAATACAAGAGAAGACCGGTGCTGTCGTCAAAGCTCGCTCGACACTTGACCGCGGTCGCCAGCAGAACCCCAAGAACGCTGACCTCCTCTGCGAATCGGTCCGCCTGGAACACCGCCAGGGCAACATCCCCGCTGCCCAAAAAGTCATGGCTACTGCTCTCCAAGACTGTCCTACTTCCGGACTTCTCTGGGCTGAGAAGATCATGCATCTCGAATCTAGGACCCAACGGAAACCGCGCGCCCTCGAAGCTATCAAGAAAGTTGAAAAGGACCCGCAGCTCTTTGTGGTCGTTGCTCGCATCTTCTGGTCCGAACGGAGGCTTGACAAAGCGGCTACTTGGTTCACAAAGGCGGTGGTCCTGGATCCAGACTACGGTGACGGATGGGTCTGGTTTTACAAGTTCCTTGAGCAGCATGGGACGGAGGAGAAGAAGCAGGAAGTGTTGAGCAAGGCCGCGATGGCGGAACCAAAGCATGGGGAGATTTGGCAAAGTGTAAACAAGGATCCAAAGAATGCGCGACTCGGTGTTGAGGAGGTATTGAAGCTTGCAGCTAGTAAGGCGGAGTAGTTCTTCATTACTACTGAGTAGTTCGTTACCACCTGTATACACAATACGCCGACCGAAACCTATATCCATACCAAATATCGATTTCACCACATGCGATCTTCATTGCCCTCAAACGTCGTAGAAGCGCTAGGTACTGGCGAATAACACGAAACGAGCGGCCGTGTCGTGCAGTCGTGACGTTCGGCTGAGGATACTCTTGCAGCTACTGCACTCTACAACAAAAAAATATAGTAGATTCTAGATAACCCTACCCTAAAAATAACCCTAACCTTAAGCTAACTCTAACCTTAAACTAACTTTAGCCCTAAGATTTTGTTACAAACATACCGGTAATCCTAACATGTTTATTTTATCTTCTAAATAGGTTTAGAAGATAATCCCTAGCGTTGGTCAGGTGGAGCTGCCAAGGCACGGTTGAGCTCTTGGCGTTGGTCAGCTCAAGCGTGTCCTGCGTTCGGCTCCCCACGCGGACCACACCCGGAACAGCCCGCCTATGATTGCCGCACCGGCACGTCGCACATTGGCCGGCCTGTGTGCTCAATGATTCAGTTTACTATGGTATCCGGCAAATGTACCTAGTGTACATGGCCAATGCACGACAGTGGTGCTGCCTCAGACGAACAGAATATTTCTACTAACTAAGAATACCTCAAAAGCTATATAATTTGTATTAAGATTAAGGTCACCTATAGAGAGAAACCATCCCGATCTACTAGGTGGGAAGCAGCGTACTCCTGATTAACTTAGGAGTATTGTGTAAGAGGCGTGGGCATTAGTTAACCCTAAGTCCCTTTAGAGATTTATTAAGACTATGCCAGCACGCTGATAGGCAGTTGTTAATGCTTAAGGTGGTTACATAAAGTACTGAGATTTGAGTGTAACAAATGACTGTATTGAGATAAGTCTACTTTATCTCCGGTGGCAAACACCCCTGTCGTGCATTGGCCATGTAAACTACTTTTGCCGGATACCATAGTAGAGAGAATTATATAGAAAGGTCCGACAACGTCAATAAGGAAATGTCTCCATCGCCTCATCCAAACTTCCTTTCATTCCAACCACGCTCCATCATTCACACGCAATAGACATTACACGCAAAGTCTTTCTTACCTACTACGACCAAAGATGGCAGCCCCGGGCGGGAAGTTCTTTATTCAAGACGACATGTCGAAGCCCGCGGCACACCATGAATCCTACGCGCAACTGTGGGAAACAAAGTGGAAGAAGCCTGCAGAAATGGGCGTCTACCCCTTCATGTTCGGCACAGCCAAAGACTTCGAGCCTATCGTTTCCGAACTCACCAAGGGCAACTTCAAGGAACCGTACAACTGGGATGAGTATGCCAAAGTGTACTTTCCTCAAGCAGAGCACCTGAAGAGCATTGCCAAAGAGGCAGAAGCTACTGGCGAGAAAGAAAAAGCATCCGAGTACTACCTAAGAGCTAGTGCTGTGTACCGTATTTCAAGATTTCCCGCTCCGAGGAGTGGCGTGCAAAGAGAAGCATGGAAGTTGGGTAAGGAGTGCTGCATCAAGGGCCTGGGCATGCGCGAGCATCCTGTCCACGAGGTCGAGATTCCACACAAACACCGCAGCAACAATGAGGGCGAAATCATCCCCGTCTACCTCCTGATTCCGAATACAGCTACAAAAGACAAACCAGTGCCGACCGTCATCATCTTCACCGGGCTCGATGGCTACAGGGCCGAGCTCGCTGTGTGGATGGAAGGCTGGCGCCGAGTAGGAGTTGCGACGATTGTGTTGGAAATTCCGGGGACTGGCGACTGCCCTGCCACAGCGTCTGATGCAAAGAGCCCAGACCGACTGTATAGTAGTCTATTTGACTGGATCGACGAGCAGCCGCTGCTTGACAACAAGAAGACGGCCATCTGGGCCTTCAGCACAGGCGGATTTTACGCCATGCGCGTCGCGCACACGCATGCTGACCGCCTGGCCGGTGTGGTCGCGCTGGGAGGAGGATGCCATCACATGTTTGATCGAGAATGGCTGGATAATGTGAACCACTTGGAGTATCCCTTCGACCTGGCCAACACACTGGCGTACAAGTGGGGGTATGGAGACGACGTCGAAACGTTCAAGAAGGAGGCGAAGAGCAAATTCTCGTTGCTAGAGGACGGGACGCTGGACATGCCCGAGTGCGCGAGACTACTACTGGTCAACGGAACCGAGGACGAGATCTTCCCTATCGACGACTATTACCTCGCTCTCCAGCATGGTGCGCCCAAGGAAGCGAGGTTTGTCACGGGCATCAAGCACATGGGCGAGCCTATAAGCTTTTTCATCATTATCAGATGGCTGTACAAGTTGTTTGGGATTGAGGCGGATGTAGCCAAGCAGATGCAGACAATACCGTTCAAGGCCAAGTATTGATCGCGTACGAAGAACCTGTTAGCATTCCAGCGTTGAAAGAACCTATAGTTGCGGTACTGGGATCAATGAACAATAGTAAACGTATGATATTGCTATACTACACAAGTCCCAGGGCGTAATTGTAAGTCGGAAACCGCATTGCCATCGTAAATGGTTTCCGGCACAGGTAACCATGACTCCTATGGCTGATTTTGTGCGATTAACTTTTCGGAGCCTAAATGGCTATGTGGGACCGTGCGCCAGTGCCGCCCTTGAGCATCTGCCGCACCACCAATACAAGGTAGCTTCATACACTCGAATAGAAGCCTCCGTATTGTTTCGCGTCTAAAGAGGAATGGTCTCCGTCTTGAACTTGTTTATGGCGTCGACCTCGTCAGTGGTTTCAACCTTGCCAAAGACGACATCAACATCCAGTAGATCAGAGGCCTCGACGTCATCTGCGTACACCATGTCCGAGCCAACCATCGTGAGCGGCAACGACGTAGCACTGAATGCGTGAGGCGAGGGACCGTGGCATTGACGTTGACCATAGTGATAGTCGCAATGGTAGTCGAAGAGCACACGAGGTGGAACATCCAGCTGGACCTTCTCAATCTTCTTGAGAGTTGTGCTATTGGCAAGTGCACAGTTCAAAGCATAGAACGTATCTCGTGTGAGAATCGTGGGTTCTCCTGCTGGGTACTCGAAGATGACAGTCTGGAGGTTGGGGAAGCACTGTAGGATCCTTTCCCAGTCGCTGCCAGATTCCAGGGTATCGACCTCACAGGCGAAAACATTGCCAAACTCGATAGCATGGAACGGTGAAATGATGGCCAGATGCTTACAGTACACACCAACTTGCTCCAAGGTAGCTACGAAGCGATCAGCGCGAATCTTGTTGGCATCGCTGGTTATCATGAGCCGTGTGAAGAGACATGTGGGTGCCAAAGGCTTCGAGCCGTTCAAGTACTGAGACAGACGGTGCACAGTATTTTCGTCCAGCGGAAGGAATTCCTTGCCCTTGTACGTGATCATGACAGTTTTCAAAAGGCTGTCTAATTCCGGTTTGTCGGCTAGGGTCGAGCGTCGAGACATGCGAAAGCGAGGGGGTGTTCGTCCACCTGGGGCCAGGAATGACTGCTTGGGTGGCTGACCTGTGCAGAAATTACGAAGGTCATTGTTGAAAGTGGATACGGTATCGCGGCGTTTAGGTACTCCGATTCCTTTGACGCTGCTATCCGGGGTCGTCTCAGTTGCACCTGGAGCAAGTCAGTCATGTGTGAAGTCGTAGTTCCGATGTTCAGAGAAGCTACCGTCAGGTCCAAGGTCCAAGTGGGCAAACATGCGCGCTTCTGACACTGTCAGGTCAAAGCTACCTAGCAGTGGCATATGCCTCGCCTCTCCAGCGTAAACGATGCTGTTTGCTTCAAGCTTGCCATCAAGCTGCTGTAGTGCTTTACCAATACCCGAGGGCGAGCTCGACTGAATTTGCATATTGGGTTCCTAGAGATGTCTCTGGTATAAGCAGAGTAATATCAATGTAAACATGAAGTGTGAGGCTGTATGATGATGTGCTTGGCGCTAGGCAAGGACAAACGCAGTGAAGATGACTCCACACCGACCATCATGAGCTCTTGGCGAACGTGGTGACTGAGTGGCTGATTGGTCGGTTAGCGTAATGTTTGCTCTCGACTAACAGGATGTTCGAGGGGCCAGCGTTGCGACATGAAGTCGTGCCAGTTCATAGCTCTGTTGTGGCCTTTGTGATTGCTGGAATCTTGGACTGGATCACAGCTCTGAGGAGCAGCAATTCTGAATTTTGTGAGGTGTGTATAGCCTTCAGAGGTGCTGCAGTAGATGAGATTACAGTGTTTGCAAAACTGCTCAGTGCGTATGCCGGCTCAATCATTGGTCTTTGAAGCAGTCGCAGTGGTACAAGATACGTCTTTAGTAATCTAGAGAGGACGGGCAACGTCTCAGAACGTAAGGGAGCAGGCACGTTTAATCCTAAAACTGATTGATCTTGTTGTTGTGCGACCCCAAGTGAAGTCAACAAGCACGAACACGTTGAAGGAACAATCATAGCGATGACGTACATTCGCCCCGACAGCGGGATTGGCGGGGCGGGGCACAACCTCCACTATTTTTGCGGCTTCCAGCCCCTCCTCACGTCAATTCCTCCACCAAGTGCCCCAGTTGCGTTGCCTTTCTATCTCTGAACTTTTGGACCTAACAGCTTTTGCATCGCCTAATCATTGCACATCAAATCGTCCGTCAGACTAGAACCCCTCGTTATTGTGATCGTTATTGGACAGCATCTGTAAGTCCGTCTCATGTCTCAAAGCAACATCGAGCTCCGGCCGTGACCGAGTCTGAAAGTATCAGTACAAGGGAGCTGCAACACATGATTTCCACAGCCTGCGTGCCCCATTCCGCGCAGACATCTGTCCTCTTCGTACTTGGCACATCCATGCTGACCGCCCCTTCAGGACCGTACCAATACGCCTTATCTGTGCCGAAGGTCTCCAGATAGCGCTTCCATCTTTCTTTTGCGTCAGCTTCGAGCTTCCCCAGAACTACCTTCACACTACGTACAGCCACCGTCACGATGGTTACAGGTGCAAGGAAGCCTCCCTCCCGAAAGGGTATGACCATACCGAATCCCCTCCCAGATCCTGCGCATGGTCGCGAGCGAGCTGGAATACATTATGCGCAGAGTTAACAATAGACAAGGTTCCATGGCGGATATGCCCCGGGATCTGAAGGAGCAGATCGAGAAGCTCGAGGAGCTCTTTGTCGTGCCTACTCAGAAGCTGAAGGAGATCACGGATCACTTCGTGAAGGAGCTTGAGAAGGGTCTGACAAAAGAAGGAGGATCAATCGTGAGTACTCTTTGTAGAAAAGGTTGTATGGCATAAGACTGAACGCTGCAGCCCATGAACCCAACATGGTGTATGGCTTTTCCTGACGGTAACGAGACCGGCCGGTACCTTGCTCTCGACATGGGAGGGACCAACTTGCGCGTCTGCGAGGTGACCCTGACCGATGAGAAGGGCGAGTTCGAGATCATTCAGTCCAAGTACCGCATGCCCGAGGAGCTGAAAACGGGAACCGCCGACGAACTTTGGGGCTATGTTGCCGATTGTTTGCAGCAATTCGTCGAATATCACCATGAGGACGAGCAGCTTGAGGATCTGCCTTTGGGTTTTACGTTCTCTTACCCGGCAACTCAGGACTACATCGACCACGGTGTTCTCCAGAGATGGACAAAAGGATTCGACATTGACGGAGTTGAGGGGCACGATGTTGTACCACCCTTCAACAAGGCCCTGGCTGAGCGTGGAGTGCCTATTAAGCTGGCCGCTCTGGTCAACGACACCACTGGCACTATGATCGCCTCCGCATACACCGACGCGGAGATCAAAATTGGATGTATTTTCGGAACTGGCTGTAACGCTGCATACATGGAGGAGTGCGGTGCTATCCCTAAGATTGCACACCTCAACCTCGACCCCAAGCTACCCATGGCTGTCAACTGTGAATGGGGCGCATTCGACAACGAACACCAGGTCCTACCCCGCACACAATACGACGTCATCATCGACAAGGAGTCACCTCGTCCTGGTCAGCAGTCATTTGAAAAGATGGTCGCTGGGCTGTACCTGGGCGAGATTTTCCGCTTGGTCCTTTTGGACTTGCACAAGGGCCACGAGTGCGCGATCTTCGAGGGTCAAGATGCCAGCAAACTGGAGAGGCCCTACTCTCTGGATGCAGGATTCCTTTCTGCCATCGAGGAGGATCCTTTCGAGAACTTGCTAGAGACTGGTGACCTCTTCCAGAACAAGCTTGGCATCACATGTTCAAAGCCAGAGCTCGAGCTCATCCGACGTCTGGCTGAGCTTATCGGCACCCGTGCTGCGCGTCTGACCGCGTGCGGTGTTGCGGCCATCTGCAAGCACAAGAACTGGGACCAGACACACGTTGGTGCTGACGGCTCCGTCTTTACCAAGTACCCCCATTTCAAGATCCGCAATGCGCAGGCACTGAAGGAGATCCTGGATTGGCCTGCGAAGTATGGCAAGGGCAAGAACGACCCTGTCGAGATTCTACCCGCGGAAGACGGTTCCGGTGTTGGTGCTGCTTTGATTGCTGCGCTCACGATCAAGCGCGTGAAGGAAGGCCAGCTTGCGGGTATCCAAGACCGTGATGCTATGCTGAAGATAGCCGGAAAGAAGCCTCGGGCAGCATGAGCCAAGCGGTCTCTACTTTATCCTGTAATGACGATCTAGAAGTAAATCTATCATCCGTGCCACACCTCGATGCGATGTGGTGAGAGGAGAGGCGGCTGACACATGACAGCCAACAAAGCTTGAAGCGTAGATAGGCCCAATGGTAGACATGCAGAAACCTTCTCGGCAACCGACCGGTACAAGTCGGTTCTATACTTGGGTCGCCAGCCACTTTACACGTCGACGTGTGTTGTGCGCGCGTAAAGAAAGTACGTTTCAGCACGCGAAATGGTCACGAAGTGCGCGCGCAGACAATTTCGAGCACCCCCCCCCCCCACTTAGGCCATGTGTACCTTGACCTGGGTACCATGAGTACGCTGGACAGAAACTGTATTGATCGACGATCCAGTACAGCGCATCACTATGGGGACGGACTGGATGCGCATGCATGTTGGAGGACTCTGAGGCATTGAGCTAATCTCGGGCACCAGAATTGGCATCTCGCATTACGTGGACGGCTGGGTCGCGCTCTCCGTGATGGCTTGAAGGCTAGAGCAGCCAGTCCAAGGATCTGAAAACGGGCTCTGAAAAGGGTAGGATAGGCTTGTCAAGGAGAGGTGGATTGCCACAGCTTCGAGGGTCTACGACCCTGATTTTCGTGCCTCGATGACGAGCCAAGCGTGATCCGCTGCAGATGCCAATCTTTGCAAGATTCAAGGTCTTCTGAAGAATGCATAGAGGGCCATGCACGCATTGCCCAGCCAGGTGGTTAACTTGACGTGTAGGGTGGTGGATCTTCTCTGTAGCTAGCACAGGATGCCTTGTACTGACTCGGCTCCGCCCTATTTCGACACTAGGATACCGCTCTTTGGGGAGATGATACACCGCCACCCATGGTCCTTGTTGGCTAGGGAACTTATAGATGGCGCAGTTCGCTTCCGTCTTCTTTCCTTCTGGCGCCGGGTTTGGCAAGTATTTTGCAACTGTTGACTTGACCGACACACGCATGTGAGCTCCTACGCTGCCGGTGGCCGAGCAGGACCGCAGCTTCCGGCAGGCAGCGGCCACGCAAACCGTACGGTCTGCGTTTGTACCTGACCCAGACTCGTGTGTAGAGCTAAGGCCTTGCGTATGGCAGCTGTCCAATGCACCCATGTTCGCTTTCTCCCAATCGAAACGTGCTACATGACGATGTCAACCGAGGCTGCGCATACAGCGGCTAAGGCTGAGTGTGCAGGCTGCATGACATCTGTCCGCTCGGACTCGGACACAAGCTGAAGGTCGAGTGTTCCCCTTGGACCATGCTGGACTTTGTATTACTCTCTGCAGGGTTTAGGCCGTGGATTCAGGCATGCGCTGTGGTTGCGGTTCGCGAGGTTCGAAGGCTTGCCTATTTGGATGGTGTTTACGATCACAAACAACGCGTCATGCCACAACATCACGAGGTTCAAAGGCTTGCCTATTTGGATGGTGTTTACACACACAAACAACGCGTCATGCCACAGCATCAACGTGCCTATGGACAACCATCCGAGTCTATCGGCGGCTTGGTAGCCTTGGAATGGAGGGTTGATGTCCTGGAGCGTAGCATAGCGCAAGGGTCCAGTGGACGTCATGACGAGTATGTGTCGATATCCATCAGCAAGCGCAATCGATGGGGAGAAGGTCATCGAGAGCTCGATACCGACGACGAAGACGAACAGTGAGCTTAGGACAGCTCACAAGCCGCCTTTGATGACCACGCTGCGTGTGTGGCCTCCTGGTAGTGGGGGCTTGTGGTATTGATGACGTTGTGTGTTTGGAGGCTCGCTCAGCTCTCACATGACGATTTGTTTCGTCTTGTTCAGAGCAAAGAAACCGACCGCAGCACTACCGCAGCACTACCGCAGCACTACCGCAGCACTACCGCAGCACGGGTAGCCGCTCAGGACGAAAAGCATTGCAGGGACGGCGAGTCGCGCCGAGGGAGAAGCTGAGCACAGCATGGGTGAACACAGCATATGCTATCTCGCAGCCAAGACGGCGGCTGTGGAGGTCTTCAGGTCACACGGAGCCGAGGTCTACTACTAGCTAGCTATTTACGTTCACTGAGCTGTGGTGACGAAGGCGGCTTTCGAGGCCACGGAGCCCTAGACAAAGGATAGACAGGAACCAAGCGAGCGAATGCATGGGAGAAGCCACCGAAAGGTCCGACAGGTGCTGCAGCGGCAATCATTGTGTGGAGAAGCAGGGCTGTCGTTGTGCAGTCGGCTGTCGGTCCCTCTGCCTGTTCGTTGGTTCGTTTGTTATGCTCGGCGGGCCGCTGCCGCGCTGCCCCTTTTCGCGTGTGCAGTGCAGTGTGCATGAATGAGCACGAAATTGCTTCATTTGGCCCTCGCGCGGGCTGCAGACGCAGCTTGTGGTGGGAAAGGGGGCCATGCCGGGGCTGCCTCTGGCCAGCGATGCGCACCGCACCCTCACAGCCTGACACTGGACAGTACAAGCTATGGTAGTAGGTGTGTGGTGGTGCGAGCGTCGGGCGACCGCTGCTGCGATGGATGATGGCTGATCGAAACACGGTCAACTGGTGTGGCGGGTGGAGTAGGCCGGTTGTGGTGTTTGGTGTTTTGTTTACTCGCCACCACCACGTCAACAAATACGGCAGTGACAACCGCAACAACAGCGACAACAACGACACCAAGTGGGCTGCTGAACAGGTAGCAGCAGCGAACGGCAGTGGAGACACAGAAAGCAGTACCTGCATTTTTCGCGCAGCTGCATGGAGCGCGCATCAAGTGTCTCGAGGGTCGAGGGCGCCGACAGGGCCAAGCGCGTCGAGTGCATCGAACGCTGCTGCTTCATCGTGTGCCTGGCGCGGCGTGGTCGATTGGCCCACGGGGGCCGCAACACAAGCGCAGAGTAGAGTCGCAACGGCGGGCTGCACCTGCAGGGGTGGGCTGGTGCCTCGGAAAAGACAGCAGGCGCACGGCCGCTCTCGCTCGCGTGCACAGGCATCTGCTGTTTCGCCAGCAGGCCAGCAGGCCAGCAGGTCAGTAGCCCAGTAGGCCAATAGGCCAATAGGCCAGTAGCCCCGTAGCCCCGTAGCCCCGTAGCCCAGTAGCCCGCCAGCCCAGTAGCCCGCCAGCCCAGTCGCCCGCCTCGTACGCGTGCGCGCCTTCTCCCATTTACCCTCCCCGTCCGTCGATTCCGATCGCAGCAGCAAGAGCGCACCCAGGGTCTCTCCATCGCTCGCCAACTGCTTGCCCTTGCCCTTGCCGTCGCCATTGCCCTCGTCTTTGTCTACGCCTCTGGCTCACCTCGCTGCGTGTGGCTCCGTCATCGCGCCTGCCTCCGCTTGCGTCGCGCCTGCCGCCTGCCGCCTGCCGCCTGTCGCAACATCAAAACAACAGCGCATTCCGCTTCCGCCTGCGCGTCGCCGCATCGAATCGCCCCTCGACACGTCCACGCGCCTCTGCCAGCACCGCCCTCGAGCCTGCCGCACCCTCTCGACAGGCCTTGCATGGAGTGCGACCGTCTGCACTCGGTCGTTGTTCGCTGAGGGGAACTCCTGCTTGCGACGTGTAGACCCAACCGCGTGCACTCGCTGTCGCTGTCGCTGTCGCTGTCGCTGTCGCGCGCATTCCTCGCACTGCATTCTTCCCACCGCGCCTCGTCCTGCACCCCGCTTCAAACACTCTGGCCGTGGCCATCGTTATTGATTGCGCGCTGGCCTCGTCCACCCTGCCACGCTGCACGCTCCCAGCCCGTCCGTCCACACCACGCGGGGACCAACCACCCCATCTACCCACGACGTCCTCACCCACCACCCAGCCAGCCACTGCTTCACCCCCCTCACCCTCGCCCTCACCCACTGACCCCACGGCCTCCTGCACCCCGCCGCCAGCCATGGCCTTCGCCTCGTACTCGCCCCACCGCGAGGCCGGCACCATGCACCTGGACCTCCCTTCACCCACCTATCGTCTGGACGGCACCCACTTCGCCCATCTGCAGCAGCTGCGCCGTTCCCTATCACGCTCACCTTCGAAACCCTCGCGCTTCCAGCTGCACAAGTCCGACTCACCACGCTCGCCCATCTCTCCACTAGCACTCGCGCGCGCCTTCAGCCCCAAGGCACACAAGCCAACGAGTCCTATCAAGACATTTTTTGAATCGCCTCTGGCACAGGCCGTGCCAGCCAAGAAGAAATTCACTCTGCGACGACCCACCGCAAACTTCAAGGCCTCGCCGCGCGCACGACAGAATTCAAAAAGCCCCCGTCGCGTCCTCGGCGACTCACCCACCGGCGCAAACTCCACAACACCCTTCTACACCCGCCCGACCGTCGGCCAAGAAAACGACACACCCGCACGCCCTTCCAGCTCGGATTCCCTCGAGAGCATGGACACGGACTGCAGGAAGTTTGGCTTGAACGACAAGCCCATCAAGTTCGAGTTTGCGCACCGACGTCCGGATCTCTCTCCGGGCCCCCCTGTAAAGTCGAGTCCTCTCAAGCGTAACGATGGTGTTATGAACCTGAGCGGGACACCCACTGGCTTCAGTCCTGTCGCTAAGCGGAGGAGCTTGCACAGCGTCTCGAACCTGGGAACCGATTTCGAGAGTATTTTCGACCGCAACAGCATGCATGCCGTACAATCACCTATGGAAGAGGAGGAGACGCAAAACGAGTTCGACTTTTCGACGCCTGCGAACCCGTCGCAATCGCCTATGCGCAGAGCCACGTCTCTTCGAAAATCGACTGTGATGCAGCGAAACGCGAATTCACCACGACCGAAACCAGCTTTCGACGGCGAGTTTGCCATGCCTGGCCTCGCAGCGTCCAAATCGAGAAACCGCATGTCGCTCGACAGCTCTCTTGGTCAAAGTACCACGCCCACGCAGACGCCCTTCCGCAAGTCCACCTTCGATGCTGGGCGCATGGGTTTGCCTACACCCTTCGTTCGCAGCACTGCCGGCGCATCGCAACCGCACCCGTTGTCGCATGCGCACACACCATCTTCAACTACGTCAGGTCTCGGTGGGATGACTCCCATGGCACCGCCACGGGCACCCCACTTCGCAGCTCCACCTGGTCGGCCAAACCAGAGTCATCAATTTTCACGTTCTCTGCCAATCGGCGTACCGCGCCCACACGCACCGGAAGGAGAACATGACTCGTTTGACACGCCATTCAAGTCTGTGCAGCAAGCCCCAGTTGCATTCTCCACCGGTCTCATGTCGAAGAAGAACCGCAATGCGGACGAGCCCGCCAATGTATATGTCATGCCTGACACCCCGTCTAAGCGGCAGTCGTATCCCCCTGCTCAGGCAGACAGGACTGATGTCATCGACACACCTCTCGTTAAGCGAGGTGGAAGTTTATTTGGAGATTTCAATAGGCCACAACCTCAGTTCGGCACAACAAGCACACCCTTTAGCGCGCATGTGTCAAAGTTCTCTACGGGATCCTTTGGTAAAGGAACCAGCGTCTTTGGCAACATGGGCGGATCCCTTCAGCGCCGAGGCAGCATGGTCAGCGTGGATGGTGATGACGACCTTCCTGATAGCCAGTCGCCAACTGCCAACCGTACTATGGTTGACACCGACGCGAGCATTGACGATATGCCACCGACCCCTACAAAGGGACATGGTGCATCGAGTCGCCGCTCAAAGGAGAGCAGTCTCAGGCGCAAAACCTTCCGCTCCCGACCTTCTATTGGTAACGATACGTTTGCGGCCCCAGAAGTTGCCAATGATTTCAATGGTAAGTCTAGTCCACACACAGTTGCGACAGCTTCACATGACAAGAGTAGCTCGCCACCATCACGTGGTGAGCAGCTTGACTCAAAGAACTGTACCTCCTCTCCCGCACAAGCTTCTCTTACTCGGACTCGGTTCTTGCGACGTACCAAGAGATTGGGTCGTCCATCACCGCTTTCGCGACAGATACTTCGTACAACTGTTCTTCCCTTCAGTCGTGAGGCCAATGCTAACCAGCTCCCAGCGTCCATCATCTCGTTCGGTTCATCGTCGCCAGGTTCCCCACTCGATTCCTCGTTCCAACCCGCTGAGACAAATCGATTGTCCATCGCGGGTAACAGGCGCGGCTCGATGAACTTCAACAGCAGTGTCAGCACTTTCCCTCCCGCTACACCAACCACGCCACGTGATCATTCCGTTTTCTTCGCTGAAGACAAGGGAGCTATCCCCATCGGTCTCACCAAGAACGACGTCGATGAGGCCATCAGCTCGCGCTTCCGTGAGGTCAAGGAGCTCGACGGTGGCGAAGGGGAGTTCTCCAAGGTCTACCGCGTCAGCCAGTCTGTGCAGGGCTCAACGCAGGACACTCCAGCTGGGAGTCAGGTATGGGTCGTTAAGAAGTCGAAGAAGCCATATACAGGCCAGGGTGACCGCAACCGCAAGATGCGTGAAGTTGACATCCTCTATGCTCTTCGGGGCAATGACCACGTTCTGAACATCAACGACCACTGGGAAGCCAACTCACACTTGTACATCCAAAGCGAATACTGCGAAGGCGGCAACTTGCGCCGCTTCCTCGACACTGTTGGATACAGTAGCCGTCTCGACGACTTCCGCATTTGGAAGATTCTACTGGAACTGTCACAGGTAAGCCAATCATATCGCCTCTGTCCAACAGTACTAACAATTACAAGGGACTTACCTTTATACACCACTCAGGTTACATCCACCTCGATCTGAAGCCCGCCAACATCCTGATTGACTTTGGGGGTTCGCTGAAGATCGCTGATTTCGGTCTGGCCAGCTCTTGGCCTGCACCCAAAGGCATCGATGGCGAAGGCGATCGCCACTACCTGGCGCCAGAAGCTCTCTGCGGCCGCTTTGACAAGCCCGCCGATGTATTCGCGCTCGGCATGATGCTGACTGAGATTGCCGGCAACTGTGTTATTCCCGAGAACGGCACCTACTGGACGAAGCTCAGGTCAGGCGAATTCGAGCACGTACTCCCGAGCTTGACTTGGAGTGCCGATAGCGGTACCCTGAGCCGCGATGGCAACGGTGACCCGATTCCCGAGAGTAACGTTTCTCTGGACACCTTCCTCATGTCAGACACCGACATCGAGCCCCAGTCCACGGTCCAAATACGGGCAGCCTCAAGTCCGGAAGAGGACCTTGCCCGTGCCCCAAAGTTCATGATTGACTACACCGACCCCAATACCATGGACCAGGTAGTCAAAGCAATGTTGCATCCTGTACCAGAAGAGCGGCCAACATCTGAGCAAGTCCTGCAGTGCTTTGGTTGCCAGTGGGTCGACTACAGGAGGCGAGCGGGAGCCACTGTATACGAAGGCAACTTTGGACCAGGCGAGGATATACTGGCCACATATGCGCTCGATGATGCTGACGCTGACATGATGGACATGAGCTAAGCTGCTTCACTTGTCTTCTGTCGATACCATTCCTCGCCTTGTTCCGACTTCTAGTGCTTTCTTTGGGGGGGGTGGGGGGATACACAGATCCGCAACAACACACCAAAATCGCGCCGCATAGTACACCTCGATCAGCACTATGCAGCTAGCGTTTCTTTTGTATTTTTTCTTCTATCGGCGTTTCTGGCCCATTGGGCAAAAGCATCATCATCTTGTTGCTTCCACGACTCTACCTTTCAGAGTTGTTCCTGTTTATGAGTTTCACGGCCAGATGTCTTTCGGACTGAGACGTCCTTTCTGACCTGGGTTTCAGGAGTTTTGCATTGCATAAAGCATTCCCCAAGGATACCTTCGCAGCTGGAAATGCGCGAACTGGGGGCTGGCGTTACTCTTGATCTTTTTCTGAAATGTTGCAACGATTATGGCAACGATTTTTCTTCTCTCTGTACCGGATGAGTGGTGGTGCGGGCCTTGCGCTGTGTACACGGTTGGTGTGGAGTTGTAAGAAACGGGTGGGGGTGGAGTACGGTGGATCTCGAAGGTAATGTTGGAGAAACAATATCACGATATCATGACCATTTGAAGGGGGATTTGCGCGATTTTGAGTGTGATGTGTGTGATGCAACCTTTACGACATTCATGTCGCTAGTCGTAGGTGCAGGTCACGTGGACGAGCCCAGCCCTTCAAGACTATCCTTCGCTCAGCACGTCCAATGGTACCGAACACCTGATCACCTGACCAATTGAATCAGATGGTCATGGGGGACAGGGAAGGCACTTCGCATTGGCCCGGGTAATGCATCATGGTGTCTTGCTCCTCAAACATGATTGAGTCGTACCAACTCTCCCATGCGTAACTCGTCCGAGACTTTCCGAAAAAGAGTCAAGGCTTCAGCAGCTTGAAAAATTCGAACACCCCGGAATGGTATAAAAGATGTGTGTCATCCCCGAGAAACAAAGGTCGTTTGTAGTGCTCGATACTCGTATTTCCAACACGTGGGCAAAAAAGCTCGGAGGGGGCTTCGGGTACGCTACTTCGTTCGTGCAGAACAGCACGAGGGCTAGCCTTGTGAAGCCAGCGCACAAGTACTGTGTGCTTTATGGTACGCTTTTTGCATCGTTTTGTTTCGTTTCTCTACAGAAGGCGCCCACGCCGTCGTGGGCTGCTGATCCTGGCGCATTTCTTCTCTTGTGAAGACTATCTTTGCTCATCTACCAGCCTTGACTTTGCCGCCGAGACCTTACTTCTGTGATGCTTTTCGGTACAGAGTGTTTTGTGTCAATGCTATATTGCCCTCGCACAATGTGGGTTCACGCCTCGAAGAACCATGGCGCCGCATGGTCGTCTAACTCTGAATGTTTCTCAATCTCATCTAGCAGATACACGAGCTCTTCTCCGCCCTGCTGTCTCCCCAGCCAGATCCGAATGGCAAGCCCTTCGACTCTTGCTCTCCGACTCATCCACCACAGATCTCCGGTCCTCAATAGCATGTACCACCATCCCATGATAAATACAGCTCTCACGTCTTTTGCTTCCAGCAGCGCAAAGAAGTCTGGCGTAAGGACCGCCAGGATGTAAAGAAACTTCAGCGCGTTCTCGTAGGTCAGCTGGATGTTTGGACACTTTGAGAGGGTAAGTATTGGCCGGTAGTAGATGTTGTCGTGTTCATCTGATGAAGCTGTGATGTCGAAGATCCTCTTCATGCGATCAGAGATATGTAGTTCAGAGTCCATGGCCATCCACTCTGGCACACTGTGACAGTTGTAATTTTTGACGAGCTCGTAGAAGATACCATCTGGTCTTTTCGGTTGCGCCAGACGCCAGAGGTGCTTCTTGCCTTCACCAACTTTCAGCCACGATAGATCATCCGGCTCTGCCGGTTTTAGCGGCCATACTTCGTACGGGTTGGTGGAGCCAATGGACCAGAATGATGCGGCACCCAGAAAGACTCCAGTTGTCCAAATGGCATCTTGATAAGAAGGTGGAATCGGTCGAGAAAGAATCTCATTGAAGAGTTTTGAAGCCGTGTTCCAGTGCCTGAGAGCCTCCTGGCTGCTTTTGGAGGCAACTGCCGAAGGATTCGCAAGATGGGCGTCATGCATTAGAGTGACACTAAGCAGCATGTGCATGAGAAAGGCATGCTGAAGCAGGGTTAGCCAAACAAGGTCACGGGGGTCGGATCAGGGTAGCAAGTCCGAGCGAGCTATTATTACCTTGCATGCAAGCTGACAAACAAGATCTCGATACAATGGGGCCATCTGCGGATTGCCGATGGTTATTGAAGTCCTGTTTCTAAATCTCGAAACGATCATGAGCTGGTCTGCTGTGAAGTGTTGGGAGCCAGTCAGCCATCCAAGACTCCGAACGTTGAAGTTGAGCGAGTCGTTGACGATTGTTGGAAGGCCGGAGTGAATAGATATGGACTTCAGTGGAGGCATCCACATTTTAAGAGCGTTTCCTTCGATCAAATTGTTGGGCTTCGTCTTGTCAGGATAATTTGAGGCAAAGTGTACTTGAAAGGAACCCGGGGTATTGAGGAATGAAGAGCTCTGTAAACCGGAGTAATCGCACGATACACCATACAACTTGCAGTTTTTACACAAAGGTCGCGCTTCATCACACTTGTTGGCTGATCAGCTTATGAGGTCCAATACATTGCGCTGTAGCCTAGCTCACTTTGACATGTCGTAGCTTGCAGTTACCACATCCTTTGCGCGACTTCGCATGAGCGCGCCTCTTCCTGACCGCTTCGGCTCGGGACCTCGATACAAGAGCTGACATTATGACTGCAGTGAAGGCACGACAGGCGACGCGAAAAGATAGTGGTGAATGTGAGGATCTGACCTCTTCTCGTTTTGCACAAGCGTGCTGCACCACGATCTCTTGTAACAAACAGGCTGAGTGAATAGTGAGGGGAGACAAGGCCTCCAATGAGCGATAGGGGGACGCTAATAGCATCGGTCTAACCGATATTCGCATCACAGTTTCTAAACATCCAATTAGCTTTTGAAGGAGCGTAGTCATTGCAACGCTCCGAAGATCGCGTGAAATTCTGAACATCGAACGGAAGTGCACAGCATATCAAGCCAAACTTGATGCATGAGCAAATTACATTAGTGAGTTGGAAACCACGGGAATGCTGTTTGTGGTGTCCAGATATCTATCTACATTAAGTAACGAATTTGTACTGCACTTTGCGGGTTTCCGTTCATGAGAGTTGTAGCGAGACTGGTACCTTCACTTATAAGACTGCACGTCTCGTAACTGCAGGACACGTGGTGACCGTAGTCTGCTGAGCCTGCGTGACCGTGGCACTGTTGGTGACGGTGGCGGTTGTAGAAGCAGTTGTGTACACAGTCTCAGTCGTGGTGCCTACGTTGGCAGGAGTTGTAGTTCTAGCTTTTCATCAGCGGATACTCATTAAAGCTTAATAAAAGCACCTACATGGTCGTCATGCGAACAACAGTGGAAGTTGTTGTCTGAATCGTTGTGGTGGCTCCCTGAGTAAAAGTGTAGTCTGGACCGTAGACTCCGCGCTTCTGGATTTTCTTCTTGAGTTCCGTTGGTGTGCGGACAACGCGCTTACGGTGAAGCTTGAGCTTGGTGGACGCTTTGCACTGGGTGAGTTGGCGAGCACCAAAGATGTTGTTGTTAGGACGGATCTCGGCGATGCTACTCTTCTTGTAGCAAGGGCCGGGGGACCCTGGGATGTATGATACATCAATACAGCCGTCGGTGCTGTCACAATCTGCGATACAGTCGTTGAGAGTGTTGGTGTACGATGGGCCCCCGGGAACTGGATAGGAGTTAGTAGACTAGTGTAAACATTAATGGTCGATACATACTGTCGTAGCCATAGCGGTCAGAGTAACACTCGATAGCGTACATGGCCCCACAATTGCTTGTGAAGGTCGAACCGTCGGAAGACGGGCAGCCAAGTGCAGCAGACGTAGCAGCCGGGGATGTGGCGGCTGAAGAAGCTGATCCAGAGCCCAGGTTGTTTGTTGGCGTGCAGGCGCACTGATATCCAGTACCACCAATAGTAGTCGTAACGGTGACGGTCTGCACTGGAGAACCGGCCCCAGATGTGGCAACTGGCGTCGAAATTGGAGCTGATGAAGTTACAACTGACGAAGACGCCACGACCGAAGATGATGCCGCATCTGAAGAAGCTGCTGCAGTACTAGAGCTCAAGGAACTGCTGATCAGTCTACCTCCAATGATGTTAGCATTCTGACTGGCTGTGCCAGCGCCGCTCTTCAAATAGCAGGGCCCGAAGGCGATATAAGAAACAACCACGCAACCAGGACGCAGAGCGCAATTTGAGACACAAGCTTCGTACGATCCAGGGTATACGGGCGAACCCACCATGTCGTTGCCACCGCGGTCGATGCCACATTCGACGAGGAATGTACCTGCACTTGTCTCGATAGTCTGACCGTTGCTTCCAGGGCAACCCACAGAAGATGTTGCGACTGGACCTGTCAAAGTGGTCGTGGCTGAAACACCGGCGGAGGATGAAGCAGTCACCGCTGGCTCCGACGACACTGCAGCCAAGGAAAAAGCAACAGATGATGATGTGACCGCAGCGGACGAAGAAGAACTTGCCGTTGTGGCAGAGCTGGTCGAGGTCGCCGCAGGAGATGAGGTAATGACACTAGAAGCAGCGGTGGAAGAAACTGCACTCGACGAAAGAGGAACGGCTGCTGACCTAGCCCCCCATACACCATTGTTAGAGCTAGGGGTACCTAGGTTCTTCTTCAGGTAGCAAGGTCCGTTCGGGAAATACGAGACATCGACACAATAGGGAGTGTTAGCACAAAGCTGAATACATCCGTTAAAGCCTCCATCAGGGTACTCCGTGCTGAGGTCACCACCCACTCGGTCGATGTAGCACTCTACTACAAACGCACCGGAAGCTGTGTTGACTGTCTTGCCGTTGTCATATGGGCATGTGATGCTGGTAGATGTAGCACTTGGCGATGATGCAGAAGACACAACAGAGCTCGAAGAAGATGCAGTGGGGCTCGAAGAAGACGCAGCGGGACTCGAAGGAGATGCAGCGGGACTCGAAAGCGATGGCGATGGAGCTGCCGATGATGATGAACTTCGCGAAGGACTTGGCGAGGGGCTTGACAAAGAGCTCGATGACGGCGAAGGTGCTGGAGCTGCAGCGGAGCTCGACGAGGCCCTTGATGAGGAGGTAGCGACTTGCGATGATATCGGCGATGAAATGGCAGGAGAAGTAGATGGGACTGGAGTCGATGATGACGACGCAGTGATCAAATTGGCACTCCATGCGGCGGTGCTGTAGTTGGGGACGCCTGTGCCAAATTTGAGGTAGCAGGCATCCTGAGCGCTGTAGTACGTCGACCAAACGCAACCTCGAGTGTTCGCGCACAGGTCGACACAACCCAGGAGGCCGTTGCCTGGATGGAACAAGCCAGTAGTCGTACCGTCACGGTCGTAGCTACAAGTGATCTGGAAGGTACCTGCTGATGTGTAGACATACTTGCCGTCATCTTCTGGGCAGCTGTTGGACAGTCCGCTGGGGGTCGGGAACGCGCTAGCCGTGCTAGACGAGGTCCCAGAGCTAGACGCTGGTGACCTACTGGAGCTCGAAACAACCGAGGGGGCAGCGCAAGAACTGACGTAATTGGTGTTGGTCGTGGTCCGAGTCTGGGTAACAATAATTGTGTTTGTGTAGGTCTGGGTGGCACCGGCGGCGTACACAGTGACAGTGGAAGCGAAGCCTGGCGAAACAGTCGACGTTTGCGTTGCGGTGGAGGTTGCTACAGCTCCAGCAGTTGCAGTCACTGCTCTTGGGGCAGGTGAAGGACCGAAAGTAGCCGGAAAAGCGATTGGCGTGGGCTGGTTGTTAACCCAGTTCTTGTAAGAAACGGTGAGGACGCCGTTAGGAATGCGGGTGACCGGAGCACTGGGGCAGTAGATTCCAGAGTATGACGAAGATATTACAAACGTACAGTCCACGCTGAATCCTTGGGCTGGGTTCTGTATGACTGGAGTGAAGTTGGGTTTGCCACTGTAACAAGTAGACGCTCCGTTCATGTAGGTCATCTGGATCCCGAAGTAATCACCACTGTGACTTGTTTGACGATAACTGAATGTCGGGGCCTGGCCGCCATATTGTGACACCAGGCCAGGGGCGACGAGCGAACAGTTAGCCATGATGAAGATAGTCGACACAACTGAACGATTGACGGATCGACGTGAAAGTGAACGTATCTCAGAAGGGCGCGGTGTCCATTAAAACGCCCAGAGACCCGGATTCAGACAACAAATTGCTGTCATCGCGATAACTTGGTAAGCATGCATAAGGCATGCACCATGACGGTCTCTGCTGGTCAAGGGAAGGGACCAGAAGGAACCAGAAAGCTTCACCATTGGATACCCAATGTACTCACAGAGCGGTGAGTACTGAGAACCATCCTTTGAAAGGTAGATCATGACTAGATTTTGTTGCGTTCTGGTACCTGCTTCATCAACAACACATTGTTGACGCACGCTTGAGAGCTAGAACTAGTAAATAAACCCGGTGCCTTCCGTTCATTGTGCGTGCAAACGTAAAGCTGACGATTTGCACCCAGCTGCGCACATGGCGTAGGCACTATCGATACAATGTGACTGTTTACTGATCATGAGAAAAATTGGTACGTATGGAGAAAGGTTGGAGATGTGTTCGTGCGCTGGGCGCGTCGCGCTTGCGTTGTCACTACCGTGTCCGTGCGCGCAACGACCGGAGTCGCGCAACAACCGAATCATCACAACTACACCATACTTTAACGCGTTATAACTTAACAACTATAGCAGCTATTAATAAAGCGCTTATAGTAATTAATGTGCTAAAACTAGGTAAAAAACTTGTGTATTAGCATTTTGCTACCAGGTTTAGCATTAACTACGTAACTCTAGCTTAGAGACATAAGCACGTTTAGGACTCCTAGGAGACTAAGGATATTAACTAGTAACGTTTAATGCTATAACAGGAGATAGAGCTTATAAAGTATATAGAGTTGCTTAGTACTTATTACTTACTACCTACTAGAGAGATAATCTAGAATTTTGCGTTGCTAGTGGCTTAAAATCTAGTTAGTAAGAGCTAGGTTACCTGCTTTATTAATAAGTACTCTATCTATCTTATTTTATATTACTCTACTAGGATAGATTAACTATGTTATAATACTAATTCCTACAATAAATATACGCTCTACTTTAACCTACTATAGCACAAAATCTCTAAATACTCTATTAAGGGTTGCTATATATATAATATAGATAAGAAGGGCTTTATAATTAGTATTATAGGCAGAATAAAATATATGTTTAGTAAGTGTATATAGATAAAGGGAGAGATTAAAGTATCTATCTAGGATAGTAACTAAGCTTAGCAGACGCTTATAGCGTGTGTGTGTAGTAATAGAATAGTACTACTACTAGGCATTATCTATAAGTTAGCTAACGCTAGTATTAAATTAGACTAGGTAGCTAAAATTAAGCTAGAAAAACACTCTGTAATAGTTATATTATCTTTCTTAGGGTGGACAAATAGGGATATAGGCCTTACCTAGCTTAAGCAGGTGTTTAATTACTACACTAAGGAGAAAGCACAAAGAAAGTAGAGGCTTTTAATACTAGATGGCCACAGATCCTACGTAATAATAGACTTTATTAAGTACTGTAATAACTACAAGATCTTTCTAGCTATCCTTTCTCCTTACTTAACCTAAACGCTCTAGCTGCTTAATATAGTGCTGTTTAAGCCTCTATTAACAGTATACTTAAAAGTAGTTATAACATATATCTATAAGGCTTAAAATAATGCACCTATTACTAGAGTAGACTTCTTCTACCTATTCTAGCTAGCGTAGATGTGTAGCTTTACTAAAAAGCTAATACTTAAGTCCTTTAAGGTAACAGGTATCTATCTACTTAATCCTAACGTTATCCTCTACTGCTTTGTTAAAACACTAGAGAGCTTAGATTTAGATAGGTCCTTATTGTCTGTTTATAGTAATAAGGATTAGCTTAAAATAGAGACATTGTTATAGTATGTAGTTAAAAACTAAAGTAAGAGTAATGTTAAAAAGATAAGATAATTAATCTACTATATCTTAGTTAAAACCTTACTTCTCTAGTATAAGATAGATAGCCTTAAAAAGACTCTAAAGACACAGAAGAAGCATAAAAAGAAGAGTAAAACCTTAGACTTGCAGTAACAGCAGGAGTACTATAGTGGTGCAGTGTTCTAGTTACCTAGAAAGGTTAACAAAGCACGCTTCTGTAAGCAAGTTAGACAACGTAAGAAGAAGGAGGAGAGGCTTAGAAAAGCTACTAGTAAGGAAGTAGCAGCTACTAAGAAGCTAGTTAAGGAGAAGGAGAAGGAGGAGAGGCATGTAGCATAAGAGGCAGCTAAGGTAGTACGTAAGAAGAAGAAGGCTAATACAGCAAATTAGAAGGCTAAATAGAAGGCTAAAAAGCAGTATTAATAATAAGAGCTTAATACTATAAAAGCTATATAATTACCTTAAAAGGGTAAAAAGAAAGCTTTATAAGCAACCTAGCTAAAAAAGCATTAAAAACATAGTCCTAGGGATAATATTAGTGGTTGTAGTCCCCTATTGCTGTCCCTAGCTCCCCTGCTTAAAACCACATCACGTAGCTGTAACGTTAAGTTACTAGCCAAATTTAAATAGTACATCTTTTTTATAAGTAATTAATTAGTACTATACTATAAAATTACAAAATAATAGCTATTATAGGTGGCTCTATAGCCTTATCTAATTTTGAGCGTTAAGGTAGTTTTCGGTTGTTGTGCGACTCTGGTTGTTGCGCGCACGGACACGGTAGGTGTCATTAGCGCGAGTCTCAATGTTATTAACTCGATCTTAACCTGATGTTTGGCCAGAGGCATTGTGATCCTTGTATTTAAGGGTCGGCAATGCAGAACGTGGCTTATAATTTTAACATGAACTTCTGCTTAAAGATTCCTGGGTGTGTACAACACTGCGTCAATTCAAGCGTGCAATACACGAAGAATTCGCACACACAATGAGGACCGCGCTCAAGACACGCAAGAGTTCAAGATTGCCACTAGAGCAGCTAAAGCTCGTCTCAAACGGTCCGCTCCCGAAGTGTGGCCTCCCACGTTCTCCCGGATGGAACACTAAGCTGCAGCTGCAGCTCCATAACCAGCCTTGCCGCCGCGACTTAACAAACCTCTGCGTGAATTTCCCCTTGCAATAGGCTTGACCAATAGAGCTATCGAGCCTGAGACCAAGGAACGCTTTTATGCGACGTAGATTTGAGGTCATAGTCTCACGACGACACCCTCATGACGCGCGTCTTCTCCCCATCCAGAGCAGCCAAAGCTAGTCACATCTAAGCATCGCTCACATCAGCGGGTCTAAGGTCCGAAGGCACGGGTCACACCTTGACACCAAGATCAACCCTGCCACACGCGACTGTGCAAGAGAAGGATGTATGCTGGAAAAAGGCAAATATTAGCAAAAGCGCAGATGGGGCATGGGGATTTTTACAAGGCGGATATACGTGTTTTGTTGCCTCATCTACTCTGTCTCTAGCAAATCAACAAGTGGTCCCTTAGCCGACTTCTGAGAATGTGTGCAATGAGCGTACGCAGCATCTTAAAGACCGGTGGTGCCCTTGACAACATCTTCGACATACTTATCTACAGTACCGACTTGGATCTTGCCTGCGTCGAGGGGAACATCGACGCCACCAACAACGGGGAGGCTCTGCTCAACCTGACGGGACTGCAGGTCAACCTCAGGCAGACCCTTGACAGTAGTACCCTGGACTACGTCTTCAGCATAATTGTCAGCAGTGTCAACCTGGAGCTTTCCAACATCGACAGGTACATCAGTACCGCCAACAACGGGGAGGCTTTGCTTCATCTCGCAAGATTGTAGGTTAACCTTGGGCGGATCCTCAACAGCAGGGACAGCGATAGTGGGAACCTCAAACGCGTCGTCTACAGCAACTGGAAACAAAGGCAGTGGTTCACATTGTGAATAGGTGAATAAGGATTAAGTATTACTTCGAGGTAAAGAAGACTTCTTAAATGAGTGACTGGGGCTAGAAGTGCTGAGATTGATAGTTCCTTATTACTGACGATAGGCCGTCTTTATACTGAAGAGCCCTCTGATTGCAGGTCTTCATCTCCTTCACTTCACGTCAAGAAGCTTTGCTTCTTGCATCACGGTAATTTCCAGTGGGATCAAAAAGAGCCGTGATGCAAGGTTGCCAAGTCGAAGGCTCAATTGAAAGTTGACCTGCCGTTGCCTACCTGATTTGGCGTATGGATCTACACGATCTGCTCTGTCAAAGTGTATGACACCACTATTGGCCGATATGGCGGTTCAGTGCCAGGTGCGTTAATCACAAGAGTTGAGACTGTCTAGATGAGCACTGACAACACTGCTTGATGAGACAAGCGGGTTCGGCGAGTGATGGTAATAGCGCGGACTCATAGGGCGATCGACAGGGGCGCGGATGAAGCCGTACGCGTTACCTCCCAACATGCTGTGAAGGCCTCATCGTGGAACCTTCCTGGAGACATTGATCTTAAGTCTATTAGCGCGATGCAACATATTTCATTGCCAAGAAGGAGCTTGTGATGGTGACGACTCATATTTTGCGAGTCTGATATGCAGCTACAGCACGATCAGTAAGACCACGAACCAATGTATTATTGGACGGTCCCTTGCTCGATACAGGCTGCGTGCTGGTTCAGACTGGTATCAAGGACCGCCACAATGTCAATACTGAGTCGACGTTCATCATGGCTCTACGCTGGTGTGATGGGTTGGGGAGTCGCTCAAGTAGCTTCTTTACATAAGCACCCTATCCCAGACCGAGTCAAATACTGTCCCGGTGTAGGTAGTGGTTGACGCGTGGTCATGAGTCGTAGGTTTTCTTGCCGAAGACATGTTCAATGAAAACCCTTGAGAAAATAGTAGGATAGCCACATGAGGGACCTCGACGAGCGGTTCTGATGAGTGGTAATCTGCGGACCGACGATTCTTCCATGAGTGGGGCGCGTCTTGCCTAATTTAGTCCTAGCGCCCCGAAAAGTTGAGAAGTTGCGATGAACTCTGCAAGGTGCACAGAGCAGATACTTCTCCAACAAACGGCGAATTGTAATTCTACACTTCACAATGGCGAACAAGCGCAAGCTCAATGAACACGATGTCCCTGAAGAAGAATCTCCGCAGCTTACGAAACGCAGAGCGAGCGATGCATCCCAGAGCGACGTGCCCACCACACCGTCCAAGCCTACAACCGCGCCTGCTGCATCTTTCGCCGAATTCGAACTTGAGCCACGACTACTGCGGGGTATAAGAGACCAGAGGTGGAGCGCACCGACTGCTGTACAATCGAAAGCCATTCCTCTTGCCTTACAAGGTCGTGACATTTTGGCGCGCAGTGGCACGGGCACAGGCAAAACAGCAGCGTACCTTCTCCCTGTCCTCCACAACGCCCTGCGACAGAAAGGCAAAACCTCCTTGATTCTTGTCCCTACCAAAGAGCTAGCTCTACAGATCACCAAAGTTGCCAAGGCACTCTCGACACACTGCGGGCAGGACATCCGGATACAGAACATTGCTGGCAAAGAATCAGAGGTTGTCACGAAAGCAAAGCTGGCGGACAACCCAGACGTAGTCATTGCAACACCTGCGCGAGCGAGTGCGAACATCAACAATGGTGCACTGTCTGTGGCAGAGCTCGCGCACTTGGTCGTCGATGAGGGAGACTTGGTCATGGGCTATGGATTCAAGGAAGACCTCGACCAGATTGCGCAAAGCATTCCAAAGGGCGTTCAGATCTTCCTCATGTCCGCCACACTCAACACTGAAGTTGAGTCACTTGGCAGCTTGCTATGCACTGACCCGGTAGTGCTGAAGCTAGACGATCTGGACAAGGATGCGCAGAAGGTCAAGCAATATGTTATCAAGTGCGCAGAGGAGGAGAAGTTCTTGTTGATCTACGCCATGTTCAAGCTCAGGCTAATCAAGGGCAAGACTATCGTCTTTGTTGGCGACACTGACCGCTCGTACCGCGTCAAGCTGTTCCTCGAGCAATTCGGCATCAAGTCGTGTGTATTGAACTCGGAGCTGCCGCTGGCGTCGCGCCTACACATCGTCGAAGAGTTCAACAAGAACATTTACAACATTCTGATCGCATCAGATGAGACTGAGATCTTGGGGTTAAGGAAGGATGACGGTACCTCACGGCCAAGGAAGAAGTCAAAGACAGAGAAGAAGGCTGCCGATACTGACTCCGGCGTTTCTCGCGGTATCGATTTCCTCAATGTTTCCTGCGTCCTCAACTTCGATTTTCCCTCTTCTTACAAGTCGTACTTCCACCGGATCGGCCGAACCGCGCGTGCCGGAAAGTCTGGCACCGCCATTTCCTTCATCATTCCTAAGGACAAGTACCGCAAGCACAAGCCGACAACATTTGCAGCCTGTGAGAACGACGAAGAGATTTTGGACAAGGTGGAGAAGCACCAGACGGATGGGCAGAAGCTGGAGAACTACAACTTTGACATGAAGCGCCTTGAGCCCTTTAGGTACCGTTTTGGCGATGCTCTGCGGTCGGTCACAAGGATCGCTATCCGCGAAGCACGCATTAAGGAGATCAGGATGGAGCTGTCCAAGTCGCAGAAGCTCTCCCGCTACGTACGTTACATCAGCCCAGAGCTCAAAATATGACTAACAACTGCACAGTTCGAGGAGAACCCCGAAGCGCTCGCCCATCTCCGTCACGATCAGACCCTCAATCACCCCGCTCGCATACAACCCCATCTCAAGCACATTCCAGACTACCTGCTTCCAGGTGGAAGGAAACCCGAAGACGTCGGCTTCGTTGGGTTGAACATGCCCAAGCCTGGTGGCAGGAAGTTTGTCAAGGGTGGTGGAAGGAGGAAGGTCGTTCGCGGAAAGAACGGGAAAGTTGATCCGCTGAAAACATTCAATGCGAGGGGCAAGGGCAAGAAATAGAGATCCAAGTGATCATCCAACCACGCTGCTGCGCTTTGGATCTGTGTTCGTGCTCTATACATACCCACCCCGTCCTGAAGGTCTGTTTTTAATCAATCAAACCTGGTAATAAAGACTGTGTTATATTTCCTCAAGGCCTTTACATTGTGCGGCATTGATGAGATCGCGCGTTTCCACATTTATCGCTGGTAGAGTGGATTGGCCCTCTCATACTTCAATTGCGGATATTGAATACATATTGGGAGGGAGAGAGGCGAACGATGCGTGAGTATAATAATATTGTGAAAGCTAGCAAGAAGCAATTTAAATTGTTGCTGAGCACGAGGTACCGAAAAATCGGAGGTCTTCGTCCATCAATAACCCTGTCTCTACTCAACGTTCGCCTCTTAATCCTCGAGGACATGGAACATCCGATGTGTTTAAACGGTACATTTTAGCTGATCTAGGATTAAACTCGCAACATTGCTGCAGACCCTATTTAAGAGTAGATCCGTTGATGGTGAAGAAGAGCTTACATCCACCCGATGTTGATACCTGTTCAAGATGCGCAAACATTCTGCCAAGGATGAAGCTTCGTGAAAAAATTTAACTTGAAATCCAAGCTGCTAGTTCGGGTACGGTTTGAAGTGGGTCTCGTAGGGCCCGAGCCGTTGTGGGACGGGAGAAGGGTCAGCTGCAGCGGTGCAACCTGCCAGATGGCGCTCCCTTTAACACCAATCTTTGAGTTGACCCGCCCTCCCAAAAGCCCAGCCTTACCCATTCTATGACCTTCCGTGAGTCATGATCGGCTGATAAGGCTTGCTTTTGAAAGGCTCAATACCGCCAGGGCGTGCCTCGGGCTACAGCAGATGTCCACACCCGCAAGCTGTGCCATTCCGATAGGCCCGACAAACCCTCTAGCCCGGCCAAGAATATGGAGATGCACGGGTGGTATTGTCCTTGTCTCGTCGCTTGTCCGTTAGCGCTTGGCCAGCTTGGAATGATATCCTCCACGTCGGGACCACGTAGACTCTGTAGCGTGATTGGTGGGGCAGAGGGGTTGCGAGGCGTAGCTGACCTCGTGAAGCGCATCCTATCTCATACAGCGATGCTCTATGTTCTATGTGGACTATCGAGATCTCAGCCCATGACACCGGCATGCAGCTCAGACAAATCGTTGCGACTTGGCTCGAAGGCAACGTGTCAGCTGTGGTTAAGCAATGTCGGAGATCTAACCCAGAACAAAATTCACCCGTCTAGAGGCTACACTGCTAGCTCTATCGGCGCGTTCGTGGATTGACGATCATCATTGACTCGTATGGCGTGACTGGTCTTCAATGTGCCGCTTTGTTTTCATGGCTCATTTGGCTGGAACCTCTGGTACCAGTTGAACCTTTTGGCTGGGCTTCTTGACAATTCGATACATCTCACTGTTCGGGGTTTCACAAGCAATATCAAAAACCAATAGTTTGCTTAGAAGTCGAATTGAAAACGCGTATGGTAGGGTTCGTTGCCTTGATTCTCAGGTGCCATAGGACGGTGGCATGCAGCCATACCCCTGTCAATACCAGTAATCATCCCACATTCGCAAGTTTGCTTATTGTTTGCCTCGTTCCACACGATACTCACTACTAACCACAAAGCCTCTTCCAGGGTGCAATTTCCGTAGTGTATTATTAGACAATGGTAGGACGTGGCTATTATGTGGTAAGGAGCTATCGAACTAAGATAACGTCGTCGTGCATCCAAGGAGATCAACCTTGTCGTTGTATGTCGGCAATTTAAAATGAAAGGTTCTGTGTCCCGTAAACGTTAACAAAGGCGAACAATTGTCTTTGTGGAGAGCAATGAAAAACGTATGAGTAGTTTGCCAGTGGCCCCGGTCTCGTTTCAGTGTCGTCAATAGTGGCCATGACCAGAATGTGGTCCATGGGAGTACGAGTATTGCGAAGAGGCTTGACGGTAGGGTTGGGGCTCATCAGCGCCATCTTCTGTATCATCGTCGGTATCCGAATCGAAACCGGCCTGTTGTGACTCTTTGAAGTATCTCATAAGCTTGGTTCTGTCGCGTGGGGACACCATGCCAACATCACGAAACTTCACGTTCCACTCAATGGGATACATCTTTCCGTATCTGAGCCTGGAGCTAGGATCCATCGCTTCGTTGGCGTCGGTCGGCATAATCATGATAGGATCCTTCACCAAACCTTGCTCTGCTTCTCCTGAATACATGATTGGAAGCTTCCCATTGAGGTACACAACAGAATGATCGGCGGCATTGCAGCCCGGCTTTGTCACTCCTCGCCGGCCGTAAGTCGTGATCGCGCTTCCCGAATCGTTAGTGAGTGGTACATACTGAATTGGGTATTTGTTTCACTTACCAGGCGTAGAAGAAGTGCTCGGCTCTTTTAACTTTGACAATCACAAACCTACGGATCTGCGAGAAGACGCCCTGTCCAAATCGTCCAACAGTGATGGCGGTGTTATCAGTACCATTCCTATAGTTTCGAGCAGATGTTTCGCTCTGTGTCTCCGCATAAAGCATGGCGAGCACACGGCCTTTTTGGAAGAAACGGTGCGCTTCTGCTCTGGTTCTCATGCGGTAGCCTTGTGACGTCAGTTGGGTGAACAGAAGATCAGGTTACGAGGGAGTTCCCTACTAGAGTCTAATTCGTACCAACCACGTTCTGGTGTCCCAGTGAAGTATAGCTGGGTTCTCACGTGTTCGCTCGCTGTGAAACGCAATGTCAATACAATCCTACACCGAGGGTTGATGGTTCACCTACCACCCGGGATCATGTTTGGGTCGATTACAACCGAATCAGATCGCGCACGAGATCTCAGCTGACGTTAGCCTGTTTCACTAAAGAACTGTGTCAAGGACAGCGTACTGTTCATAGCCAGGCTGGGCTTGTGTTGTGTTTCCTGATGGTAGCTGCGCGTTTGAAGGCTGCGGCACCGTGTCCGCCCATTCGTAAACTGGATTTCCTATTGGAGATCAGAAATGGAAATCTTTATGAGGCCCACAGGACTCACCGTTCGCATCGTTTCCCACAAATAGATAGAACTTTTGATAACGTCCGTCCCATTGCCAGGTTCCGTTTGATGCCATGATTCCCTGACCGCGTATTCTGCGGGTTCGAGACCTCTCACGACAACGCGACTGGCGGTTAATTTATCCGAAAAGCTATGCGGCTCTGCAGTAAGCTGGACGACTCGTTGACGGTAGGTAGCGTTCAGTACGTGTCATTTCTTCAATGCTTTGTTGGGCATGACGCTTCCCCACTTGCGTAAGCTGCAAATGCATTCTGATTAGTAGTGCATATGGGCGGCGCATGACTTCTCAAGCGTGCGTGGCACATGTTGTTGGTTGGTGTCGTAGAAGACCTACCGCAGGGTGCCGTTCCGTGCCGTGCAACCCGTGCGGCCGGGACAGAGCATGAGCCGGCAGGCAAATAGCCCGCCCTTCAACAAAACAGGGCAGCTGTGCGATAGCACATACCCGCCAAACCGTGTATTGTGCCCCCTTGCTTTGTGTGCAGCTGCGTACGTATAGTGCGGTGGCTGCTTGCCTTCGCGCCTTGTTCTCCCACAGCTTGCACAGGCCCCAGTGTCAGCCTCCTGCAATTTGACCTCTCAGATACATCAATCGGCTCTGCCTGTAAGACCAGACCACGTTTCGGTCGTCGAACTACAAGTCAAGCTCGCACCCATAGCCTTCAAGTCGAGCGTGACTTCATAGGGTGACAAAGATTCGCAGTGCAAAATCTCATTCGATTGTCTATTATTCAGATTGGCCGAGCTATTACAGAACCTCTCTCATCTCATATGGCCTCTATGGCCTCAAACGCGCCATGCCGGTATCCAGTAGCATACCAAGTGCGCTGGCGGGTTACAAGGCGAACACTCAGACGTCTTTCAGTAGCGACCTCAATGCAAGACAGGTTCAGACAAGACTTAAAAGCCTAATCAGACGACAAGAGGACCTGCAGGAGACCAGAGAGGAGGCTCTCATCAACCGTGAGGTTCTGAGTGAGAGCCGCCAGCACATGCGTGAGCAGCGTGCTCGAACAGCCAAAGTCGAGGTCACCTTAATGAACGCCTTCCGCCAGCACTACAACCAAATTTCGCAAAGCATCCCGGAGAGGCTCGCAGTGGCCTACAGGGCTGTTGATGAGGAAAGAAACAAGTTGGGTTATTTGGAAGACGAGTACCTTCAAGCTGAGGAAGAACAAGGGGCATTGGAATGGAATTTCATGGATCTAGAATCGGATTTATATCAGTACGGACTGCGAGACATCTTTCCCGAGTCAAACCTGGAAGGGCATAGTGTTCCGGCGCTGGAAGACCACATCCCAGCGCCCAGATTACCCAAACCCATGAGTCCTTCGACCGCGATTCAGTACCAAGTGCTCACGAAAGAGCTCGAAGGACTTGTCCAACGATTTATGAAGCTTCGACAGCAAATATCGGATAGACTCATCAGCGCAACCAACTTGAGTGTCGAGGATGCTGACTTGATAGATCTCGGTTCGATCGAATTTGTACAATCCTTCCTTGACTTGCTTGATCAAATCACAAACGCCGAAGTTAGGGTCCAACACCTAAAGGCTACCATGATTCAGCATGGTACTGAGCCTGTAGCGACAACTCGCAGCTTCTCCGAGCCTACTATTCTTTCGAGAGACAGGATTAGCCTCAAGATGGTGTCACACACAAGGTCGGACGGATCGTTGTCGCAGCTTGAGGACAGCAATTTCATCGTACATCATATCAGGGACTGGCTAGTTGAATGTTTGAGAGAGAACGTGGTTCAAAGAGTTCAGTATCTCAGCACTTTGCACAAAGCTCTGAACTTTGTGGAATCGTTGTTACCTGACGTGGCTCAGTGGGAGACTTTGGTTCGACAGCATTGGGCCTCTAACGAAATGGAGCACTTGGTTCAATCTGTTTCAGTCACACCATCGGCCTTTGAAGGGCACGATCTGAGCCTCCAGGACAATGATTCAAATAGCGCACTGCATGCTTCTCGATCCGATGAAGCGTATGCAACACAAAATTCGCAGACAATCGGGCTTGGCCTCGATAATACGGCACTGCTGCGTGGTCTGACCTCGCCGTCAGCTTCCTGGACCGAGTGTTCGATCCCCCCAAGCATTGATCTGACAAACGACGAAACGTTGGACATTGGTGTGGAGGCTGGCCACCGAACACCAGCCGATATTTTCAATGCATCTCAGGTGAGTGCAACCGATATTTTGATGGCAAGATGCGACAGTGCGCACGATAGTGGAGCTGCTAAATTTTCACGGACTGCATCACCGCCCACGTCTCTCAAAGTCGTTGACGAACGATCCCAGCCACGCGTGAGCGAGGTGGCAGATCTTGTACACACAGATCTTGAAGCTGTGAATGCGGCTATAATGACTCCTGGGGTAACCTACTCCCATTGGACCTGGTCCGTAGAGCTGAAGCGAGAATTTTGTTACGGGTTTTCACTCGATGATACGGTTATCGAAGTTCTATGGCTAGAGAACACTATCAGCAACGATATGGATAGATTAGTTGTCTCTGATGCACAATCGCACGCATCATAGGATACACTGTAAGTAAGATTGTGCAGCATTCTTACTTTCTTCAAACTACTTACTACGATGTACATGGCGGAAAGCGTTACGATCAACTCTAACTTGCTAAGTAGACAAGCAGAGCCTCGGAAGAACGGACTCGATTACACTGTGATTCCTTTCGAGCCTCTATACAACTCCTGGGTAGACTTTTGCCTTGATTAGAGCAACGCATGTAGTACATGTAAGGTGCCACCCCTGACATCGAACATCTGCAACACTAACGAAACAGGCTTTCAATGCATTACCGCTGAACATCAAGATGGATTCTACGTCAATGGCAGGGTTTGTTGAGCACTGGGAACATGTGTAGGAATTAAATATGGGAACTGACAGGTGGCAGGTCTTCAACATGCTTTGGGCCCAGAACAATGACATCTACCCTAAGGATATCAAGAATCATTTGCAAGCGGCAAAAATCAGCCAACAGAATTTCTACGAAACGCGGCGATTTGTGGTCATTCGTAACAAACACACCTTTAGCCAGTGCATATAAGCTTCCAGATCTTTTCTCATCTTGCTCGATCCTCATAAGACTACAGTCCGGTACAGTCGAAAGGAGATTGCAAACCCATTGGATCTGGATCAACGCTGGATTCCAGCATCTTGTACACATCCGAGTATCCACCCAAGCCACGTCCACGAGAGCGCCTCCTCAAACAGCCCTTTCGAGTACAGCCTTCTCAATGCGGAGATCTCCCCGAGGAAAGTAGAGCGGACTTCAGCAAAACATACGCCATTCAACACGATCTTCCGGTAGCAGGTGTAGGCTTGGTAGTCGGCGAGCAGATTTATCTTCTCCAGCTCTATTGCAGTGTTTCGTACAAATGAGTTAACGATTCCGTAGATGTACTTTCTTTGATATTTTTATTTTGGACATTAGTTATAAGTGTTTCGCTTCTTTATATAATACCCCTTTTGATGTATGTTGGTTTTTCGCGACTTATTATGATTTTGTCACGCGGAACACAGAATCGCCATACTATCAGATATAGTCAGATGAACTTAGCAGCAGATTTCCTTTGTGTTTAAGCTCATGTCTGTGGGCTTGCGATCTACGGCTTCATAGTTCTCCATTCTAGAATGATCTTTGTTTTCACGAGCTTTCACACATGCCATTATGTGTGCAGGTAAGGTCGAAAATGTGGCTGAGTATGAAACAAGACCCTGATCATATTTATTAATTGCCACCTCTGATAGGTCACTACCGACATGGAATCACGGAAACCAGCTCTATCGGTATGGTCCTTTCGAGCTTTTCGAGACAGGTTTTCGTGAACACGACCGAGAGGCCTCGACTGCTGTTACTCCTATTTCTGAATCGACATGCCAAACACCGATATTGTCGCCCTATCACTTTTATTTCCATCGAACGGGGGAGTACTGCTGCGATGTGTAAACACCAGAAGCAATGTCCAATTGGGTATGGCTGCAATCCTTCAAACACCTTGGTGACAGCCCGACGAATCAACACCCTCTTCATTGCACACCTTGCAGTCGGAATGACGCGTATCTGCCTGTGGGACGACAAGCCCAGCGAATCAAGGAACAAGCTTACCGCGCATCGCATATCAATGCAGAAGGTGCCCAGAAAGCAAAACAAGCGAATCAGCCAGATACACCTGTGAGATATAGCCTGCATCTGTACCATGTCCCACACGCCTTTATCCAGAGACAGTGGTTGGAGCATATACGCGCACATTCCTCAAGTCCAAGTAGGCTGACTTTCGGGCCGAATGAAAGGCTCGCCAGGTGTTGCCCGGAAGGAGCACACGGCTACGACTATTTGCTTTAGCCGAGATGGAAGTGAGGCACATGTTGGTGGGCAAAACAAAGTCTTATGTCAGCTGATCGTGACCCTTACGGTTGTCGAATAGCGAGGCTATAATCATAATATTGGTTAAGTTGGCTCAGCCTTCAGATGTCAAAAATCAATCCGGAGGCGTTCAGGGATTCGCACTGCTGCAGTTGATCCCAGCCTCTTCCGTTCCAGGCTGAGGTCTGCGAGACTTCTAGCTGTATCCGATTTGCAACGATACAGCCTGGATTTTTGTCACGATGCGTAAAAGGAAACGAAGCGAGATTGGCCATCAATTACAAAAGACCTGGCCAATTGAGAACGTGGACGTAGTACCGAAGAGAGAGCAGTTTGTTGTTGTTATATTCAAACTGCTGACGCGTGATATCTTACTACCTCAAACTACTGTCCGAGTAGGGCGAACAATGCCTGAGTTGTTCGTGAGAGCTGAGCGTAGTCCAGCTTTGGGTATAAAAAGGCCATTTGTTGGGTTCACAGCCCTCAACTGCTTGAATAGAGACAAGGAAGAAGTGGAATATGCAGGCAAAGCAGCGTTTGAATAACTGCCAGTGGAGGAAGATTTGGAGTTTGATAATGGCGCTAGCGTGTGTCAGGCTTTGCATCAGCCCAGCAGGGGATGAAAATGCTTCATAGACCACAGTATTTGCACTCGTTTCGCTCACGGCATAACAACACCTGTAATGATGTGAATCTGTTAAGATTGCTATCCGTAGCGTCTTTGACCAACGTGCAGCCTAGAAGCAAATATGCCGTCTTGGTCTTCCCAAAGGGTATCGTCCCGAGCCAGTCCAAACGCCATGAATAATACAACAAACGCCGCCAATGCATGACAAAACACCAACCACCAAGTCTGTAGCAAGTAAGGCAGACTTGCAGCGCGCGATATGCCTACAAGTCGCCCAGATTTAGCACGTCGTCCAGCGCCGAATCCAATTCGCCAACGTCTCTTACACTCCCGCCCATCCAAGTCGCCATCTCGTCCTCGCCGTCGACTTGCATCTTGTCTCCTTCCACACTGTCTTTGAAGTCGACTGTAATGCCGTCACCGAGCCACTTCGCCAGGCCGCTCTTGTCTTGCTCGATCCCGTTTACAATCCCGTTCGCTCTCTCCTTCTTCTTCTGCTTCTGTGGCAAAGGATAGATGTCTTCTATCCCTGGCACATCCAAGAAGGTGGAATTTGTGATGTTGCCAGCTAGTATCGGCGTCTGTCCCAGATACCCATCACCTAGCTGTAATGCCAAACGTAGGTCTTCCATGCAGAGCTGTTTCCGTTTCCGCCGCTCCTCGCTCTCAACAGGTAGTTCACCCTTTCCGTCCCTTACAGCCTCCCCCCTCTCGACAGCGTTCTCCTCGCGCTCGACCCTCTTCTTGAATGCGCCTGTCCTGACGTACCCAACCCCATTCACCGCTACCTTGCCAAGGAAAGAGGCGAGGGCTTCCTTGATGTACGTCTCGGTCGCGAGGTTCATGAGGTCGGGACATTCGGGGGTGTGGCCTTGGGGTAAGCCAAACTCGTAGCAGGTGGGAAGGAGGCGGGCAGAGATGGAGAGCGAGGTGGGGAATTCGTGGGTTTCGGAGAAGAGGGGTGCGGTATAGCGTTTGCGGATTTCGAGATCCCAGTCTGTTCGCGTAGTCAGTATCACGCTGCCTAGCGACCTAGGGTCAAGGGTCTCGAGATCAATGCTGCAAACATGTAATAGGAGGATATTGAGGATAGACGTACTGGTTTTATACCCTCCAGTTGGACCCACAGGGCCAATTTCAGGCTGTTTCCCTCGCCTCATCTCCGCCAACTCGTTCACCAGTCCCAATGCTCCAGTTCCCGCCCCTCCGCCGATTGCGTCCTGCACTCCGGTCTCGGCTGCAGGGATAGTCTTCAGCCTTTTCCGCTCCCGTCTCGACAGTTGCATAACCTCATACTTCAGCCTTTTCTCGCTCTCGTCCCCTTGGCCCTTGACCGTCGAACTGGAAGGCTTGTCGGTCGACGACACCCATGAGGCAATACCCGGCTCGGGCGCGTCGCGCCATATATTTGCATAGATTGCCGCAATGAGTGTGTTGTGCGCGTGTTCTAGGGCAGCAGTGTTGAGAATCTTGCCGAGCTTGAAGCTCAACTCCTCCTGGTTGAGGTTGCCAAGGAAGAATTGTGTGAGTGATGTCTTGTATGTGGTCCAATCCGCGTCGCTGATTGCGCCTTTGACGGCGGAGTAGAGAGGTTCGACGTCGATGCGTGGTGAGCGGGGGGCGGTGGGCTTCTTCAGGGTGAGTGGAGGGTCGAGGTCGGGAATGCTGGAGAAGGGGAGGGTGCCGGTGTTGGCCATATTTGTGTCGTTGGGCTGGATGGTGCCTGCCATTTTGGCGGTCGGGGAGTGTTGGTGGTGCGCGCAATGGCTGGTAGTGACGCGGTGGTCGTCGTGATCGAGGACGTGTAGGCGGGCCGAAGCGCGTGATGCTTGCGGAGAGCTGGGGGGCCGCGGTAGAGAACACGACAATGCGCGAGGGCTGTTGAGGGGGCTGCACGAGCGTTCGAGGGGCCCAGGCGGATCGCGGGAGCTACCTGGTTAGGGATATGATGGCGATGGGGTGCATCGATGGTTGTGTGGGCGTGCACTGATGGAAACGGTGTGGTGGACGTAGGGTGAGGTTGCATCAACGGAGGTTGCGGAGTTCACCGCCAAGCTCTGGGGTGCCAGACGTGCCAGACTCGACGTGGGAGGGTACACTTGATCGACAACACCTTGGGTGCTTGACCAGAAGAACAGTGTTTACCCAACCGTGTGCGCAAGCGATGGTCGCAGAAACAACGCTATGCATTCATTTGAAATATGCTCAAACTACGTGAATCTTTCAGAATCTTGCTTTTCCCTGCCCGTTCTATCCACACCTACGAGCTGTCCCCAAACACATCGCCCAGCTCCACCTTTCCTACGCTCCAGATTTCCCTCTCATCTTCTACCTCATCACTGCTCAATCCTAATCCTCCCGAACCACCCTCGGCCTCTTTTTTCTCTCTCGCCTGGTTCGCCAATCGCAGCGCAATCCTCTTGAAATACTCTCCTATGCTTCTTTGCTGAGCAGGCGGAAGGCTCTTGCCCTTGTCCGCCATGTACTTGTCAAACACAGCACTCTCCTCCTCTACGACTGAGAAGATGGTCAAGAACGCTGCTTCGGCAGACAGCTTGACGGGGATAACAGGGTCGCGAACCGATGCGAACACGACAGGGACAAGGAGCGGGATGTGCGGGCGCACAAGCTCGTTGTGTTCGCGAGCTACAGTGCGCAGGACAACGAGCGCCAGACGTCTGGTGTCGACAGGGTGACCGGGCTCGACAACGGGAGCGAGAGCCTCGAAGATAGGCTTGGTGTGCTCAAAAGTCTTTGTTGTCCTCTCGCTCAAAAGGTACTTGCCGGCTGCCAGGACCGAGTTGTCTGAGATAACGGGTTGATTGTGTGCAATACCCTGACAGATGACGTGAAGAGTTTCGTCGGCAAAACTACCCGTAAGGGCTTCTGGAGCATCGAGCAAGATAGCGTTCAGAGCGAGCAAGGATGCTTTGCTGAAGTGAGTTGTCAGCACACGCGTCTTGATCAGACTGGCAGCGCTCTCCTCCGGCAAGCAGCTGATAAGAGCACCTAAGAGACGGGCATTGGTGATTGCCATGGAATCTGCAAGGTCGTTAGTTCAGGTCCCCTCAGATCATCTTGTTATTGCTTACCGTCCGAGTCATCGAGCTCGTTGTCGATGAGACCCAGAATAGCATTCCTGCTCGCCTCACTCATGTTCTTGCCAGCCTTGCTGACCACCTCGAACAAGGCCTTCAACATGGCCAGCTTGACGGCCTCATCGCTGGTCTTGGATCCAGTAACAAGCTCAGCAATGAGAGGGTCGACTCTGGGAGTAAGCTTGATCAGCGTGCCTAGTGCCTTGGCTGCACGCGCTCGCAGAAGATCCGAAGACGTATCCGCAAGTGACTTGGCGAACGTACGCTGCAGCTGAGGCAAGAAAGGCTTGAGGAAGGTTGGGATCTTCTCAAGCAAGTTGTTGAGCGTAAGCAGGATAGCTGCCTTGACTTCCGTTGAGCGCTCTGTGACGACACGAATGAGAGGACCCGTAATCTGGGTCACGAACGGCTGGAGCGCCTTGGCATCGGTGCGGTCGATAATATCTGAAATGGCTAGGGCAGCTTGTGTTCGTTGGTCGACCGAGCCGTTCATGAGACCCTGCAGGAAAATGGGCAGAATAGCGCTGATGCCCTTCGGTAGGGAGAAACCAGGCAAGTTTGCACCGGCAACACCAACCTGCGAAAGGGTTTGACGAGTAGAGATGACAAGTGATTCCATCTCCTCCTTGCGCAGGCGCTTCGATGTGAGCGTGCTAAGGGCCGTCCACGCCGATTTGACGACTTCCTTGTCACCGTCGTCAAAGGAGATGAGTAGAGCTCGAATGAGATCAGGGTAATATCTCGAGAAGTCGACATCGGTCTCGGCGAAAAACTTGACCAGGTGCATGTCTGCGCGAGCACGTCTGCGCTCGTCGTTGTGCTTGGACAGAGCCAGCATGACGCTCATGGCAGTGTTGAGTCCATCGTACTCATCAACTGACAACAGTACCTTGTCGAACGATGATTCCAGATCGGACCTGAGAGCTTCGTCCTTGCAAGTGATGACATTGTCCATAATCGTGTTGAGGATGGTCGGCAGCCTCCTGGTCATGGCAGAGCTTGCAACTTCAGCTAACGAGGCAATGGCGCGGGCGTTAAAGCCGGACATTGGCGAAGTAAGAAGTGTTGGGAGGAGGTTGGGCAGGATGATGTTTGATCTTGCCTGATCTGTGAGAAGTGTGAGAAGAGCAGAAAGTGCGTTCTGCGCATCGTCTCCGCTGCGCAGCAGGTTGAGCAGGTAGGGTAGGACCTGATCGACAGCCTTCTTGCCAAAGATCTGCTGCAGGGCGTCGAAGGCTTCGGCGGCGGCGTCTCGTACGTCTTCGTCTGAATCCACCAGTGCAGTCCTTACAACCTGGATCAGTGTCTTCTCGTAGTCCTCTAGCTGTTCTGGCGCTGCTGCGGAGATGAGCTCGCGAAGTGCTATACAAATACCTTGCTTGGCATCGGTATCGGTAGTGTGCAGACCCGCTTCGAGAGTAGGGAGTAATGTTGCCAGCACACCGTCGCCAGACTTGCGCATAAGCTCTCCCAGAGCGTTTCCGGCGATGACCTTCTGTTCCATGTTGGAACTAGCCAAACGGCGGATGATGAACTGAGTGAGTGTAGGAATGAGCTCGCGAAGGGTACGCGGAGAGGCCACCAATGCCTTCCAAACATTGATGGAGGCGGTGCGAACAAGACCAGAAGTATCGCAGCGACAGATGTAGAGTGCTGACAGAACCTTGTTGCGCTTCTCTTCTCCAAGAACCTCGAGTAAGGACTGACCAGCTTCCTTGGCACCCTCTTCGACATCCTCGCCCTCCTTGCCGCTGATACCAGTAAGGTTGAACAAGAGATCTCCGACCAGCTCGACGGAGCTGAGACGGATGCGGTGGCTGTCGTCTGCCAGACCTCTCTCCAGCTCGGGCAGGAGCAGATCGATGGCCTTTGTCGCGAAATTCTTGACCAGAAGTCGACCAGCCCGCAGAGCAGTCTCGCGAATGGACTCGACATCGTCTGCCAGCCCACCAAGGATAGGAGGGATGATCTTGCTAAGGTAGTTCGCAAAGCTGTTTCCGAAGCAAGCTGGCAGGTAGATGAAGAGCGACATGAAGCCTTCTCGTACAGACGGCTTGTTGCTCGAGACGTTCTGCAAGATACTGGGCAAAGTCTCCTCCAGACGTCCAGTACCCAGACCAGCGAGGACCTCGGAAAGGGCTTGTGCCGAACCAAGACGGTCGCCCGCTCCAGTGTCTGATTTGAGGGTTGCCATGAGACTTGGGATGAGATCTGGCAAAGCATCCTCTCCAAGCTTCTCCATAAGCGAACCAAGCGCTTTCGAGGCAGTGGCACGCGTAGTAGGCACAGGATCGACAATTGCTACACGCAGGCCAGCGACAAGGATTGGCAGATGAGCAATGAGATCCTTTCGCTCTGTAAGATACGCCAGACTGCCAATGATTTGGGCAGACTTGCGCTTTGTAGCGGAGCGGTCGCCCAGACCACGCTCAAGAATGCGGACGACAAGCGCCAGCGATGGAGCATCAAGGAAATGGGCAAACTGAATCTTGATAAGTGAATCGAGAGCATCGTCGGTGTGCTTGGTCGGGTCACTGAGTGCCTTGAGAAGAATGTCGACCACGCTCTTGATCTCTGGATTGCTGATGACTTCTCCAAAGCGTTTCAAACTGCGGTTGGCTGAGGACCTAACCTCCTTATGAGAGTCAGTCAGCACAGTTGTGAGAGGCGGAATGATGTCTGGCAGACTGAGAGCGAGCTGGTTAGGGTCAAGGTAAGCCATGGCGCCCAAAGAATCGCAGGCACCCTTCTTACTGCGCCATTGTTGCTCATCAAGACCATCCAAGAGGATGGGCAAAATCTGCTTGACACCGTAGGAGCTGAGGGTAGAGAAGCACGTCTTCGCTGCATCTAAGCAAGCGTCACGAACGTCTGCGGTGGTATCGCCAAATCCAACCAGCAGCTGAGGCACGAGCTGAATGACGTACGGCTCGAATAAACGCCCAAGGATAAGCGACATGAGCTCATAAGCTAAGAAGGCGCCCTGACGAGCATTGGGATCCTTCTTGTTCTCGACTGCAGCATTGAGTGTGGACATGACACGGTATTCTCTGAGTATGCCAAGGCCTTTACCCTGAACAATACCTGCGAGACCATAGGCAGCACCACGACGCGCGGGGTACTTCTTAGACTGCAGGAGCTGCTCTATCATCTGGTCAACATATTTAGAAGTCTCCTGTTCTGAGGTACGGACTAGAGGTGGTAGGCACTGTGCAACGGCATATTGCACGGTTTCGGAGGGTACGCTGAGGGTGGCGAGTAGACGTTGTACGACCTTCGGCACACGCTTGTCTCCTGCTCCCAAGTGGCGGCCTAGGGCACCGTAAAGGATGATGACAGCCTCGTTGACTTGGTCGTACATCTCTGACTTGCGATCAGGACTTTCCAGTGCGTTTTCGAACAACTCCATCAAGTGTTCAACCTTCGACTTGGCTTTGTTGGTGATGATTGATGTAGCGGCTTCAATCATCTGTTCACGGACAGCAGCACTTCGATCACCCAGAGGGCCATTGTAAACCATAAACGTGAGGAAGTCCGACAGGCCATCTGGCTTGAAGCCAGGCGTCATCTCCTTGTACGCAAGCGCGATACCGTCTCTGGCCTCCCAAGGATCACGTGTATCGTTCCTGCGTGGCATGCCGTACTCGTCACGCTCTGCGACTCGGGGCTTAGCCTTCTCAATGTAGGACTCCTGCAGTCTCTGGAGGAGGTCGTCAAAGATTTCCGGGAATTCGGCAACAGTCTCGCCAATAGAGCGAGCAGCTGCTCGACGAAGCTGCTTATCAAGAGACTCAAGGTAGGGCAGCATTTTTGCGCCAGCATCAGCACTAAGCTGAAGCTCGTTATCGTCCCAGATTGTCTTTGCAAGCTCGACGTTCTCCTCGTCGTCATCATGCGACGCGATGAAGATTTCTTCGCTGAACTTGAGGTCGTTCATGTCAAGTTCCGCATCAATCGCCTGTAGTGTTGCTGTGCGTACAGCTGTCTCAGGTACAATAGTTCCTCGAAGTAGTGCGCCCAGCTCCTCGTTGGTAATATTGACAGCCAGGCCTCTGGCAAGGTCCGTCAGACAATCCTTGATTATCTTGTAGTGTTGCTGGTAGCTTTGCATTGACCAGATGAGGACTTCGAGCATATCTTTACGTGGCAGTCGGGTATCTGTGCCTGTGAAAATGTCAGCGGAAGTATTACGAAGAAAATTGCTCGACTTACATGAGTTGGCATGGAAAGACAGGAACTCGAATGCCAGAATCAACTGTTCGTCCGCCTCCTCTGGGGACGACTTGCCAATGCCGCCCTTCTCAAGTACAAGGAAAATAAGTGGCAAGCAATATGCCACAGATACAGGATCAAGAGGACGCTGCTCGCTCAGGAAGCGAAGTCGGTACAAAACTCTTGTAACGAGATCTACATTTGTTAGCAAGATGAAAGGCTAAGTAGGTGAGTAACGCACCACCAAGTTGCTCTCCCTCGTACTCGTCTGAGAGCTGAATTGAACCAATCGTTCGCAATGTTGCGACACCGACGAATGGTCTGATTGCACCGAGACGGTTCGAGACACGTTGGGAGCATGCGATGAAGGTTGTAGCTGGCAGGTCTCCGAGAAGAAGACCAGCACCAGCGCGGATTGAGTGTATGAGAAGGTCGACAGCAGGTCCCATCCACTGCTCTGCCTCCGTTGGAGGCCCAGTGGCAAGGCTCTGGATGATGCCCACTCCACGTCTCATCTTTTGTTCTGTCGAAGCCACTTCTCTCCTGATAGCCGACTCTTTGGCTAATTGGGCATTAACCTTCGCTTGTTCTTCAGAAGTGAGCTTTTTGGCTTTGCCCTGCTTTTGAGCCAGCTGTGATCGTAATTCCTCCTCCCATTTCAGAGTGTCGTAGTCCTTGGTATTCTTGTCGATGGTGACTGGTGCTTTCTTGGACAATACGTCTACGTATGCTGTCCCCTCCGGTGTTCTGAAGATGGCTGCTTCTTGTGGCCCAACTGACTCGAGCTGTTTAGGATCAAGATCCTGACTGAACTGCTTCACGATAATTGGCAAAGCTGATTCAGGTGCGACAAAAGCCAAATCAGTGTAGGCGCTATATGCGGCTAAGCTAATGCTTGCAAGTTGATTGTTGTCTTTGTTCTGCGTAAATGTCAGTGACGACAGATTGAGTGAAATAGGTGATGCACGCACCTCGGTAGCTGCATTAATCAAACTCATGCATTCTTGCAGATTTTCTTGCACAAGCTGGCCAGGGTCAACGCCCATGCGAAGGCACATGTCGATCCAGGATGTTCTTGGAATAAGCTCGCCCCTTGCCAGTACTAATAGGCTGATGGCTTGCTTACGTAGCTGATTTTGATCGACGCTTCCTTCGAGCTTCTTTACAACATCAGGTGGAAGGCAGATGCACCCAAGGACCGCACCGAGTTCGGTAGCTCCGGTCTTGGATGCGAACGCGGCGCTTTCCTTGTCTTCTTGTGTGCTCAATCTGTACCACGACCATGCACCCTGAATGACGATCTCACTGATCTTCTCTGTTGATACCTCGAGGTACGTTTGGGTCAGAGCTAGCCTGGCGGCAGACTTTGCTCTCGAAGAAACACTCTGTCCCGCAATGAAAAAGATAAAAGCCTGTGCCCAGGCGTCCTGGACATCTCCGGAAACAGACTCCTGGATGACAAAGGGAGCAACAGCTCTTAACGCGCGGAGTGCGATTGCAACATCGTCCTCGGTGGACAGCTTGGTGTACACTTTCGCATTGAGCAGGAATGAAGGCTTCGGTTGGCTTACGAGTGATTGCGAGAGCACATCAGACTTCTTGTAGACAGCAGCAAGCTTCTCATCCTTGGTATCTCGGATCTTGAGAAGAAGTGCAGTAACGTAGTGGCCCACAGTCACCAGACCGTTCTGTGTTGCAGGAAGTGGATTTGCATTGACCTCTTGCCAGATCTCTACAAGCTTGGGCAGTGTGCTCTGGCAGAACGCCAAGATGTCTGCTTGGCCGTGCTGTGACTCGGTAAGGTTCCACCAAATGTCTGCCGCGCGAATAGCCCAAAGGCGGCGGACGGGGATGCGTTTGTCTGCCATGCCCTTGATGAAGGCATCCGCGACCGTCTTGTCAAGGGCTACTCCGTTGGTTAACCCGAAAGTTAGATGCTTGGCCATGGTGGACACTTCTGCCACAACAGCTGACTCGCCGGGCTCCTTCAGTGCAACAGGTGCAATACCAGCGGGAATTTTGTGAGACAGAGCCGAGGACTCTTTGAAAGCTGACAGCATCTGCGCGTGTAATACCTTCTGTTCAACACCCGAAACCTTGCCCTGCTTCAGCGGGTTTAATACCTCGTCTGCTACCTTCCCGATGACATCTTCGTTTTGTGACCTGGAGGCTAGCGCGGTAAAGGTTCGGAGAGCTCCAGCGCGGATGACAGGGTTGCTAGATTTGACGTTGGAGAGCAGTGGCTTAAGTAAGTTGCTGATGAACACATCTGAAAGGTCCATAGACTCGGGAAGAGCCAAGATCATTGGCGAAACAATATCGTTCAGCACGACTTCTGGTGCTCGCAGAAGTGCCTTTTCGATAGGTGTTATGACCTCCTTGCGCAGCTCCTCAAGTGTGGGGAAGGTGTCGAAGAAATCGTGAAACGCATTTGATATATGGTCGGGTAGCTGACTTCTCGAGCCCACAATTTCGCGCACGTAGAAAGCGTAGTACTCCTGCTTGTGTTGCTCGAATCGCAGCTTGACGTCTGACAGGCGTGACGAGACACCGGCAATGACTCCAAGAAATACGGCGTTGCCAGCCGCGGGCGCAGCGCCCTTCGCAGTGAGGTTCGCCACCAGCTTGTCAAGTGCATCCTTTCCAATTTCTTTGGAGCCCAGGATGGCACGCAGAGCGCGCCGTGTGACTACCAAAGCAGAGTGCGAGATGCGAGTAGCTCGACGATCACTGCCGGCGGCCACACACGTCTCCAGCACGCGCGCATCAGCCAATGCTAGGTCCAATCCAAACTTGGACCATCGCTCTGGCTGCTTCGCAAACTGCACAAGCAGTGTCGAGCACCAGTCGACCAGCACGAATGCATTAACGTGTGCAATGCCCTTCTTCTGGCACTCTTCTTTCAGGAATTTGACAATTACGGGCAGGACGAGGTCGCCGTGTGGGCCGTTCACAAGCGACTTGAGGACTGCTTCGACAGCGCGCCGTGATTCTCTGTCGTCGTAGAGGGGATATGTTTCGAAGAGCGTGGCTAGAAGAGCTTGCAGATCGGCAGGAACGAGAGCTACACACGAATTCGCAATCAGCGCGGTTCCTATCAAAATGCTGCTTGTGCACCTACACTCGTCTGCCACCTGGTGCTCGAGCCGCCCCAGACTCTCAATTCTCAGTTTCGTAGAGCTCGTCACGAGACCACGCCGCAGGACATCGCGGTCGATGGCCTGTGATTTAACCTCCCCATTCACAGTCATGTCGTCTCTGCCACATGGGACAGCAGCAGGGGAATGCGGGGTGGTTGGCGGGGCGTTTGCTGCTCTTCGAAAAGTTAGTCGCGATGCACGTCGGCCAATTGAGCGGCCCGAGCTCGACTCATTCAATGACATCGAGAGTGGAGCGCCCTTCTCAAGGTACTCCACTTCAGCCCAGCAGCCCTCTGCACCTCTTCGCTGCACCTTGGAGCACTCTGCGCCGCCCTACATGCGTCCCATCAGCTTCTGCGCCCTGTCCAATCTTGATCTCGTAAAGGATCAAGCCCCGATATACTCTATACGGCAGCCCGCCTGAGGTCCTACCCTTTTTGGAAGTTTCACCTGTCAAGCAAAATCTGAACCCATCTACCACACTCAATAATGGCGAAGAAGAAGAAGCCAGCGGGTAATCCTGCACGTGGCTTTGCCACCACTTCGGTCGCCAGCAAACCAAAAGTGGAGAAGTCTGCTGTCGATGAGGCCGCCGTCAACAAGGAAAGTGTGCCCACGTCTTCGAAAGACAGTGCAGACGTTGCTAAAACAGCAACCCCAGCTCCTAAGGTGGAAGAAGTCGCCAAGCAGGAAGCAGCTCAAACGCCAGAAGAACTGGAAGCTCAGCTCGAGCGCGATGAACTTCAGCTGCTTGTTGAGAAGCATGCTGCCAAGGTGCGGCGAGAGTCTCGCCGGCAGGTCACCAAGTTTGAGACAGACCGCAGAGTCCTTCGTGCGCAGTCTCATGCTATGACTGTCCACGATTGGCTTCCAAGCGAGGTCTTGGATACTATCATATCGCTAGCGCAAACCGAATCGAACGATTCGAATCGAAGGCAAGGACAGCAACAGTCTTTGCTCAAGGTGATGTCAGAAGAGGACGCAATGTCTAAGCTTTGGACCCTGAATTTGACTTTGCGTGATCTGGGCTTCTCCCATGAGCAGATCGAGCCAGTTCTGAAATGGCTATGTGCAGATGCTGGCGGCATCGACGCAACATCTACTGTCTGGGGCCTGCAAGAAGCGCTAGAATGGCTCGCACTTGACCAGTGCAAAGGACATGCGTTCTCTTACGAAGAGCCAAAGCCAAAACAATCAGCTATATTCACTCCGGATGTGTCCCGCCCTGGTAGGTACTAGCTCTCTTCCGCACCGGCCATTGCTCTGTCTTTTCACAGGTTTCAACTTTATTCGAAGCAAGAATTCGTCTCGGCTTCTCCAGTCGCTAACATGCAGTAGCATCACCTGTACCGGATACCTCAGCAGTCAAGACGAACTCAGCCAGCGCTTTCGACCGTGCTTCAAACAAAGCTCCAGCACCCGGACCACCGACTCTGGCTGATTCAGACCATGGCGACGTTCACGTCAGCGACATTGACAGCGATATCGACTTAGAAGAGCTCGTGCCAACGTATCTGAAAATCAAAAGCAAACTCTACGAAATCGATCCTGAGCTTGTCGAGGCCAGCCCACGCAAGAAGGGCCCCAAAGGTAAAAAAGCGGCACCTGTGAAGACGGTACAATCTCCACAAGTCCGGAAGCTTCTATCCCAGCTACAGCAACTCGAGTCTGATACCCTTTTTGACGACCGTGAAGCCGAAGCACAATGGCCTACGAAGCGAAACGAAATTGCACAGAACCAAGCGGCTAAAAGACAGCAAGAAACAACACCATCAAAATCTGCGCGGAAACAACAAGAGCTTGAAGCACCAGCTGTGCCAGCACCTATGGAGGAGCCGCAAACAGCCACAAATGGGAGTGCCGCCGACGACATCATGGCTGAGGCCGACATGCTGGGGGACATGTTCTCTGCCATCCCCGATGAGCCAGCGGCTAACGAAACACTGAGTGAAAATGCTGAGTCGGGTAACGTTGTATTACGAGACTTCGGCAAACAAAGTGGCTTGACCCCTCGGCGTTGCCTCGAAGAAGCAATACGATCTAGAGATCCGGGAGCGCGAGTAGCGTACAAGATGATCTCCCCTACAACATATCGCTGCCGACACGCAGTAACCATCACATGGTCGAAGGACCTTGAGGTCGAGTATGACATTGACATAGCCGGAGTAGCGGTCTCTCTGAAAGGTATTCAGGCAGTCTTCGAAGCCACGACTATTGCGGCTGTTGGTATCGAGCAGAGCGAAAGCTTCATCTCCACAGTAGCTTTGTTCTCCATCTCTGCTGCTTCAAGTAAAGAAGAAAAAGTGTACCTGCGTCTCCCTCCGAACTGGAGAGACGTCTACCGCGAATTTCTCGAACACCGCAAGGAACGTATCGACGCAGATGACCGCGAAGCTGTCAAATACTACCGGACCATCGTTCAAGACCAGATCGACAACGAAGAGTCCGACGGTGTCGTTCTGACGAACAGATGGAAGGCTCGTAACCAAGCTGGTACAGGCTCCAGCCTAGCCAACTCCGGCTACAACACTCCCATTCCCGAGAAACAGGGTCTCCGAGAACTTTGGGCACAGAAAGCAGCGGCCCCGACATATCAACACATGCTCGTTGGAAGGATGAATCTTCCAGTCTACGGGTTCAGGGAATCTATACTATCAACCATTGAAAAGAGCCAGGTCACGATCATCTGCGGTGAGACTGGTTGCGGAAAGAGCACGCAGATACCATCTTTCATTCTAGAACATCAACTTTCCCAGGGCAAGACCTGCAAGGTGTATTGTACTGAGCCCAGGCGAATCTCGGCGATCTCGCTGGCACAACGTGTCAGTGAAGAGCTTGGGGAAGGTCCCAAAGACCTTGGTTCGATGCGTTCCCTTGTGGGCTACGCTATTCGCTTAGAGTCCAAGACATCGGCACAAACTAGGCTCGTTTATGCTACCGTGGGAGTCGTTTTGCGTATGTTGGAGGGTCCCAAGGGGCTCGGAGAGGTCACACATTTGGTCATTGATGAGGTTCACGAACGAAGGTACATGACATTGCACTCGAAACTTGGACATTACTAACTGAAGACAGTATCGATACCGACTTCTTACTCATTATACTACGTACGCTGATGGACCGTCGGCCCGAGCTAAAGGTCATTCTCATGAGTGCGACGGTAGATGCAGCTCGCTTCTCACGATACCTCAACGACGCTCCAATATTGAACGTGCCCGGTCGGACGTTTCCGGTACAGACGCAATATCTGGAAGACGCCATCGAGTTGACACACTATGCTGGCTCTGCCGAGGATGCTCGAAAGACCGGTAACAGTAGTGGCGATGATGATGAGGAAATCACATCTGAAAAGTCCGGCATTCCCAGCAAGCTCCCTGGCTACAGCCCAGCTACCCGCAATGTACTATCCACCTACGACGAGTATGCCATTGACTACGATCTGATCGTTCGATTGATCGAAGCAGTGGCATACGATCCGCAGCTTAGTCGATACAGCAGTGCCGTATTGGTCTTCCTTCCAGGCCTTGCTGAGATCCGACAGCTCAACGATATGCTTGCCAGTCATCAATCATTCAACTCTAACTGGCTGATATACCCACTTCACTCTACGATCTCGAGCGAAGACCAGCAGGCTGCCTTCCTCCTGCCTCCACCAGGCGTACGAAAGATCGTGATTGCAACTAATATTGCGGAGACTGGTGTGACTATCCCAGACATTACCTGTGTCATCGATACTGGTAAGCACAAGGAGATGCGTTTCGATGAACGTCGGCAGTTGTCGCGCCTAACGCAATCATTCATTGCTCGGGCAAACGCAAAGCAGCGACGTGGTCGTGCAGGCCGTGTCCAAGAAGGGCTATGCTATCACTTGTTCACTAAGTACCGCCATGACAACCTCATGATGGACCAGCAAACACCCGAAATGTTGCGGTTATCTTTGCAGGATCTTGTCATGCGAACAAAGATCTGCAAGCTCGGGGACATCGAGTCCACACTATCTGAAGCTTTAGATCCTCCATCCTCTAAGAACATACGTCGTGCGATCGATGCTCTTATCGAAGTTGACGCACTTACTCCCGGTGAAGATCTCACCCACCTCGGTCGTCAAATCGCGAAGCTCCCCCTCGACGCGCATCTGGGCAAACTGGTGTTGCTGGCGAGTATGTTTGGCTGCGTAGACGTCGCCATTACTATTGCCGCCATCCTGTCTTCCAAGTCGCCCTTCCTGACACCGTTTGGAGCAAAGCAACGAGCTGATATCGCTCGCCTGTCCTTCAAGACTGGCGACTCCGATCTGCTGACAACTTACAACGCCTACAAAGCCTGGCGCACAGTCTGTACTACCGCTGGCCGGTCGGAAATGCAGTTCTGTCACAAGAACTTCCTCTCACCTCAAAACCTCGGCAATATTGAAGACCTCAAAGCACAGCTGCTGTCTTCTCTCGTCGAAACAGGCTTCGTTCAGATGTCGCTGGATGAACGCCGCGCACTCAGCCGCTACCGCTCAACAACGCGCCATCGCCTCTTCGTCACTGTGCCTTCGCAGTACGACCATCACTCCTCCAACGACCTCCTCGTCAATTCGGTCATCGCAACAGCGTTCTACCCGAAGCTACTCACCCGCGAGGGCAAAGGCTGGCGCAACATATCCAACAACCAGACAGTCAGCCTTGCCCCCACCAGCGTCAACAAGGGAACCAAAACGGCCAAATTCCTGTCGTATTACCACATTATGCAATCCAGCAACAAGTTTTACAATGCACACTCGACGTCGATTGCGCACCCGCTGCCCATGGTACTCATGGTAGCCGCCGACATGGACTTCAAGCTGCACGCAGGCGTCGTCAGCTTCCCCGGAAACATGGTCAAGTTTACAGTCCGGGAGTGGAGGGCCGCTGTCGCGCTGAAGGTACTCCGGAGGAGGGTCAAGGAGATTCTGAGCGCGAGCTGGAGGAACCCCGGACGAGTGCTGGGCGAGAGGGAACGCGAGTGGCTGGGCATCTTTGAGAGGGTGTTTGTCGAGAGGTGGGAGAAGGATGAGCGGATCAGAGAGAGGGCGGGTGGGAAGGCCAAGTGAGTGGGAGGGAGAGTTAGAGATGTGTGTTGTATCTGTGTGTTTGACTCTCAAAGCACGTGAGTAAGCGTCGAATGTCGACTCGATCAAGTAGGCACTGTCACGTCCACCAAGAAACTGCCACAGCATGACTTGGTGTGGTGATCATTCAGAAACCTGATTGGAAAGCTTGAGGCCTCAACCTTGGCAGTGACCACACTGCAAGGACTGAACACCAAAGGAAAGACAGGCAGAATGTGTATTGTAGTCTTTTGAATTGGATTTGCAACAGGGTATTTCGAAGCTGTCGGGACGTCTTCATACACCACCAGAGCTGGACTGCTCAACCAAGAACCCTCGGTCCGCTGTGCTTGCCCTTCTTCTGCACACCTCGGGGGATGAAGGGCAGCGTGGCTGTCATGGCCGGGGCAGCAGTGGCCGTGTTCGTCTTATTGCCGCCATTGTTCTTGTTCTTGTTCTTGTTGTTCTGTCCATGCTTGCCGTGCTTGTCGTCGCGCTTCGTGACAACCTTGACTTCGGACGTGGCCCGCTTGATCAGCACAGGATGGCTACCAATGTACTTGCCGTTCATCTCTTTGGCGGCGCGGAAGTAGTCGTCGGTATCGGCGAAGCTTACAAAGCCATAACTTTTGCTCTTCGTCGAGCGCTTGTCACGTACGACACGGGCTTTGGACAAGGAAGGGTATTTCGAGAAGGCCTTCAAGAGCGAATCATCTGTGACCTCGCCAGCTAGGTTGCCAATAAAAAGCCGTGGGTGCAGTGGGTTCCACTCGAGCAAAGTCTCGTCTTCCCAGTGCTTGCCACCCCCTTCTCGGACGACGGTTTTCTTCTTGCCGTCTGCAGTGGGCCCAGCGTCGGCATCTGGTGGTGAAGCTTGCGCGATGCCAACGTTTGCGTTTCCCGTCTTCTTGGCGTTTGTGTCGTCTCTGTTGTACGCGCTGTTCCACTCGGCCATACGCGCCTCTTCCTCAGGATCGTACGTGCCACCAGCGTCGCGGTTCATCGTAGCGGCGGCAGAGGGGTATGACGCGGCTGGGGCACCTGCAGCATAGGCTGGATATGAGTAGCTGTTGTAAGTATTGCTGGTCGGGTACGCGGAAGCTTGGTAGGGAGCGCTCACAGTGGCTTGCGGGTACATAGCCGGTGCAGCAGACACCTGCGGCGGAGCGTGCGCTACCACTGAGCGCGGTGTGAAGGCAGCGAACATGGCCGAGCTCGGCTGCGTTCTTGCGCCAGCATTGGTTGGTCGCGAAGGCGGCGCTGAATATGTCGTGGGCGGTGGCCGAGCTGGGAGGGAGTGGTGCGGTTGCAGATTCGGGTTGTTTGCCATTGTTCCTGGTGACTGGCTGGGACAGAAAAAGAGTGCGCGATGCAGTGGAGGTGGTGTACGTCGACGTGTTGGGCGGCGGGAGGGCGTGCAGCGTGGATGCGGCGAAGATTTCGGGCGAGACAGTCACGCGCAAGTCCAAGCTTGGAGGTTGGTGACGTCCGGGAGAAACTTGCTCAGCAGTCACGGGTGGGGGAGCCAGGCGCTTGGGCCGTGGGGTGGATGGAGGCTGGTGAGAGTGCTGTTCTGTTTATGGATCCTGTTGTGGTGATTAATGCCGCACTTTGAGTGCAGAAGGCAGAAGGGAATGAGGCTGAGTTGCGGATGCTGACTACATACGCCGACGAGTCTTTCCTAACGCGTCTCATCGAGCGCGGCCACGACGGTACAACGCCCAGGCCCCGGTCCGGTCGGCTTTTTGAGCGATGCAGGGTGGGATGGCGGGCCTGGCGCAATGGCAATGAGTAATTACCACCGGTCTGCGTGCGGTGAAGCACACTGATCTGGCTGCTCTGGCTGATCACACGTCTGGCTTGGCGCGCCGAGAGAGTGCGCCGGCCGCGTCTCTTGCTCAAGGGTCGAATCATCAGTCGCGAGCACGAGCACGAGCACGAGCACAAGCACAAGCACAAGCACAAGCACAAGCACAAGCACAAGCACAAGCACAAGCACAAGCACAAGCACAAGCACAAGCACAATCAAACAGGAACAGCGCATGTCATGTTGACCGGATTCCTCACGAGCGTTGTGACGTCCGGGCAATGTGTGCTGCCACCGCACGCTGCAGACGGGCAGGCTTCGGCCGACTTAGCGGCTGCTCAACACAATCCCTGTTCGCTGGTGCCCCTCTTTCCGCTGGCTGTTAGCACTGTTGGTTAGGGCTGAGATGGAGGGGCTGTCGCAGCAACAGCGCCGTGTATCAGGATGCTCTTGTAGCGGGCACCTTTCTCCGCGGGCGGCCGCCGGAGGAAGAGCACAGTCGCCGCACAAACAGTACAGTAGACGGCCAAACTGAAAGCTGGCACAGTGCTTGTGTTGGAGCGTCGGCGCATTGGCCGCGGCCGAAGTCATTCTCCGTTGCTGAGATTAGAAAGATTCTTGCAGCACATCGCCCAGTTGACATCACGTCTGCCCCACGCCGCCAGTGCCGCTACCACACCAAGTTCCACTTGCTTCCGGCTCCGACACGCAGAATCTACTTATTCCAAACAACCCCCACCACTTCTCACCACCTGTCCTCCATCCACCTCCAATTGCTCTGAACAGTTGCGCGCCAGGTCGTTGCAGCTCTACCCCGCTATCACTCTTCAGGCACCCCTCACCTCAACAACCCACTTCCACAACCCCTCCCCCCCCCCCTCCCCTTCCCCCCCAGATCGCAAGCATGTCTGAGGCCGTCGGTGACTTTGGTTTGATCGGTTTGGCCGTAGGTGCTCTCCAAAGCTGCAGCCAATGCACGGAGAAATAGCTGCTCACACTCAATGTCCAGGTCATGGGCCAGAACCTGATCCTCAACGCGTAAGCATCACTCGCCTCAGCCGTCTGCACGCCCAGCTAACAAGAAACAGTGCTGACCACGGCTTCACCGTCGTTGCGTTCAACAGGACGTGAGAACCTCCCTTTCTTTTGCTTCTGCACACGAGCGCAGACTGACAGGCTCCCAGCGTTGCCAAGGTTGACCGTTTCCTGAACGATGGTAAGCCTGACGCGCGGTTCAATCACGCGAGACCAGCACTGACGTCCAATAGAGGCCAAGGGCAAGTCCATCGTGGGTGCTCACTCCATCAAGGAGTTCTGCGCCAAGCTCAAGAAGCCCCGCCGCATGATGATGCTCGTCATGGCCGGAAAGCCCGTCGACGACTTCATTGAGCTCCTCCTCAACGAGGGAGGTATCGAGGAGGGCGACATCATCATTGACGGCGGTAACTCCCACTACCCCGACACAAACCGCCGCACCAAGTACCTTGCACAGAAGGGCATCCGCTTCGTCGGTACCGGTGTCTCTGGTGGTGAGGAGGGTGCCCGCTACGGCCCCTCCATCATGCCCGGTGGCAACGAGGAGGCCTGGCCATACATCAAGGTAGGACAGCTACAGCCCCCGTCCAGAGCACATCTGACAACGTAACAGGACGTCCTCCAGTCCATCTCCGCCAAGTCTGACGGCGAGGCCTGCTGTCAGTGGGTCGGTGACGAGGGTGCTGGTCACTACGTCAAGATGGTCCACAACGGTATCGAGTACGGTGACATGCAGTTGATCTGCGAAGCCTACGACATCATGAAGCGCGGTCTCGGTCTCAGCAACAAGGAGATCGGTGACGTCTTCGCCAAGTGGAACGGTGGTGTCCTCGACTCTTTCCTGATCGAAATCACCCGCGACATCATGTACAAGAACGACGACGACGGTGTTGCCATTGTCGAGAAGATCATGGACTCTGCTGGTCAGAAGGGTACGGGCAAGTGGACCGCCATCAACGCTCTCGACCTCGGTATGCCCGTCACTCTCATCGGAGAGGCCGTCTTCGCCCGCTGCCTGTCCTCGCTCAAGTCTGAGCGTGGCCGCGCTGCTGGTCTCCTCGACGGACCCAGCCCCAGCTTCTCTGGCGACAGGCAGGCTTTCATCGACAACCTCGAGCAGGCCCTCTACGCCTCCAAGATCATCTCGTACGCTCAGGGTTTCATGCTGATCCAGAATGCCGCCAAGGAGTACAACTGGAAGTTGAACAAGCCCGAGATTGCCCTCATGTGGCGCGGTGGATGCATCATCCGCTCCGTCTTCCTCAAGGACATCACCAAGGCCTACCGCGCCAACCCCGACCTCGAGAACCTGCTCTTCGACGACTTCTTCAACAAGGCCATCCACAAGGCTCAGTCTGGCTGGAGAGACGTCGTCTCCAAGGGAGCTCTCTGGGGTATCCCTACTCCCGCTTTCAGCACTGCCCTCAGCTTCTACGACGGTTACCGCGCCAAGGACCTGCCCGCCAACCTGTTGCAGGCCCAACGTGACTACTTCGGTGCCCACACCTTCCGCATCAAGCCCGAATACGCCAACGAGCAGTACAAGGAGGGCCAGGACATTCACGTCAACTGGACAGGAAGGGGTGGAAACGTTTCTGCCTCGACCTACAACGCTTAATTTGATGACTATACCAGGATTGATAGAAGAAAGCACGGCGCTGCTTGAACTTTGGACATGAAAATGATGGATACGATGTAAATGAATCAGCTCGAATCCAGAATACAATCGATTCGCGTACTCTGAGCTTGGTTGGCTCTCTGTCTTGCCAATGACTTTGATATGTGACGCTGTTGTGGCCTTGGCGAAAGACGGCACCCGTGACGCTCTCATCAGGCGAGGGATGTGTTGCTGCAGACGGAGGAGTTCTTCAGAGGCTACTCTCGACAGCAGAGCCGTCTGTTGGAGATGTGATATCATTCGGCCAGCGCAGATCCCACTGGGGATCAACAGCGGCCGGCGCCATGTGCCAGCCTTGGCAGAGTAACGGGCACCCAAGCCCACCAGGTGGCAGGAACACAAACAAACCTGCACGCGCTGCAGGCCCCCGTGCTTGCACACCAACTCCGTGTGGCTCACGTGTCGTCTTCTCCTTGTCGCTCCTTTGCGTCTCCTTGCGCGCATTGGCCAATCTCTTGGGGCCTGTCTTGTCAGTGCACTTCGCAGCCCGCTCTGAGGAGGGTTGGCTGCCCGGCGCAAACGGTGGGGGCTCAGAGACACCATCTGGGCACACAGCAGTCGCGAGAGACCAGGGAAGACGGCTCGAGACTCTACCACCAACCATGGCGGACAACAAGCGCCAGAGCATGGCAGGGAAGGTTGCTACGCCCACCCTGAAGGCGGGTTCCAGCAAGGATGTTGGTGATGCGGATTCGAACTTGTACAAGGCCGTCGGGTCACGGTACGCTCCCCTTGCTTGGATTCACACAGCCGCAAGACTACATCCAGCTCAGCATAGCACAGCTGACACCGTACAGGATCAAGATCACATGCGCGCCCAACGACAACGTCTTGGAAGGCACGCTCTTCACAGCCTGCAACACCACCAACGCAATCGCCATCAATACTGCGCCTGCGCCGCCGAACCCCTCCGCCTCGCTCGCTACCCAGCCCGGAGACTATCACATCATCCCTTTCGCACACATTCTGTCTTTCGAGCTCGTTGGACGCGCGACAGAGTCCAATGCAGGGTTCGATGGCGCGATCCCAAGTATCGCAAAGGTCGACATGGCAGCGCTGATAGCTAGGGAGGAACAGACAATCCGCGAGATGAAGAAGAAGGATGCACAAAAGGGCAAGGGTGTCAGCAGGGAGGCGCAGGAGATATATGATACCATCAGCAGAACGTACGTCTCCACGCCATTTTCAGGCCTCCTAGACTCAACTGACGATTCGATCAAAGACTGCCCACAAGATGGGCTGACAGCCAAATTGTCGTTAACGACGCAGTTCTCGTTCAGCCTCCATACACATTGGACAGCATCAGGGCCCCGGCCGGCAAGGAACAAAGTGCAGCCCAAGTGAAGAAGATCATAGAGCGTTATTACCAGCAAAAGAGAGCCACAGATGGCGCGACGAAAGCTCCAATCACTACGCCGATCGCACCACGAAAGGGCGGTTAAGCGCTTCAACAAAGCCGTGGAATCAGCAAGGGCTGGCCTCGGTGGCAGAACACCCACACTCCTTCCATAGAAAGAACAGGAGAGGGCTCGTAGGTCTGGTTGCGATCTCCCGCTACCTTGGTGTATGCGCAACACCCGTAACGGTAAGGCCAGGAAGGCGCAACGCCATTAGTACAGACTAAAGGTCTCTTTTGACGATAAAGGCGGATAGGCGAAGAATAACAACAAAAACCAAACAAACTATACCAGTGTCTGAATTGAAAAGGCTTGCGTTGGAAGACTACGCAGCGGAAATGCTCTTGCCATACTGCTGCTTACTCTTGGCGCGCGCACGCTGTTGAAGACTCGGTATATGAAGCGCCCTGCTAATCAACGAGAAACCGACATTTGCAAGAACCAAGCTAATGAGGGCATGCTGAGTGGACACGCGATCCAGATCACCCTGAAATTCGAAGCTCGAAGGCATATACCGCCTGATTATGGAAAAAACAACGCGCGCTCATTAGAAAGAAAATTCCACTTCTACACCTCTGCAGGCAAGAGATGGGGACCGAGAAGAAAAGTGCTGTGAGTCCAAAGTCGGTGTGACCGTGCATGCGCAGCCCCTTCGAGGCGCTGAGTCATACCATAATGGTCACTGAGTTGAAGAAACTGGAACTCGTTGGGACTGTCGGCACCGATGTTGAGTTTGGGACCGTCAATAATGGGCGCATGCCAGAATCCCTTCGCAACCTCAGCAAAGAGATCGCAGCCCTCAACCGGAAACTGGTTCGCAAAATCGACCTCATCGTCCTGCCAGTTATCGATATCCTCTACATCTTGAACTATATCGATCGTCAGAACCTGGCTGCGGCGAAATTGCAAGGCATTATGGAGGATCTCAACATGACGACTCAGCAGTTCGCAACGGCAATCTCGATCCTCTTCGTTGGATATCTTCCTTTCCAGATCCCAAGTAACCTGATCATTGCAAAGGTCTCGAGACCTGGCCTCTACATATGTGCTGCTGTGGTCATTTGGGGTTCGATCTCTGCTGCAACAGCGGCTGTGAAGACCTATGGCCAGCTTTTGGCTGTGCGTGCCGTTCTCGGAGCGGCGGAAGCTGTGTGAGTATGTCGCAAGAAGAGTGGCAAGGAATCAGCTGACCTGATTGCTCTCTGCTTAGCTTTTCTCTGGGAGCTATCTATCATTTGTCAGCCTGGTACAATAAGACTGAGCTTGGAAAGAGGATCGCTGCACTGTACATTGCACAACAATTCGGCAATGCTTTCGGCGGACTCTTCGCTGCTGCTGTCTTCAAACTCGATAGAAGTCACGGAATTCGTGCGTGGCAGTGGTTGTGTATGTCAATACTCCTCTCTACCCCCGGACACTCGGCGGACGCTAACGCGCAGTCACTATTGAAGGCTCTGCCACCGTTGTTATCGGTTCGATCTGCGCCTTCCTGATGCCAGAGTTTCCGCACAACAGCAAAACCTTCTCTCCGATCCAGTACGACCTCGCAGTTTGGCGTATCGAGTCGGAGTCCGGCGCAGCAGAGGGTACCGAAGACGAGAGTGTGCTGAAAGGATCCAAGATGGAGATTGCCGCTGCAAAGGTTGATGCGCACCCCATCAACGTACCAAATGCCGTGTAGAACTGTGGTGGTGCGTAGTAGAGGTAAGACGCCCAGATGTTGGACGTGCCACCGATAGCATTCACCAAAGCAGACGCTGCCGCACGCTTGGCTGCGGGTCGTGCTAGATGCAAGTTGATTGTCTTGTATAGCACGAGCTGGGGTCCGACTGAGGCGAAAGGGAAGATCATCATCGAGAAGTACCTCGCACCGACGTTCAGTGTCGCCATTGGAATGACATACATCCCGCATGCGGTTGCGATGCATGCGATGATGATGGGATATGCAGTGTTCTTGCGGTCAGAGTACCACATGAGCCAATAGTATACGATGCCTGCGAGCATGTATGGTGGCGCGGTCAGAAGCAGACTGGTTGTACTTTTATATCCGAGCGACGCTACGAGTCTAGGAAAGTAGTTGGCAATCGAGCCCTGCGCCTGCGAGAGGAGGTTACAGAAGATGAGGAGTAGCATTTTGGGATCGGCCATCACCTTATACAGATGGCTCGTCCGTCGCGAGAACAAGCCTCTGGATTCAGGGTACCCAGATCAGATCGCAAAGATTATTCGGGGTGGCGTGACGGAGGAGATGGTCCAGCTTAACTGCCGATACGAAATGTACTGATGAATTCTCGGGCGTATAGATGGTCGAAACAAGGCAAGCTTCCGCATTTCGGGAAAACAGCTGTGTGCAAGCATCAGAGTTCCGGGCTGATCTGCCTTTTGTCACCCCAGAAGAACAAGGTGACTTCGAAGTTGACAGGACATGGCACGATGCCTTGCGGTACGACTAACAGCAATCTGATCCTGATGATCAGAGCGACTTTGGGACTAAGGTATCATCGAGCAATGGATTGGCAGCGCATTTGATCACAACAAGACCGTCAACAGACATTGTCGGCGTATTGCAAGGTACATCAACACTTGGGTCAGACCGACTGTTGGAAACAGCACCAACGCAATGTCCCCCGTTCGGCACGACTTTCAACAACTTTGGCGGCCTTGACCAAGGCAGTCCTACCAGGTGGTTCTCGGTCGAGTCGCCACAGGTGCAAAGACGACTGGAACGTTTCGACAGCGCAGAGCGTTCGGGGATGTGAGCTGTTCTTCGATCACATTGCTCTCTTCCTCCCTTTCGTTCATCGGCCGATGTTCGATGCTAGTCGGGTAGACAAACGTTTACTCCTTGGTATGCTCTGCCTTGAATACCAGTACGGTGAAGACCCTGATTCTGAAGATCAAGCTGGTTCTGAGGCGGCCTTGTCGATGCAGTGCTTCCGTCAAGCCCGTGCCCTCCTTGCTTCTGATAACGAAGATGAGACACTGGACACGCACCAAAGCACCAATACTGTTCAGGCTTGTTTACTGCGGCATGTGTTCACTAAGATGCATCTCTGCAGCTCGCTCATGATGGGATCGTGGGATCGATGCAGGTTGTTGGTGTACAAGATGGTGACACAAGGTGCATTAACGTGGGCGAGGAAAGTTTATGGGCGGAGGGCGCGTTGGCAGCTCGGCAAGGTCGTGATGCGGTGTATAGACAGTTTAGAAGTTGGAACATCGCCAGGCTAGGTCTGAGTCTTGGCTACTGAAGGAGTTTCCGAGATATTTCTGCATAGAACTGTACAGAACGCGGTGTGAGAGTGAAGTAAGCTTGGGGTAGTGACAACAACAAGCTATGTTACATTTCAGACCACACGAGTTGGAGGAATTGGCTGAGCACTATTGTGTCTCGAGGTCGTTTGGGAGGTAAGACAGGGACCATGCAGAAGGAGCGTCGTGCCGTTGGGGCTCACGTGCCCCCGCGTTGACGCTAGTGACATGTGCCGTCGTCAAACCGCAGCGCGTCATCTATCACCCCGCAAGCCCGGCCAGCTCTTCCAATGGCCCCAGATGTGTCCATGGAGGATGGCACGTCGCTCAGCCCTGCGCCCCATACAGTAGAGAAGCCGACAGCGATACCTAACGTTGATGAGGTTGTCTTCGGCTCGCTATTGATCAGGCCCTGGTACCCGTCCTTCTACCCCGAGGAGCTCGTCGGCCGGAAGGTGGAGCGGCTGTACGTGTGCCAGTGGTGCTTCAAGTACGCCAAAGAACTCACAGGCTTCATCAAGCATCTTGTGAGTGCGACGCAGCTTTTGACGTACCGAGCGCAACGCTAACCAACAGCGCAGCGAGCGTGCCCACTACGCAGCACGGAGCCGCCAGGCAACCACGTGTATACGTCGAACGGATACTCGCTGTACGAGATTGATGGCGAGAAGAACAAACTGTATGCCCAAAATCTATGTCTGTTCGCGAAGCTCTTCCTCGATACAAAGTCCGTCTTCTACGATGTCACGACGTTTCTCTACTACCTGCTTGTCGCACACGACCCCACGCCGAACATACCAAACACACAGTTGGACGGTGACGCCCCAGTGGGTCAGAACCAGGTCGTGGGCTTCTTCAGCAAGGAGAAGATGAGCTGGGACAACAACAATCTGGCGTGCATACTGGTCTTCCCGCCGTGGCAGAAGCAAGGCCTGGGCCAAATCCTCATGGGTGCAAGCTATGAGATGAGCAAGAGAGAAGGACGACTTGGTGGACCCGAGAAGCGTGAGCTGGTCGCTGTCCCGAACAGTGCAACTACTAACAAGACATAGCACTATCCGACCTCGGCCACCTGGCATACGTGCACTACTGGTCGCAAACCCTTGCGCGCACGCTGCTGTCGAGCCCCTCGAAGAAGACACTGACCGTGCACGACCTCGGCCAGAGAACCTTTATTGTGCCAGACGACATAATAGCGACACTGCAAGCCATGGACGTGCTGGAGCACAAGAAGAGGGGCGGCGCGGAAGCACTCATCAACAAGGCGAAAGTCAGGGCGTGGGTAGAACAGCACAAAGTCAGCCTCAAAAGCCCAGTAGATTCGGAAGCGTTTTCGTTGAGAGAGAGAAGCAGGAGCGAAAGCGAGGAATGAGAGCGAGGATTGAGAGCGAGGAGTGAGAGTGAGGAGTGAGGAGCGCTCCTGCCGGTGGACATGGTCAAAATCAGGCGTTCTGTTGAGATACCCCAGTTTCTTTCACAACCAAGATTCCAGAAATTCTGAAGTGTGCAATCTATAAATGGTAAGATTGGTAGTACCTTTGTAGGCCAAAACAAGCGGGTATTCGCCCCGGCTCAAGAAGCCCACCGTAACGCCAAAAAAAAAAAGAAAACACCCCGCAAACACATCCTTCCACAGAAGCTCACTTCTTATCCGCAGCCAGATAGCCAACAACGTCTCCACACCTCTCCAACCTCGCCCTCGTCTCCGGCAAGCCCTTGTTCAACCTGCCCAGCCCCTCCACCGCCCTCTCCCAATTCCTCCTCACCTCGTCCTCCCTCGCTATCCCCACCGCCCTCCCCCCCTCAAGCAGCTCAAGCGCCACACCACCAGCCTTGTCCTCGGCGACTCGGCTCTGGGCGTCCCACAAGCGTGCCTCGCTCTCAAACACCTCTTCGAACCGCCTCGCACTCGCCGCAGCCGTCTCGCGTCTGTGCCGCGAGATGTCCGCCACGAGCCTGTCACGCCGCGCCACGTGCTCGGCTAGCCTGGCCCGCAGCTTGTCGTCGAAGGGCTCGAACTCGACTTCTTCCACCCCTGGCACGGCGGCGCTCTGCTGTACGCCGTCCATTGCGTCGGCGTGGCCAGCGTGTCCATCGTGTCCATCGTGTCCGTCGTGTCCGTCGATGCCGAACCCGCCCCCGCCCGCCGCGCTCACGACGTCGATGCCATTGATTGTGATGTTGGACTTCAGACCCGCGAGGACCTGCGCCACGAAGGCGTCGACGAGCGTTTCGGTCGCTGCGCGCAGGTCGTCCGGAGAGTGGGCGTCTGAGGGCTGGGCGGGCAGGTGCAGGTCCAGTTTTGAACGGGCCGCGGCGCGGATTTGCGAGGTGAGGTGGATCAGGTCTCCGGGGGCTTGGAGCTCGATTTTGCGGTGCTCGGATTGCATGCTGGGTGTGTTTTGGTGTGGGCGCGCGTCGTGCGCTGGGTGTCGCGCTGTGGATTTGGCAGGTTTGTTGGGTCGTGAAAGATGCCTGGCGATTCGTGTGGGTTTATGTTCGAGGGCGAGGCAGTGTCACTGCGTGGTGGGAGGGAGGGTGTGATGTTGTGTTGACTTGACATTGTTTTGGTGTTGTTTGCGCCGGGAGATCAACGCGCGCTTGTCGGCTGTCGCGCTAAGAGCATGCTGAGGTGGGGCGGCCGCGTGCCCCCCGTAGCTCGAGGAGAGCTGCAATGAAGTCCGAACTCAAGGACTGTATACACAGTCAGTTGGTTTGAATGAGGCTGGTGATGTATCTGATATATTGTGTGGTTCAGGTTTTAATGTACATGATTCTCCCAAGCAAGTACAATAACGCCTTATCGCCAGTCCTTCACTTCCAAACGCCTACAACCCATAAATCCCAACCCACAGATGCTCCGTATCCCATGAATGATTGCACGTACGCCGTTGACCATTCTTTGACGAGCCTGGAGGTCATGTCGACGCTACAATGCTGTCCGCCGTCACGACGTCGGGAACATGTTCTTCACCTCCTCATCGGTAACAACGATGTCCTGCACAGGGTCCTGTCGGCGCTCGAGGTCATCGAATTGGAAGTCGGCATAGCTGGGCAGGAACATTTCTGTTGTGATTGTCAGCACTGATTTCCTCGTCCTGCGCCTCAATACGGAACGCGGTAGAGCCGTCAGGAGAGAGGTATCAAGACGCACCCTGATTCCAGTCAAAGCCCTGGCTCGCCTTGACGCATGTGATCAACCGCGGATACTCGGCATCCCCAACGTTAACCACGGTATGCTCTGCCTTGGAGAACGTCGCCGCTGCTCGCACGTTAGCCCGGCATCTTATCGCGCCTTATCGATATGACGACGATAAGAGCTCCGTAGCGCATCACCACCGCCTCGACTCAAAGGAAGACACGACATACACATCAGGCTCGGCCTTCTGGCCTTGCTTCCCTGCCGTGGACTCGGCGCCTCGAAGCTGCCGTACGACGATGGCTGGTACGAGGAAGGGCTGGAGGCGCTGCTGCCGACGGATCCCGACTCGGTCGCGCGCTCGAGTGCCTTGCTCTTGCGCTTGGGGATGGCGATGGAGCTGCTCATCTTGGACGGATTGAATACAGATGGTGGTAAGAAAGGATATTGGTTCAAGACAGCCTCCGGGTTAACGTCACAAAGAGTGTGGAAGTAGCATGTAGAAGAAGGAAGAGAGGAAGGCCAGGCTCCCAGAATGACCTGACGTTCAAGTCGCTGTCTCAAGGGGAGTCAGACGCGAGGCGGCCAATCAGCATCCAACGCGCCCCGGTTCCACCTGGCGATCAGCGCGCCAGTGGACGTGCGTGTGACAGGTACGGAGGGGGACGATGATGCTATGTGATGTTATCTCTTATCGCGAGACGTTATGCAGGTGCTCGCAGGTGCTGACGACAGCCGCCGTGAGTTTCAGGTCCTCGCTGAGTCGCGCTCCCAACGCCCATCACGGTGTCTGAAGTGGTGTTGGCCCTGGTAGCTACTCACGTAAATTAGGCCATGTTCGTTCAGCATGACGTGCGACAGAGACTAAGCACTCGTACGATCAACCCATTTCCATTACCTCGGTACAAGCATCTGGTCAGAAAAGCACTCCGTATCGTACACATTGCTCAAAAGCTCACTGGTCGGTCCTGCCGAAGTACAAGTTCGGCATTGACAATCACGTCCTCCCCCAGCGACCCGCTATCAATCTCCCAACAGGTGTAACATGCGTATCGAGCGAGCGTACAGAAAGAGGAAAGTAAAGCAACGCTGAAATTACGGTTCTACACATTCCGTAGAAACACGTCCATCTCTCGGCTCGAATGCCGACCCTTGATTCGAACACATCTCCTGAGAGAGACGTCTGACCATGTCGCCAGCTCAGGGTATCCCAACAAGACCCAGCCAAAACCTCAAAAGAACTCCGCGGCGCCGTAAGAATAGTCGTGGGTGAAGATGGAAGAATTACAAACGTCAGAGAGGGCGTCAGACGGCGGTGACAACATAGCAAAAACCGGGGGTATCATAGTGTCTTCGTGGAAGCTCGCGTGACGGGACGAGACGAGTCTACCATCCCTTCTTTCGCGCGAAGCGCCTGTTCAACAGAACAAGCACCTTCGAAACGTTAAATTGGACGTATTCCAGGTCAAGGTCTTCTTGATTGTCCTTTTGCATTTCGAGGAGGTCGTCCAGCTTCAGGTCCAGTTCGAGAAGGCCGCGATTGCGGCCCTTGTAGTGCAATGAGATGACAAACGTCCCTGGGAGCGGACTCGTAAAGTTGAAGTAGATGTTTGCCCGCCTGTTCTCGGGGACGTTGCTCTTCTGGATGACTCCTTCTCTCTCCAGCTGTTGATGTGTGAACTTGTAGGGACCCAGGACCTGGTGTTTCTGCTGCTTCCTAGTCTTCCCTTCTGACTGACTCCGAACGTTGTGGAGGTAGGATTTGTATGTTTCCAGCTGCCCCACGAGATAGTTGTTGTGGTCGCGTATGGTCCGATAGACTTCCTCGAGCTTTCTTGTCTCTTCGATCGTCTTCTCCTTCATGGATCCCAGGTGTACCAACTCCTGCTCGACTTCATCTCTAAGTAGAGAGAAGCCATCCTCTTTGTCAATAACACCTAGATCTTGCAGTTGACTGAGCAGCTCCATGCTGCGGATGCCCTTCTTCACCATGATCGAGTCGTTCTTCGTCGTCGCAGCTGCCTCGGCAATCCTGTCAAGTCTCAACGGTCTCCGAGTGACCGAAGTGTGGGGAGGAAGCGAGCGCAAGATCATGACGAACGTGCCTTTCGCCTCCATGAAGTAAATCTCCTCCTGAGTAATGTCAAGCGCCGCAGTAAGATCGTCAAGCGGTGTCTCCCACTTGCTGAACAATGGCAGATTGATCGCCCTGTTCTCCTTACGTGGGAGCTGGGCCGGTGCTGGCCCAAGTTCCTGAAGTATCACACCAAGATGTGAACTGTCATCTCTTGCCTGAAGCAAGTCAGTAACTTTATCCTTGGCGTCGTCCCTTCGCGCAAGCTTTGAGCTTACCAACTCCGTCGCATGCCTCTCCAGCAGTTGATGCGTTGCATAGACTTCGTTGAGAGTGATGGACAGTTCAAGATCTCTCTTGGACAACGCCACGTAGTTGTCCATCTCCAGGGTCTCGTAGAAGTCCTGTACTTCGCAAAGATCAAGAAGGAACTTGTTGATGCGGTCTTTGTTTTGGTGGATGAAAGGCTGGAGCTTGGCCATGTACGGCTCCTTCGCGTATGAGGGCTTGTTGGCCAAATTCTGCAGCATCTTTGCAACGTACGTAAGTGTGCGCTTTGGATTTTCGGCTGGTGTTGCATCGATCAGCATGTATGACCGTGGCGTGACAATGGCAGGGTTGATGAAGCGTAGGAAGAAGAAGCCGCCGATGAGCGTGCAGATTGTCTGGTCCTGCGCATCCGGGTACTTTCGTCGTGACAAGCTGCGAATCTGTTTGCAGATCCAGCGAATACCGTACGGGGTCTCCTCTAGACCTTTGATGATAGTCGAGAGGAAGTTGTTGGCAATCTCCATGAGCATGTTCAGTCGGGGCGCAATGATCTGCTGGACCTTTTCGTTCTCTGCGGCCTGCTCTGCTGTGACGCCCTTTGGAAGGTGTGGAGGCAGGTTTCCTTGCTCTTCCAGTTCGCTGACCATCTTTTCATACACCTTGAGCGGGTTGATCTCCAGGTCGAGATCCTTCAACTCAATTAAAGAGTTAATGCTGTCCTGCAGCACAACTTTAAGATAGCTCTGACCGGGACCTCTCCTTGTGTATGTAGTCATCATACGAGACACGGGTGTGTTGGCACGCAGCAGCGAGCTGTAGTCTGGTGTGTTGTCGAATTGGTATGTGAGCACCGACTGGCCAAGACGTTAGTGGGTCACGACAGATGGAGCGGACGTAGGCCGTACCTGGAACATGGTAAGAAGTAAATGCTCCTCACGGCTCTCGTACTGGTTTCCGTAGATTGTGAACATGACTGTTTGGAGCAGGGCATCAATCTCAGCCATTGAGACAAGTCGGCAAAGATGGGCGATGTGTCGTGGCTCTGACTGCAGCAGAAACAGAAGATTGCCGTATTTCTGTGTTTTCTCGTCGTTGGGGAAGGAGCCCTCTTGCAGCTCGAGACCGTCTTCAAGATGGCTTGCAACTTCGTTTTGCTGTAGCACGGTCAATACCTGTGGTTACGCTACAGCTGAGCGATGCGTACCTCTTCCAACGCCATGCGGTTCTGGATAAGGAGCGCTATCCGAGAGTCGAGGTAGCGGACGTCTTTCTCGAGGACGAAGTTCTTCTTCGACTGCGACGAGATCTTGGTCTTCAGCTCTCGCAGTATCTTCTGGGCTATGCGTTGTTAGCCGAGGGTGGAGCCAGCATGTTTGTGTGTGGTACCTCTGGCGAGATCGTCCTCGATCTCGAGTTCCTTGTCCTTGGCGGACATGGACAGATACAGTGCGGTGACCGAGTAGCGCTTCGACTGGCGCACTGAGCGCGAGCCATCGTGTGACGACATTGTGTTCTGGCGCGAGACGGGCACAAAGGACGACGTGGTGGACGAGGTCGAGGCGCGTGAAGGGGCGTGCAGCATTGAGACGGCCATGTCGAGGGATTGCTCAGGCCGTGGGCGAGGGTCAGAGCAGGCGGAGAAAAGGACGTGGTCGGTGGTAGGCGGTTTCACGAGTTGCGGGGTGTAGGCGACGGAACCAGGTCAGCACTCAGGTACGTGTGCTACGGTGTGCTGAGCGCAGTGACACGAGGCGCCGCAGCGCTTTGCTTGGGGAAGGCGGGCGGGCAGGCAGGATGCCGTGGGAGACTCTGTGCGCGCAGAGGGGGGCTGCAACGGAGAGATGCGTGTCCGCGCTGTAGTGAGGATGTGTCGACGTCTCCAGCGACTGCAGGCGTGTGGATGAATTGCGCACGGTGGTGGTGGCAGTGGTGGCAGTGGTGGTGGGAGCAATGCAATGCGGGCGTGGACTGCGCGCGGGCCTGGATACGGTAGAGCAGAGTCGCGCCAGGCAGTGCGGGGACAGGACCGAAGCTCAACTGGGGGGGGTGAACAGACGGGCGTGCGACATGCCAGGGCTCAGGAGGGCAACGCGTCGCTGGGGGTAAATTAGCGGGCGAGCAGAGGAGAACCTCAGGACGTGAAGCGCAGAGTGTAGGGCGCCAGTAATGGGCGGGCGGAAAGGAGCAGTGTATGTTTCAGCGCGTGGCCGGCTAGCACGAGTAGCAGTGGCAGCACGACGGAGCCAGTGGGTCGCGGTAGGGCGCGGTAGGGCGGTAGGGCGGTGGAGCGGTAGAGCGGTTGAGATCAGAGAGCGCGGCAGGCGACGGCGCAAAGGGCAGTCGCAATAGCACCGACGACACGAACTCCGCGAGAACAGCAGCGTTCGCTCAGGTGTAGCGCGCGTAGAGACTAGAGGCTGCCGGCTAGAGAGATGGAGATGCAGAGGGGCCAGGATGCAGGATGCCAGGGTGCCAGGGTGCCAGGGTGCCAGGGTGCCAGGGTCCGAGGGTGCCAGGATGCCAGGGCAGGGCTCGCATGCACGCTGCGCCTCTGAAACCGTGGTCAGGTGCTGTTGTCCTTCAGGGGCCCTGGAGCCAAAGAGCGGGTCGCGCGCACTGTCACTCGCCGGTTCCTGACTAGCAGACGTCAATATCACAAACGCTGCCGAATCTCACTTGGCTTGCACGGCCCAGTTGTCCATCACGTCCACGTCCATGCCCAGGTCCACGCCCACGTCCCATGCCCAGGTTCACGCCCACGTCCATGCCCACGCCCACGTCCGTGTCAAGGCTCCTATCTGAGGCATGTGCGAAGCGTGTCGTGCCCGTTGCAGACGGGAGCTCGTCGTCATCGTCGTCGTCGTCGTCGTGTCGTGGCCTGGCATGGAATGCACTCGCGGCCCGCCCCTCAGCTGTGCTACCTACGAGCATGCAACCGTCTACAAGCGGCAAGCGGCAAGCGACTTCCCAATGTTCCCATCGAGCGTGGGTCCTCTGGCCGAGCATGCAGGTCCCAGAGCACCGCTCCTCGGCCCTATTGCCCCGTCACTGCGAACGACTCGCCATCGCAAATCGCAATGTATCTTGATAACGCTTCATTTGCACTCGATGCCCGCCGCCCTTCTACCAACTGCCCGATTGCCCTACTTACAATGCAGTACCTATCAGCTACCCAGGTGCGCTCTTCCACGCCTGCTGTGCTCCACCAAATGCTGCTGTTGCCCGTCCGCATCAGCCATCACGCCACTCCCTCTTCCATCCTGCTGCCGCCGAAATGCAGCCAGGATTCGGTAATGCATTCCTCATCGTCCCGCGCTCGACGCACTGCGAGCCATGGATCCCAATCCGTTCCCACCTCTGCGCCAAGCAATCGCCAAGCTGATTCATTCATCGTCTGGCGATCCTCCATCCGAGAACGCCGCGCGAGAAGAAAACAAAGAATCGAAAGAAAACAACCCATGTAGATCCACTCGTCAGATCGCCAAGAGCGACGCCATGACACGCTGATCCCACAACCAACTCATAAACTTTGACCAGCCGTACACAGTAAACACAAACTCCACATCTCTCACATCGACTCGGACATGGCTGGTTCGCGATTCTCAGCGCATTGACCATCGTCTGTGCATGGCGATCGTTGCGCCCGTTCCCCAACTTGGTCAAGAATGCGCTACGGCGTGCCTGTGCGCTCAGCGCACAAGCAGCGCGAGAACAGACATCGATCCGAAATAGCTGCATGTATTAGCTTCCCTGTCAAAAACCTTAGGCCTCAGGGCACAGGGCCAGGAAGCAGCATGGCCGATAAACACCACCTCAAAGCAGCCACAGCTTCGCGGCCCGGCGCTGGCCATGCCTGCCTGTATCCCAAGCACCAAAGGGGGGTCCAATGAAGAAGAGTAACTCACATCCATGTCGCATACATCCATTCCCGAATGGTCAGAATGGCCGTCAACTCTGGCGTCGACGTGACCCTCTTTAGCCCCGCGGCACTGATAAGCGCAATTACGATGATGCGTCCAAGCAAGCTGGGGACAACCGAAAAGGCCACAAACGGCAACAGCGGAAGCCACATGGCGGCATGCTGGCTTGTCCCCGCGCCATGCCCAATACTCGCCTCCCTTCTCGGCGAAAACGCGACCAAGTCGGTCTGGCGCTCGAGGAAACGACTTTCTGCTTCGTGGATAGGATTGCGCTGCTTCATCCACGCTCGGTATCTATCCACATCTGAACGACTAGCAGAGGGAAGGCTCTTGACATCATTAAACGCAGACAGGGCCCGGTCTACGCTTGGTCAGGCGCTTTCTCGCATGTAGATGCTTGCCGTGCGCAGCTCGATAGGGCAAGCATGCTATTGATATCGGGCACTTACTGTATTGTTCCAGCTTCTGATAGACTCGACCCAGTACATCGATCCTTCGGCGATGCACGTCGTTTCCATGCAGACTATCTCCTCGTCTGGATGCAGGGTGGTGATGCCCTGTTTGGCCGCCTGGAGAGGCTTGGGCAATATCATGGTCTAGAAGGCGTAGTTCTTCCTCCAACTCGCTGATTTCATCCTGCAGATGCAGGAGAACGCGGTGGTTCAACTGCTCAAACTTACGATACGCAGGCACCACGGTATCTTCTTGGTTGCTGCGGCCCTCCTTCTTGAGTTCACTCAACTTGTAAGCCAGGAGCTCGTAGCCAATCACCGTATCGTCAGCGACGCTTCCTTGCCGTTGCGAGTGAGGTTGAGGGACCATGGCCAAGTGATGCGATGCATCTGCGTGTGCAACCATGGGCGATTGCACAGTCATGGGCACGTTGTGGCTTGCTACGGGTGAGTGATGTGGATAGGCAGCAACAGACTCTGGCGAGTAGCCTATGGCCAAAGGTGGTGGATAAGACGCCATGGGAGGCCATGCTGAAGCTTGGCTCGCTGTCGCACTAAAGTCTGTCGGCGATGCGCCCGAGTACATTCGTGGGTCGTGAAAAGGTACAGCGGGTTGGACGTTGGGGGACAAGACACCGGCATAAGGAACATTGTGGTGCGGCTGAGGGCTTTGAAGCACGTGACCAGCAAACCGGTGTTGCTGTTGTCTAAGATGAGTTGCATGTGCATTGCCGGGCTGGGAGTTTGGGGGGTAGTTCCAGTGTGGAGCTGGCTGAGATGGGTGTGGCATGTGGCTGGCGTCGTATGTACTCTCCTCGTCGCTGTACACTTCGCTATCTTCTGCTTCCTCGTCTCCGGGACCGTGAACAAAGCTACTCTGATACAACGGCTTTCCCGATGGTTGTTGATAGTGACCGTAGTAGGGAGCTCCCTGACTGTACGATCTTCGCGTTGAGGTCGGTGATGTCCTGGGGGTGTCATGAGCACCCTCGCTAGCATCTGAGGACTTGCTGTCCTTGTCACGCGAATCTGCTGACGAGGTAACCGATGGAGAAGAAGCCTGCAGGACACTCTGCGCATCGAGTTGTGAATCCTGTCCCCCCGCATCCTGACTCAGGAATTGAAAGACATCAGATTGCGTAGCTTCTGTATCAGCAACTGAGGGTGCCTCAGCACGCTTCCTACGCTGCGCTTTGCTACCCTTTGACGACTTTTCCTTGCGACGCCGTTCATGACGGTGAGATTTCTCGGTAATAGTTGTGTTGCTTTCGCTTGCTGTGCTGGGCTGAGTCAGGCCAGAAAGCACTGAGGCTAAAGAAGGGTTGGAGTGTTTGGCAAGGCTTCCGGCGCGTCGCTGCAAGGACCCATGTTTTGGACGCACCCGCAGCCGACTAGAGCTACTATCCTCAGAATGCCGGCGGCGACGAGCGTGAGGCTCAACAGCCGAGCTGACGGCAGAGTCCCTACTCCTGTCCCTTGTGTCTTCGTGCCCTTCCGGTATCTGCCCTAGATTCGGCATGTGGCCTACAGTATCGTCTTCCCAGTGCGCACTCTCTTCCTCGTAGATGGGCGCCGGTGCTGCGGATGCATGATTCTTGCATGTCTTCTTCAGAGTTGGCCGACTTGTCTTGGATAGTTTGGAGCCGCTGTCGTCTGTACCTGTCGAGGAGGGTGGTGCGGAGTGTGCAGCATCGTCGGCGCTTTTGACACGCGAAGGTCGACGCCGCGCTGGGGGCGCAGTGGCCTCGAACGAAGCTTCGTAGTCCGCCTAGAAGTCGAACAGACAGCAATCAGTATCGGGAGGGCACGGTGGGCCGGGGGGCCACAGAGGAGACGTTGATCATCACCCACCATGCCACGTTTGTGCCTGCCGTATGCGCTGGCTGCCAACAAATGACGCGCTGGATTCAGTGGATCTGATGCTGTCGACGGCGACTCAGGGCTTGCGCGCCGGCCGTAGCGGGTGGAAGAAGATGGACGGTAGCGCAGTGTGCGATTTCTTGCATGCTGGAAACGATCAGGAGCAAGCAGGGTGCGATAGGAGAGGCTGCGGAAGGCAAAGCAAGGAAAACCACTGTGATCCACGTCTTACACGTCACCGAATGAGCGTCGAGCAGAACACACAAGCAGCCAGCCAGGCCGGTCAAAGAATTTCAAGCGACGTGCAGCCCTCTAGCCGGTCGGCCAACGCAGCGTGCATCACTGCATCATTGTGTCTCTGGATCCAAGCTTGTGGGTGGGGGCGTTGCAGCTGCGGGATGGCGCGGCTTCGACCAATCATGCGTCGATGGAGCCCGTCAAGCGAATGCGTTCGCCTACCGGTACCGTACGGCGTACGCCTTGATAAGCTGCCCCGGAGCGCTCGGGCGTCGGGCACTGGTCTTTTGCTACTACGCTCCAGTCACTGGACATTGCCCTGAGTCCCTGACTTGAGCTGTTTGATGCTCCGGCGACCTCCGAGGTCCGTCTGTGGCACCTGACCACTGCCTTCCACTTTCGGGCACCTAAACACTCATCATGTAAGCAAGAGATAGCAGTGGGCGCGCAGCTACAGCCACAGCCCTGCCCTTTATGAGCGCTTGACACCAGCAAAGAACCTCGCTCTTACTATACTCTGTCTTTGCACCAGTATCCTCGATTCCGTCAGTCCCTGTGCATCACCCCCCACTGTTGAAGCCGCTACCGGTACCCCTCCAAAGACCACACTTCTTCTCTCTGCGGCTCCAGTATCCACCATGGACCCTACAGTCAAGTACCTGCTCTCGCTCGGTGCCATAAGAGACCGCGCCAAGGTAGTTGGGCAGGCTGCAAAGAACGGGAACCTCAACCACTTTGACGTCCACGAGGACAAACTGGATGACGTTGCAGACTTCGTGACTTCCGTCATCAAGGTCCGTTACACACGTTCGTGCATCCACACAGCAAGCTCACTGTGTCGACTAGCGTGACTACGGCCCAGACAAGTTTGACACTATACCACCACACGGCCGCTGGCAACATTTTGAAGTCGGCAATGTCCCACGGATCTCTGACCTGCTCGAGGAGTGGAAGAAATCCGGCTGTGACGACAAAGAGCTTACACGTCGATTAATAGATTTGTTCTTCGTATCAGTGCTCCTGGATGCTGGCGCAGGTGATCACTGGAAGTATATCGAGCCCAAGACGGGAGGATCGTACGAGCGCAGCGAGGGTATTGCAGTTGCCAGTCTCTACATGTTCCTTGAAGGTGGTTATACCGCCGAGGAGACAGACACACCCCTGGTTGATGGTCAGTATCTCTCGCCCAATTTGTCAGGTCTGTTACTCAACCCATTTCAGGGAAAGGACTAGCTCAATTGACGACCGAAACTCTCGCCAAAGGTCTGCAGGTCACAGAGAGCAACCCTATGCTAGGAGTGGAGTCTAGGGCAAACCTACTTCGGGGGCTTGGTAAATCGTTGCTGGCCCACCCCGATATTTTTGGAGCTGCAGGTCGCCCAGGAAACGCTGTCGGTGAGTCGGTTCGACTTCATTCGATTGTCCCTGCTCATCACTTTCCAGATTACTTGTTAGAGTCCGCTAGCGACCCCGCAACGCTCGACATCCTCGTCTTCTGGGACCTTCTCCAGACGCTGCTGATTCCAATTTGGCCTCAAGACCGCACAACCATCAACGGATCCCCTATCGGCGATGCCTGGCCACTTGGTGCCCTAGCAAATCAAGCCGGCTCTTCACACACAGACAAGAGCAACCCAGAATTCATCCAACCATTCCACAAGTTGACACAGTGGCTAACCTACTCGTTGATGGTTCCTTTCCAACGTATCCTCAATATCAAGTGGATCAATGCACAGTCTCTCACCGCTCTCCCGGAGTATCGCAATGGTGGTCTATTCGTCGATATGGGTGTTTTATCGCTCAAGAAGCCCACACTTGACAAAGGCTTGAAGGCCTCTAGAGAAGCGCTTCCACAATTCGCAGCTGGCGATGATGTGATTGTCGAATGGCGAGCCATGACTCTGGTGTTGATCGACAAACTATATCCTATGATTTTGTCTCGGATGGACGGTGCTCACCTCAGTATGGCACAGTTGCTCGAGGCTGGAACATGGAAGTCTGGTAGGGAAACGGCGGCGAAGCTGCGTCCGAAGACGAAGTCGAGCCCAATCATCATTGAGAGCGACGGAACAGTCTTCTAAGAGACGCCAATAAATTCAGCAAACTGATTTTGTCTGCCGTCAGAAACATCTCTCACAGTGCCACGTGGATTTTCATGCGACCTGCCGCGAATCTTGACAACATATTGGATTGCCCATCAATAAGCAGAAAGCAGCCGTCGCTACGTGGGCCAATCGAGTCTTGTCAGACGCTACCCCGCGATTATGCCTGGGATCTAGCCTTCGACTTCTTCTTTCTTGCACCACAACTTCTTCTCGCACGTCTTGTGCCTGGAACTAGGCTCTACCCATGTGCTGACCGAGAGAAACAGTGCTTCAACGACCCCAGTCTCACCAGCGCGGAGTCTTGCAAGATCCAGAGCCTAGCAACGTAGATATTTCTGGCCCCAACTGGGTCTCAAAAAACCAGAGTCTCCACGTAATACAACGTATTTACTCTGACCAACGTTTGTCCCAGAGCGAGTATAGCGTCCTCTGATCGTGTTTGGAGCCGCCATGGAATCCTACGTGTACGAGCCAATAGATCTTGCAAACGCATCTTTCCGCCTTGTCCGACCGTACCAGGATGATACGGGCCCAATACGGTGCGAGCTTTTCCATGCTCAAATTCACGATGCTAAAGACGCTATAGAGTACGAGGCTCTGTCCTACACATGGGGCGGCACGATCAAATCATGCAATATCGAGCTCAACGGCAAAAACATGCCAGTTACAGAACGTTTGTTCCATGCTCTCCAGCATCTACGCTACACGCACGAAGATTGGATTTTCTGGATCGATGCTATATGTCTTGATCAACAAAATATCAGTGAGCGCGGGCATCAGGTGCAACAAATGGCACCCATCTATGGATTTGCCAGACAGGTCGTCTTTTGGTTGGGCCTAGCAACCCCAAATACTGACCAGATTTTCGCCTCTATGCAAATTTTAGAGTAACATGCGATCAATCATCCTTGCAACGAATGGACACCTTCTGATTCAACTACGGCTGCGGAAGCTGAACACATACAAGGATCGAGGAACGGTCAGGCTCGAAGCGGCGAGATGCTACTCTTTCAGATGCGAAGCAGGAAAGTACTCTGGTATGCCGAGGGTACGGAGTCCACAGCATTGACGTGTTCCTGACGAGCTCTTGACGCAGTAGCTCTTCTGATTTTTAGAACGTGCATAATCAGCAGCAGCAGCAGCAGCAGCATGAAAAACCACGGAATCAAAAGCATGTTGAGCGAAGACTGCATCAAGTGAGACTCGAGGCAAAGAACGGAGTATCGGCTTATAATAGCTGGTACATTTTTACTTGGGTTTCCTATGCAATCCATCCAATCCATCTCGAAGCCGCCCCAAGAGTCCAGCACGCCTCCAGAGATGCCCACCAGACGGGGCAGCAACGTGGCATGCACAATATGTCCAGCCCATCCGACCTTCCCAGCGGACAGGTAAACGATAAGCAAACCTCCCAATATCTTCAAGACATTATCGACTAGTTAAAAAAAAAAAAGACCCAGTCCGCCTTCCGCACCACATGGTAACTTGGTAGCAGACACGGGCCTTGGGTATAAACACTGAAAGCAAGTATAACAGTCCGTACCGCGCCTTTGCACGTGTGCGAGTGGCGGGAAGCTTGCCAGGCGCGGTAGCAGGAGGTAGAAGGTAAACAAATCGGTAGATATCGAAGAGAGCGAGTGATCCGATCGAAAAAAAAAGGAAAACGCAAAAATGCTCCACATGTCCTCATGAAATGTCGCTAGAGAGATGTTTACAATGCCATGCCAGGGACCGGTTTCCGGCTGGGAACAGCACTAGTCAAGGGGGCAGGTGCAGGACCGGCATCGAGGTTCATGTTCGGGTTCATGGGACTGGGTCCGAGGGCAGGTCCACGACGAGCGCCGCCAAGCTGGCTTGCGGAGCTTGATCTGGGACGACCCATTTGTGGTGGTGGGGCCATAGGACCGCCTCCATGAGGGCCGGGAGACATCGAGCGAGGAGGTCCAGCGTACGGTGCGTTGCTGTTCGCGCGGCCACGGCCTTGTGGTGATCCAGGATAAGGAGCATTGCTGTTGGTACGGTTACGAGGAGGGCCTTGCATGTGAGGAGGCATCTGGCGGGGGCCGGGGCTCATAGTGCGGGGGCCAGGGGGGTCCTGACCACTAGCAGGCGACAAAGCTGGCGGGTGAGGCGAACTGCGACCGTCGACAGGAGACATTGGACGAGGTTGAGGAATGCCGCCAGGGCCCATGGGCGAGCGGATAGGAGGTCCGCGCATATGCGGTGGAGGAGGGCCTTGACGCGGTGGACCAGTGCGAGGCTTGACAGGGTGCTTAGAGAGACAGGTTCGGGGCACAACACCTTGATGTGAGAGATCCATGCTGATACAAAGAGCCTGTGTTGTGTCAGTGGCATTATCAGACGGCGGCATTCAAGTAAGCTTACCCATCCATCATCGTACTCGTGAAGCATACGGACCAGCGAGCCAGCCTTTAGCTCAAGCTCATCACCCATGGAGGGCTTGAAGTCGAGTTGAACACGGTGGACATTGTTAGGGCCGGCAGGAGCACCGTTGGGACGGCCAGCAACCATAGCACCAGCGGTACCAACAATCATAGGTGTGCCCATGGCGGGTGACGAAGGAACATCTTCTGTCCATGCGGGACTTGTTGGTACTCCGTCGGTGTTGGCGTTGAGACTGGGGGGCGCAGGGAACTCGGTTCCTGACACAGGGACATTGGTCACAGCATTGGCTACAGCAACAGCATCGACCTCTGGAGCGGGAGCGGGAGCAACACGGGCGTCAAGGTCAGCACTTGGGGCTGCCGAGTGCGTGGGGAATGCTTGGGGAGGCGAGTCAGGAATGGCTGCATGTGCAGCGTCGAGAGCGGCGCTGTTACCGAAGGGATTAGCTGGTGGTTGGGTGTTGGCCGGCGTCTGAGGGTCGTTGAATGGGTTTGCTGCAGGCGCAACAGCAGCGGCAGGAGCAGCATTGGCAGCTCCACGACGTTCCCAGGCGCTAACGGGACGCTCCTCAGGTGATACAGCTCGGTCTTGAGAGGCAGCAATAGGAGCGGCAGCCGCGGCAACAGTGAGCAGTCCTCCGCTCTTGCGCTGCTCGTTGAAAGTAGGATCGAACTGGGTAACTGGCCGCAGGCTCAAGCGAGGTGCAGTAGACATGGTGCGATTGGTATCCATGCTGGGAGCGGCACCGGTGGGGACCTGAGGCGGTAGGGGTGCAGGAGCACCGTGCATACCAATCTTCTCATTGTCCTTCTCTCCCGCCATTGCGTTCTTCTTGCAACGGTAGAAGAACAGGATGCCAGCAAGGAGAGCAGCCAAACCAAGCAAGATACCGAGAGCAAGACCAGCCTTAGCACCACCAGACATACCTCCACTTTCCGAGGCGTCGGATGTGGGAGTAGCAGAGATGGACGCAGTAGCAGATGCTGTGGCAGACACCAGGGCGCCGACCACTGACGCCGAGTTCGAGGCGACTGGAGACTTGGTTGCGACGATCAGTGTAGATTGGCCCTTTGTCGATTTCGCTGTTGAGGTTTCTGCAGTTTCAGTCTCAGACTCAGTGGTGTGTATCGTGGTAGAAGCAGGTCGCTTTGAACTGGCGGCTGTTGGCCTGGTGGACGTGGGCTTCTCGTCATCGTCATCGTCTGAAACGGTAGAGAACGGCCTTGTTGCTACAGCGGGCGGGACGAGTGTCTTTGGGGCATCGTTCTGCTGGGTGACCCGTACGGCTTTGCTAGTAGGGGTGTTGGGTACGGTGACTATTTGAATGACTGTTGCGACTGGGTCGTCATCCTCCTCCTCCTGCCGGTTGCGTTGCCGGCGTATAAGGTGGGCGTGTCCATGTTGGTGCGCCATGTCGTGTTCAGTGGCGTGCAGTTTGTTGGTCCGAGTCGTGGGCGTGGTCAATTTACAGGCCGTGTTCGATTGTGGTTACGGTGTGGTGGAGTGTCGAGTACGCGAGTCCAATTCACCTCCTCTTTTCGATTTGATTCTACGATTACGTAGTGTTGTATACAAACACAAAGGATCGTCAAATATTTACTACAGCTGTGGCTCAAGGGAGGTCAGGCTGTGCCGGAAGGAATGTACAGTTGGGTTTGGCCTCGGCGCGTCGGCGTGTTGGAATGTTGATCGTGAACTAAGTACTAGACATAAAGAGTGACGTTTATTGTTAAAAGAGAGTGGTGCCGAAGACGCGCTCAACGATTGAAAGAAGCACGACAGCCTGGCCGTGAGAGGTCGGTCAGTGAAGGTGTAAGGACGGCGGCGGGTGAGAGGAGGAGCGACCCGGCCTGGGGCAGAGTAGGCGCGTAGGTTCAAAGGAAACACGGCAGAGCAGCCAATGGTCCTTCGAAACGTTCGCGTGCCTTTAGAACGCGCCGCTCGAGGGCCTGTGCTGTGGTCCATCATTCCGCAATCGAAGCTAGTCACGGCCTACACCCAGGTACGCTCTGCGTTTGATTCGCTGATTGTTTGCAATTTCCCTGGGTGTGGATGAGCACGAGCTACTTTCTCATTTTCAGCGCCTTGGTGGTGCAGCAGGCGGTGCGGGAGCCCCTGTGCGAACGCCCTCAGCGTGTTTGAGGTTGCGAAGGCGTCAAGGAGGATTTCCACGGTTCGGATAGACGGAAGGGTGGGTCATTCTTCAAGAGCTCCGTCACGACAGCACTTGGAGAGGAGAGCATGTCCAGCCGTCGCCGCATTCCAGTGGCGCCGGATCGATCACACCAGCGACAGATCTTGGTCAGATTGGATGACGTGGAGCAGCAGACTGTGGTGCCAGGAATTGCTTGCAGCTGTCAGGTGGTGCGCCTGTCGTTGCCTCGGGAGCGTGCGGCTGCTAAGCTGAGTTGTTTATTTGAGCTGGGAGATGGACAGGTCGCAATTTCGGCACCCCAACATTCATCAAACTAGTAAAAGAGATCAAGGCAGTGCAAACGCAATTGACGCGCAACCAAATACAAGCAAGACAAAGTTGTTTGCATTATCCCGTAATGACACAACATACAAGGGCGCCCTGAAGACTGCAGTGCACTTGTTCGTGCATGTGTTGGATCCGAGCACGTGGTCTGCTTGTTCATCTCTCGTGCAGACCCTTCCCCACAAGCGAATGACGGGGCCAAAAAGGTGCAGACCTGCGCTCTGAGTCGCAAAAAGATGGTTGCCCTCTGCCCGAATCGAACGAGCGATCTTATCATTGCATACCGAGGTAATACTAGTGATACGCTTTACCACTAAGCCAAGAGGGCTTGGTAGAGATCAAGAGACTCCAACACAGCCGGATTGGCTTGTATGAATGGATCCGGTGTTTTTAAAAAATATATAGTTATTTGTAATTAGCTTTGTGCAGCACATCAAGTCAAATTCGACGTGATCGATGCTTGCCAATATCGGCCAGGAGGGGCTAAGACCGGTCCTGAAGTGGGGCCTGCTGTGTACTCAGCCAAACGACAGTAATCGCATGGCGCTTGATACACCATCTACGGTATAGTGTCATACGAGAACACGAGGGAAGGCTGATAAATATCATTCATAGTCCTCTGGTCATGTTACCAAACTATCATCACCACCCTGCTGATCAAGGTAGCATTGACTTGGTTCAAGAAGCACGCCCGTGTTCAGACTTTCCGTGCAGGACCTTGCTCTCTGTAGCACAACAACAACGTAAAATAAGTCGAGGACACGAAATCTGGTTGTATGAAAGCCTCTTCTACCTTGGATCAAAAGCGTTGTGGATCTTTGCTGTGATACGTTTTGACGGCCAAGACAACTTTGTTTGGATGATCTCTGGGAGGATGTGGAGCCCCAGATTTTCACATGCCGCACCTCTCCTGCACCTGAAGCTTCACAGTCCAAGTTATAGCTAGTAATGCCATTCCAGCGCACCGTACTCCAGCATGCACGCCGCCTTAGTGTAGCTAGAGGTTTCCCAGCTACCAGTCTGGCATCTGCTGCATCTCTGTCAGCCGTTAGACCCGGCAGTGCACTGAAGACGCGCTCCTTCTAGCCACATCCAGGGATGGCGATCATCTGTAACTTTTTGAAAGAGGGTACAACACAGCAGCGCAGTTGCTTCGCCAGCACTCACGGGCCCTTTGCGCACTCCGCTTCGGTCAGTACGAAGATGATTCTGCGAAGCAGGTGAGCAGGTCAGGCAGGTCTCGAGCTTCGGAGGAGGGGCGATTTGCCTCGGCACACGCACGCCGGGCCTCGCTCGGCTGGTCGACGTGGGCCAAGCTCCGGAGACCTGGAGCTCACATGCCTAAACAACCGTCGCTTTCTTCCACTCTACACAAAATTTTCTTTTTCAACCTACCCGCAGGTTTGTCTTTCAGCACAGGTCTGCACACTCGAGCTTCCTGCAGCTTCATCGCGCATAGTTGGCGCGCAATTCCTCTTTGCCGGACTCGCTCACGTCGACACCTACGCCATGTCTTCTTCTACCACAGAAAAGGTAGCTGATAAGCTGCCCTCCAAGGAGGAGCTCAAGGAGGATGTGAAGAAAGCGACCAAATCTTCGGTACAGTCGCTCCGTGCACTGGTCGCTGGAGGTGTTGGTGGTGTGTTCGCTGTTGTCGTGGGACACCCATTCGATCTGGTCAAGGTGCGGATGCAGACTGCTGAGAAGGGCGTTTACAACGGCGCTATGGACGTTCTACGAAAGGGCATTGCAAAAGATGGGCTGGTAAGAGGATTGTACGCAGGTGTTTCAGCGCCGCTTGTAGGAGTAACCCCCATGTGTAAGTACCCCACAGCTCTGGCCTGAGCGTTTGCTGATCACGCACAGTTGCTGTATCTTTCTGGGGCTACGACCTCGGCAAACAACTCGTGACCTCCGTGTCGACAGTCGAGAACGGTCAGTTCAGCGTCGCTCAAGTCTCGGCCGCTGGTTTCTTCAGTGCGATCCCTCAGACGCTTATCACCGCACCCTTCGAGCGGGTAAAGGTGCTTCTGCAGATCCAGGGTCAGAAGAACCTGGCACCGGGCGAGAAACACAAGTACAACGGTGGTGTCGATGTTGTCAGGCAATTGTACAAGGAGGGCGGAATTCGCTCTGTATACCGTGGCTCTGCGATGACGCTCGCACGAGACGGCCCAGGCTCGGCATTCTACTTTGCAACATACGAAACCGTCAAGAGGAAGCTCACTCCCAAGGACCCAGTGACAGGTCTGCCAGGGCAACTGAGCATGCCTGCCGTTATGGCTGCTGGCGGCGCTGCGGGTATTGCCATGTGGATCCCTGTTTTCCCTATTGACACGATCAAGTCCCGCTTGCAGAGTGCCGAGGGTCGGCCTACAATTAGTGGTACGATCAAGGGCATTTATGCAAACGGCGGCTACAAGGCTTTCTTCCCTGGTATTGGGCCTGCGATGGCCCGAGCTGTCCCAGCCAACGCCGCAACGTTCGCTGGTGTCGAGCTTGCACAGAAAGCCATGAGGAAAATGTTTGACAAGGATGGCGATTAGGAGATGTAGTTGCTGGCATCCGCGATGTGTGCTTCGTCACCCCCGACCTTCAGTGCATCACACTCGGCGTTCGATTTTTGTTGCCCCAGCGCTTTATAGACGCGGGCTTTTCTAGATCAGGATATACCATTGGTCGCAATTCAACAATTCTAATCCACAAACGACCTCTCAACCCTCAATCTCTCTTCGACTCAGCCGCTGATTTGTCTGCTGACGTTACAGACGAACCACTTCAAGGGAGGATTACGGAATGCGGCAACTCCATCACCACATTCGGACACGCATTCCACGCCAGCAACCATGGCCTGAGCCTACCATTGCCCCGGGTACTAAGCCTCCGAAAACAGATCTGCAATCTTATGTACGTTCCTGCTTTGTTATGGTCAACCTCCCGCTGACAGTTCTCATTATGTTCGTAGTACCCCTGTGAGCAATCACGTTTCCTTTTCTGTTGCCGCGACTGTCCTTCTGAAAATTCGTTTCAGGGACCGACGGAGCCTGGCGGCGGATCACATCGTACAGAAAAGAGGCATGACCTGAGCCCGACTTGCACCATAACCGACCAAAAAAGGACCGCACGAACCACCTACGATGAGTTTTATGCAACCTGCAGACGCATTGGAAATGGATGAAACCAAACCAAAAGTTTCGCTTCTCAAGCAGCATCCAGCTTTACCGCTCCTACCCTTATCCTCTGGGCCGCCAAGTGCAACACAAACCTTGATCGTCAACTATCCAGCTGCCAGGCTATCGTCGAGCCCTGCATCTTCACCGAACATCGTCGAGCCGTCAATCGAAAGAAAGGGGTCAGTGCATCCTACCCTGGGGAATTCGATGGAGCGCGGTGTATCTCCAGGTGTAGACTTCTTCGACGATCAGTCCTCTGGGTCCGAGTGGGAGGATGCAGATGACGAAGACAGGACACAGACCTTATCAGAAGACGGAGAAGTTGGACTGGGCTTAGGCAGCTTGGTTCACTCTCCAGTCAGACAGCATCGAAGATCTAGGGGGAGGAGTCGTGAGAGGAGCGGCTTGACGGCGCTACCAGCGTTCAACCAGAAACATTCGCACGGCCCTCTTGATGGCTTCGGAAATACGCATGAAAATGCAGGGCCGAATAAAGCGAGGCATGTCTCGCTTACTCGGATGGAGAAGGTCAATGTCAGAGTCGTCCACAACCATGGCTCAAATGCCAGCACTCCACGGGGCTCAGTCATGAGCAACCGTTCTGAGGATACTGTCACACACATTCCAGAAACGACGAAACCGTATTCCATCGATGCGAGGGGCGAAGCTGCCTTCTTGCCAGAGTACCACCACGGTCACCATCGCCGTAACACTTCAGACAGCGTCATTGCAGACTCCATCATCAATGCCCACCTCACCACAATGCAAGCCTTGAAAGCTCTGTCTCCATCTAGTTCGGTTCCCGAGGTGTCCGGCCATTCATTCTACTCAGCAACCAGCATTGAGCCCCCTAAAGCTAGATCCTTCAGCGATGCCCGACATATCAAACTCTCGCCCATCTCGGTCAAAGACCGCGACCACCTGCCCAGCCACTTCGTCAAAACTCCATACCCTTTCACTGCTAAAAAGGAATTCCCGAAACCCGCAACCAGACCACGTCACCGCAATGCCGATGGCCGCCTAGATAGCGGCTATGGTGGGGACAGTGGCTACGGCGGCGAAGGTTCAAGAAACGAGTACTCCAACTTCAAAGGAAAGCATGTTGTCGCTCTAATGTCCAACGATGGTGCGTACGATTTACACAGTCGCCTGGACCGCAATGTTGATGCGCGAGGTATCTTCCCTACGCAAGACAGTCATTCCGAGACGCACTGCTCAGAGACTGTTCTACATTTGAGCTTGCAGAAACACCAGAAAATGGCAAGCCGGGAGCGAGCCAAGATTCTCATCCCAAGTGACCTCTCAACAACTTCTCCAGATCGCCGTCATGCCATAGAGTTCGATGACAAATACCTCGCTGAGCGTTTACGACAGACACACAGTGAACTCGCTGGCTCGTGGGCCAAAAGGCATCTCAGCGCAAGGAAGATGCGGTACATCCGCCTTTCCCAAAACAGCGCGTGGAGCGACATCCCTTCGGCACCCACGCATCAAGACGGGGGAACAAGCAGACTTCTGGCTTCGGGAGCCGGAACTGGTGCTGGAGAAGACTCACGGCCGTTTACCGAGGAGAAGCTCATGCATTTGTACAAGCACCCAAGGACGGGGAAAGCGAGATATACTTGGGTCCATTGGGCCAGACGAGTCGCCATATCCAATACAACCGCCCCATCTCGACCGCATACATCGAGTTCGTCGCATCAGCAGTATAGCATCCTTGAGAGCGAGCGTGACGAGGATAAGGAGGGCAGTGTGATACACCATCACATTGCTCCGCCATCAGACACCATCACAACCGTGCAGTTCGTGCACACACTCTCTACGCTTCGCATCCTCGTCGCCCTTGCGCTGATTCTGGTAACTAGCGCGCTGGCGTCTCTCCTCTGGATCTTCCTAGGCGTAAACGGAGGGTGGTTGAGCGACATCACGAAGCAAAGAGCCGACAGAGTGGGCGGTGGGATGGCAGTCGGTGTCTTGGTGCTCCTACTCGAGTTGCTAGGGTTCGGCGCCTGGGTGTGGCGGAGTTGATGCATGACACACCCTACGTAAGCCATGGGCTATTCGCTTCTCCAACATACACATGTTTCATAGCATACCCACTTTACTTGGTTGCTCGTAATGCATAATTAGTAATGAACAATGTACCTTCGCTTCCTGGCCTGTGCCGCTCTTGTTTGTTCCCCAATCCCCTTTTCACTATAAGCACGCTTCAATCGCCTTCCGAATCTCCTTGGGCTTCGCGCCCGTAACGCCATCCTGAATGTCTCCGTCCTTGAAAATGCTAAACGTCGGCATACTTCTGACCCCGAGTTCGTGCGCGATATCCTCGCACTCCTCGACGTCGTACAGGTAGAACTTTACGTCTGGGTACTCTTCGACTAGCTTGGCGACTTCGGGCGCTATTACTTTGCACTGCTGGCACCATGTTGCTGTGCCTTCTAGAATCGTCACCTGAGCGGTCGGTAAGCTCAAGAACGATATCTTTTGGTTTCAATATTTATTTGTAGGGCTGTTGGTTTGGTGGGAAGGTGGTGAACGTACGCCTTCGTACATGACGGCTTTCAGGTACTCTGCCTTGGACTTGATGACGGGAATGGTGGATTTGGAATCCATGCCGATGAGGGGTTTGAGGGTACCGTTGATGAGTTGTTGAGGCTGGTCCTCGGGTTCTGACATTTTGAAGCGTGGGACGGATTTGCTGCATACTAAAGCTGAAGTGGCTTCGGACGGGGGGATGTTGGCGGGAATGGTATGATGTCATCGGTATGAACAGTTATATGATTGGTCGGACATGCTGCTGAAGTGTCAAGTGCGTGCTGGCATCGGAGCAAGATCAGCATTGGCAATTCTAATTGCATTCATCATTGACGAGTAACGATCAGAGATCAACACAACACTCGAAACTGGTACACGGCGAAATTCATGTTCACTTGTCTTGATTTATTTTCCGTTAATCATGGAGCGTTGCTCATGTGGTATATCACCTTACCCTATGCGCCTGCAATGCTTTGATACGCTTACTTGTGGACTACACCGTTTTAGCTTGTGACCGATTTTTCTATTGGGGCAGACTTACAGATGCCTTCCTCAGCCTTGGGCGTAACATCAACAACCTCAGCTGCAGTCTTCTTTGTGTCTTCGACGTCCTTCATGAAGGGGAAGGTCAGAACTTCCTTGATCGAGTAATGCTAGAGTCGAGTCAGTCGACGGCTCTTCAGAAACACAGAGAGGACTCAAAGGGTATCTTGAAGGTACTTGAGAAGCAATCCCGGAATTTTGATGTCGAAATCCTGAAAGTTGCAATATCGAGATCAAGTGACCCAGAGCGAACCCAAGAGGAAATCGGAGAACTTACGTCGGTCAAGAACATCACCAGTCTGTCGACGCCCAGGCCCCAACCGCCGGTTGGAGGGAGTCCGAACTCTAGCGCCTGGCAGAAGGTTTCGTCGATGAGCTGTGCCTCATCGTCACCCTGATCCTTTTGGTTGGCCTGCTCCTCAAATCGCAGGCGCTGGTCGAAAGGATCGTTCAACTCGGTGTAGGCGTTGCAAATTTCCTTCTTGCAGACGAAGGCCTCGAAACGCTCACAGAGACCGGGAGAGTCACGGTGGTACTTGGCGAGCGGCGACATAACCTATGGATAATGTCAGTATACAGTTTTAGACGTGACAATCGTTTACATACCTCCGGATGTCCGACGATAAAGGTAGGGTTGATGGCAGTCTCTTCGATGTACTCGCCGACAAGCTTGTCGATCATCCTGGCGTTGGTGCGGGGTTCTGAGCATTGGACCTTCATCTTCTGGAGCACCTTCTTGAGGAACTCGTTGGTCTCTGTGGTGTGTAGCTCGTTCGAGGGAGGGAACTTCTCGCCAGTGGCCTCCTCGAGAGCGGGAATCATGTTGACCCTCCTCCATGGCCTTGCCCAGTTGACCTTGTACTCCTCTCCGCTCTGTGTGTGGTAGACGGTTTCATAGCTGCCCTTGACCTTAAAAACAAGCTCACTAACAAGCTCCTCGGTCATCTGCAGAACGTCCTCGTAATCAGCGTAAGCCATGTAGAATTCCACCGTCGTGAATTCCGGGTTGTGAGTGAGGTCAATCTTCTTTTCGTTAGCAGTTGTTCTGAAAGAAGTGTAACGATTGTTGGAATACTGACTCCTTCGTTACGGAACTGGCGACCGATCTCGTAGACTCTGTCAAGACCACCAACGACAAGCTCCTTCAGGTACAGCTCAGGCGCAATACGGAGGAAGAGCTCCATATCCAGCTCGTTGTGATGTGTCTTGAATGGGCGTGCGGTGGCACCTCCAGCAATCTTGTTCATCATAGGTGTCTGGACTTCGAGGAAGTCGCGCTCGTCAAGATATTGGCGGATGTACTTGACGATCTTGGAGCGGGTGATGAAGGTCTCGCGGGTCGAGTCGTTCATGATGAGATCGAGGAAACGGTTGCGGTGGCGTTGCTCCTGGTCCTTGTATCCGCTGCAGCCCGTCAGTGTCGTGCCTCAGTCACAGCCTTGGTTAAAACTCACAAATGCTCGGTTGGCAACATCCTTAAACAGGGAGTGAGCAAGATGACCTCCTGAGCGAAGACACTGAGTTCGCCGTCTCCGCCCTTCTTGGGAGCTGTGCGGCCTGCGTATCCCACCACGCCGATGATGTCTGGTTCAAAGGTCAGTATTGGGGTCAATTGAGGCAGATATTCGAGCGCTACACACCTCCACGCTGAATGTTCTCGTGCTGCTTCTCGAAAGGAACATCACCCTTTGCGTTCTGCAATTGGCACATGACCTGGATCGTGACACCCTCGGCCTTTCCGACGTAGAAGCGGAGCGAGCTGGAGCTGGAGCGAATGGCCATGACGCGCAGACCGATGCGGATCTCAGGCCCATCCTTCAGCTCTTCTCCACGAGTAAGACCCTTGTGCTGCTCCACGAATTCGTGTATCCTAGTGTTGGTGTGGAACTTGTGGGGGTAGGGGTTGGGGTCCTTGGAGGCTCGTAGGGCATTGATGCTGTCGTTCAAGTCAGAAAATGGTTGGGACAACTAGCAGCATTCTCACCGATTGCTTCGAATCTCGAAGTACTGATTCGGGTTCAGCTCGACCTCCTCCTTCTTTCCTTCCTTCTTGGGACGCTCCGGGAGGTTTGCGTTCTTCTCGGCCTTCTCGGCCTTCTTCTTCTCAACCTCGCGCTGCTTCTGGCGACGCTTGAGCTCGCTCTTGGAGATCTTTTCACCGGTCACGGGGTCGGTGTGAAGGTTCTCTGCGCTCTCGGCAGCAGCAGCAGGCTGCGCAGGGGGGTTGGTGTCGGCCATATTGTTCGCGATTGAGTGGCTCCGCGATTGCGTGGTGCTGCTGTGGTCGTGTGGGCGAGTCACGAATTAAAAAACATCGCGGGGTTCAGCGACTCCATCCCACTTACGGCGGGCGATATCGGCCAAAAGCGCGGTATTGCCAGACCTGAAGTAATATCTCATCGTTACCCGTGGTACTTTCACCAATGTGTAGCATTTCGTTCAACTCAATCCTCAGTCTATTGTGGCCTATACACTGTGATTTTGTTCGAAGCTCTGCTCTGCTACGCCTATTGGCCTCTTACGTGAGCCTGCACGATCGTCGAGAACACCGTCAAGCTGCTCAATCTGTATATCTCATATTCACTGGCTCGTTGAGATGCAATGTTGACCAAGTTGCCCTCCTCACCTTGCCAATTCAATGGCATTTGAGCGATAGCAGACTACACTAGGTGTACCGTATTATTCGTAGTGTTGTTCAAGACTGTCAGGTTTTCATGCTGAATCTCGAACCTGAATAATGTTTGTTCCTTCTCGGCCTCCCCTTTCAAATGACGTGGCTAACATTGTTATAGCATCATGTGCGCCGTAGCTTTTGCGTATACTTTGTCAATCAACAAGATTCCGCCGTACTAACGTCCAGCTCACCTGCAAACAACCATATACGTCCCTTAGCCAACCAGCTATCCAAAGTACAGTGTGAAACTTTCCATTTTTACGTACTTCATTCACTAACTCCACCTCCACAACCCCCTCACGGCCAGATAGTCATTCGCTTGGGGCTCAGTAAGATGCAGGAACCCTTTGCGTCGGGCAGATATGCTGCAAATTTCAGAGTCCTCCAGTACTGCAGTTCTGGTAGTATCGAGAACATGATGTCTTCTTTGGAAGAACATGATAGGATAATCAGCCGTCTCCGCCGTATCCTGCTGAGATCATGAACAATAGGAGAGGGTTTGCCAACGCGGAGAGTCCATGCGCTGTGGATTTTAGTGAAATTTATTCGGACGAAAGGGCCGCAAAACGAGCAGATGAAAAGATTGAGAAGTGGGAGAAGGAAGATAAAAAGTGGCTAAAAGAACAAAGTAAGCGGAATGCGGGTGATGTAGCTGGTTTCTCGAACAGCAGTGTGCAGATGCCTGCAGGTACTCGCACCGAAAGTGCCTCGGAAACCCGACAGACAGGCTCCACGATGTTTGACTTGCCTTCCCCTAACCCAACCGTCTCCGCGGCTCTCTGTGCGCAGAACCGGCCAGCACAGCAACAGCCCTCTTCTTTTGTCTCCTTAGACCCAATTCCAATCCAATCCACACGGCTACGTTCGACCAACCTACATTTAGCTTTCCACCACGACCATCCACGGCTCCTGTCCTTTCTAACCAGACCCAAGGCTCTTTTGGTCAGCCAGCACAGCAAATGGCTCAGCCAGGCACATTCGGCCAACCACAGCAGTCCGGCCTCTCGATCTCGGGCTAATCTGCGCAACAGCAACTGCAGCAGTCTTAGGATTGTTCCACAAACCCCTCCACACACCTAAATCCACTGCCCTCGATGTTTCCCATGTTGAATCAGAACCAGGCTCCAAACCAGGGAACGGCCTCGACTGGCATGTATATGCCTCAGCATAATCCGATAGTCACAAACGAGATCTCGTCATATAACTATCGCGTTTCGCGAGTGGACAATGATGTGGATATGTTGTAGCGAATGACTCGCTGATGGTGATTGCTTGTAGCTTCTCAAGCTCGAGCTGATTAGGACAAGCTGTAGTGGTCTATTGACACCATGCTACGTGCTCTGGAAATGGCTTGGTACCTAAATCGAATGCAAGAATGGCACTTTTACATGATCTCCTCTGTGCGATGCTTGATGCTGTGATCGGGCTACATCGAAAGCGGACTAGTGTGCTTGACCAGATCTCACGCCTGCAGGTGAGACATCTTACTCCAACTACAAGCCGTTTCAGACCGACTTCTCTATGAATGAACGCCATCGAAAAAAAAGGGATTTAATTCTATTGCAAGTCTGGATACTTCAAAGAGATGGGGCATCAACGTCTGGCCTCGTCACATTCAGCCGCTGTGATTCGGCCGTTAAGTCCGCGCCACATGTACCGCGGCTCCCACAATACTTTTTATCGGTCCAGACGGATGAGGTGGTGTGGGAATCATGGAGTAGGACTGATTCCATCGCCTGAATACAATACGTGATTCGGCGTTAAGCATTTCGATAAGGTGTCAACGTCATTAGGTCCCAGCGCGCGCTAACGAACTCACACATGTCGAGTGTGTATAAACTTGTTGGAGTAATCGTACAAGCTCAATTGAAGACACCAACAACCTCGAAGTAGCGAGAGAAATTTCCGCCAAAATGGGCAATCAAATCTCCCAGATGTTCCCGCCGACCGCGGCATTCACTGAGTCGTCCCTCCCCTCCGGTTCCCTCAAGGATAAGGTCTACATTGTCACAGGCGCATCAGCCGGTGTTGGAAAGGAGCTGGCCCGCCTACTGTACTCGCTCAACAGTACCGTATACCTCGCAGCACGCTCCAAGGAACGCGCCAACGCAGCCATTGAATGGATCCAGACGTCGCACCCGGATTCCAAAGGCCGACTAGAGTTCCTGCACCTCGAGCTCGCAGATTTGGAGAGTATCAAACCAGCAGCCGAAGAGTTTTTGAGCAAGGAGAAGAGACTGGACGTGTTGTTTAACAATGCCGGCGTCATGGTGCCGCCACAGGGTTCGAAAACCAAACAAGGCTACGAACTGCAGCTCGGCACAAATTGCCTGGGGCACTATGCCTTCACCAAGCTCCTGACTCCCCTACTGGCGCAGACGGCAAAGAGCAGCGAGGCGGGCAGCGTACGTGTGGTTTGGGTGTCGTCAAGTGCAGCGCACCTGGGGAGTCCCACGGGCGGCGTGGATCTGGAGAACCTCGACTACCACCGAGACAAATTCGCGTTCCACAAGTACGCCGTCAGTAAAGGCGGGAACGTACTTCATGCCCTGGAGATGCGCAGGCTGCATGAGCAGGACGGTATCATCAGCGTTGTAGGTCATCACCCCGGACATCATGCACAACCAGCAAGTACCGCAAAGTCCAGAGCGTGACACTGACGCGAACAAGTCTCTGAACCCAGGCAATCTCAACTCAGAGCTGCAGCGACACTCGGGCTGGCTGGGCGGGCTGGTCATCAGTCTGATCACGTACCCGGCCGTCAACGGCGCGTACACCGAGTTCTTCGCCGGCCTGGCGCCAGACGTCAAGAGCATCAAGCAGAACGAGTGGGGTGAGTTCGAGGTGACGACCGGTCTTGGAGAGAGCATGAGCTGACAACACGCGCAGTCATCCCCTTCGGACGCATAACACCACTCAGGACGGACCTGGCCGAAGCCGGACGCGAAGGCGGCAAAGCAGGTGAGTTTTGGAGGTGGAGCGAAGAGCAGGTGAAGTCGTACTTGTAGGAAGCCCAAACACGACATGACATGATATTTCCCGCCATCGTAGCCTCGTGATATCCGTGAGGCATATGCATACACCAACGCCCTACTCCCTACTTCCTAAACACTACAGTCCCCCTACCCCTCCGCCCTGACAATGCCGACGCTACTCCTAATGTCAAACTCGACCCACCTCGCCCTCCCCTCTCTCCCAGCCCGCCCTCGACTCGCATCGACAGTCCCCGGATTCAGCACCGAACACCCACAATACTTGACGACGAACGCCGGGGCCCCAGGGTCCGCCAGCACGAGACAAGTCGGCAGCGGATACAAGCCTAGGGTGTGGGCAAAGTCCCAGTGCAGCGGGCGCGCACCGAGCGGGAACGGGCTGAGATGGCTCTGACTGAGGATGGTGCGGGTCAGGGCGCGCGCCGTCTGGGTGGCTGTGTCGACGGGGGGTTCCGGGTGCGGTTGCAGTGTCTGGGGCGCGGGGAGGTCCATGTGCATTGCTTCGTTGAGGTCGTGTTGGGGCGCGAAGGGCATCTCTGTATCGCCGTCGCCGTCGCCGTCGTCGCCGTCGTGGTTTTTTGGGAACCGGATCGCTGTCCGCTGGAGCCGGCCTGCGAGGTCGTCGCGCAGGATTGCCATTTCGCCTTTCACGCCGAACCAAGTCAGGCGCGAGGGATTCGATGTCCAGAGCACCTCGCCTTCCTTCCCCCTCGCGCGGCCGCTGCCCCAGACCTCGCGGTTCGCTTCGGCGACGACGCGGCGGATGCGGTTTGTGAAGAGCGCGGGGACGGGTTTGCGCGGTAGTGGTGTTGCGGCGCCGGCGGAGAAGGCGCTGGGCCAGGCGTCGTTGTCGCCTGGCACGAAGACGAGCGAGGTGTGGGCGATCAGGGGCTGGAAGTCGGAGAGGACGGAGGCGAGGGCGTCGAAATGCTCTTTGTATTCTATGCTGCCTGCGCCTGGGACGCCGGCGAGGGTTGCTTTGGAGGAGAAGTTGCCCATGAGGACGATGGCCAGTGGGTAGGTTGGGTTGGGGTTGGAGGGAGACGGCGAGTAGGTGCGTAGCAGGGTGCGGAGGGCGCTGAGCGTGGAGGGGGTATCGAGATGCAGGTCGGATGCAATGATGATGTTGTGAGGCGCGGTGGAGGGGAGAAGGTTGCTGGCTATGCGGTTCATGCGGGAGCCTGTTGCACGCTGTGAGCCGACGCCGAGGAAGTCTGTCCAGCCGAATGCTGGGCCTTGGAGACTGCTCTTGTCGAGTTCGTCGGTGCCGCCCAGGGTGGCTGTTCTTCGCTCGCACGGTGGGTGGCCGAGGGAGAAAGCGAGGAACTTGCCGCCAATTGTGCCGCCAATGCCGCCAGTTCCTCCCAGGTTCGACGATGCAGCGCCATGGTCTTCTTCGTAGCTGCCATCGACAAGGACGATCATGCCGGGCGCAAAGTAAGCGCCGTTCTCTGGTATGGGGCGTGCATGCTGGATGTCCAAGGCTATTGTCCCCGTGAGGTCTGAGAGGGAGAGTGCTCCTGTGGGTGAGACGACGAGCATGCCCAGCAGCAGATGTGTGCTTCCTGTGCGGCCTAGCAGGTTGGCGATGGGCGTTATGGTGTTTGTCTGTGATGTGGCAATGGAGCCGGTCCGGTTTAGGGTCGCTGACCGAGCGGTGCTGAAGGTGGGTGCTTGGAACGTCTCGTTGCGGAGGATGCGCTGATGGACGATGTGGTAGCGTTGGCGGAAGAGGTCCGTCTTGTGTGCAGGATGGGGGAAGAGCGATGGTTTCGAGGCCGATCTAGGGGGGGGGGGGTTGGCATCGCAACACCGAGTATTGGGCAGGGACTCACTTTTCAAAGTGTCTCTGAGACACATTGTACACCTGCTTTGGCTGCTCAAATGCGCCAATGACCTTGATCCACTCTCGCGGGTCTCTGAGCATCTCCTCCTCCTCGTCCTTGTCTTGGACGTGCAGAGTCGACATGCCAAAGCTCGAGGTGGCGTCCAGCGCAGGCCAAGGGGAGACTCCCTTGTGCTCGGCGCCAAAGCTGAAGCTGCTCTGCCTGCCCAGCGTAGAGGCTTGGGCGACCCTCCCGCCTTCCATGGCGCCCTCCAGGGTGCGCAAGATGCCCTTGAAGACGTCCGTGTCGCCGTCGACGATGACCTGGCCCCCGCACTTCTTCCAGCTCTTGGCGACTTCCTCCAGCACCTTCTCGGCGAGACCCTCTTCGCGCCATCCGGAGCCGCAGTGCTTCCCAATGAAGGTGGCGAGAGCCTGCAGCGCCGAGGAGGTGAGGGTGAGGTTGTGTTTCTTGGTGAAGGTGCGGAAGGCAAGGGGCCGCAGTGTCGCCGGCGGGAGCAGGATGGGCAGGACGGTGGATTTGGCCTTGGGCGCAAGTGCTGGTGGAGCGCGTATGGGCGCGGTTCGGCGGGGATGGATGGGGTGGACTGGCGTGCCAAATGCGGGCGACGAGGAGGGAATCGGGTTGGCTGGGACCGCCGAGGGCTTCTCTGGTCGTCGTGCTGTCGCCATGGCGTTTTGTTGTGTGTTTTCCGTCGACGCCGTCCAGCGTCCAGCGTCCAGCTCGAGGCTTCATTGAACGTCGACCGACGCGCCCACGCGACACGCGACGCGATCGCGTGTCGGCTACCGGTACCTAGCGCTTCCTGCCAAAGAGCTTTGCCGCGCACCCCGTCCTCGTCCTCACCACCCTCACCACCCTCACAACACCACCATCCCTTGAGCGACTGCCTCCAAAATCTCCGGTCAGAGTCGCATAAGCTCCACAAACACACTCCACGACTTTGAGTCCTCCACCATGGCCGAGCCCACCGACGCGCCGCTCGCAACAGTCGCCGAGGCCGAGGAGCTGCCCAAGACCAAGGAGAAGCTCGACGAGCTCACACAGGCTGCTTCGTTGCAGTACTCGCTCAAGAACTTCTCCGCCGCCGCCGACCACTATGCCGACGCCGTCGAGATCCAGGCCGAGCTCAACGGCGAGATGGCGCCCGAGAACGCCGAGCTGCTCTTCTACTACGGCCGCGCCCTGTACAAAGTCGCCGTCGCAAAGAGCGACGTGCTCGGCAACAAGGTCGCCCAGGAGGACCAGAAGAAGAAGAAGGCCAAGAGAGGAGTCAAGGCAGAAGCATCCAGCTCAGCTGCCAGCGGGGCGAAGACTGAACCACCGGAAGAGACGACAGCCTCGAAGCCCTACTTCCAACTTACTGGTGATGAGAACTGGGACGACTCCGACGACGACGACGACGAAGACGGAGACGGCGAGGGCGAGCAAGACGAGGAGGAAGACGACTTCGGCAACGCCTACGAGACGTTTGAGCTCGCGCGAGTGCTGTACCAGAAGCAGCTGGACGCCCAGCCAGACGCCTCTCCAGCAGAAAAGGGCAAAGGCCCCGCGACACTCTCGCCCACCTCTCGCGCCATCAAGGAGAAGCTCGCAGACTGCCACGGCTTCCTCGTCGACATCTCACTCGAAAACGAGCGCTTCCACGACGCCGTCGCCGATGCGCGCTCCTCGCTCGCCCTGCAAGAAGAGCTGAACCCTTTCGAGCACGAGAACGTCACCGAGTCGCATTACTCTCTCTCTCTAGCCCTGGAGTTTGCCTCGGTGAGCAAGATCCGCGAAGACCAGCTCGCAGCCGAGCGGCAACAAGACAGCACCTCTCCCTCCACCACTTCCCCCGCAGCCACCTCGGACACAGACGGCATCAACTGGCCGCTCCGCAAAGAAGCCGCGCACCACACCGAGCTAGCCATCGCCTCTCTACGCGCGCGCCTCTCCAAGGAAGAAGCCGCCCTGGCCCACCCCACGCTGACAGCGGCGCAGAAGAGCGAAAAAACCGCAATCATCGCCGACAAGAAAGCCATGCTCGAGGAGCTCGTCGGCCGCCTGCACGACCTGCAGCGCGACCCCACGCAGCAGCACGACTACGACGCCCTCGACCCCTCGGTCGTCCAGGGCCTGTTCGGCAGCCTGCTGGGCGCCGATCCCGCTGTCCAGAAGGCGAAGCTGGCAGAGGCTACCAGCGCTGCTAACGATGTTACGGCCGTGGTTAGGAAGAAGGCCAAACCTGCGACTACGACTGCGACTGCTATTCAGTCCAACAAGGGAGCCAAAGACAAACGTGCTGCTGCTGCCGAGGAGGTGCCTGCACAACCCAAAGGAAAGGGGAAGAGAGCGCTGGAGGTAGCGAGTGACGAGGCGAGCGAGGCGAAGCGGAGTAGGACGGCGGAGCTCGCGTGATTTTTATTTTATTTCTTCTTCCTCTTCTTCATTTGCACTGCTTTGCCATGGCACGGCGTGGTGCGCCACAATGAGTTGGATTCGCTCTCCATTGGGATCAAGCCGGGAATATTTCTTCTTTTCTTTACTTGTTCTGTTTCGATACCTTGGAAAGCACGGGCGTTGCTGGTTTGTTATGGCATGGCATTGTGTTGCGTTTGCGAGAAGCGGGGAAGGAATGGAATGGCATGGCAAGGGATTGGGTGTGTCGTTTGTGATGATGGAGTCGATTCCACACAGCACAGCGTGCCTGCTATATATACTGTCTGCACAACGTGGGCTGGGGTTTGAATCAGATCGAATTGAATGCCATCACCGACTTCAACATGCGCCGAGTTCAGGCGATACTCTCTGTACGGCTTATACAAGGTGCTGTGTTCGCATCGCAGTCGTTAGAGTCACGAGTACTCTTAGCCATGACAAGCATCTGTGACAATGACAGCTGCCATTCACATTCACGAACATCAAAGCATCACCCCGCTCACGTGCACCCGTCAAAAAACCTAAAAAACCTGAGCGGCACATTCCGATTCCATTGGCCCTGTTGCGCAATGTCGAACTAGGCAGCCCGCCCACATGCATTCTGGGCGGTAGGGAACGAGGTCGGGCATCAAGGCGACGATCAGCATTACCCCAGTCTCGAACGCGGACGCGCAGAGTTCCATGGAGTCGGTTTCCGCGTGCAAGTGTATCGAAGACGTGTTGTGCTGGAGTCGAGTCGAGTCGAGTCGATGCTGACGAGCGCAACACCGAAACGGGTTGGTCGCCGCACATGATGGGCAGCCTCACAAATGCCTTCCTTGAGCAGAAAAAACGTCGGCCTATTTTCCTCTCCCTGGCTTTGCTCATTCAGGAAGCTGCAATCATGCGACAAGGCCTCTTGTGGCGAGTGCTGCGGTGACGGGGCGGCCAATTGGTGGATAATGATGGACGTGAACTGTGACAGATGGCGGCAGATGAGCCTCATCTCATCTCAAATTGGAAATGAGCCTCGCACAAGGGCAGACTTGTAACCTGATGATTCATTGTTCACTGCGCATGTTTGTTGCATCTAGATGTGGTCAACTGGGAACTGAGGTGATGATGCATCTCTGTCTGGCTGCTGAAGGCACGTCCTGTCCTGTCACTCTGTTCAACGGGTGGTCTGCGGAAGTCGGTTTCTCGCTCCGCAGAGACGGCGCCAAAGCCAAGAACAGCCGGACCATCCTTGACGCCGCGGCTGATGTTTGGTTTTGTCCGGCGCTGGCTTCCAAAAGCCAAGGCGGCCTGCCGTTGCGGGTGGAAATGCGGGTGGTTGGGTTACGGACGGACGGGTGGATGGTGATGGGTGATGGGTGATGGGTGATGGGTGATGAGTGATGGGTGATGGGTGGTGGGTGGTGGGCCAACGCTCGACGAAACAGCGTGGGAGATGAGGTGACAGCAGCCCGTTTGTGAAGCTGGCGGCCACTGGGTGCAGCCTGTCGTGAACAGCTTTAACAAAGGCACATGTTCTTGGATCTTGGATCTTGGATCTTGGATCTTGGAGCATGCAGCCACTGGGGGCGCAGACTGCCACGCAGGGCCAGATCGGCCGTACTTTGGGTTCGCGCCGCAGGGACCCCAGTCCAAGTGTGACAGGCTCGCCGCTGACTGGTGAATTGCATCTGATGGCGCTCGCTCGGCGATGGGTGACAGATCCGCGAGCTCAAGCGTCGCCCTCCCCTCCTGCCACTTCGCACTCCTCATCAAGCATGTCGCATTGTGCACACGTCGCCTGGTGATGCTCTGCCGACGTTTCGTCTCCCGCTGACGGACATCTTGCCGCGGTGTTGCTGCGCGCTGAAGCAGGGCATGGGGAAGGATGGCGGTACTGCAACCAAATGCCCACCCAGGCTCCCCTGCCCCTGGAGCCGGGCAGCGCGACCTGTTCGCCGGCGCGCAGACCACGGACACGGCACCACGACGCGCAGACGACCAGCGCCGCCTGCGCCGAGTAAAGGACTCGAAGGAGCAGCTGAAGAGGAGGAACCAGGCACGCGGCACGAGCAACGGCACCATCGACACGTCGACGAGCAACTCGACTTCAGCTGGGCGCTCCTACACGGTCGCAAACGTGCACAACGGCGTGATTTACCTCAGGTAAGTGCTGCAGAGGCCGTCGTCTCCTGTCCAGGCAGAATCATGGGCGGTGTGCTGTTTCGACACTCGTCCACGTCAACACCACAGGCTGGGGAAGGAGCCACCCTCGAGGAAGGCGAGGAAGGCACGCCACGCTCGCCCCGGTGAAGCTCTCTCGACACACAACCCGCAGACATGCGCGCATGCTGGACGCATGACGGGTGCATCCCACTCCGTTCAGGGGCTAACGCTGCTGCCAGACCTGTGGTGCGCGCTGGGAACCAGCGCAACCTCCCTCAGCCCGACCCGTTCATCTTCCCGCCCCAGACCCCCCCAGACAGCGCCACACTCGACACCAAGCTGCGTCCAACCAGCAATGAATGGGAGCAGAGCTTGTACGGCTCAAGGACACCGCGCTCCGAACCCACCCCGCCGCTGCCCCCCGACCTGTTGACGGAATATGAGGCCAGACAGCAGGCGCATGCACAACACCCATCCACCTCACGACCCATCGCCCACCCTCGCGCCCACTCCTTCTCCACCCTTGACGGCCACACCACCACCTCAGCCACCACGGAGCCGGGAACGTTCAAGGTCGTCATTGAAAGACCCCCGTTTGGCGCGCGACCCAAGACGGCCGATACATCTTCACTGCCCTTGCTGCAGGTCCCCATCCCTCACTACCGCCTGGGCACCCCGCGCTTCAGCACAAAAGGCACCGTGGACCTACGCAGCTCAACCTACACCCGCACCTCGGCCACGGACGAGTTCAGAAACTCTCTCTTGACCCCCCAGCGCGTGGCTTCTCACTCGTTCCTGTCGTCACGTCCACAGTCAGACGCCTTCTCGCCTGTGCCGGCCAGATATCGTGCGACCATGGATCGTCCGCCACTCCCAGCATCCGCCCCTTCCTCGTCTCGTGTCTCACACGCCCCAATTGGCCCCCGGCTGTACGATGCGTTGACAGCGAACCCTGATGACAGGGCCGTCGTCAAGTTCTCTCCTTCTGGCGAGATCCTTGCAGCTACGCCCTCAAGACTTGTTGCGCATATCACTTCTCCAAGCTTCCTGGACTACGAACTACTCTCTGATTTCTTCCTCACATTCCGTGCCTTCCTGAGCACAAGAGACCTGGTTGCCTATCTGATCGCGCGACTAAGATGGGCCGTCGATAGACAGGACGACTTTGGTCGCATTGTACGAGTACGGACCTTTGTAGCCCTGCGTCACTGGATCCTCAATTACTTTGTGGACGACTTCGTGCCATCCCATCACTTGCGAACGTACTTCTGCAACTTGGTCAACGGACTTTACCGCGATCTGAAGACTCGCGCAGATGGAGGCGCAGGTGATGTCAAGATCGTGGGCGAGCTGAAGAAGTGCTGGAGGAGAACTTGTGTCTTGTACTGGGAAACGGAAGAAGGTCTCGGCAAAGACTTCGCAGATGAGGAATTGCTTCCTGGAGGTCTCGTCGAGTTACCAGCAACCTACGAAGAGCCAGAAGAGCTTGCGACTAGGCCGGCCACTCCACGACGGGTCGACCGTGATACAAAAGAAACCATGGGGTCAAATCCGAGCGATCAGTTCGCTAGCCGACACATGGACTGGGCACAAAGGGCTCGTCACACACCTCAGAACTCTCTGAGCTCGCCTTACGTGCCCTCAAATGAAGCTGAGACTGTCCAAGCGCCGCTTTCGCCCTCGAGTGAGGGGAGCATGCACGTCCTGTCCTGTTCTCTCCCGCGACGTGGCTTCCTGAAGAGCGAGCAAGCCATGGATCTGCCTCTCTATCCACACCCAGTACCTCATCCTTCTACGGCACCTGCCCGCTTAGCGACAAGCCCGCAACAGCCGGTGTCGAACAAGAACACCCGTCCATCGCACACTCACAAACGCAGTGGCAGCTTCTCTGACGCTTTGAGGGATAGCAGGGCGCCTCTATCTATCCCAAAGAACGCCTCGGTGGATGTTACCATCTCTGCGGTGACGAGTATGCCTGGTAGTCTTGTACGCGGTGGCCTATTTCAGCCAAGCTCACCTTACGTCGAACTCAAGGGCACAAGTCTTCGTCATACGCGGTCGCGCAGTGAGACGGATGGCGATGACATGTATGCCGACGACTTGCAGCTACGCCCAGGCCATGCGAATAGCCCAGGGATGAAGAAGATTCTTGGAAGTATGCGTCGCGCCTTGAGTATCAAACAATCGCCTCATAGCAGCCCGCAACTAGGGCCACATGTACACCAGCGAATGGTACCCCCTATGCGATGCTCCAATCCAGGCACACTCAGCACAACGTCCGGAGGAGTTCGCAAGCAACGCACAATCCGAACGCGACCCGAGATACGAATAGACGCGTTGGCCTCCAAGGTTGTTGAGAGCTTCAAGGAAGCCGTAGAACAGCAGCTGAGAGAAGAAGACCAGCGACGCGAAAGCAGTGTCGAGCCCCCAGATCTAGGCGGCTTTGAATTCGAATTTGAGAACCGGAAGGCTTCATCAACCGGCGAAGATGACAAACTGTCCAGAAGTCCAGACCCTCGAGTGTACAGCAACATCACGACTGGCAGCAAGTCTATCCTGATCATAGACGATACTGGACCACCCCCATTACCCGTCATGTCGGAGGCTTTGCCCTCCGCTGCGTCGGACGAGACGAGAATTACAAGCACGCCACCAAAGTCCCTTCAACGGAATCCGTCCATTGCTCAACGACTTGCTGAAGGCGGCATGGTAGCCGTGCGCCATTCTGATTTATACAAAGATCCCACCCCCACGGTTTCGGTGGAGGAGCGACGCATGTCTCGGTCTTCAACACAGCAGTCTCAAGCCCCGCAAAGACGCTCCACGTCGGAAGGCAGGGGACAAATGCACTCATTCCAGCGTCGAGACTCCATGCGCAAGTCCCTGGCTCGATACTCATTACGGCGACATGTATCATACAACAGCATCTTGAGTCGTCATCGTCAGGGCCCCGAGAGTGTAGCTACGTTCATGACAATGTCGTCTGATAACGACCCCTTCTTCCTTGAGCGTCAAGCACCTCAAGCACCCCATGGCCCTGGCCGTATGCTTCGTCGAAAACCAGGGGGTGATTTGCGCGCTGCTGGCAACATCCAGGATCTCGAGATGACCCCACGTCCACACTCCACCGGCTCGATTTCCAACCGCACCCACTCAATTGCAAACTCGGTCATTCTGCGGTCAGACCGTTACGCTGCGCCAGCGCCTGACGCAAGTCAACCAGCCGAAGCAGTTGACGAGACGGTCGTCGTGAGGAAGCCTATCTCGTTGGTTGAAACACATTCCTCACAACCTAATCTCAGGCCCTCATTTGAAGCCGAAGTTGCGAAGTTGGCAGCATTACCAGATGACACAGACGACGAAGGCGGAGTCGAGGCAGCTCTAATGAAGCTTGAAGGCCGATACGAAAAGAAGTCCCCACGAGAATCTTCCGTACGAGCCCCTGTCGTTCAGCCAGAAGTCTACTGGCCGACTGGAGCCCCTGGAGATCTCACCATCCCGCCCTACAAACCAAAAAAAACAGAGGAACTCGGTGGTGCCGATGATAGCCTTCATCGACCGCTCGCTACTCCCGGAGCAGAAGGCCAGAACATGTATCATCTGTCAGGAGAAAATTTCAACCGTCGTGTACCTGCTGTTGTGAGCACTGCTGCAGAGTCGGAGGACTCTTACTCCTCCGTACCGCTTCTCGATCGCGATCTTAGCGATGTCATAGCTGCTGGGCGTACGCAGACTTTTGACACGATGAGATCATCGGCGAAGCCGTCGCCCCTACAACTCACCGATAACACCACGGCACAAACAACAGCATCTGCAACAAACCCAACGTCTGCAAACCCATCGCTTGAGTACGCGGTCGAGACGGACAGTGTGAAGAGGATTCGGAGTGGCAATACTCTCCCATCTTCCACGGCTATACGCCAGTCATTCTTGCTCGATGAAGACGAAGAACTGAGCGATATAGCTTCTACGACAACTGTTGCCAGGTCAGACGAGGCATCGCATGGTGTACGAACTTTCTTCGAAGACGAACCAGCAGCGATAGACCGTGCATCAGACAATTTTCCGACTCACCCAATGCGCCATCCTCCTACACCACCCTCTACCGCAGACCGTCTGAAGGAGGCTGCACCTTCCACAACCTGGGATCGGGGGCTACCTACGCCGGGCCTGACACCCACTGCTTCTCGTCCGGATCAGTCCAATCAACACACGCCCGACCAACACATCAAGCTGCATGAGTCGCAGTTCAAACAGCCAGTTTCAACTGCCCACTTGCCTTTCATCTTGGCATACGATGCAGAGCTGATTGCGCAGCAGTTTACGGTCGTTGAAAAAGACGCTCTTGATGAAATCGACTGGAAGGAACTCGTCGAGCTCCGTTGGAAGCAGTCGTCTCCTCAGATCCGCGACTGGGTACACTATCTTCGTACACAGGAAGCGCGTGGAGTCGACGTTGTGATTGCACGCTTCAATCTTGTTGTGAAGTGGGCCGTGTCTGAGTGCGTCCTCACTGAGAACATCGAAGAGCGAGCTCGATGCATCATCAAGTACATCCATATCGCATCGCACGCCCGCAGGCTCAGGAATTACGCTACCATGTACCAAATCGCCATTGCACTGATATCCAACGACGTCGCTCGCCTTCACAAGACGTGGGCTCTCGTACCTACGGCTGAGAAGCAGACAATGAAGGAACTCGAAGCGCTTGTCCAACCGCTCCGAAATTTTCACAACCTTCGCCTCGAGATGGAGACGGCTACGGTAGAGGATGGCTGCATCCCTTTTATCGGTATCTACACGCGTGACCTGATTTACAACGCACAAAAGCCACCATTCATCGACGCGCCACCTGTCGACGGCGAACGGCTCGTAAACTTTGAACGACATCATACAGCGGCCACAATTGTCAAGAACCTCCTACGTCTCCTCGAGGCCAGCTCCAGGTACAGCTTCAGGGTCGACCCCGACCTGATTAGTAAGTGCCTCTGGCTAGCTGCGCTGAGCGACGACGAGCTCGCTAAGCGCAGCCGTCAATGTGAATAGATCTGTTGCATATACACATCTCCTACAGTCTCACCTTTTCCTTGTCAATACCCACTCGGATCCTTCTGGCGCCCGACACGAGTTACGACCCGCAGCTGCAGCATATGCAGCATGTATACATTTGTTACTCTTCCCTTTTTATTCACTACTAGATCTTAGGGCCCGCGCCCGAAGATAATCTACTGCCTAGCAGCCAATTTAAATGTGCGTTGGAGGATGATGTGCATACGTAGGCACGTGTACATCATTGGGCCTTGGACGATGATGGGTCTGTAGCATCGCGCCGTTGCTGTATATACCAGACGAGCGTTCCCACAGACGATATTAATGAACTAATTTTATCTCTCGGTAACAGACTTGCTGATACGCAGTCGACGATTCGTGAAACCACTCCATCCAGCTAACAGCAAACAGGGCAATATTCACGATTCGCATTCGCATCCGCCTTGGCCTCCGCCATGGTCTTCTTCACCAAAAGCAGGAACTCACACCTTACCACACCCAGACTCCACGCCCCACACTCCCTTCCGTCCCCTCTGCGCAAATCCTGCAATCCCCTCCCCTCTTTACTCATCCAGCCCCATCCGCACCTCGCCACCATCGCGTAAACGACTACCACGCTTTCGCACCCACAATCACGCTACAGTTGCACGCCAGCAGTCCCCACACCCACGTTGCGGCACAATGGTAGCCGGTTCGCCCGCTGCGCCGCCGCGCTGCGCGCGATCTGCAGGACCGTGGGCATGCGGGATGAGATGAGATGAGATGGGATGAGATGAGATCAGATGAGATGGTTAGGTGCGCATGTGGACGCGGCGGGAGAAGACGGGTAAGGAGCGCGTGGGTGGCTTGGCAACGGCTGTGCGGCATGTTTTTTTTTCACTCCGCGGAGAGAGGGTGGCGTGAGGTGGGTTGGGGGTTGTGGGTCGGTCGGTGCGTGGAGGATTTTTGTGGGAGGGGGAGTTGGATCGCGAGATGGTGGTGGAGGGGTTGTGCATGTGTGTGTGTGTGTGTGTGTATGTGTGTGCTATTTGCTGCTCTGATGTAAAGTGCCATGGTGTTTCATATACCAAATCTCTCCTCTCCACGCCTGACCAATCGGATAGGAACGCTCGTTCCCCTCAATTGCAGCGTGATGATGGTAGCAACCTCTGTCTTGAGCAAATGATCCGCTCTTGCAGCGGCCTTTGCATAGACCGCTTCTCTCCCCAGGCTATTCATGGTCTCAACTTCCTCATCGCTGGCGAACTCATCAACGGCAAGCTCGACCGTGTACTGCGAGAAAATGACAGCAAGAACAGCCAGGATCTCGACTTGTGCAAAGCGGCGCCCGATGCACGAGCGGAAGCCGTCGCTGAAGGGGATGTAGGAGCCTTTGACGGGCTTGAAGAGCGCGGCGGATGTATCTTCGCCGGAAGGACCGCGCAGTTCTTCCTCATCGTAGCCAATGTCAATGAAACTGTCTTCCAACTTGGAGGCAGCGAGCCAGCGCTCGGGGCGGAATGTATCGACATCTCTCATTTCGTTTTCGCTTGGTTCTGTCGACGGCGCGGGCCAGTACTTTGGATTCCGATGAATGGCCGAGCTAAGGAAGACGTGGGTGTCGCCTGGCATTGTGTATGTTTGGTCGCCCATGGTGAAGTTCTGCGGGCGGCCTGGGGGAGTGGATTTGGGGATATTAAGGACGGGTTGGATGATGCGGAGGGTTTCGTTCATGACGGCTGCGGCCATGCCGTTGAATAGTTTTGGGAAATGCTCTTCGTAGGTCCATTGCTCGACTGGTTTGCCTTGGAGTACCTTGTCTATGTCTTGTTGCAAGCGCTTCTGGCTATCCCTGTGCATGGCCAAGAAGAGCAAGGAGAAGTGTAGTGTGTTGGCGGTGGTCTCGTGGCCAGCGAGCATCAAGACGAAAGCGTTCCCCAGCAGATCGCTTTTTTGTATGTTCCTCTTTCCATCGATGATGCCGCTTCCTCGAATCAAGGCATCGAACAGGTCCATGCCAGGGTTGTTGCTGTCACCAGATGTCACTTGCTGTTTCTTCCTCTCGTAAAGTTCGTCCATGTATTGGCCCCATTCGGTGACTGCAGCGCCGACCTTTCGATGAACCTTGATGGGAGACAAATGCAGATACTTTGGTGGTATGATCTGAGTCCACATGATATTGTGAAGTAGCTCGCTGATGGCTTCACGATAACTCATGTTATGGCCTGCTGGTTTCTCCGACCCGACCAGCATCGACTTGGACTCGTCAGTCTCGACAGACAATGCTCGGGTCTCATCCTCATGAGGCCATTTGACACGAACATCAAAGCCTGCTGAGCTGATCACGAAGAGTGCAAAGCTCATGGTGGCAACCGCCGGGTCCTCTACAGTCTCATTTCCTTGCCCCTCTGGCCCAGTCCAAAGCCCAAGCAGCGACCTTGCGTGGTGAAGAGACTCGTTGAAAACCAGCTCATTGTTCTTTTCTCCGAAGCTGGGTGCGGTGAGTTTTCTATGCATACGCCAGTCTGAGCCTTCGGAGGAGACAAGGTTCCTGCCATATATGTCGAGAGCTCCATACATCTTAAGTGGCTTTGGGAAATCATTTCGTCTGGTTGTGATTTGTGTTACGGCTTCGGCATCAGCAACAAACGCTGACAGGCGGGTCGCCGAGGCAATGATAAAGACATCTTTTCCAAGCTTCTCAAAGGGAGCATGGCCTTTTCGATGACCCCATTCGGGATCCAGTAGACTACAACGGGTCAATTACCCACTTTACGATGTTCATACACATGACCTACTCAAACCAGAGGCCTCGCCACGAAGCAGGCAGAATCACTTCCAGTATTGGTATCCAAATGTAGAAGGTCGCAAGCCAGAAGACACCAAACACATTCCAGGGTATTGCCACGACTGGCAGGCCGGAGCTCTTCGCAATCGCTATGTTGCTCTGCCAGCTTCGATACAAGGTGAAGCCTCTGTACAGCGCTGTGGCTGCGAGTAGGCTCAAGACCAGGGCAATGAACATGATGCGTATCCGATTTGTGGATCGATTGAAGGAAAGGAAACTAAACAGAACGGTAGAAGGACATGAGACGCGTTGGCACGAAAATGAAGATGTGGTCTTGTGCGCGGGTAGTCGCTATCCGTGGAAGATGGAGAAGGTCGTGACGTCTGTCTACACGCCAACCTCGGTCGACCTTGCCTCATTAGCGTTTCATAGTGTGTCACCCTGTCCAAAGACATTTTGGGTGTTCTCTGACTGCTCTTGGTGGATGTAAAAGCGAGTTGACGGTTCAGTATTTATTTCTGTAGTCGGAGCTTCTCTGTGATCATAACATGAGGTTGTGGTCAGCATGCTCCGTCCGTCCTACGTAGTGCTCCAAAGACCCAATTGGGATTGGCGTCCTTGGCGGCTTCTTCGCAAGGATCTCCCTCGAAGTATCCACAACCTCACATCACACAGACGGTGAGCACCCACTTCGAAGCTAAGGCTGCACCGGCGCACAGGTCTGCAGTCCTCGATTCTTGCTGTGTCACATGCCACTTGATGTTGGTGGAAGCGGTACCTGTCACCTGCACTTGTTCACCGCTGCAGCGCTCAACACTCTGCAAATGCACGAAATGCCTCCAAAACCCCACCCGGGGAGGGGTGTGGGTAGCTCAGTTTAGCAGCAGTGCTTCGCCAAGTCTCCGGCAATCCCGCGTGCAGCCTCACCTGCATCTAACAGTAGCAGAAGTGACAGGGCAAATGCTCCGGGGATGACTGAGAGCAAAATTGAGTCGATTGATGTCGAGCTTGCCATGCTGACGCTGACTTGTGCAGGGTCAGGGAGGCTGATGAGGACAGCGAGCTGACAGCGCCTGACCCATGCTGGGTGTCGATGAAGCCTCAGCGCCTCGTGGTGTTGCGATCCACGTGGGCTCGCCACGATCTCCCATGATCGTGAAGCAAGGGACGGGCAACCCCTCTGTCAGGAAGTCTATCCCAAGCAATCTCGGTAGAGCGAAAACATGGTCCAGGGGATCTGAATCGCAGCGTTTCGATTCAGACCGCAACTTGTACTTCCGGTCAGAAATGGTGCTCGGCAAATGACGGCGCGAATTAACATTCGGGCCGCTTCCCTGTTCCATGAATGCAACGGCAGCTGACCTCTGTGGCCACGGGCACATGAGTTGGCTGCCTACCGTGCGGGACGCCAGCTCGCTTCTTGCCTTGGGTGGTTGGCGCGCACGCGGCGTGGAAAGCGGTCGATCACTGGAAACAGAGTCCTCGGTCAGACAAGGCGAATCTTGCTCGACTCGCAGTGGTTCCTGGATCCTGACGCCATTCTGGCGGTCGCGAGACGGGGCGCGCTAAGGGAATAGTGGGAATCGAAAGGGTTGAAAGTTGAAACTGGCAAAGTGGGCGGCGCCTTTGCGGACTTGGCCTCTCCAGACTCGTTACACGAGGTTGGCGCCGATGGAGGCACAGGGCGGACAAAGTCGGGCCGCGCACTGCAGCCCAATGTCGCAGATCTTGGGCAGCAGATAGGAAAGATGAGATGTATCTGGCAGCTGGGGGAGAAGTTAGAAGCGATGAACGGAGATGGTTCGGAAGAAACCGAGTCCCCTCCAGCACAGCGGCCCTGAACAGGCGGTGTCGTGCCATGAGCCATGATGAGCGGCCACGGAGTGCATGCCCCTCCCTGCACCAGCCGGACCGGACACTAAGGCTCGATGGCTGGAGGCTCCGACCAGCCACCAGCAGCACATCACTTCCACGAGACCTTCTCGAAAGCCGCCATGTCGCAGCTCAGTGGAGGCCTGGGATGCGCCAGGGGTTGCAGGCCACTTGCAGGGCACGCCGAGAGGGCTAGGATGTGCCCTCTCATCTTTGTGCAATTGGCGGCGGCCGTACAGTTTATCGGTTGCTGCTGCTGCTGCTGCTGCTACTGCTGCTGTCGCTGAGTGAGGGAGGTGGCGCGCGGAGAAGCGCGCATGCCGCAGCAACAGCAAGGCCAGCGCGCGATACCACAAAGGCTGGTGTTGCAGGTCACGTTGCTCAGCTGGCCCTATTGCGGCGCTGGCGTCGATACCCACATGACCATGGGCCACACACGACTCGCTGCTCGCTGTTCGCTGCTCGCTGCTCGCTGCTCGCTGGTCGGCGGCGGGAGGGACGTTTGATGTCTGCAACGGCGCCTCTGAAGGATCAAACGGACGATGGCATCGCTGTGCTTGGTAGGCGGCGAGGTGCTGCAAAGCCTCCACGCCTCCACGCCTCCACGCCTCCACGGTTCCAGGGCAGGCTCCTCTGTCATCTCAAGATGGCATCTTGCACGGCGCGCCGGCAGGCATGCCCCCATGCCTCACCCATGGGCCTGGGTGGATGGCTTGGAAGTCTTTGGCACAAGCGAGCTGCACGACGCTGCACGGCTGCCGCTGAATCGCTTTCGGCGCGCAGCACTCGTGACTCGCCCTTGTATATCGCCCAGGTCAGATTTCTCCGCCTGGCCCGGCTATTCGCTCTCTACCACTCGAGTGTGGACGGTTGACAACCCGCCGACGCCGCCGCCGCCCGTCGTAGCCCTCCCTTCCTGGCCTGCCCCTCTCTCGTGTCCGCAGCAGTGCCAGGCCTCCGTCCACGCGCCACCACTGCTGGCCTGCTCTGCGCCTGTCTGGCTTTTCCTCTTCCATCTGGCCTCCGTGTGGTCTGCACCCCGGCCACCTCGTTCGCACGGCCCGCAATGGGCCTCTAGCGCCACGCGTGCCCACCAGCAACAAACGTCGACGCATGGACTGTCCGCGACTCACCACCGCTGGCCCTTTCCCTGCTTCGGATAGTTGCCTCCGGCTCCATGGTAAGGAGCCCTCGCTCACGGCTGCGTTTTCCTCACCCGGCTTGAGCCAAAGCTCCCGTCCTGCATCGCTCTCTGGCCTCCGAGCACCTGCCCTGCGACGCTCTCCAAACTCTTCTCTTATCCTCTCAGCCGATGACGCGGATTGGCCTGTTGTCCGCACCCTCCCTTCCAGCCAGTCATCTTCTGAGGCACTGACGCGGTGAACTGGTCTTCCTCGAGTCCCTGCGACTGCCGAGACCACCCTCTCCACCAGCTGCCCCCCCCGCCGACCTTGTTGGGCTGCTGCCGTTTGGACCTGGCAGCTTCCGTAGTCGTAGTCAGGTACTCCGTTATACATAGCTGCATGGCCTGAGCGGATCGCGTCTGGCATATGTAAGGATGGCTGATCCCGACGCGCCCGCCCAGAAGAGGCCCCGTTTGGACTCTGTCAATCCTCCGCTGTACAATCATAACGGCCACGGCTTCCCACACCCCCCTCCGCCGCCGCCGCACACCCAACACACTCGCCAGTCATCCCATCCCACTCCGGCCCACGCTGCTCCCTCTCCCATCTCCCGCCACTATCCTGCTCACGGCCTACCCCATCCCTCCCACTCCTATCCTCCCTCCGGCCAAGCACCCCATCCAGGTCCGCAACCCTCTCCATCCCTTCCGCGCTCTGATATACGCGCCTACTCAGATCCACGCACTATCCCCTCGCCCAGCCAACGCCCCCATGGCCTCGTCGGTCCTCCTCCGGCGGTGAACATTTCCCAGGACAACATCTCCACCTACCGCCCGCCCCCCACGCCTCAGTCAGCTACTGTGCCAGAGCCCCAGAGCTCCAGATCCAGTGCGAGTGCCGACGTCAAGCCCCAACCACCACCTATGGATCATGGTGGCCACCAGAGTCCATGGGGCATGAACCCTGAGCATCGTCCCAACGGCCACATGTCGAACGGTTACAGCCATTCCATAAGCCCTACACATCACAATGTAGGCCAGCCTTTTCACCCACCACCTCTGCAAGCACCGCAGTATGATCAAGGCTCCTACGCGCAGAGCCCTTACATGGGCCAGTATGCAGGTGCAGCTGGTCAGCAAGTAAGGCGCAAACAGGTACGCGCCACGCAGGCGTGTAACCATTGTCGAACGCGAAAGCAAAAGTGTGACGAAGCAAGACCGTGCCAGTTTTGCAGGGAAAACAACTTCGATTGCCAGTACAAGGACGTGCCACCTCCAAAGTACGCGCCAATCCAACAAACCAACAGACAGACGACAATAGCTAACAATCCACAGGCAAGACCGTAGCATGATGCAACTTCAGGACAGCGTAAACGACATCGGCGAAGTGTTGAAGAACCTCGTAGGAGAGTTCACCTCGTGGCGACAGAGCGTCGAGACCAGGCTCCCTCTAGCTCGTGGTCCTGAGCACATCTCCAGCGTAGCTTCGCCCGAAGCCGCTTTTGCAGCGCCCAACAGAGACCAGAACAGCTCTAGATTTCCCACCCCGGCTCAAGGGAGGAACCAAATGCGTCGCATCAGCAGCATGAAGATGGAATCTCCAAACGTGTCCCACTCACAGATGTCTCCAGTAGCGGCACAAGCCATGACTCCGGTCAAGCAAGAGTCCATGTTTGCTCCGCCCCAGCAGCCAGCCACTCCGGCCGACAGCGTCAGGAGCGAACACAGCGGAGCAACAGGGCTGCCACCAAAGGAGAAGAGTGGACTGCAGAGTGACCATACCACACCAGCACACAAGCTCTTCGAGGAGTGGCAATCGATGACGCCCTTCTGCCGGAACGTCGACTACATCGAGAAGCTAATTGACGGCGGCCACGATGTGTCCGAGTATCCGATGCTACTTGAGCAGGATCGAGGCTTGCTTCGTGTGTGGGGCGTCGGCGAGGGTCAAGACCTCAACGATGGAGCTCAAGGCCCGGGAACCCCCGACAGCGGTGGCGACGTAGATGCCTCCTCTCCTGCACCTGGCAAGGAGGGCCTCTGGGGTCATCCGCCTGCCGACACCTCGAGTCCGGGAACAGCATCCGGCGAGATTCCCAGCAGCCACCCTCGACCAGAGAACAACGGTGGACTCGGACCAGACGGCAGACCTGACTTCCGTTCCAGCGTTTTGTGGGAGTTGTATGACTCGTATATCGAGAACATCCACAAACTGCATCCATTTATGAATGCCAGTAAGCTGAGAAGGATGATCAAAGATTTTAGCGAGCAGTACAGTCCGGACATGCACAGCAAGCACGCTGGGTCACCGGCCGCCAATACGTTGGCTAATCACCAGCTTAGCCAGAACCTCAAACGGAAGCGATCTGGCAGTGCGTATGGAGAGCCTTGCTCGGCCAAGGGCGCGATTGAACGCTCCCTGCGCAACGCTCTCGTCCTTTTGGTTCTGGCGCTCGGCAAAGTATGTGCTCATCATGATCCATTGCCCTCACCTCAGAGCGACAAGGCGTCGCACACAAATGGCGGCTGGGGCGTACACGCGAACGGCAGCTTCAATAGCGAGTCTTCGGACGACAACCGGCCACGCAATGTCGACATCCTGCCCGGTATGGGCTACTTTGCCTACGCGACCGACATCCTAGGAAACCAACAGGGAGGCAACACAGTGGCACACGCGCAGGCAATGATCTTGGCCGCACTCTACCTCAGTCAGTTTGCTCGAGTGCTGGAGAGCTGGAGCTGGATCAACAATGCTTGCCGCGTTGTCCTTGTCCTTATCAAGGCAGACTACCAGAAACTCGATCGAAACTGGTGCTTGGAGAACAAAGCATCTTTGCCACCAAAGGAACGATATCGACTCAATCTGGTCATGTGTGTTTACTGGACCTGTCTCCAACTGGAGTCGGACATCTTGGCCGAGATGAGTACTCTTCCTCCCAGTAGAATTTCCGACTTTCAGAGCGAAATCGCATACCCAGATGGTGTGTACGAGTCAGTTCCCATTGAATCGGGAACCAGTGTTGAGGAGAAGATGTTCGCCGATCCGCAGACGCAGGAAGGATCCATGCTCATGTACTCGAGTCAGATCTGGCTCCGTGTCATACTCAACGAGGCGCACAACATGTTATATGGCAGGAGTAAGTAGCACACTGTGCAGCGTACGCATTGAATTTGGTATTGACAATATCCAGATGCTCGCCGCAGCTTTGACACTCACAACATCAAGGAAGTGGCGCACCGTGCCACAGCGCATGTGCGTATCTTGGACGACTGGAGACGCGTTCTGCCTCCTACGTTGGCTTGGAACGACGAAGACCCACCGGCCACGGATATCAACGTCGCACGTTTGCGTGCCAAGTACTACGGGTCCATCTACGTGATTCTACGTCCGTACTTGCGCATCGCAAATCACTTCATCGACTTCCCTCCCACGGGAGCAAGTACAGCGCGGGCCTCTCATCACAACTCTCCTGCGCCCACCTCTGGCTCATCTTCCAACAGGAACGTTCACCTACTGGTGGATCTATCAGACGACCAGCGGAGCATCATCGGTGTCGCCGTCAAGTGCATCAATGCGGCCATCCAGAGCACGATCGCTTTCGACCGTGTCGGTGCCGCTCCTGGTAGCAAGTACGTAAAGTTCGATGCCAACGCCCGCACTCGTCGACTGGTAGTGACCAACATCTTTGGTACCATGCATGCGTAAGTCACAAGGTCTTGATAGTGCGCGGCCTTTTGTACTAATCGACTCTAGCCAATTTGGAAACATGCTTGTCCTCGCAGCCGTCTTCAAGTCTCATCTCTGCAGGTACCTACCCAAGGACACACAGCTTACGAAGCAGAACCTCACCCTGCTCATGGACCGGACGTGCAAAGTTCTCGGCGAGATTGCGCCAAACTCGCCCATTCTGGAGATGGACCTTAGGATCCTGCGCAACGTTCGAAAGCAACTGGACCTCTACCCGTGAACGCTTCACTTTCACGTCATGCCCCGAGCGCCACCTGAACATTTTGCTTTTCTCTTTTTTTCTTGGATATACCCCATTTGGGCGGAGAGGAATTCCGAAGGCCGCCACAGCGTAGCGCGCATATACTGTACACACTTTACCATATTGCATTTATCTCGGCGCAAAGCATGTTGTCATTTGTCTCTATCCAGACACCGAGCACGAACTCATTGGGCGGACTAGCGCTGAAGCTTTTGCGTATACCTCCGATCACCGGTATAAGGAGAACCGTTTGATTTTGTGCGGCACATTCCTACCCGGGGCCAGTCGGGAAGCACGAGGTCCCACCGATTAGACGGGGTTGTCTACAAGGCTAGAATAAGAGACGTCGTTGTCTCGAAAGGGAGGTGCCGTTTAGCCTCGGATAGGATCCCGTTCTGCTCTGCGCCGCGCACCCATCCGGTGTTGGACGCTCTTCGTCTCACTGCTAACGGCTGTTTCTCGGTGCTTCTTTTGGGATATACGTTTGGAATGATATAGACGGTTGGCTACGAACGCCTCAGCTGTTGGAGAGCTCACGCACCTCAAGCTGATTACTTAATAGAAGCGAACTTGTCCAATTCTCTTTCTCCCGAAATTGACTGAAATGTGTTAGCTCTACGCCCACTCATTGGCAGTAGTGCCGCATCAGCCCCTGTCGCGGTCAGTGCACGGTGCGTACGAGCCCTCCCACTTGTTTAACGTGCGCGTATGCAGCTTACGCTAACGTGAACCATCTCGCGCGTCCACGCTCGATGCTGTTTCTAGTCGCAGGCATTGCTACAAATGGCATCGCCAGCCCATGGCGCAATGTACCGCGGACGGCGTAAACTCAAATGCTGCTTTCGATATCATGGCAGACCTGATCGAGGCGCGAGCTACTGCGCAGATCACTCCACTCCGTTCGCGAAGGCTAGCTGCACCGAATTGTCCAACGTCTGTCGCATGCTCATAATGTCGCGGCCCAATCTCGATATGCTCGTGTGAAATGCTCCGGCAAGATCACATACGCTAGCACATGGATTATCATTCCGCAATAGACCATTGCGCGTCTGGCCGGGGCTAAGACGAGCGAACTATGGGACGCAGCGCCGGCATGCACCTGCCGGCGCCGCGTCGAGTCTCTAGTCCTCCAACGTGACGTCTGTGGATCAGAAGCAGGGGGAACTGCTGACGAGTGAGGCTGGGACAGAGGCGCTGTCTTTGCTCGAACTAGCGAATCGCAATTAGAAAGGACAGGCTTGGGAGAAGCGTTGAGATTGCGATATGGCGCTGGAGCTGGAGCTGCAAGATGCTGTGATGCCCTGTTAGCCGTGATGCAAAGTCTACGGCGTGATAACCGACGCTCCTGCGCGGCGTAGATATCCGGAGCATTGCGGATCGTTGGAGCCCCGCCGCGAGAGGCAGGGAGCTGCCTGCACGTAGAGAGTCCAAAGGGCATAGATCACTCGCAAATGAGTCCGAGCATGCTTTCATCGAATACGAACGCAAACAGCACCCGGGCTTCTTCGAGCTGTTCTCTCTCAGTCTCTGCCTAGATCCGAGCGTCTGTCTGTCCTGCACACGGCTCGAGCAGCCAGCGCAGCATCTGCAGACCCCGGAGACTCGCCTGTCCCGGTCTGGCGTCTGGTTTGACTTCTGGTCTGACTTCTGGCCTGACCGTCAAGCACGGAACGCTACTGCCCAACGTCGCGCACCCTGACACGCGGGTGCTCAGTCCGTACCAAACACCAAAGCCGCAGGGCGGGCCATCGTTGCCGCCAAGGGGAGCAAATCACTGGGTAAGGCGTCGACTCCGCATCCTTGACGTGGCAGTGGCTCCAGACCCTCCACCAAAGGACAACAGCTGCATCGCTGACGACCGACCGGCCCTATCTCCCCCAAAGACCAGCGGCTGGAGAGCAGTGGACATTGGGTGGTGATTAAACCAGGGTTCAAGCGGTTATTGGCAGGCGCTGCTGAGGTGTCGGGTGAGGATTGCAGGCAAACGGCTCGCTTCCTTGGCTGAAACGTGTCTGACCACGTGGGAGTTCGGCTGTTCTTCGCAACTACCAGACGATCTCAACCATGTCGGAGCGTCGATTGACTTCACGAGTCCTGCAACCCTGCGGTCCGTCAGCTTGGACACCCTCGCCCTCCCAGCCTCACTGTTGCGCTCAATCTAAGCCGATACCAACCATGCCAGGGTCACGACTTCTGCATCTCCAGAACCTCCAGTAGCCAGCGATCAGCACCAGACCCATGGATGAGCCGTCAGGCGCGCATGTGGAAAGGAGCAGGTGAGGTTTCAGCAAGCTGCTTCGAGTGTGGGGGGCGTCTGCCCGCTTCACTCCACATTCCGATGGTGATCAGCCACAGCCTCACAACGCGCCCCTCTCATCAGAGCCCAGTCCAGGATCAAAGCACGCAGCGCAAGGCGCCTTGCACTACAAGCAAGTAGACGCATCTCACCTATGTCCTCACACCATCACAAACACAAGAGCAAAGATTCAAATGCACAAGTCACACTCATGGGATTCCAACGTGCGACCACGGGAATCCTCCCGACGCGTGCCTCCAATCTCCTTGTAGCAAACGTGGTTCCCTCACCGATCAAAGCAGACGAGAAAGAAGAAAAAACGGGTACGCGCGCCTTCCCGCATGCCTGCTGCAGGATGCGTGTTGAACGGTGAAACGGCCGCTTCGGTTAGGTGTTGGCGAGCAAGAGCTGTCAGTGACGTGACAATGATGAGAGTTGGGAGTTTGGCCATACATGTCCCTCTCCGATCTCGCGGTGATGGGTGCGACATCACAGCGTCAGGTGTAGACGAGGCTACCTATCCTGTCTGTCTGTTTCTCGATACGAAAAACGGGTGCCAAACGAAAGATACACGGCTGCGAGAGTCGTAGCAACCGACTTCTGCCGATTCAATGTGCACATGTGCACAAGCCAAGCATGTGCAAACGCGTCAGTTAAGTCACGGTCCGATCAAGTTCCCTGCATCTGTCAGGATCTCGCAAGATCCAGTCTCCAACACCTCTCAGCACTGACCCACATGAACCACCCAACCTCACACCCAACCCCTAACCCATTTCAACAACCCTCTCACGCACGCCCTCCAACTCAACTGCCGTGCCGTGTCGCAATATCCAGCCATCACCACAAGAGGTCGGAACCGCACGCCAAGCCACCCAGAGTTCTCTCAACCCCAAACACCCCCTTCATCGTAGCATAGCTGGCTGGCCACCGCGTGAACAGTCCTCTTGGAATATATCTCATGCTACACTAGACCAGACCAGGGTATGTGTGTGTACACGGAATCGATCCATCTACCCACGTCCATGTCGCCAATCCACGTCCTAGCAAGACCAATTACCCCGAGGGCTCTGCTACACCACACAGCCGCGCAGGGACCTCACTACGCTCCCACACACACCCGCCCATGTTCGTTGGGCGGCGACGCAAACCTCGCGTCGCGTTGAGGCGTGTCGTGGATTCCGAGTTTGCAGCTGCCTCTGCACGGGGTGTCGGCTTGGGGGTGCTGGCATCGGCCTCGCTTCGCTGCAGCGGATCGCGACGCGGGCTCGGTTGCGGTCAGGCGGTGGAGAGCGCCGTGAGCTGCAGAGACGAAGGGGGTACAAACTCCATACCTAGATCCAACGGATACCAATGGTCTGCTGTCTGCATCTACTATTGCGTGTCTAGAGCTTGCGACACACTGCATCCACGTCTGACCATCGCCGTGGTGGGGGATACATCACCTGCGCCACAGGCTGACTGACACGAGGCTTCTGTTCTGCATACGCACGGAATACTTGGCTCACTCTTCTGTGCTCTCTCTCTCTCTCTCTCTCTCTCTCTCTCACAGCACTACCCCGCACTCTGGCTCGGCATGCCATTCCGTATCCCCCCCGCAACGTGCGCACAGTAACTATTCGCGCAGGTGTAGATGGACAGTAGAGCCTAGAGCCCAGAGCGGCGTGGAGAGGTCGAGGCAAGGGTTTGAGAGCGTATGATGTACCTGCTACTTGTACCTGCTACTTGTACCTACCACATACGCTATCCCCCCCCACACACCACCGCCAACCCACGCCCCCGCACAGTCCAGATGTAGACGCCGTGGGTGTTCGGCGTGTCTGGTCGATTCTGCAGCTGTGTGGTATTGCAAAGTGTGCATGTGTGTGTGTAGTGTTAGGCTCTTAGCCTTACTCTTAGCCTCAGGCATGTGGCGCGTCCACCTCTGACCTGTAATGGCAAATAAGTACTGTTCTGGCCGCTGTCTCACTATCAAAGTGAGCATTGTTACCTTTTTGAGGCATGCTTGGCACGGTGAGCAGAGCCGTGGCCTTGACATGTAGAGGTGTACAGATATTAAGAAAGCAGATCTACAAGCTTAGATTCTCTTCTTCTTAAGAGTAGAGGGTGTTAAGATCTATATATCTAGAAAGATGTTATCTACTAGTAAGGTAAGTTAAGTGTAGTATTACCAAGTGTGTGTGTAGAGGTGTACAGATATTAAAGCAGATCTACAAGCTTATACTTTCTTCTTAAGAGTAGAGAGAGGGTGTGAGTGTCCATGTAGGTAGAGTTGTTTGTTGGTGAGTGGAGTCGAGTGCGGTGTAGGTACCATTCCAGTGAGACCCACAAACACCAGGGGAGGCTGGTTGCCGTCTAGAGAGGAAGAAAGGAGGCTACAAAACAAATCTTGATAGCAAGTCAAGACAAGTCAAAGGAGAAGCGCCTCGACAGGCGTCGTGTACACCTCTACAAGCCCGCGACCTCCGCCTTCAACCCCCTCAACTCGACACTCACACTCTCCCGACTCCTGAGACTCAGACTCGCGGCCCTCTGCGCAAAAGCCACCACCTCCTGCACCTTCTTCCCCCCAGCCAACCCGACAGCCAGCGCGCCGCAGAAGGTGTCGCCGATGCCGTTTACGCTGACGACTTCATCGGGCGACAGCACCTTGTCGACAGGGAACAGGCGCACGTACAAGCCGCCGACGCCCGACGCCGCGTCGCCGTTGTTGTTCCGCGCCAGCACGAACGGGCGGTCCGTGTCCGTGTGGAGTTCTGGCGCGTCGGTGGCGAGGAGTCTCGTCATGAGTACGCCCTGCGGACCCAGTTTGGTGAGGATCGTGGGGAAGAAGGGGAGTAGCTTTATAGCTTGCTGGGGGATGCCGGCGTCGACTAGGGCACTGTCGGTGATCATGGCTAGGGGCACGCGCAGTCCTGTTGACGGGATGCCCAGGGCGTCGATGACGGCGAACCACGAGGGTAGTTCAAAGAGGCCTGTTGAGTGAGCGTGCTCGTGTAGAGCGGTGAGTTCGTGGTGGTTGGGGGTTATGATGTGGGCGAGGGAGTTGGGGTACGTGGATGGCGGTGATGCTGACGAGGAGGAGGGTGTCGACTGGGCGACGGGAGGGAAGATGCGGAGCGCTTTTGCGGTGGAGACGGGCTCGAACACCGTTGTCGTGGATGCAGCGTGGGCGGCTGAGAGCCAGGTGTGCAGTGCGGGCGAAGACCAATTTGCGTCCGCTACCAAGACCTTGGGCTTCGTTGCGGGGTCGGCGAAGAGTGTGGCGGAGAGGTCAGAGGTAAGACTGTGGGGGATGGCTTCGAGGATGGACATGTCGGCCATGGCAAGCGCAAGGTCTTTGTTTGCGTTGTTGACGGCGACGTATTGGGCGGTTCGTGCCGGCTTGGGCAGTGTCTCGATGCCTGACGTGGACATGCCTTCGTCTTCCAGCTGGCTCAGTGCTGCACGGCCACTGAGGTCGTTTCCGACGGCACTGTAGAGACGCACAGAGGATCCAAGGAGGTGTGCGGCTTTGGCGATGTTGTGGGCTACCCCTCCCAGGCTCTGGCTGATCACTGCGGGATTCGAGGTGTGAGGCAGCGGGTCGGTCTGACTCGAGGCGTTGGCGAAGGGAGCATAGTCACACGAGAAGTCGACTGCAAGTGCACCGGCGACGACTATGTCAACAGGCGTGGCATGAGGGACAGATGGAGGCGGAGTGACGGGAGGCGTGGGTATCGACGAGGTTGCATTGGTGGTGGCTGCTTGGACTGGGGTAAAGTAGGAAGAGCTACGGCTACATACTTACGATCAGTGCCAGTTCTACAGTGGAGCAGCAAGCGTGTCTGGCTCACCCTCGGGCTTCTTCTTGCTTCGTCTCGAGGATGGACAGCTCGCGGGCAATTATGGCAGACCGCCTCACGTTGGACTCGATCAAGGCCTTGTTGGCGGGGATGGACTTTCCCTTGGTGAGCTCCTTGATCTTTGCCAGCACAAAAGGCGTGTTGTCCTTGCCGGACGCGCCTTGGGCCTCTGCTTGCTTGAGGGCCTCCTTGATGACCAAGTCCATGTCCGCCTTTGGGATGGCGGCTTCGAGTGGAACGGGGTTGGCAAACAGCAGGCCAGACCTGATTTGCATCTGGTGCTGGGCGTCTGAGCCGCGTCAATGCAGGTAGGATGGCGAGGAGACGGAGGTACTCACGTATGATGGCAGCAGCTTCGGCTTCATGCTGGATGGTCGTCGGGCTCCTGACGCCGCTGTCTCTGGACCAGAAGGCCGGGAAGTCGACGTTGCCTTGGCGGCCATCCGCGAACGTGGCTACACCGACGCCCTCGGTCTCGAGGTACTCGAGGGTGCGGGGGATGTCGAGGAAGCTCTTGCAGCCGCTTGAGACGACGGCGACGGGGGTTCTGCCCAGCTCGGTCAAGTCGGCGGAGATGTCCATGCTCGACTCGGCGCCACGGTGGACACCCCCAAGACCGCCGGTGCCAAAGATCTTGATGCCTGCCAGCTCGGCGAGCAGCATGGTGCTTGCAATGGTGGTGCCGCCGTTGAAGTGCTTGCCGGTCAGCCGCAGGCCACAGACATGGCTCAGGTCGCGTCTGGACAGCTTCAGGGTGGTGGGCTGGCCAGCCGAGTCGGTCAGGCGGATCAGCTCTTCTGGATCCAGGCCCACGCGGGCGACGCCGTCCAGAATGCCTATGGTTGCGGGCACGCCGCCATGGACTCGGACCACGCTCTCGAGGAGGGACGCGAGCGCGACGTTCTCGGGGTAGGGGAAGCCTGCAGGGACAATCAACACCGACTACGGACAAGTCGACGGGCGCCGTCTGGTCGCACCATGCGTGTATATCGTCGTCTCCAGCGCCACCACGGCCTTCTTGGCGTGGAGAGCTTCGCGCACCTCGTCCGAGACGCGGAAGAAGCCGTTGTTGGCCAGGTGGCGCCTTCCCAGCGCGGCAGAGGGCTGTTGCGCGCGGCGAGGTCTGCGCACGGCTCGGGCGAGAAGTCTCATGGCGGGTTGACGAGCATGAGCACGAGGAGGAGGAGGAGGTGGAGGGGAGGAGGAGGAGGGGGACCGCGGGGAGGACGGCCGCGGGTGAGCTCCAGCTGGAGCTATCCACGCGCACGGCCCATGCACTTGCACTGAGTGGACACGACGCATCAGCAATCGGCATACGCAGCCGCGTTTCGACTGGGACCGCGACCTCAATTCCCTCCCACTCGACCTCGACCTCGACCTTGACCTCGGCCTCGACCTCGGCCTTGACCTCCACCTCCACCTCGACCTTGACCTCGACCTTGACCTCGGCCTTGACCTCAACCTCCACCTCTACCTCCACCTCAACCTCAACCTCCACCTCCACCTCAACCTCAACCTCCACCTCCACCTCAACCTCAACCTCCACCTCCACCTCCACCTCAACCTCCACCTCCACCTCTTGCATGACTGGGTACCTTGACTGCTACCCAACATGAGGCCGTTTTCTCTCTTCACCAGCGCCATGGCCGCGCTGTCGAGCGTCGCCCGCGCCGAGCTCAACCTCTCGGAGCCGCTGCGCTCCAAGCAGCTGCTCCCCAGCACATTCACGCCCCCGCAGGTCTTCAAGAACGCCCATCTGGTCAGGACAAGCAACCTGGACAAGGCGTACGCCCGCGAGACGGTCAACGTGCTCATTGAAAACATCGACGCGAAGCCGCAGTCCGAGTACTACGTGCCCTTCGACGCCAGCCTGCTGGCCAAGGTCGGCGGCTTCGAGGTGAGGGACAAGAAGAAGGCGGCGGCGGGCACCTTCAGGGCCGAGGTCGTGGGCCTCGAGCAGGGCAGCAGCACCGAGTTCTACCGCGTCCACCTGCCCGAGCCCCTCGCGCCCGGCGCCCAGCAGACCATCAGCATCTCGTACGCGGTGCTGTCGTCGCTCCACCCCGTGCCCGCGGAGCTCGCCCAGACGGCCAAGCAGTACCTCCAGTACTCGTTCAGCGCCTACGCGCCCTCGGCCTACCCCACCGACAAGCAGCGCACCAAGGTCAAGTTCCCCAGCGCCGACGTCACCGACTACACCACCCTGCCCGCCGAGCTCAACGACGAGGGCAAGACGGACCCCCAGAAGCAGGGCTCCACCTTCACCTACGGCCCGTACGCAAACGTCCCCGCCGGCGCCCACCAGCCCGTCAGCGTCCGCTACGAGTTCACCAAGCCCGTCGTCCACTCCACCCTGCTGGAGCGCGACATCGAGGTCTCGCACTGGGGCGGCAACCTCGCGACCGAGGAGCGCTACTGGCTCGTCAACCAGGGCGCCGGCCTCAAGAACCACTTCTCCCGCGTCGAGTGGCAGAAGCAGTCGTACATGAACCCGCCCACCTTTGCCCTCAAGGGCCTGAACCTGCCCCTCGCACCGGGTGCCGTCGACCCCTACTTCACCGACGACATCGGCAACGTCTCCACCTCGCGCTTCCGCCCGGGCAACAAGGAGAACCTGCTCGAGCTGAAGCCGCGCTACCCCGTCTTCGGCACCTGGAAGTACAGCTTCCGCGTCGGCTGGAACGCAGACCTGTCGACCTACCTGCGCAAGCTGGCCAAGGCCGACACGTACGTGCTCAAGGTCCCCTTCCTCGAGGGCCCGCGCGCCGTCGAGGGCATTTCCTACGGCCGCGTCATCCTGCGCGTCATCCTGCCCGAGGGCGCCACAAACGTCCGCTTCCACACCACCGTGCCCATTGTCGACAACACCACCACCCTGCACAAGACCTTCATGGACACCCTGGGCCGCACCACCCTCACCCTGACCGCCATCAACCTCGTCGACGACTTCAGGGACAGGGACCTGCTCGTCACCTACGACTACCCCTGGGCTGCGGGCTACCGGAAGCCCGTCGTCCTCACCCTCGGCGCCTTTGCCGTCTTCGCCTTCATCTGGGCCGTCGGCAGCATCGACACGTCGATTGGCAAGAAGAAGACGGCGTAGCGAAGCCGACGGTAGAGCGGTGAAGAGGATGCAGAAGACAGACGAGAGAGAGCATTGCTGCAGGAGAAGAAGCAAAAAAAAAAGAGAGAGAGAGAGAGAGAGAAAGAAGAAAGAACGTTCAGCATAGGGGTGGCAGGTACCCCCATATCCCGATTTCCGTTAGCCTTGTAGAACAATGAGATGATTCCCTACTTCACTTTCCTCCCCTCCCACCCCCATCCATTCGCTCCCTCGACCCCTCGGGCACGATGCACACGTCTTACCAATCTTAACCCTATCCTTGGTCCCCTCTCTTCCACCTCTATCAATACAGATCTTTGACCTCTCTAGCAATATATATATATATCTTACTAATCTTAACCCCGTCCTTGGTCCCCCCTCTCCCACCTCTGTTAGTACAGATTCTGAACCTCTCTAGCGTAATACACATATCTTATTAATTTTAACTTTATTCTTAGTTTCTACTTTCCTACTTTTATCAATACGGATCCTCGACCCCTCTGACACGATGCACATGTCTCACGACGATCTTGACCCCGTCCTTGGACCCCACCCTCCTAACCTCCCTCCTCACCCCCAGCGCCACCAGTTCCGCAATAGCAACACTGCGATGCGTCCCCGCCGTACAACAAACCGCCAACGCCACCTCCCTCCCTCCCGTACCACCACCACTACCGTCCACACACGCAGCCCGCACCAGCTCTTCCACCGCCCTCCTCACCGCATCCCGCGCCCCCTCGTCTCTCAGCACGAAATCCTGCACCGCCGCCGCTACCCCCGAGTAGGCCGCGCACAGCCGCGCTGGCGGAACGGGGAGCGTGCGCGCGTCGATGGTGTATAAAAGCGGTATGTGCGCGGGTAGGTGGGTGTTGAGCAGGTGCGCGAAGCTGCGGGTGGAGGGCGAGCGGTCCGTGGCGAAGGTCAGGAGGTAGATTGCTGGCGGCGGCGGCGGCGGCGGGGGTGGAAAGGCGGCGGTGGCGCGGAGGGAGCGGGTTACGGGGGAGTGTTTGGAGAGGACGAGGCGGGCTAGAGGGCTTGTTGGGATGCTGGCTAGAGGGTGCTGCGAGAATGTGCTGCTGAGTCTCCTCGTGTGGATACCCCCCTCTGCTTCGTCTCTGCGCTCGAGAGACCGTGCGGGCGGAGGAGCGAAGAGGAGGGTCTGGTGCACGTACGGATCCCTGGCGTGTGAGACCGACGAGTGTGTCGTGTGAGGACACACATCGTACAGCGCCAGACACGCATGTCCGCTGCCCGGTCCAGGGAGCAGCATGTGCAGCTCCGCAGCGCCGTAGGTTCGAGACATGGGGGTCGTGGAAAGGTAGTGAGCTCGTTATAGTCGACCGCTTGAGCTGCTTTCGATAGGCTGCAGACTCCTTGTGTGGTCTGAATCGTGCCTCTTTGGGATATCGACATCCAGGAAGAACAGATACAGGTAGTGAGGTAGCGGAAGAGAGTATTCGTCTTAGGTCGGTGCTGCTGACTTCAATCCATCAACGACTGTCAGTTCGCAGAGCTGGTTCGGTAGGTTGAGTAGACTACCACGTGCATGGGCTGTGTGGAGAACCTTCTCTTCTCCACTCGCAAGATGGTCACAGTGGGAAGCACGGTACGGAGGTGTGGTTTCCCGTTCGCTATAGGAAGGCAAGAGGTGGTTTCCCGTTCGCTATAGGAAGGCAAGAGGTAGTACGCTTGCACAATCAGGAAAGAGAGGTGTACATGTACTGACCTTGACCAACGCAGACTAACTGGCTGCTGTCACTCTCCTCTCCGACATTTGAACGTGTTGCAGCCAAAATGGTAGTATTTGTACGCACATTTACTTGCCCTCTTAGCCACGTTATGTCAGCCTACTTTTCTCTACTGCGACACAAGGTGTATTGAAAACGTGGATTAGGAGTCAATTCTGCACAACGAGAGCATTGCACTAACCTTGAACATTATAACATTTCGCATTTTGTTGTTGATCGCAAGGACGCTGCTACATCTATCGTCCTCATAATGCTACCGCAAACTCGTCTCTAACCCTAAGCAATGCTAAGACTCCAAACTCGTCATCCTTCAACCAACCAGCCTTAGGCCACTCGCAGGGGCGCCAATCTGGCACACTTCGCAAATCTTGCACACGGTGCCCTTGTATTTGCCGTGGTACTTCGAGCCGTCGTAGGGACATGCAACCGACGGGCTGCCACCGTAAATGGGTGTGTGGCTAGCAGCGCAGATCTCAAAGTCGGCGAATTGGTCAAAGTCGATCTCAATTCCGTCAGCGGGATTCCTCTCGGCGACCGTCTTGACGCGCTTGGCAGACTCCTTCATCTTTGCGTTGCCGGTCCTGTCGAGCAGAGCGTTGGCGAAGTTTAGCGCGGTGTTGAGCTGCTTGTTCTTGTGGGCAAAGTTCATGGCCGCGGAGAGAGGAAGGGACTTGTGAGCTCCCTCCAGCTCGGGAACAGTGAAGTAGGCAGACAGTTCCAGAGCACGCTTCTTGTCATCGTCGGATAGGCTAGAGATATCAGTGGCGCCTTTCGTGAGCGCACGGCGCTCGAGCTCGATGGACATAGCAAGCGTGTATTGGGCGGCAGTGTGTATCGCTTTCTTCGCCTGGACATTGGGTTAGCATCGTCATATCGGCAACGAAACTTGACGTACCTCGGTCAGCTCTGCTTGCGATGCGACAACGTTGATGATCAAGAGGTGAAGTAACCTCTTGAAAGCAGCAACACCATCCGGAAGCTGGTTCTTGAGTAATGCCTGCTTGCCGGCTGCCAAGTCAGATGATAGAACAGACTCGAGGTCCCGCGGGATGATAGGCAGGATCTTTCGTGAGTCTGTCTCGGCGACTGTTCTCCGTACGTAGTTGACGAGAGAGGGCGTGTTGGGTGTAGCGGGAAGGAAGGTTCGTGTGGCTTGGTAGATCTCCTGGAAGCGGTCTTCAAGAGGAGCGAAGTTGACAGCGCCAACCTGCCTGTTCAGCAACTGCATGGCAGTTTCAAAGGACCCTGCAGCAATGTGGTCGGCCGCCAGTGGCGAGTTGCGCGCCCACAGATCAGCCTCGCTGCTGCCAGCGCCTGCTTCAGCGCCCTCGACCTCGACGAACTCGTCTTCTGCCTCGACATCGCCATCGTCGCCCATGTCCCAGCCACCGACGTCATCGTCCTCATCGCCACCGAGCTCAGCCGTGGCGCCAGCAGCCTCTGGTTCACCGAGCAGATCTTCATCACCATATCCGTTGGCCGCCGGCTCCTCCTCGCCAACACCCTCGATCTCGCCAGCGAGAGCCTTCTCGAAAACGCTCGAGGATGCTGCACGTGTGGGCCAGTTTGCTTTGAAGGTTGGGACGATCGGCTTTGGTGGCGCAAGAGGGTTGCCTGTTGAGGGCACGCTGATCTGGTCTTCGGTAACACCAGCTGCTTCAAGAATGGACTGCGCTTGCTCGTCAAGACCGTGGGCCTTGGCAGTAGCATAAGCCAACGGATAGAGGTCGATCTCCTGGAACATCTCTATCCTGTTCTGAACATCGCCCATGTAGAGCGCGTTCTGGAAGCGTGCGGTCATGTCTCCGCGGTGTTCAGCAATCTTAGCCATACGCTTCAGCTTGTCTTGGTCACCTGTTGCAAGGTACAGGAAGGACAGCTTGTCGAAGTTTCGCAGCTTCTGGTATGTCATCTCTACTATTTGATGGTTACCGTGTGCGAGGGCCTCGGTGCTAAGTCGCTGCCAAAGCTTAGGACGGTCGAGCTGCTTGGCCATCTCTACTGCAACCTCAAGGTTGCCACATTCGATGGCGAGCTCGAAGCGTGTTTGCGGGTCCTGAACGAATTGAAGGGCGATCTCAGGGTAACCCTTCTTCTGCAGGTACGAGATGATGCTCTGACCAACAAGACTAGACGTCTTAATGATGTTGAGCATTTCATCGTAGTTTCGCTTCACAAGGGCGAGCTTGAACCGGTACTCTGTTGGGTCGATTTGAAGGATCTTTGGCTTCGCGGCTCTGTCCAAGCAGTAGATGTTGCGGCCCTTGACCCTAACAAGATACACGGTGTGTTCCAAGGTTCGAACGATACCGTTGTCGCCGTTCATCAAGCTGTACTTGATATGGTTCAAGGTCGAGTAAAGGAGTACGCCGGTATCGTCCCAGGTAGCGCTCTTGATGCGAATCGTCTCGTGAAGCGTGCTGACTTGGTCGAGGTTCTTGGTGGCGATTGTAACATTGTGCTTGCTCAGGAGGGCTACGTGCAGCCCGTCTGAGGACCAGACGACGTACTTGACGCCGGCAACGGCAAGTTCCGCAAGGTTCTTCTTGGCCTGGATATCGTACAGTACAACAGTGGTGGGGGCGATGAGGAGCAGGTTGCCAGTGCCACCAAAGTAGATGTCTGTCGTGCCATGAGGAGGTTTGATTGTCTTTGTCGTGGCGTTGGAGAGGTCCTTGATGTCGATCTGCTGGTTAGCTTGGTTGAAGACGGCGAACCTGTTCCTCGCCACGAAAACTGCAGAGGTTCCAGAGCCGCGCTTCGTGTCAGTGGGTTCCACTGCTCCCGAGGCGTCACGCGGGAGGCTGATCAGTTCATACGTGCCGCTGTCTGCGGGCGATGTGACCAAGATGGAGCGTTCAGCAGGGTTGTAGGATATTGTCCGTGGCGGTGTCCACGGGCTACCAAGCTTCTTCAACGAGAGCATTGATGGGGACTCGAGGTTCTTCTGGAAGTCATACGATCGAATGTGTTTCTCCTTGGTGATGTAGAAGAGGTTGTTCTGGTAGACAGCAGACGCTGGGCGCTCTCGCTCCAGCTTGAACACCATGACACCGTTGTCGTGACCAGCAGCGAACAAGTTGATCTCTGGATGCGCCGCGATGACCCAGAAGCGATCGTTTTCCCTCTTGAAAGACTGGACGGATGTTCTCCTGTTAAGATCCCATACGCGGATGGTCTTGTCTTCGCCTACTGACAGGATTAGGTCCTGGTGTGGGTGGAACAGGCATGCCGATGCGTTCTGGAAGTGCCCTCTGCATGTATCGACTTCCCAAGCTTTTGTCTCGGACATTCTCCACAGCTTGACGAGGCGATCGTCGCCGGCGGAAATGATCAATGGTAGTGTGGGGTGGAACGCGACCCAGTTCACACCTCGGTCGTGGCCCTCGAGGACGAACTTGACAACAGCGTCTGTGTTGCCAAACATGTCGGCCTGGTTCTGGTTCGAGCGGGCCATTTGGTCTTCAAATGACGTGGATGTCGGCGCAGAGTGCTTCTTCCTCAAACCAGAGATGTCCCAAACACGAACGGACTGGTCGAGCGAGGCGGAGACAATGAGGTCTTCTTTCGGGTGGAACTGCGCGCACATTGTGTAGTGGTTGTGGCCAGTCATGGTGCAGACTTGGATGGGTTAGGTGGGCTCGAGCGGTGGTGCGATATCGACTTACTGAGGGAGCCTGGGTCTGTTAGCCATGATTGACAAGAGGGAGGCGAGCAACTTACGGTTCTGCCAGTTCCAGATACGGATGGTTTCTGCTTCCTGTCAGTGGGTGCTTGGCGCAGCAGCAGGACGCGCTTACGATCGTCTGAACTACTCAAGATCCATGGTAGCTCGTGGTGGAAGAAGACGGTTCGAACGTAGTCCAAGTGGCCGTTCAGCGTGAAGAGACATCGGCGAGTCTGATAGGACCAGACCTTGATCTTGTAGTCATCGCCACCGGACACGAATCTGTTCTGGCTCAGTATACGGCGCATCCGCAATTCGCGCTCTTCCATGCTCACAGTGGCTGGGTCTTGTGGAAGTCGACGCCGCGAACGGGCCCGTCGTGTTCTTCGAAGCGGTCGATGAGGGTTCCCATGCGGTAGTCCCACAGCTGGATGGTGGAGGAGTGCAGCGAGACCAGAATCCAGGGTCTAAGGGCGGTCAGCGCAGGGGAACGAGGGCATTCGGAGCGCGTAGAGGTACCTCTTGGGGTGGAAGGCAATGCCCTTGGCCCTCGAGGACTTGGACTCGAACTGCACCGGGTCAGACGTCTGCAAGAGCGCATTCCAGAGCGGCTGCTTACCTTGGTCAACATGCTCGGGGAAGACGCCATGGTGGGATTGAGGGCGAAGCCGCAGCTTCAATGACACGCAGAGCAACTTCAATGCAAGAGACGGCGGCGCTGGAGGTGGGCGGGCGTGTAGAGGAGGAAAAGAAAGACGGTGGTGCGAATCGTCGATGCTCTGCTGCCTCCGCCGCAAGCTGCTGCTCTGGCCAGAGGTTCAATCTGTCCCTGCCACGCAACGGAATACCTGCTGCGCGCACGGGCCACCCTCGAACACCAAGACCTGATCGAACCCCACACCCCGTGACCCTTTACGCGCTGCCAGCCTTCACTCGTCACGGCCGCCTGAGGTTCGAGGTTCGAGGTTCGAGGTTCGAGGTTCGAGGTTCGAGGTTCGAGGTTCGCGGCTCCCTTCAGGGCTAGTCGAGACTCGACGACGTCAAGGCTCGTCGGTCTGCTCCCAGCAGCGCTCGCTTTCTGCTCCGCCGCGTGCGTGCGCTCGGTTGGTTGTCTGCATGTCTGCATGTCTGCACGTCTGCACGTCTGCACGTCTGCCGACTCATGCACGTCTGCCCCGCCAATGCCCTCCCGCTGCCAGCTGGCCAGCACTACCCAGACAGCCTACGCCCCCCGTGAGCACTGCAATACGGAGCGCTGCCGTCATTCGTCGGGCTCGTTGGGCTTGACGCAAGGTGAGATTGTGCGAGCCCTCATGGCTCATGCGAGCTAATTGCTCGTGAACACATATCGCGGCCACCCAGCAGAGTCATGGAAACAAGGCCCTCCTGCATGCAGACCCGCCTGCAAAGAACCGCGGCCGAACAGCTCATTCTCGCTGCAACGCTGCTGTTAATTGGCCACGTCCCGCACAATCCAACGCGTTAGGGAATTCTGACCACCCCAGGCCCGCCTCCTCCAATCCTCGTTTTTCTTCCCACTGCCCTATTCGACCATCACCGCCGCACATACACAGCCCTCTGTTCCCCTACTGCCTTGCGCTCTGTGGCTCTCACTGTCTGCGAGCTGCCCGTCCTGCATTGCTGCCTGTAGCACTCCTCACTCTTCCTGCACCATAAGCAGGGTCTGACTTGTAAAGCCTTCCACCACTCCGTCTGCCGCTCGCCGCTCAACTCTCCAGTCACGCTCTCCCAAGCCTCCTCCAGAATGATACTGTCCGCACAATCCTTCTTCCGAATCTCAAAAACAAGACACGTCCTCCGGCCCTGCATACCATAAGATCAGCAAAGACCGAGTGAGAAGATCGTTGATACGTACACTGTCGCAATTGGCCCGCCAGCCTGACGCAACCACCATCACCGGTGAATAACACCTCTCGCCCAGCCCACATGGCCACCCACGAACGCCCGCCACACTTCGAGAGGCTTCACGGTTGTCCGACTCCGCCGCCTACTGCCTCGAGCATCCACGCCCCTCCCCGCTTCCTGTCTCAAGCAAACCACACGCCACCACCATATAAGCGCATGGAAGCTCCCAAGCCGCTACACACTCCACCGCTCGAGTTCACGCCCATTGGCCACAACCAGTTCCGCTTTACTCGAGCGCAGTCCATCGAGCAATCCTCGCGACCCTCTAGCATCTCCGGACATGCCTATGCCGGCACAACCCCCCAGGAAACCGAATATGAAGACAGCTCGGAAGAGGAAAGCGAGGACGAGGACGAGGACGAAAGACCCGTGCGACGGGTAGAGAAGCCCGATTTTGAACTCGAGGAGGTGGACAGCAACGACAGCGAGGACGAAAACATAGAAGTCGTGCAGCCAGATCATTGCGAAGACGCCAAGAGCGACAGGAGCGGCGCTGCGTTGGAGGACACCGGCGTCATGGACCGCCTGCGAGAGCTGCACGTCGAAGAGGGCTCCACGGACGAGGAGGCCAAAGAGCGCATCTACCTGCGCAAGAAGAAGAGGTGGAGCGCAGGAGTCTTCAAGCGCACACACAGCCAGAGCGTTGAAGGCGACAGCAGCTACTCTGACGATGATCCTCAAGATGACAACAACCTTGAGGCCCGCCGTCTACGCCGCAAGCTGCGCGGGCCTGGGCCATGGAATAGGCGAGCCTCCCTCATCTTCGAAGACAAGGGATTTCCCAACACCAATAATATCGAAGAGGTAGAAGAGCCTGAGGAGGGCATGGTGAAGCACACGAAAGGCCCGCCGTCGATCCCTAGCGATGATGCTTTCACACTGGATGAGCTTCCTTTCTGGCGGGGTGCATACGACTCCATGGACGTGGAGAACGAATCTGAGTAGCGCGCTCCTGCGCCGTGCATGGGCGGTTTTTTGTCTACGTGCATTCTGTATTGGCAAGCCGACTTGCGGCGACACCGCGTTCATGGGTCGGTCTGTTTGTTTGTCGTTTTCCCTAGCGTACCGATTCCCCCTGTAGTAGCGTCCCGGTTTACTTGGTCTTTCTTCATCTTGGTGTGTTGTGCAGTGCAGTAACAGCGGATGCTTAGTGATCCGAATCGCAAATATAACGATGGAAAGTTGGTTGGTGCCTTGCGCCTGAGTTTGGACAATCTATTTCTGGCACAGTTTGCTGACAAGCCCTCGAGCTAAGCCATCAATCAAGGCTGAGCGGTCCAGGCGTCAACACCAACACACTCACCATCATCAGATTTACAGCTGTCTCTAGGAATACATTGCAAGATTTGGCCGTGTATGCGCGGCTGTCTTGAAACATGGAAACAATTCATGGGGGGCGTGGAGCTTGTGTAGCACGCGACGAGGTTTTGATTCCACCCTCACTGGTGTCGTCAGCGGTGTGCGGCTCCACCACCTCACATCCGCTGAGTCTGGGAGGTAGCAGCTTACATCTGGTGCAGAAACAGAACACCCTGTTGTCTGTCTACAAGTGGCGGATGTCACCAGAATAACTTCAGAGATGTCTTGCGGCTGGCACGTTTCCCGCAGTCTGCGCCACGCTACGCCCGTCAGCAACCGCTCGATAAAGTGGCCAGCAAGAGAAACCCTCTCTTGTGTCTGCCACTGTGGCCAATCGCTTGCCTGCCGCTAGTATTGTCTAAACAAATCTTACCTGTCACTGAATTAAGATTATGCTTAGCGATCGAGCACGCTGCCGTACTACTCAGCCCTTTACTATCAGTATCTCTCGGATCAACGACATCCGCTGTGCACAACATCAGCGTTGAAGGGTTGGTGGCTTGAACCGTCGGTGTATAAAGACAGAATGAGGGGGCTTCATATCATCTCCCATCTCCTTACCAGCAACCAAGAAACCATACTCCAGTATCATCTTTCTTCTTTTCTTGTTTCCTACCTTAGTATCTCTCATTAGTACCAGTCAGCAATTATGATCAGCATTACCAAAATCATCGTCGTTGCCGTTGCGGCCTTTGGCTCAGTACAGGCGCTCCCTCAAGGCATAGCGCCTTCCTCGACTATCTCCCCACCAGCTGCTCCAGCACCCACAGACAAGCAGACCTACCTATTCCGTGACCTCTTCACGGCTCCAACCGCCATCAAGCGATTCCAGCGCCTCCTGACTCAGGACGAAAAACTCCTCACTGGCGAAGACCTCAAGAAGCTTACTGTCTTCTCTTTCAATAACGGCACCAACTCAACAGGCGGCGTGACCAAAGCTGCCAATATCGACAGCTTCCCCATCCTCACAGGACTAGGCATCAGCACGACTCTTGGCTTCCTCGCTCCCTGCGGCATCAACACACCCCACGTGCACCCCCGCGCCACAGAGTTCCTCACCCTCGTCGAAGGTTCCAACCTCAAGTTCGGCTACGTGCTCGAGAACAACCTTGTCAAAGCCGGTCAGAACCCCGAGATTGCCGGGGCACTGAACAAGTTTGAGGGTACGGTCTTCCCGCAGGGATCGATTCACTTCCAGTTCAACGACAACTGCGAGGCAGCTACGTTTGTGGCAGCCCTCAACAGCGAGGATCCTGGTACTAGCCAGGTTGCGCAGAACTTCTTCGCTCTGAACTCCGGTGTGGTTAATGCTACGCTTGGGTTCCCCAAGACGATTGATGGGAAGAACATCGAGGAGTTCAGGAACGCCATTCCCGCCAACCTAGCGCTGGATGTGAAAGTTTGCATGGCTAGATGTAAGAAGGAGTGATAGGTAGAGGATGACGCGGACTTTGTGACTTTTCTAAACCTGCATGGCGATGGCGTTGGGGTATGTTTTTGCTCTGCTTTTCTGTTTGGCACGGGTTTTACTCAAGACATTCCTTAATACATATTCGGCCTTCATGGCCTGGTTCATCCCAACTTGTCAGACAAATCGTTCAAGATCTTGATAGCCCCGGCTCTCGTGTAGGCAGAGACACAAGCAGAACTATGCTGTAGTCAAATCTACCTCAGCTTTCGAAAGCAAATAGCCAGGAATCTGATGAGAGAGAAGATGTGGTGCACCCGCTGTGCTGAGCACTAGGGAAGCCCAAATTACATGCAGTGCCACATCTCACAGGCCGTGAACAGCGAGCGGCTGAAGCATTGCTACGGCGCAGTACAGGAAACAACACAGCTTCTGAAGAAAACACGCACATATCGTTGGTATTTGGTAGTCTTAGAAGGATCATAAGCCATTCGTGCGTCGAGCGAACATCTTTGAAAGAGTCAAGTCCTTGCATTCGAGTCTAGTGTGGTTGTGCGGGCGTGTGTGAATGGTAGTCGGGGCCAGCCAACCGGAGGCGCAGGAGACCCAATTTTAGCCTGACTGTGTTGTCGACTCATTTCAGCTTCGCCGCAACAACCACATCCTACAGCTGAGCCTGGCCGTAGGCAGTCATATACTGCCGCCCTTGCTCCCTCAATTCCCTCTGTTTACTAAGACCGGATTTCAAGGCTTTGGTATTCTGCCAATTCTTTAGACACAGTAGCTGGCCTTACCCCTCCAATACCCCACCATGGCCGATTCGATCAAGGACGAGATCGCGACGATTGAGAAGAAGATTGAAGAGCTTCAGGCGCAATTGGTCGATGCCAAGTCGAGATTACAGAAAAGCCAAAATGAATCGACGGTCAGCGATGAGTCGGCAAAGATGTCAGACCAGGACAAGATGGACCTCATCAAGGTCAACCTGAAGGAAGTGCTCAACCCAGAGATCATGGAGGCAGCGCTCAAGGAGGGCAGACCACTCAAGGTCTACTGGGGAACTGCCACAACGGGCAGGCCACACTGCGGATACGTGAGTCTAGCGCGACTTGATGTCGATTAGTATCCCAGCTAACAGACGCGCAGTTCGTACCTATCCTCAAGCTCGCACAGTTCCTCGCAGCAGGCTGTCACGTCAAGATTCTCCTTGCCGACATCCACGGCTTCCTCGACAATCTCAAAGCACCCATCGAGCTCGTCAAGTTCCGTGCTGAATACTACCGCTTCACCATCACCGCACTCCTCAAGGCTGTCAACGTCCCCATCGACCGCCTCGAATTCGTCCTTGGCTCCTCCTACGAGCTTAAGCCAGACTACATGATGGATGTCCTGCGTCTGGCCTCTATCACTTCCGAGCACGACGCAAAGAAAGCGGGCGCCGAAGTCGTCAAGCAGACTGAGAACGCCCCTCTCTCCGGCCTGCTCTATCCGCTTATGCAAGCTCTCGACGAGCAGTACCTCGACGTCGACATGCAATTCGGCGGTGTTGACCAGCGCAAGATCTTCGCGCTCGCAAAGGACATCCTCCCCAAGATCGGCTACAAGGAGCGCGCCCACTGCATGAACCCCATGGTCCCTGGTCTGCAGGGCGGCAAGATGAGCGCCTCAGACCCCGACTCGAAGATCGACGTTCTCGACAGCGAAGAAGTCGTCAAGCGCAAGCTGAAAAAGGCGCACGCCGCACCCAAGGTCATTGAAGAAAACGGCATCCTCTCCTTCGTCGAATACGTCCTCCTACCCGCCTCCTACCTGCGCCACGGAACCCCCAAGTTCGTCGTCGAGCGCCGCGACGCCGAACCCCTCGAGTACACCACCATCGAGCAGATGCACGCCGACTACAAAGCCGACATCCTGTCGCCACAGATCCTCAAGCCCGCCGTCGTCGAGGCTCTCAACGCCCTGCTCGCCCCCGTGCAGCAGGAATTCCAGAACAGCGCCGAGTGGAAGGAAATCGAGCAAAAGGCGTACCCGCCGCCGCCGACCGAGAAGAAGAAGGAGAAGAAGACCAAGAACAAGGGCGCGTTCCACCCGGGCGCGGCTAAGAAGGTCGAAGCCAAGCCCGACGGGCATGTCGAGGGCGCCGATAAGGCGAAGGTGGACGTTGGTACTGAGGGTGGAGAGAAGGCGATTGAGAATCTGACGCTCGACGAGAAGAAGTAGGGCATCTGTCTGGTCTGGCCCTTGGAGTCTGTGGGTCGGTGGTCAGATATCCCAAGAGCACAGCTGCACAGGAACGAACGCGATGTGGTTGAGTGAAGCTAGCATCTTGGCTGCGTAGATCTGCACGTTCCTCTACAGTAGATCAAAGCAGTGTGTGACGCGAGTCTTCAGATATGTCTAGATTCATCGCCCTACAAAACTCCGCTGATGCTGTTAAAGAGCCCTTGGTGAACTTCTACAGTCCTAAACGCCAAGCAATGCCTACCCATTTCCTCCTAAACCAACCAAGGAGCCACACGTCTAGGGCTTCTAGGGCGCAACGTTGAACTTGAGCCTGACGCCCATGCTGGCGAGCTCGACATCCAGATACTTCAGAACGCCTGGGATGGCGACCGTGGCAATATCGTCGCCGCCGCTGAACCTCATGCCCTGCCCGTCTGTCCAGGTGTCGCTCTTGCTCTGGTGCCCGTCGGCTAGCCTAGCGCACCGCCTGCACCTGACGGTCATGTTCTTACCACCGGCGTCCTTCTTGCGCGAGTACTCGCTCACTGTCGGTGCGGTGGACAAGAAGCTGCCACAGCCGCGGCAGATGGCTGCCTTTGTGTAGTCGGAGCAGTTCATCAGACGATCCTGGAGAAGGAAAGCTGTGCCGTGGGCAATGAGTGCATCGCGCTCCATTTCACCGACACGGATGCCGCCACCCTTCTTCCTTCCCTTGATGGGCTGGCCAGTGGTCGAGTTCACTGGACCTGTGGTACGGACCTGGTATTTATCGTTGACCATGTGACGGAGACGCTGGTAGTAAACAACGCCAATGTAGATGTCAGCAGCGAGTTCCTGACCCGTGATACCGCTGTACATGGGCTCGTTGCCATAGTAGTTGTAGCCCGCCTTCATAAGCTGGTGGCCGAAGAAGTCAACGGCGGTGTTTTGCTCATCGAAGCGGAAAGGTGTTGAATCTTGAGCGATGCCGTGCATCGCGCCAGCTTTTCCAGCCAGAGACTCGACGAACATACCGATTGTCATTCGAGAGGGGAAAGCGTGGGGGTTGATGATGACATCGGGCTGAATACCAGACTCGGAGAAGGGCATGTCGATTGACGGCCATTTTTGTGAACAAACACCCTTTTGTCCGTGACGCGAGGAGAACTTGTCACCGATGATAGGCGAACGCGGTACGCGAAGCTTGACGCTGATCTTCTGGCATGGCTGTGTGCCATCCTCTGAGCCGATGATGCGGACTTCTTCCACAAAAGCAAGTTCGTCCTCTTTGTACTTGAAGAACTGGGTGTTGGCATCGCGGTTGATGTAGTCATCGGTAGCAGCGTCGTACGAGACCGTGTGCCACGCTGCGATGACATCGCCATTACGAAGTAACGTTCCAACACGTGGGAAGCCGTCATCATCTAGGGTGTCGAGGTAAGACGCCTTCTTGAGTCCTTCTGGAGCAAAGCCAAACAGTTTTGATACAGTCTTTCCAGACCTATTCCTGCGTCCACCCTCCTCAAGATCGCAGATCTTTGTCTTGTAGATAGTACCGTGACCGAAACCGCGCTCGTGAGCAGATTTGTTCAGAATCATAGCATCGTCCATGTCGTAACCCGTGTAAGAAATAACAGCCACGACGGCGTTGGTGCCGTTGGGGAAGTTGTCGAATCCATACTCGTTGTGCAGGGGTGGTCGTACGATTGGCGTTTGACCTGTCTGCAGGCGGTAGGTCTTGTTGTCTGTTCGGTATCGCAGGGCTGTTCCAGGTGTTCCCATTGATTGCTTACCCATCTGACACCTGTTTAATTCTTAGTATTAATCGCCTTCCCTTCTTTTGATTTGTTACACTCACTGGTACATGTTTCGCGGCGACTGATTGAAGTCAGAGAAGGGTGTCATGTTGGCAATGATCGAGAAGATGTTAGTAGGGTCGAACTCAACGTGCGTGGAGTCGCCAGACACAATCTCAGGGTCTGTACACGCGATTGACATGTACGGCTGTTCGAAAGGTCCAACGTAGTCCAGCTTGCCAAGAGGCAGGTACTTGACAGGTCGGTACATGCGTGCAACCTGCGAGAACATGAAAATACCGGGGTACTGACCGCCGTTGGAATTGGGAACGTATCCAATCTCGAGCTCCAACGGCACGTCATGTGTCCCTTCAACCTTCCAGTATCGCAATGTATCTGCAATAATCTTGGCCTGCTTCGGTGAGCAGAAGCCCAAGACGCGGCCGTCAAGCTGTACGACGACACTTGACTCAAGTGACGCGGAGGATTTGCTTGATACGCCTAGCTGCGCCACAAGCTTAGGAACGGCTGAAACATCAACGTTCTGTGTAGCCAACTTGCACTTGTGCGCAAAGTGGTTGAGCAAACCACATGGAGAACCGTCAGGTGTGTGGACCGGGCACATGAAGCCCCAGCTCTCTGGTAATAGCTTTCGCACGGTGGTGGTTTTGAGCTGAGCAAAGAAAGCACCTCTGTGCACCATCCTAAAATGGCTGATGAAACGGTAGAAATTGATCTTCTCAGCCACAACGACAAATCCGGCCGTTTGCTGCAGATCAAGACCGGTAGGACTGACAAGGTTACCAGTGGAGAGGAAGTACTCCATGGCGCGTCCGACATCCATGGTTGTTCTCTTAAGAACCCTTGGAACAAACTCCTTCTTGAACTCGGGCGACGTGAATGACTTCCACTCTGACCGACGACCCCAGTCCTGCAAGACAGGTCGAATCGAGTTCAGCCACTCGTCTAATCTTTCCTTGATGACCATTCCGTAAAGCTGTCCTCCAAGCAGGATTTCTTGGTTTTGAACGGCATCAGGATTGTCGACCGCGCATTCGCCCTCAACCAATGAGTACAATTTCCGGATCATAAAGAGGATCATCTGGAATTTGTCGGCGTTCTGCGCTGGAGTAACATTGTAGGCTCCGAGGTGAGGCAGGACAATCCTTCGTAAAAACTCGACACCTGCTTCGTCGTCGCTGGCGTCATCTGGAAGCTGCAGTACGACCTTGAACTTGGAACCCAGGTAGGCCCTTGTCTTGGCTTGGGAGTGTAACCCATAGACCTTGTACGTTCGGAGTAGCAATTCCACTCTATCCGTGACGAACTGCTTCTCCGCAAGCCCCTTTGAGCCGGCTGCTCCAACGATGCCCTCAAAGATGTCGCGGTCGTTTGTTTCCACCAACGCCTTCATGACCATCATGACAGGGACCAGGTATTCCGCCTTCCTCCATGAAAATCGGAAGTTGACGTTTCCGTCGCTCAGGTAGTGGAGGGCGTTCGTCTGCGAAGACTGGTCGGTGCGTATCGAGCGAATCTGGATACCGTACGGTGTGTAGCCGGGGCCACGGTTCGTGAAAGCACCACGCTTGATGGCCATGGGGTAGTTGCGCCTGTTGACCTGCAGCATGCGGATAATCTTCTCGATACCGTTGACGATAAAGTAGCCTCCCAGCTCCTCGGTCTCTTCCTTGGCCTTGACAAGCTGATCAGGGCTCATGTTCTGGAGGTGACACCGGTTGGACTGTCACGAGTTAGTTTCGGTGCTGCTGTACGCGTGCGCAATCCGGCAGCTTGGGTGAGTCTCACCCTCAGCATGATGGGTACTGTGCCCAGATCGCAGACTTCCTCCTGCCAATCCTCGTTGTTCACCCTGTACTCCAGGCGAGCACGAAGCTTGCCACGGTACGTGGCGTGGCGCTCTCGACACTCGGCGGGCAGGATGTTGCGGTTCTTGAGGGCGACCTTGTTCGAGGGCGGCAGGACAGCCTTGTCGAGGAAGACATCCTGAATGCGCACAGAAAGCCTGTTCCTGCGCCCAATGTTCTCGGGCTGTGCATACGGGTCGCCGTCGGTGAAACTCTTGATGCCAATGTCCTTGATGCCCTCCTCTATCTGGCCGCCGGGCGCAAAGATTGCGTTGAACGAGTTAATGTGGGGGTCAACGGCTGCAGCAAGTGTCGGATAGGCGGTCTTGTCCTTGGGCGGGTTCCGGAAGAGGTGTTGGCGGCGCTTGGTGTCAAAGTCAGTCGACCACTGTGGCTGCTTTTTCGCGGCAGCAGGAGCCATGGCGGGCGACTCTTCTGGGTAAAAGCCGCGTGGGTGGTCACAGTGAAGGTGCTGTGGTGGGTTGCTTTTCTACAAGGTGCATAACTTTTTTGACTGCACGGACGCGCAAACACAGCCGCGGAAAAGGCGCTAGTCTAGAGCTTGCTGCTGAAGTCACCTGCGCGAATGCGTGCACAACGACTACTCCACTGCGGCCTTTTCCTTGGGGCGGCGCAGTCCTTGCTCTTCACCTCGTCACTCTGCAGCCAGCGCGGTTTTCATGTTCATCGCATTGTTGCCAATCATCTGTTGTTGCTATTGCTACTGCTACTACCGCTGCTGCGATTCGACAGCGGCGTGATCGCCAATCACTACCGAACCAGACCCCGCAGCAAGGATTCCTACGCTTCGCACCAGCATCCATCGTCCATCGTCCATCGCCAGTCCTCACGGGTAGACGATCACGACTCGAGGCCACTGCCATCACCAGTGCTCCCACCATGGCGAGCATCTTCCGCCGTATCTACGACTGGCTCCTTCGCCTCTTCTGGTGCGTCTGTCTCCTTGCCTTGCGCCTGCACATGCGCCAGCCTCGATGCGTGGTGCGCCTCTGACATCTGTCCACTCCTACCAAGCTCAGTCCAAATGAATCGCAACACAATGTTCGAAGACGATCCGAGATGACTTCTGACTGTCTTCACCATGTAGGGCGACAGAGATGGACATCACCATGATCGGGCTGCAAAATGCTGGCAAGACCTCGTTGTTGAGGGTTCTGGCGGTGAGTATCTTCCAGATCGGGAAGTGGCCGCGCTACGCCCACCATGTCTCTGCGAACATGTCCGACTGACGAGATGCTGTCTAGGGAGGAGAGTTCACTGTTGAGTGCGTCAACACCCGCTCCAGGTTGCGCAAGCAGCAGCAGCATGCCCACCTGCGCTGCTCTGCGCAACGATGAGCTCCATCATCACAGCTGGTCCAAGCGCTAATGGCCATAGCTCCATCCCTACCGTTGGCTTCAACATGAAGCGCGTTCAGAAAGGCCATGTAACCTTGAAGTGGTGAGTGCTTTCCTGTGTCGCCTCGGTCACGCAGATCCAGCTCTTGTGGCACCAAGCCGGTTTGAGCCACTCGTCCGGGATGGGATGCAGGCATACTACCCTGCGCTGGGATCATCTGCTGACCACGTACTATAGTTGGGACCTCGGAGGTCAACCTAGATTTCGCTCTATGTGGGAGAGGTATTGCCGCGGCGTGAACGCCATAGTGTAGGACTCGATTGCACGTGTTGGCTCGCTTCCGCTGATCCGTCCAGATTTATCGTCGACTCGGCCGACAAGGGCGCTCTGCCAGTCGCAAGAGAAGAACTGAAGCTGCTCTTAGAAAAACCCGCCCTGGAAGGCATTCCTCTCCTCGTCCTTGGCAACAAGTCGGATCTGGCTGGCAAGCTCTCGGTCGACGAGCTCATCGATGCGCTGAACCTTAAAGAAGTATCGCATCGAGAGGTGAGCTGTTACGGAATCAGCGCCAAAGAAGAGACAAACCTCGACGCTGTGCTGCAGTGGTTGATTGCCCGGGCCAGCAAATGAGTCGTGGCATGGTCTTCAACGGGTGATAACGTGACTGACGAGAGCTTCCCCACCACGTGCCGGCAGCCCGTCCGGTTCGACATTGTGCTTTTCGACTTTACGACTTCGACGCGCCTACGTTCACACGAGTTTACGGCCGTCAGCTTCTTACGACATGCTTAATGATTCTTACGACGTGAAAGGAAGACAAGACAAGCAGATCATACTGCAGGCCAGCAATGGCCATATCGTGTTTCCAAGCTTCAGCATATGTTGTCTCTTTATTCTTGTCCTTCTTACGGCGAGTGTCGGTTCTCTTTGGGACGGCGGACGGTCGCCAGTACATCTGACTCAGCATGTGGCATTTTCGTTTGTTTTGGTTCGAGCGGCAGTGTAGCGAGCGTGATAAAGAGACAGATGGTTCGGTCCAGAGCTGGTTCGTACATGTAGCGAAATAGTCGTCGCAACCTTCAAGACTACTTCTCATGGGGTGTCCAGCACTCGGCTTGCATTCCACATGGCAAGACCTGCACGTCCCTTGCGAATCGTGACTTGCGCGTGCTCGTGACCTTGTGTTGATATGAAGCGCTCGATGGCAAATTTTGTTCGTACTGGCGCAATCGCGTTCATGCTGTTAGCGTCGCAGAGCAGCGCGCAGTCGTGAAGCACGCAAATCCAAGGTCCGGTATCGTGCAAAGCTGACGAAAATGTTCCTCTCGTGTCGCGGTCGCACAGCAATCGCAGTCGGCCCTTGACCAGGGTATCCGCGTTTGAACGAAGGAACGCAGGAGAACTGCCAGACGCAACAAAAAATGCGGCAATGACAGAAACGACAGCAACAAGACGGCAGGACAGCAGTTGAAGAGGAGAAAGAGAGCAGAGAGGACACGACCAGCAGCAACAGTATTCTTTCAGCAGCTTCGCTGGCAGTGGGACCAGCGGGCAACCATGCCATCTACAATTGAACAACTCATCCTGCATTAGCGTAACCAGGAAAATGAAGCCTTGAACGCTCTTATTGGCTGTTCTGGCACGGGTAAGTCGCGCATCCCTGTTTTCGCGTACACTGTTGGAATGGTGCTGCGATGCAGTGATGTGGGAACCGCGAAGAGAGTCAAATGTGAGGGGCCGGTTCCAATGAGGATGCAGTGCCGATGGAATGGGCGGGGATGCAGAGGTGCGGCGAAGTCGATGAGGCTGGTGCATCAGCGCCTTGTGGGTGCTGTGGGGTAACGGTGCTGCAGTGCCACGGGTCCTGCAGCGATCTCATACACAGAGAGAGGACGTATCCGGTGCACACGGCATCTTGGACGCAATGCGGTTCCTGTCGAACTTGAGAATGAGCAAACGCACATGTCTCAATCGAAAGCGTTGGCTTGGTCTCCGGCTGTGCTGCAGAGGGAGCTTGGGGGCGTGCAGAGTCAGAGTCAATGTCACGACATTCGCCTCGCCAAATTCCACGGATCTTGGACGGATTGCCGCCAACCTCTCGCATGGCAGAATGCAGGAATAGCCGGCTATGCACCCAGTCCTCAATTCTCAAAAGGAGACATTCAGTCAGATTTGATCTGCATGCTGAAGTTGGATAAGGCATCTCAAGCCTTCAGCGATTTCAAATTGAATTTGTAGAGCACTCATGATCTCGCTAAAAGCCTGCTTCAGGTGCTGCCGTTGAGACATTGTGACCGGCTTTTGCGCGAGAGCAAACTCACCGGTGCGTGTCGTGCGAATACGACACGAGAGATCGAAGCTTCGACAATGATCCACCTGCTTTGATATCTCTCCACATCCATCTGGAGACCATGCCACCGCACGCCCTGCAGAGCATCAGCAGATCAGCAGCTCAAGTCGAGCTCGTTTCCGCAGCGAATCACAGCGCTCGTGTATTCGTCATCGCCAGCCGCAGCACGCTCCGTCTGAGCCGAGCTAGCAACCTCCGCCAAGTGCACAGCCGCACCGATCTTCGAGAGGCGGGCCTGTTCAAGCATTTAGACTTCGTCATGTCCAGTTGGGTAGCTCCTACCCGCGGACCACCCACTTGCAACGCCCTCTCACAGCTCCCCAAAACACATCTAGTTTTGACCGGATAGACGGCCAAGTAGGCGCAAAGATGCCAGCCTTGGTCTCTCGGCAATGGATTGATGATGAGTACGTTATCCCAATTGTGGCTTTGCAGTTCCTTGACTCGTTGCTTTATAACCTGGACGTGCACCCCAGCTTTCTGCGAACGGCTGCTGCAGACGTCATCCGTCACACAAGACATCTTCACCTATTTCTGCCTGTATCCTCTCATCATGCTCTCTACATCACCAACAACCGCTCGACTGTTGCTGTTCGCAGCCTTGTCAACACAAATCACTAACGCTATGGCTCAATCAAGATGCTACTATGATCGCTACAATGTGCGTCGGTGTTATCCCCAGTCCGCATGGAATTCTTGGGTCCGATGGGTTGTTCTCGCAGTCGTCGTAGGTGGCTTCCTGCTGCTCTTCTTCCTCTGCAGGTATGTTTGCTCCCGCAAAGCTCTCACAGAGCTCAATCCCTTACGAACAGTCACTTACATCATACAGCTGCATTACCGCTCGTCGCAGGCGTAAGGCCGGCCGTACGCCTTTCTATGGCACTGGCTGGGCCGCTCGACCAGGAAACAGCAACGCGCAACCCTACTACAACAACCAAACCCAGGCACCCGCTCCCCCATACTCTGCTGCAACGAATAACAACAACGGCTACTACGGTGGTGGCGCCAACCAGAGCTACTACGGACAGCAGAACGGCGTCGAGCTTCAGAGTCCGCAGCCCACGTACGGTGGCAACCAGCAATATGCTCCGCCTCCAGGCCCGCCACCGGGCAAGGATGGCATGATTCGATAAAACTAGTTCAGTCCACAAGCACTGAACCACGCTCGATGCGCATACTTGCACCGAAGCAGGTGAACGCTGACTACGACTGATATGGACGGCGTTTCTTAACTGGGCTTTTATTCAACGATGGGGGGAACTGGCACGCAGATTCGATTACAAAGGATACCTATTTGCTTAATGTATTTTCACTTGTACTCTACTGCTCTCATGTGAGCTGCACCATTGGTAGTTATTGAAATTACAAATGGTTACATCTTCATTCGCACACAGCAAAGTTGTCATCACGTCAATGTTCGCTTCTCAGCAACGCAGTGTCATGCTGCAAGAAAAGCTGACTATGAACATCCCAATTCTCTGAATGCTTGGAGCTAGCCGAACTGGCTGTGTTGAATGGTTGATGGGATAGATGGAAAACTTAGTGCGCTCTTTGCATATAACTGACAGCTGCCTAAACCGCAGTGAAGACCTCCAGACTGTGTTGCAAAAGTTCGGAGCAGCTGCCGTCTTCCGTTTTCTTCATCAACATGAGAGAGCAGTCTGCCTATGTATTATACATTACACCAGCACACATCCTTGCCGGGACTCAACCAACGGCCGTCCCCATCCCTTCTGCACAGTCGCAACACTGCACGACTCAGCTGCTCTTGACGCCCAACGGAGCAGCCCCCAACAACCCCGCACTGGCTTCGTTCTCCAGACCGATCTTCATGTCCAACCAACTGTAGAAGTTCTCACTCCCGCAAAACGCCGCGTACAGCCCGTCTCTGCTGCGGTGTCTCTGGATGGGTCCCTGGCCCCTCAGCTTGACACTCGTCCCGTGTTTGGCTACACTAGCTAGGAACTCTGAGATGGAGAAGCTCGCATACCGCTGATGCCCGCCGGGAGACACGACGTTGGAGGTAGCGAGGTAGCGGTTGATTGGCGCGATGAACTGCGCAGTAAGTTCTGCGAAGTGGCGGCGGATCAGGGGCCCGAGCGAACAGGTCTGGTCGCCGAGTTTGAGGACGGATTCGATCTGGTTGATGACGGCCGAGTCGGATTTCAGGAAGCGCTTGCTGGGCGTGTGGACTTCTATGCCGCCGCCGGGAAGGTCGAGGAGCACGTTGCGGCTGGACTTATGGTGCAGGGAGTGGTGGCGACGTGTGGGTACGGGGCCGTCGAAGTTCTGTAAGTATAGTATGTGTGGTCTCATGCCTTGGGTCTTCTCTGCCGCAGCGACAATGCGTTTCAGTAGGAAGGGGTTAGTGATGCCGATTATGAAGGGGCGCGGTGTTCCGCCGTCAATGCCGATGCTAGAAAAGTCTGCTTGCATGGTCATGTATGGCTTTACGACACCAGCGTAAGGGACGGGCTTGATGATGTCGAGAAGCGAGGAAACGGACTCGCTGGCTAGTTGGGGAGATTTGGCGACGACAATGACAGACTCGCAGAGGACGAGCTTTTCGTAAAGTACGTACAGGTCGGTAATACAGGGCATGAAATTCATGATGGTGTCCCAAGAACCAACCGGCTCATAGGCGTAGATGGACGGGTGAGGATCGGCGACCAAGGGCGTCGGACCTGCAAGTCCTTGTAGAGGGAAGGAAGGATGAGGTGCAATATCTAACGTCAAGACGCGGCCCAAGAACGGCAGCTCGTGGCGGCCGATGGATGGGGGCGACCAGTTGTTCATCTGCGCATGAGCTCCTTCCAGAGTGGTTGGGTCACTGATGACTCCAGACTCGGTCATGACTTGTACGATTCTGTTGTTGAATGACGTAAAGTTGTGATGGGACACCAAGACAAGCGTTCTTTGATTGAAGCTTCTCTTCATAGTATCATCAAACTCTTGGCGGAACACACATGATGCAAAGAGCAGGTCGGCACTGCCATGTGGAGTGTTTGGTGAGTTCAGCTTGATGTCAGGCGAGTTATTGGTGACGGTAAAGTTGAACGCTAGATCCTCAGCTGTCTCGGTGTTTTGTTGCTCTGGAAAGCTATGTCGCAATTAGCTGCGAATAATACAAAACGCTCGGGAGACGATTTTACCTGTTGAAGCATATGGCGGTCAGATCTGCTGTGCTGAAAGCAGCTGTAGGTGGGTACAAGATCTCGATTTCTGGTCTTCGACAGTCAGGCTCCATGTCTCTAAGGGGGCTGGTCTATCCTTACCTACCCTACATCGACGTTGAAGTTGCAGACGATACTGTTGACGTTAGTCATGCACCAGGATTATGAGCTGCACTCAAGTGCAAGAACACGACTTACAATGCTACAGCCCAGTGGGAAAAGCCGTTGGGCAAATTCAACTTTGGTTCCATGAGATGGTCTGGCAAAGGTTTCCTGCGGAGATGCTGGAGCTTGGTCTTGAACTTCTCCATATTGGCCAAGTGAGACACCTGACGGCAGCAGGTGAATGATGGAGCACCAGTAGGGTATAGCGCTTAGGCCGTGTCGACGAGTGAGGGCGAGGGAGAGCTAGAAGAGACTTGGCTGAGTGAGGAGTCGGCTGCTATTAGGCGTCATGGCGCACAGCAGGATCAGGCGCCGCTCTCGATGATCCCAAAAGTGTGCTCTGGAAAGAGACGAGACAAGACGTGAGTGTGTTGGCTTTGAGCGTCCCGCGTTGGCGGCAGGGATGGCTTTCCAGCGGTGCTATGACGTCCCCGCATGGCTGGACTCTGGCACTGTTGGTTGAAGCATGCATGCACTTCGACGCGACAACGACCGCAACTGCCACGACCATTGCACCCATTCTGCACCCGCCCTCCCCGCGTCTCAGACTAAGATGAGCCCATAGCTGCACCATGTAAAGGCAGCCGCCGCGATCTATCAATATGGACCCCAATATCACCAAAGCGCTTAACGATAAGCTCTACGACAAGCGCAAAAGTGGCGCACTCGAGCTCGAGGGCCTCATTCGAGATGCTCTCGTTGCGCAGGACCACGACAGAATAGCCAAGATTGTGCACGAGCTCTGCCACCACTATGCGTACGCTGTTCACCAGCCTCACGCCCGCAATGGCGGTCTCATCGGCCTTGCCGCAGCTTCGATAGCACTGGGACCCGTGTGTACAGCCCTGCACCAGCCATGACGCTCTGCTCACACGACCACAGGAAGTTGCCCGCTACCTTGAAGAGATTGTGCCGCCCGTCCTCGCCTGTTTCTCCGATTCAGATGCCCGCGTTAGGTACTATGCGTGCGAGAGCATGTACAATATTGCAAAGGTTGCAAAGGGCGAGATACTCGTCTACTTTAACCAGGTCTTTGACGCTCTGTGCAAGGTCAGCGCTCCGGCAAAGCATCAGACTGTGGAATGCTGACACAGGCCATGTAGCTTGCGGCCGACTCGGAGCTGTCCGTCAAGAATGGAGCTGAGCTCCTCGATCGCCTAGTCAAGGACATTGTGTCCGAGTCCGCAGCTTCATACATATCCGTCCTACACCATTCAGACGAACCGCTAGGTCACCCTGATGAGTCACCAGAACACCCTCCGTCTGAGGTAGAGACTGCTTTCAACCTTGAACGCTTCTTGCCCCTCCTCGAGGAGAGGATAAACGTCATCAACCCATTCACACGCTCCTTTCTCGTTGCGTGGGTCACGTTGCTTGATTCCATACCAGACCTAGAACTCATTGCTCACTTGCCCCGCTTTCTCGGTGGCCTCTTCAAATTTCTCAGCGATTCAAACCAAGATGTATACACCATGACGCAGGTTGCGCTAGAAAGGTTTCTCAACGAGATCAGGAAAATTGCAAGAATCAAGAAAGGCATAGCAGAGAGCAAGAAGAGCCAGAGCAAAGACGGTCGAAGACAATCCACATCGTCAAGCGCTTGCAGCGATGTTGGAGATGAGAGTGAGGTTGCTGAAAACACACCCCTGGAGCATCGGACATCTGTTGACGAAGGCGACCAAGTTAGCGGAGAGAGTGGTTCACTGTCTGGCGATAGCGGGAAATCTGTCAATGGAGACGGTGACTGGATTCCAGGGCAAGATGTGCACGTCGACCACCCCAAGATCCTTGAGATTCTCGTGGGCTTCTTGAGCTCACCATCGGGTGAGATGCACCCATCGCCCTTGACTCGACCAACGCTAACAACGGTAGACATGGAAGAAGAGCAAACAGAGATACTCCTTACCGCCCTCCGTTGGATCGACGCCTTCTTCGAGATCTGTCCCGAGGATATCATGCCATTTGTCCCAAGCCTGCTCTCTCACGTGCTGCCACGCATGTCGCACGATGCCGATAACGTCCGTCAAGCGGCCATCAGGGTCAACGCTTCGTTGATGGACTACATAATGTCACTCTCCGAAGACCGCCAATCGAACGGCAATGTGAACGACAAAATACAGCTACCCCCATCGCTCTCTGAGCTGGGTAAAGAGCTTACAGGCGCCCAGCGGCGAGACTCCAACCTCTCGAGCAGGCTCCTCAAGGCAGTGATTCGTGACCAGGCGTCAGAAGGCAAGGCAGGCACACAGTCTCCCACGCCAGGAGATGACCGAGGCCCATCACCACGGCCAGTTCCTGAGCTGGACTATCAAGCTGCTGTCAGCGCGCTCACCTTGCAGTTTTTGAACGAGCACGAAGCTACACGGGTCGCAGCTATTGCGTGGCTTATCATGCTGCACAGAATGGCACCTGGCAGGGTCGGTGACCACCGCGAAGTCTCTACCTCGTATGCTAATCTCCCTCCAGATACTCACAGTCGATGATGGGACTTTCCCCGCACTGCTGAAGACGCTCTCCGATCCATCCGACGCCGTCGTTACACGCGACTTGCTGTTGCTTTCGCAGATTTCCATGCACAGCGACGATAGCTACTTCACGTCTTTTATGGTTAATCTCCTAAAGTTGTTTTGTACCGATCGAAGACTGCTGGAGACGCGAGGCAATCTCATCATCAGACAGCTGTGCCTTACCCTGAGCGCTGAGAAGATCTACCGCACCATGGCGGACTGTATTGTCAAAGATGAGGATGTCGAGTTCGCGAGCATAATGGTTCAAAACCTCAACAACAACCTCATCACAGCGCCTGAGCTTGCTGATCTCAGAAGGCGATTACGAAATTTGGACAACAAGGTACGCATGAAAGGTTGCAGTTTGTTGATTGAGAATGGATGATGCTGACGTGGTCCAGGATGGACAGTCGTTCTTCGTTACGCTATTCAAGGCTTGGTGCCACAATGCCGTAGCCACCTTCTCGCTCTGTCTCCTTGCCCAAGCCTACGAGCAGGCGTACCACCTGCTGCAAGTGTTGTACGTCTGCAACGTCTACTCGTGTACACAAGCCAAGCTGACCGCCGAAGTGCCGATCTCGAGATGACGGTGAATACGCTGATCCAAATCGACAAGCTCGTGCAACTGCTGGAGTCGCCCGTGTTTACGTGTGAGTTGGCGAGATGGGAGGGGTGGGTATGGTTTGGCTAATGGATGGGACAGACCTCCGTATCCAGCTTCTCGAGCCGGAGAAGTACCCGCACCTGTACAAGTGCTTGTACGGGCTCCTCATGCTGCTCCCACAGTCATCTGCGTTTGCGGCACTGAAGAACCGGCTCAACAGCGTGTCTGCTATTGGCTACCTGCACATTGCTCCACGCACGTATGTACCCCAATCCAACACCCTGAACCATTTGAGACAAAAGAGCTCAGAAGTCGGTACATCCAGCGCACCACAAGGGCCGTCGGCGTCGGGCTTCGAGCGACCCAACCGACTCAAGGCGCGGGAGGAAGGCAGCGTCAAGTGGGCCGAGCTCCTCGACCGGTTCAAGGCGACGCAGGAGAAGGCGAGGCGGACTCAGCAGCACGCGACCATGGGCGAAGATGTGCCCGTTGGCCTCGAGACGGTGCAGGAGAAGGAAGCCAAGGGCCCGGCACCTGTGCCAGCCAAGAACGCCAGCTTGCGACCCAACTCGCCAGCCGGGGCGATGAGGCCGCCCGTTACGGGTGGGGCAGCGAACGCGGCGCAAGGTCATAAAGCCAGGTCTAGTCTGAGCAACCTTGGACGGTTCGCAGGAGGGGTAGCTGGACGGAAGAAGAAGTAGCGTGGAGAGCGTGGAGAGCGTGGAGAGCATGGAGGTGCGTGGACAAAGTAGGGTTGTGATTTCAAGCTCGGCGCATCGGGCATACGAGAAGCATTGCGGGAGTCTCTTGTTGGGCACAGGCGGCGTTTGCTCGATTCATTTCATCCTGGTTCAGCGGTGTTTGCCCTTTCTGTACCTCGGTCCGTCGTCTGGTTTCTCCTTGGATGTAGACAGGACAGCTTCTTCGCCGTGGCCATCGCGGTGCAAGACCCAGCTTGCCACCATCTCCTTGATCTCAGGCTTCTTCTTCTCTGCCAGCTTGGCTTCCTGCACCTTCCTGACGTATCCGCTGTAGACGACGACCTCTGCGACGGCGACAGCCAGCGCGCTCACCATGGACAGGCCCAGGCGCTTCCCGACGGACCAGCGGCGCGCCGCTACCCAGACGAAGACAGCGACGCAGACGACGGAGACGAGGACGTTGATGATGAGGATGATCTGGCGGTGGACTTCTTCGTAGGACACGTCGTCCACCTCGTCCACCTCGTCCACGCCGATGCTGAAGGGGTCGGGCAGGTGGGCGCGGCTGGCGGGGAAGCGCTGGCTGAAGGTCTCGCGCGTCGGCGGCGGGTGGAGCATGCGTTGGTAGGCGCGAGCCTCCTCTTGAGCGCGCAGGCGGGCCATGAGGGCGAGGTAGGCGGGCGTCTGCTGCTTCCTGGGCGGCGGCGGAGCGACGTAGACGGCCGTGTTGCGCACGAGGGCGTCGAGGGCGGTCGGGGCCCGGCGGCCTTGCTCGGCGCGGTCGGTGTCGCAGGGCAGCTGGTGGGAGAGCTTGGACAGGGCGAGCAGCTGGCGGTGCGAGATTGGGTTTCCCGGGACCGGCGAGGCGAGCGTGGGGTCGCCTGGGGTCTGCAGCCGAGCGTGTTCCGAGGGGGAGAGCTGCTCAGCGCGTGAGAGCGCGCGGACGATGGCGGGCGTCATGGTGAGGAGGACCATGGCTGTGGCGGTGCATGGCAAGTGTCGGTCCAGGTTGACGTGTTGGGTGTTGGGTGAAGGGAAGAAGGCAGCTGTCAGACGGGTCGTCGGGGTGGGTGCACTGACCCGTCCAGCTCGTCAAGTCATGACGATGGTTTCGACCTGGGCCGAAAACTTGCCCAGCGCGATATCGAGCCACGCCCTCGCATTCCTCGGGCGCACGTCCACTGCACCTCGGAGATTCCTGTTCTCTCTACTCCAACCCGGGAAGAATCCATGATGCGTCGCTCGAGTCGGCTCGCGACGAGCTTTGCCCGGACGTCCACGTCCACGTCCACGTCCACGTCCACGTCCACGTCCACGTCCACGTCCACGTCCACGTCCACGTCCACGTCCACACTCACGTCCACGTCAACGTCCACACTCACGTCCACGTCCACACTCACGTCCACGCCCACGCCCACGTCCCGCCTCTCGATAGCCACATGTCCACACCACACCGCCGCCTTCCGCGCCCACGAAGCCCATGTCTCGTCACACCACGCTGCGCGGCGGCGGAGCCAGTCGTCGTGGGCCGCCGCTGCACAGGCGGCCAGCGTTGCCCAACACATCAGGGCCGCGCCGCCCCCCGACGCGCCGCTCAAGATGGATCCCTTCCAGACGGTCGCCCGTGAGATGAAGTTCCTGACGGGCAACATACGCTCGCTGCTCGGCTCCGGACACCCGACCCTCGACACGGTCGCCAAGTACTACACCCAGAGCGAGGGCAAATACGTGCGGCCCATGCTGGTCCTGCTCATGAGCAGAGCCACGGCATTGACCCCCAAGGCTGCGCGTCGAGCGAGCGGCAGCAGCTGCGTCGACCACCCCATCACCAGCCCCTCGACCCTCAACGACGACAACCCGGACGCGAGCCTATCCAGCCTTGCCCACGACACCGCCTACACCGCAAACGACTCGGACATCCTCCCCTCGCAGCGCCGCCTCGCCGAGATCACAGAGCTCATCCACACCGCCTCCCTCCTCCACGACGATGTCATCGACCACTCCGTCGCCCGCCGCGGCGCCGCCTCTGCCAACACCGAGTTTGGCAACAAAATGGCCGTCCTGGCCGGCGACTTCCTGCTCGGCCGCGCCTCTGTCGCCCTGGCGCGCCTGCGCGATCCAGAGGTCACCGAGCTGCTCGCCACCGTCATTGCGAACCTGGTCGAGGGCGAGTTCATGCAGCTCAAGAACACGGCGCGCGACGAGAAGAAGCCCGTCTGGACAGAGGACACGGTCACGTACTACCTGCAGAAGACGTACCTCAAGTCCGCCTCCCTCATCTCAAAGTCCTGCCGCGCCGCCGCCGTCCTGGGCGGGAGCACCCCCGACGTCGTCGAGGCTTCCTACCAGTACGGCAAGAACCTCGGCATGGCCTTCCAGCTCGTCGACGACATGCTCGACTACACGATAAGCAGCGAGGAGCTGGGCAAGCCCGGCGGCGCCGATCTGGAACTCGGCCTCGCCACCGCTCCCTTGCTCTTTGCGTGGAAAGACAACCAGACGCTGGGCCAGCTCGTCGGGCGGAAATTCAGCCAAAAGGGCGACGCTGACAAGGTGAGAAGCCTTTTTTTTTTTTTTTTTTCTTTTTTTTTTTTTCCCCCTTTCAGAAATGTACAAAAGTTATTGCCAAACACGAAACTGACTCAACAGGCCCGCGAAATCGTCCTCGCCAGCACCGGCCTGCAGCAAACACGCGCCCTCGCCCAAGACTACATCGACCAGGCCATTGCCGCCATCGCGCCCTTTCCCGACAGCGACGCCAAGACGGGCCTCGTGGAAATGTGCACAAAGGTCCTGCAGCGGAGGAAGTAAGACGATCCAATCGAGATGGATCAACAAAAGTCGCAGAGGCCCCGCTCACGGCAGCTTGGATTCTTGTATGAGTAGAGTCAACCTGTATATTTACTTTCTCCCCCCCATTTGCTCGTTTTCTCTGTTTCGGTTCCTGTCGCTCTTTAGCAAGAGCATAGATAGAGAGAGAGAGAGAGAGAGAGGGTGTGCGTGTATAGAGATAGCGTAGAGAGGGAAATGAAACATCAACATACTGGAGCGTGTTTCGTGGATGAATGCGTCGTCTAAGAATGGTTTCGTGTTTGCATGGTGGGTAGGCTGATGTTCATCTCCCTTGTCTGGGGAGGGGGTATCTATGTCTATAGCTACACTACACTGCACAACTGAAAAGCAGGCACTACTCCTGCCTCGCGGGACTGCTCTCCACCGGCGTGTCCACGGCCGAACTCCCCAGCGCGGGGCTGTCGGCCGCAAAGGGGTTGGGCGGGAGCGCACTGGCGCGGCTGTGCTTGACGCTGCTGTTGCCGTTGCTGCTGCTGCTGCTGCTGCTGCTGCCGCTGCTGCTCTCTTCTTGCTGGACGGCCGGCGCGGCCGAGGCTTTCCACACGCGCACGCTGCAGTCGAGGCCCGCCGTCGCCAGGACGGGGCCGTGCGGGTGCGTGTCGACGGCCAGCACGGCATCGTCGTGGCCGCGCAGTCGCTGCAGGATGTCCTTGGACGACACGTCCCACAGCACCAACGTGCCGTCTTCGCTGCCGGAGGCGACGAAGGCGAAGCGCTGGGCTGGGTCGGCGGGGCTGCTGTACGTGCCGAATGCGCCGGCGAGGGAGAATCTGCCGTTGCTGTGCCCTTGGTACGTCTTCACGCACCGACCCTTACCGTTGGTGTAGTCCCACAGCCGGAGGCACGAGTCGAGCGTGTGGGCTAGGATGTATTTTCCGTTGGGGCTGAAGCGGACAGACGTCACGGGCGCGTTGTCCTCGTGCACCAGCGTGCGCAGGCACTGCCCTGTGCTGGTGTCCCACACGCGGATCAGGCCGTCGTGCGAACAGGACACGATGAGGGTGCCGTCGCACACAAAGTCGACTGCGGAGACGGGGTCCGAGTGGGCGGGCAAGGAGCGCATGACGCGCGCTGCCCGTACGTCCCACAGAAACACAGCCTCGTCGTAGGAGCCGGAGACCAGCATGTTCCCCTTGGGGCTGAAGGCGATGCTGTAGACGTAGTTGTGGTGGCCGATAAGCGGCGTGGGGTGCGCGAGCCCTGTGCTGATGTCCCACAGCCGGATGGACTTGTCGTCGGAGCCCGAGGCGAGCGTGGTGCTGTCCGGCGACCAGGTCAGCGTGTTGACGCCGGCGAGGTGGCCTTCGAGCGTGTGCTCGAGCTGGCCCGTGGACGCGGACCAGATCTTGATGGTCGCGTCGGCCGAGGCAGAGGCGATCCTGAGCCCGTTGGGGGAGAACTTCAGACACGATACCGCGCGCTTGTGTCCGCGCAGGATCAGGTGGGGGGTGTAGTTGAGCGAGGTGGGCTTGCGCGGTGGAGGCGTGCGGGACCGGCTTCTCGAGCGCGAGCTCGACTGCGAGCGTGATTGCGAGGGGGTGCGGCGGTCGTAATATCGCTGGTCGTCCGCGCTGTCGTCATGCTCGCGGTCGCGGTCGCGGTCGTGGTCGCGCTCGTGATCTCTGCTGTACCGGCGCGCAGGGCGTTCGGCTAGCCTGCGCGGAGAGCCGGAGTTGGACCGTTTCCGTGCAGGCGCATCGTCGTACTCGTCTTCGGTCTCTTCTCGCGAGCGTTTTGGTAGAGAGTCCATGGTGTTTGTCGAGCGTGCAATGCTGCAGATGGAAACGCGATTCGTCATGGATTCTGCCAGCTGGCGCGTGGGCGGTGGAGGCGGAGACAAGGGACCCCTGCTGACGACATGCCTCGGTGTTCCTGGCCCCTTCACGGGAAACTCGAAGCAACTCCACTCGTCTGCCCCATTTCGCCATCATGCCTGACCAGAAGCCGACGAGCTTGAGAGTGCTGTCGCTCAATTGCTGGGGCCTCAAATACATCGCCACCCTCCGCCACGAGCGATTGACGGAAATTGGCCGCCAGATTGCCGCCGCCGATCCGCGACCAGACATTGTTGGGCTGCAGGAGTGTTGGACGCAGCAAGACTACGACGCCATCCGCGAGCTCACCAAGGGCATACTGCCATATGGCAAGTTCTATTACAGCGGCTGCTTCGGTGGAGGGCTTGCCATACTGTCACGATGGCCGATCGAGGAGAGCAACATGGTGCGGTATCCGCTGAACGGGCGACCTGCTGCCTTCTACCGCGGAGACTGGTTTGTGGGAAAGGGTGTTGCGTGCGCACGCATACGCATAGGACCGGCGCCCAAGGACGTTGCAGAGGTCTTCACCACGCATGTAATGGTGCACCGTGTCGACGCCAGAGCTCACACTGACCTTCACAGCTCCACGCACCATACGAAGCCGAGCCGCACGACTCGTACATCTGCCACCGAACAGCCCAGGCGTGGGAGATCGCAAAGCTCATGCGGGCTGCCTCTGAGCGTGGACACCTGGTTATTGGCATGGGCGACTTCAACATGATACCAATGTCACTGGCGCATCGCATCATCGAGACGCATGCGCCCGTTCGAGATGTGTGGCGCATCCTCCACCCCCACTCGTCTCACGGTGCAGCCAAGGACAAGGTCGAGCAGCTGCGTGGCCTGCCCATGCCGAGTGCAGAGTTCAACGTCTCCGTAAACGGAACGACGTGCGACAGTGCATTCAACTCTTGGAGATGGAACGAGGCACACAAAAAGCGGCTGAAGAAGGGCGAGAACGTGCAGATCGACCCTGCCGTCGACGACCCCAGCGCGAAGCGACTCGACTACATATTCTTCAGCAGCGCACGGCACCACGACCCCAAGACGGGCGAGGAGACGGCTGAGTGGGAGCTCAAGGAAGCAAATGTCGGCATGACAATGCGCCATCCTACGTTACACTGCTCGCTCAGTGACCACTTCTCCGTCGAGTGCACGTTGACGAGAAAACACAACGCCCACGCCGCGCACGCTTCAGACGTGGTCAATCGATACCTACCCATCGAAACCTACGAGGAAATCATAGCCACCTTGGTCAAGTACATGGATCGGCAGCGGATACAACGCAAGCTGCGTATTGGACACTTCTTCTTCCAGCTCGCCCTCTGGACTGCATGCATGATAGGAGTCTGGTGGTCGCCGCACAACTACGTATCTTTTATATTGATGCTTCTGAGCTCAATAGGCCTGAGTGTCGGCGTCATCGATGGGCTGATGGGTTTGCTGTTTGGTGGTAGCGAGATGAGAGCGTTGAAGGAGTTTGAGTGGGAGGTGAGAAATGCGATGACCAGGGCGTTGGAATTGGAAGGGAAAGGAAACGCGGAAGTTGTTGCGTAGGATAGTATCAGCAAAGACATGCACATGGCCGTCGTCCTGTACTGGTGTGGCTGCACGTGCGTTCGCGACAACGGACGGGATCGCGCCAAGCCGCGCATGCGCATCACTCCCTCCAGCGGCAACCCTCAATCCACCATCACTCGTACAACTACCCCGCCACGCAACTATCCGTACACCCACAAAGCAGTACGCGCCGCAAAGCTAGCGCGACACACTCGCCACCAGAACAACACACTCGATCCCTCCACGACTGCGCGACCGCTACCGACGCCAAGATGAGCAGCTCCCAGCCCCAGGCGGCCGGCGCTGGGCAGCCCCAGGCCCAGAAGCTGCTCAAGGCCGACGACATCCTCAAGCTCACAAGTCTTACCGACGACGAAAAGCAAAAGTACAGGCTGCTTATGCACAACACATGGAACATGTTCAACAACGCTACGCCCGGCAGCGCCGAACAGACCCAAGCGCGCACGACACTGCAGTCCTTCTCGCAAAAGTTCATCGCTAGGGAGCGTGCACATCGTGCGAAGCAGCAGCAAGCGCTTGCGCAACAGCAGGGCGGCCCAGCGCAAAGCAGCCAGTCTGGTCCTGGCGCACCGCAAAACCCGATCAAGCAAGAAGGGCAGGGAACCGCCGGAGAGGCTGCCCCGAGCCAGCAGCAGGCACCGCAACCCCAGAACCAAGGCCAACAGCGACCGCAGAACCCCTCCGTCGACCCCTCCATCATCAAGCACGTTCACGAGTTCCCCTTCGTCCTGCCTACCAACTACACAATGGGCACGCCTGAAGCCGAGGCCAAGTTGAAGGAGTACAAGAATGGCTACCTTAACATGCTAGCAAAACAAGCAACGCTCACGGAGAACATCAAGCGGATTCAGGCGCAGATACAGGAACGGGGCAAGAGCGGACAAGAGGTACCGCAAGAACTGACAAACGCGAAGAACAAGGTCGAAGAAGAGTATTACAGGATGAAGGCTCAAATCGAGAAGTTCCGCGGTCTGCAGAAGCAGTGGAAAGACGAGCGCCAGGCCCAAGGACAAGGAGCGCAACCCGCCCCACAACCTCAGCAGACACCACCGCAGCAGCCGCAGCAGTCACAGCAGCCATCGCAGCCTCAACGACAGCCTTCACTATCCGGGCCGAGCGGTCAACCTGCGATCAAGGATGAGCCGCAGATAAAGGTCGAGGGCGGGCAGCCGCAGCCGCAGCAAACGCAAACCCAACCACCACAGTTCAACCAGCAAAATAACCAGCAACAACCACCTCAACAAAATATTCAAGGCCCGACACCTCAACTCCCACAGCAACCACAGCAACCACAGCAGCATCCACAACAACCACAACAACCACAGCAGCAGCAGCAGCAGCAGCTCCAACAGCAACATCAACAGCAACAGCAACAACAGCAACAACAAATGCAGCGCCCACCAGTACCGCACTCCCTCACCATGCCTCCACAACAATTCCCACAGCAGGGCCAACAGCAACATCAGCTGCCGCAACAGGGGCAGGCTCGGCCACAGATTAATCCTCACCAGGCGAACATGCAGCACCAGCACCAGCAGAGCAATTCGCCGCACCCACAGTCTGCAACGACCAACGGGCCACCCGTCCCACTCTCTCACCAAGCCGCCGTCAGCGCTGCTAATCGCTCCTACACAGATTCAGCGCGTACCAACACGCCCATGCAATCCGGCGCAGGCGGCAACTTCCACGCACCTGGCAGCCGCGAGCGCGAGCAGCTCAACAACCCGAAGATGCCAATCCCGCGCCACCTCAACGTCACATCGCCCATGCCAGTCAATATGGGGCAGCAGCGTCCCACTATGAGCGGGCCCACAAACGGCGCCCCAGGACCCATGGGCCAGCCTGTCATTTCCAGGCCGCCGCCATTCCAGCTCGAGGGCGAGGGGGACCGCGTGCTGAGCAAGAGAAAGCTGGACGAGCTCGTCCGCCAGGTCACAGGAGGAAGCGAGGAAGCGCTGACACCAGAAGTGGAAGACGTAAGACCCTTCCAATCACCCGCCCCCATCAACGGCTTCCAGCATACTAACAAGCATACAGGCGGTGCTGCAACTGGCCGACGACTTCGTCGATAACGTAATCAGCCACGCGTGCAAACTGTCCAAGCTGCGCGACAGCCCCCAGCTCGACATCCGCGATATCCAGCACGTCCTCGAGCGCAGCTACAACATCCGCATCCCCGGCTATGCGTCCGATGAGGTCCGCACTGTGCGCAAGATCGTGCCGGCCGCTGGCTGGGTGGACAAGATGAAGGCGGTGAACGCGGCCAAGGTCATGGGCGGGAAGACGGACTTTTAAGAGGAATCGGACATAGCGCGGGTCAAGAGTGGGGACTGGTGGGTAGGATGGGATGAGTAGTAGCGGGTATTGTGTGTGTGTGTGTGTGAGAGAGAGAGAGAGAGAGAGAGAGAGAGAGAGAGAGAGAGAGAGAGAGAGAGAGAGAGAGAGAGAGAGAGAGAGAGAGAGATGGGGCGAGGGAACGGTATTAATTGCTCCCTGATGACTGAATTCATGCCATTGCTAAACGCATATGTACTACCTGACGAACTGTACAACCCCCGTCCAAACACGCAAACTTCTCCATTGTCCAGTCTACGCACATGGACGCACGGCGAGACTGATGTGCTACAAATACAACTACAACTCGTCCCTCTTCCTCTCCTCGTCCTTCTCCCGCTTCTCCCTAACCTGCTCCTCAGCCTGCACATCCACAACCGCCTGCTGCTCCTTCTCGCCCCTGATGCGCTTCGCCAGCGCCGCAATCTCGTCGTCATACACGGTCCACTCGGGAACCTGCCTGCGCGCGCGGTCCAGCTTGGGCTCCTTTGTTTGCGGATTGTTGCACAGATCGATGGTCTTGGCGGTCGCGAGGTCCGCGTCTGCGCACCACGTCTCGCACCACAGCCACTCCTGCGGTAGGGAGTGGATGGGCAGATTGAACTGCATGTTATTGGGCAGGTCCTGGTCGAGGTTGCTCAGGCTGTTGGGGTCGGCGGACAGCGAGTGGTACTGCTGGCGCAGGCGGTCGCCGGCGGCCAGCTTGCGGAAGCGGTTCAGGTCCACGACGTACAGGGCGGAGATGTGGTAGGGTTTGCCGCGCAGGAAGTTGGCCCAGTAGCCGGTCTTCCAGAAGCGGAAGCCCTCCATCTCCGTGCGCGAGTCGCCCATGGGCGTGAAGCCGTAGGGCGCGCCCTGCAGATCGTGCGTGACGAGCTCGTACATATCGGTGCGCACAATCTGGTCGGCGTCGACGAAGATGACTTTGTCGAGATCCAGTGGGAAGAGGACGTCGAGGAAGAGGATTTTGTAGCCCCAGATTTCGCGCTGCTTTTCAGACTGCTGGCGCAGCCAGTGCGGCCACTTGTAGGTTACCATTTCGTATTGGAATCCGTACTCTGCGGCCATGGCAGGGAGAAAAGACTTGAATGATGGCGACAAGAATTGCTCGATGAACCAGAACTTGACTGTGTGGTTGGTGTGCTTCATGACCGAGAGCATCATGATGTTGAGCATGCGTTCGTAGAGGTGGCCGGAGGCGACGGAGAAGATGTTGATGTCGGCCTGCGTCTTGACGGGCTTTGCGCCAGCGAGAAGTTCGGCGCCCTTCTTGAAGACCTTCTCGGTGTTCAAGTTTAGTCCGATCTTGCTGAGAAACTTGTTGACTTTCTCGGTGCCCTTGCTGGCTAGCTCAGAGGCCAGTGATTCCTCCTCTGCAAGAATATCGGCCTCTTCTTGTCCAGGCTTACGGGACAATCGAGGGAACAGCGTCGTGCCCTGGAAGCTCATGAGTACAAGCTCGCTGGACTCGTCGTTCGGTTGAGCAGCCCAGCCCTTGGCTCCAGCGCTGTCGAGAGAGAAGATGTCCTGCGATTTGCCCTTCTTCAGCTGAATGCTGTAGAAGCCGGGGTTCGCCTTGAACTGAAAGTAACCCAAGTTGGCCATGATGATGGTATCAGCAAAGTGTGGGTCCCTCTCAGTTGACAAGACAACCTCCGCACCACGAGGTGGCTGGCCTCCGTTGGTCGTGTCGCGGGAGTGACCCTCGATGAGAATACTTTCCAGTCCGTAAACTGCGTCAATGTTTGCATCGGCAGGTAGCGTGCTCAGCTTAATGTTGTCGAGGTCGTGGATCGACTCCTCAGGTGCGACAAGCCATGATGGTGGAACATCCATACCCAAGTTCAGCAGAGCTTTCTTCGGGATACCGGTGAAGTGCGCTTTGAAACTTTCGACTGAACCGTCCGCATTGAACCTTGGCTTGGAACCAAGCAAGTATCTGTAGAAACGCTTGACAGGAAGTTCTTGTAACATCTGCTTGGGGTTCAGGAAGAGCTGAAGGTGAGTACCGTCCATCTCGCTCAACGTGTTCAGAATCGGGATCCATTTCTGAGCTTGCTCGGTGGCGGGGTCGATGGAGGCAACGATCTGAAAGATGGCCGTCTCGCGGTTTCCTTTGACGATGGCGGTATGCTCGGCAGTCCAGTTCTTGTATCCGCTAGTCCTTAGGGTGGATACTGTCTCGAAAATACCTTCTGGAACATCAGACACAGTGGAGAGAGCTACAAGCGACTGGATTTTGGCTGCATCAAAGGGTGTGGCGATCTTGGCCGTCAGTTGCAAGTCCTCCAGAGCATTGCTCAGAGGTTCAATACGTTTGTTCATCTCGTAAGACACGAGCGTTCCAATGTCCTCGCTGGAGAAGACCTTGTCCTTAGGGATTGGCCCTACGAAACGTCCGTTGAGGAGCACAGCGAGCTCACCAGCCTTCAGCTCCAGTTCCTCGAATAATGGCTGCGCAGCTTTTCGCATACGTGTGGACCTTGCGGGCATTGGCGATGTGGCCACTTCCTGAGCCAGAACTGCGAGCAATCCGTCGCTGTCAAGCTGGCGACCAGCCCTTACGTATGTGTCCAAGAGTTCTTCGGACACACCAGATTGATCCGCATCAGAATTTTGCACCATGACAATTTCAAGGTTCGGGTTTGTTTGACGGTACTGCGCCACGGACTTGAGCAGTGTCAGACCAGACTTGGTGTCAAAGTCGCCAAACACAGTAAGATGTGCCCATTCACTCTTGCTTGCGGACGGTGCAGCTTCAACACAAGGGTACTTTGCGAAGATCTCGCCGTACTTCTCTTCGAACTCGGCCATGTTGACAAGCTTGATCTCTTTCTCGTTCTCTGGGATGATGAACGGGTTGCGCTTAGTGGCAGCCTGGACTAGAAACTGTTGTGGCACCCAGCTGTCTTCCTTGAGGTTGCCCTCGTATACAGCTTTCTGGATCTGTCGAAGATCCATACTGATCCGCTGACTGAGCTCAGACAACCAGTTGTCGCCCTGGGCGACTGGCACACCGTTAACAAAAGCTGGAGCGTTCGGGCCATTTGCTGAAAGGCGCTCCAGGTAGTATTTGGCTTGGTCAACGCGTTCACCAAGAGCTTCGGAAGCTAAGATGTCTTCAAACTCGAGCGTTTCGCGGTCCTTGCGAACTGTGGCAGTCTTGATAGCCGTCTCAAAGCTAGCCTTGTCTGGCTTTGCAAGTTTCTTTGCCTCCATCGCAGCCAACAGATACTTGGTGACCGATGATAGACCGTAAGTGTGTTGCAGGTAGTAAACAACCTTTGCTTGCTCCACAGCATTAGGTGTCGGAGTCTGCGGTACAAGACCCCATCGCAATGGGATACCACGCCTAACAAGACCAATCACCGTCTCGATCACGTTGGAGACATGATCGGGAGAGGTGAAGTCGATAGGCAAGATGGCGTTGTGAATGTCACGGCGGACATTGGGCAATTGGCCTGGGTATGTCCTCTGCAGCAGAGCTCGTAGCTCGGTCGGCCAACTCTCGTACCTAGAGTCCTTCTCGATGTTGTTCACCCAAACAATAACTTTGCCTCCCTCGGCCTCGTCTCTGAAATTGTACCGCTGAGGTTCGTCTCCAGTCTGGCCTTGTGCAATGGCAGAGTGCGACAGAAGGGAAATGGTGTCTGGGCCAGACAGTCCCTGGCTTCTGATGCCGTTGATCAACCTTTTTTCGCGGCGCAGATGTACAAGGAGCGCATATGGGTTTACATCCCTTGCAGGAATCTGCACGCCGTTGATCCAGATGACGTTGTAACCTGTAGGTAGTAGAAGCTCACGATTACTGTAGTGTTCGGTGAGGAAGTCCGCCGTGGCGTTGGCAGCAGCAACGGTCGTCGTGTACTTTGGAAAGTCACGAACTAATTTCAGGAGTGTGTCCATAGGTTGGTCGCTTTGCAGTACGAAGCTGGCGGCTTTCTCAGCCAATCCAGCTACGTCGTCTTTGGCCAAAGGTTTCAGATCCGCGGCCTCTTCGTCGAGCTCAGTACCAATCGGCTTCTGATCCGCCGGTTTCTCATCCTGTGCCGCCTGCCTGTCATCAATGACAATGTAATCGGTCCTCTTCAACTGTAGCTCGACACCGTAGCCGTTGACAACAAGGGGTGTCTGAGGTCCCTTCAGAGAAGGCTTGTGCCTGACACGATACGATGTCTTCCCCTCCTTTGCAGTCTTGCTTACAGTCTTGTGAAACTTCTTGAATCTGGGCGCGGAGATATCCGCGTAAACGATCGTCGGTAGAGCTGAACTGTTCCCAAGAACGCGGTCGAATGGTAGCTCATGTGTACGCTCATTCTTGATGCTGCCTATTGGCTCGCCATCGTCTATGTGCGGTGTGCAGTACTGCTGACTGCCAAGTGAGACCCACAGCTGGCAGTTCTTTCCCTGTTCTGATTCCAGAGATGGTTCGACTGACGTCTTGTAAAATTGATAGTGTGCTTCTATCCGTGGTGCGGCCGACCGCACCGAAAGTGCGAGGTTGAACGAGGCGAGGGTCTCGGGGTCGGTGATGTGCCCATCGCTCTTCAGGAGTTCGACGAATTTTTCGTACAGCTGCCTCTCCGTATCTAGCTCGTCTAGGTAGCCTTCTGATATGCGGTCGAGGAGGGGGAAGTATGCGGTTGCGTTCTCTTCCGCGGCGGTCTCTCTAAACGTCGTTAGTGATGTCTGGAGATGCACCGTGGGGGACAGAGTACAGAAGCTCTACAAGATACGGCGCAGGATCAAATGAAGCTCGAAGAGCAACGTTGATGCTCGAATCTGCGATTACTCCAATCTGAGTGAATGCGCTCAACGCAAGGAGCGTCTTCGCACTCAGCAGAGGAGTTGAAGCCCGCATCTCTCCAAAAACGGTGTGTACCTTCGTTGGAGCTTCCTACAGCTTCCTACGAGGTTGCGAAAAGTGTGTCCGAGGACAGGCTGGTGGATCAGCTCCAGAGTATCAAGAAGTTGCAACGTGTAGCATTCCGTTTCGAGTGTGAATTACCCCGAGTGTGCACTACCCCTGAGCACCGATTCAGAGCTTCACAACTGCCCGGAGTCGATGCAATAACTAGAGCCTCGAGCTTCGAGATACACAAGAATCCCACGAGCTGTAGCTCTTTCGAATGGCCTCAAGATTGCTACAGAAGCCTTCTCGAGAGGTGTCTCAGATTCCAAGGGTCCCTATCGATAAGGAAGCGGCCGGTCGACAGTCTGATTCGCGCGGACGTCTTTGTTGCTCTGCCGCAGTCTGTAGTCATCCCTACCTGTCAGCATGTCTTGACAACAGGCGCCGATACTGCTGCAGACTTGCTGCATTCATCTAGCTTCGAGCTTTAATCGGAACCCCCCGAGTGCCAGCGACGTCATGCTCACTGATTCGCGCTATGATTCCTCACAAGGCAGCGATTTAGTCCTCGCTTGGTATTCGGGCGTAGTCCAGTCCGTGTTCGTGTAGTCTCGACCTTCCTGTTGACCACATAAACCCCCATTGACCTTGCCGGAGGGCCTCACGTGGCTGTACCCCACACACTCACGATGTCGCGGACATCCACATCCATTGAGCTGCAAGAATACCCTCGAACCCCACACACGATCACACAGCCATCTAGCATCCACCAGAAGGAAAATGACGCGCTTTCGTTGACTGAAGAGGTGCAGCCCATCAACACGCTGAGAAATGCTGTTTCTGCTGAGCTACTGGGGGAGCCAGACAAGAAGACCACTGCAATCGTACTGCTAACGGTAGTGTGCGTGACTATGATCAGCTCCATGCTGAGTGGTGTGGTAGCGGTAGCGCTGCCCTCGATCGCAAAAGAGCTAGAGCTGGGGCCTGATGTACTTCTTTGGTACGAAGATGAATTCAGAGGCATGTTTTTGCTGTGCTGACCACCTCCAGGCCCATCTCGATCTACGCCCTTACATGCGGTTGCACACTACTCCTACTGGGCTCCATCGCAGACGTTGTTGGATCGAGACCTATGTATCTTATCGGCTGCTTCCTCCAATCCGGCTTTACGCTCGCCTGCGGTCTAGCAGAGACCAGTACACAGATTATTGTCTTCCGTGGCTTCGCTGGGATCGCCATCTCATTCTGCTTACCTTCAGCGGTGAGAATCATTACCAGTACCTTTCCACAAGGCAAGAGCAGAAACATTGCATTTGCCTCAATGGGCGGAGGCCAGCCAATCGGATTCAGCGTGGGATTGGTGCTAGGAGGTGTATTTGCTGAGACAATCGGGTGGAGATGGGCTTTCCACATATCAGCCATTATCAACAGTGCAGTTTTTGTCATAGCCCTGTTTGGATTACCAAAAGTTAAGGACAAGAAAGAGAATGTTTGGTCTCGCATCAGGAATGACATCGACTGGGTCGGGATTGTTATTGGTAGTGCCTCGGTGGCGCTCTTGTCGTACTGCTTCAGGTGGGTTCACGGAGATGTTGCTTTACTTCGCTCATTGCTGATACCTTGCTAGCGTCATCTCAAAGAGTACCGGCAAGATCAAAGAACCAGAGACTCTCTCTCTTCTAGTCCTTGGCTTCGCTCTCATTCCCTCCTTCATCCTCTGGGTGGGACGACAAGAGAAGCTCGGCCGCCCAGCTGTGATCCCGAACTCCCTTTGGCGCAACCGGATCTTCAGTGTCATCTGTATTGGCGTTTTTGTCGTTTGGGGTGTGAGTTTTGATACAAACCTACATTTGAGTAACGGGTTGCTGACATCAGAAAGGTGTTCAATGCCATAGAATCATGGCAGACACTCTTTTTTCAGGACGTACAAGAAATATCACCCTTACAGACGAGTTTGCGATTTCTGCCTACACCTATTGGTGGAGCGCTGTCTAACGTGGTCATGGGCCTCGTCGCGCACCGAGTACGCGCTGACTGGGCTTGTCTCGTTGGTGTCGCGCTCACCAGCATTGGCTCGCTGCTCATGTGCATCATACAACCAGAATGGACATACTGGGCCTGCGCGTTCCCGGCCGTCTTCCTCAATCCCGTCGGCGCAGACGTCTTATTCACAGTCTCCAACTTGGTCATCACTGCGGTTTTCCCAGCGCGCGATCAGGCGCTTGCAGGAAGTGTTTTCAACACGGTTGCGCAAATTGGCAAGAGTGTGGGCCTTGCTACCAGCGCCGTTATCGCAGCAAGTGTCACCCAGCACTCCAAGATGGCGGACAAAGAGAGCCCGGTCGCACTTATGGAGGGTTTCCGAGCGGCGTTCTGGTACGTATTTGCCTTGAGTTGCGCTATAGGGGTGCTGTTTGCATTTGGATTGCGGGGAATCGGCAAGGTTGGTATGAAGAGGGATTAGGTTTGTATGAAATATGAATGCATTCAGAAAACTGCGCATTGCAGGGGTATTGCTGATTGAAGAGTAGGACAATGAGCTCCACTAAATTAGGTTATGTACAACGAAATCATAAAACCGTGCTATCATCTGCACAATTGTGGTGCGAGACGGTTCTATACACCAGAGTCGTCCTGCTCAATGTGGAACTTCTCCACGTTGAAATCCTCCCACAATTTGCAAGTCGACTCAAGCGCCGCAGTATCAAACAGTGCACAAATCTCACCCTCTCGCTCCACAAACTGTAGAGCAAGACCTTCAGCTACGTGCTAGCCGATGTGGCAATGCATCTGTTTACCATGTTAGTTTGAGGTCTATAGTATTAGGAATGTACTACTGACCAGCCATGTACCCGGGTTATCGGTGTAGAATGCAATAACCAGATACCCACTCGCCAGCAGAGTAGCTACATCACGTCTCGGCGGGTTGTTAAGGTTCAGCTCCACACTCGAGTCGTATGTCGCGCTTGCTGCTTGAGCCAAAAAATAGAAGTCGTGGCCATGCAAATGGATGGGGTACGGGACCGGCAGCTTTGTATCAATGACCCAGTAGACCCACTTGTTTGCGTCAGGCAGTAAGTAGACGTTCTCCGCACTCTCCCAAGTCGCGTTACCCTCAGCGATCTGAAGGAGAGATGGTTTGTCCCAGATTACATGCATGCTGCTGAGACCGATATCCCACTTGAACAGGTTTGAAGAGTCCTTGGCGATGCTGACGGCCAGGTCGGGGTTCTGAAGCTCAGGAGAGAAAATAGAGTGCTTGAAGTGTGGCTTGAGGAGGGAGTAGTCAACATTGACACAGGCATCCTTCGAGTTTGCATCCCAGGCAAAAGTCGTTAGGCTGCCAGTCGGAGCGCCATTGTATCTCACAATGCCACGCATTGAAGTCTACAAGGTTCATTTGGAAACAACGGTAGTTGCAACGACCAGAGTCGAGAGCACAATGTCGCACATGCTGCCGGGTACTAATCTGTAGAACAGCCACCAAACCCCGGCGCTCTGATATACCACGAACATGAATCGAAACAGTGAGAATAGCGTATGATCGATGTCAGATTTGAAGTCTCCCATCGTGGACTTGTGAGGTTGTGGTGGGTAGCCTTCGCCTATCTGCGATCCAGTGATCCCTGACTCGGTTGATATCGTCGAACCCGCAATGCTGGTAGCTGGTGGCTGCGACGGCTGATCCCTCTATTTTAGATAGATGCGTCGTACTTTATGCTTGACCTTATTGTCTCCACCTTACGCTGTCACTTCACCTAGGCTTGACCGGCAAGCCTTTGGTGGGGAAGACAAGAGAAGATTTGTCCACTAGGAACTTCCCAAACCCAGCTTACAGGCTTGACAGGCGGCCTCCAAGGCCCGAGTAAACGAAAGTCATGCATTCTTGTCGTAATGAAGCACCCATGTGGAGCAGCCAAAGGCTCTGACATAGGAGCATTGACCAAACTAATGCAGAAACAAAGCCCCCGCGCGATGTCGACACCAGTGTTCGCGCTTGCACTCGAGGGGTGTATGTACGGTCGTATCTCCTTGTCCTTGAGCAGCAACCCACACTTGGCGCGGAGGCGCATCAATCGAGAGTGTCAGATGCAGAAGGAGTCAAGCTATTGACTTGCCCCGGCCACCTGCAGGGACTTTATCAAAGATTCGTAATCCTAGGTCCTGGACACAAGCGGTCGAATACGCAAATCTCCGGCACGTCTTCGATTTCGTGCATGTGAACAGAACCCTCAAATTGACCATATACTCCGTGGACACCACCGTAGACACAAGGTTATGTCTTCACTCCTCATCGGATTTCCACGCTCCTTCTACACGCTCGTTGTCATGCAGCTTTCACGTTCTCTTACCGTCGCTCTTTTAGCTTGCGCTGGAAGTGTAGTCTCTGCTACGAACAACTTGAGCTTATATGCGTATGGCGATAATCTCTCGATAATCTCTCGACTGGCATGAAGCTGTTCCACGCGGGTGGTGAGTATTCTTTTCGTCAACAACGTACACAAACTTACATCAGCCAGGTCAAGCTTATCTTGGACACAATGCTCCGTCCTTCGTTGCTGAGGCCGTGAATATCACTCGTAAGTCCACCTGTGAAGTTGTGGTTACCAAGACTCACTTTGGGAGTTACTCTTACCGAGGATCTGAAGTTCGTGGCGTCGCCCGAGGGCAGTGTATCGTGGACTTCACAGCCTTCCATGTACATTGGTGCCGATGCAGGTGACATGAGGACTATTTGATTCGCCTCGGGGAATAACATCCCTGGGGGTGCAACAGTGAAGGGTTTCGGTATCTTTGGAGGATGAGCATACAACAACCAGAAAGCTGGCGCAATCGAAATGAACTTTGTCGCAACGCCCGCGAATGAAACCGGTCTGTACAAGTGAGTGACACCCCAACCCGAGCGATGGTCTCTTTACTGACAAACCACCGGATCAAGTGGAATGCTGCAAGTACCAAGATTGCTGAGGATCATGTGCCCATCTCGCTGAGGACAGAGGCGCCTGCTACTCCCCAGGACTGATGTCGACTTCGTTCTGCCTGTGGAGTATGTGTGGAGCTTTTTTCATTTGTTGGAATGAATCTGGTTCGCGCTGGAGATAAATGGATATTACTTTCAAGCCTTTCAGACGGCTACAATGATCACAGTCTGACTCAATGCATACTTCGTTTCGTATGGTCAGTGAACGTCCTCATGGTGTCGTGTTCAAACTCGAGCTTGTACTCGAGCAAGAGCAAGTCTTTCGGTATATTCTTCTTTGATTTGATGGTCCAAAACATATGGTATGGTGCTGTGTTGATGCGCAGCAGCCGCTGTCAGAGTAGAAAGTCGTCAGTTGCTTCATGGTCTGTGCCCGCTCACCTCCGCCTCGCCGAACATTTCATGTAAGAGCTCCCCTCTAAGGCTCCATTCACACACGTGCTTCCTAAACGCCGCGCATATAACTGCGCTTGTCGCGCAAACCAGATCAAAACAACTCGGCTCGAAAACCTGCGCTGCCCATCATGTCGGACCCGAAACGACGCAGAACAGGCGATGAGGACATCAGCGAACTGCGAAGAAACGCGCGCCAAACGTATCTCGCCCAGCGTGAGGCGCAACAGCTTGCTCTTCTGCGCCGTCAAGTAGCAGAAGAAGCCGAGGAGGAGGAGAGACTCGGGTCAAAGTTATCGATAGAAGAAAGGAAGGACTTCGCGCGAAATCGGGAAACACTTCGGCTGGCAGAGGCCAGGAACGCCATAGACGAACACCTCGACGGGTACCTGTTACCGGACGCCGACTTGAGCAGAAATACTGCACTTACGAAACGACACAATGAGCGGGAAAAGGGTTACGACAAGAGCGAGGTCCAGCTGTGGGAAGATGAGCAGCTCAGCAAGATCAAGAGTCAGGTCAAGAAGGCTGAGCGCGTGTCTGCCGATGATTACGAGTTCGTCTTCTCCAACGACATGGCTATCAACTTCCAGAGCGATGGTATGCCGGATCCAGATAAAGCTTTACTTGAGAAACAACTCAAGGAAGCGGAGCAGAAGGTGAAGACGATGGAGGATGTACGAAAGAGCCTGCCTATCTACGCATATCGAGATGAGCTGTTATCGGCTGCGGAGTCACATCCTGTCCTCATCATCGTGGCCGAAACTGGATCTGGCAAAACGACGCAAGTGCCGCAGTACCTCCACGAGAGCGGTTTCACAAAGAATGGAAAGATTGGTTGCACCCAGCCGCGCCGCGTCGCCGCTATGTCTGTCGCAAAACGTGTCAGTGAAGAAATGGGCGTCAGACTTGGCCGGGAGTGTGGATACTCGGTGCGTTTCGACAGCAAGATCACACCAGAAGTGACCAAGGTCGAATACCTGACGGACGGTCTGATGCTCAAGCAACTCATGTCAGACCCGTTGTTGTCCGAGTACACGGCAGTTGTTCTGGATGAAGCACACGAACGTTCATTGGCGACGGATTTGTTGATGAGTTTGTTGAAGGAGCTGGTGGCAGTGCGTCCAGAATTCAGGCTGCTCGTTACTAGTGCTACCTTGAACGCCACCAAATTCTCTGAATACTTTGGCGGCGCACCTTTGTTCAATATTCCCGGGCGAACACATCCTATCGAGCGTCTTTATTCGAGTTCACCAGAAGCGAACTACCTCAACGCAGCAGTCACAACTGTCTTCCAGATACATCTCTCACAAGGACCTGGAGATATCCTTGTATTCTTCACAGGTTCCGAAGAGATTGAGAGTGCGGGTGAATATATCCTCGAAACGTCACGCAAACTTGGATCAAAAGCAGGTCCTATCATCGTAGCTCCTGTATACGGTGCCCTGCCAGCCGAAGACCAGCAGAAGATTTTCGCCCCAACACCTCCAGGCCACCGCAAGATCGTTCTCAGTACCAACATCGCGGAAACAAGTTTGACAATCGATGGCATCCGGTATTGCATAGACTGTGGTCTTGAGAAACAATCGGTGTACGACCACAAGCGCTCTATGAACACATTGGTAGTTGTGCCATGCTCACGAGCGAGTGCAGAGCAACGTGCTGGTCGTGCTGGACGTACCGGTCCTGGCATGTGCTTCAGACTGTACACCAAGTACGCGTTCTACAACGAGCTCCAGATGGAGACAGAGCCTGAAATCTTGCGATGCGATCTCGATGGGCCGATGCTTACACTGAAGACAATGGGTATCAACGACCTTCTTAATTTCGACTTCATCGATCCACCCTCAGCGACAGCAATAGCTGCATCGTTAGAACACCTCTACGCACTGGGCTACATCGACTCCATGGGCAAAGTCACCAAACTCGGTCGCCGAGCCAGTGAACTTCCGCTCGACCCGAAACTAGGCAAAGCGCTCCTCGCCGCCGACAAATACGGCTGTGTCGAAGAAATGGTAACCCTCGTCTCCATGGTCAGCGAAGCCGGAACCCTCTTCTTCGCGCCAAAGGACAAGAAAGTCGCTGCCGACCTCGCCAAGCAGCGATTCTCCGAAGAATCAGCTGGTGGCGACCTCATCGCGTTCCTCAAGATCTGGAACGAATTTGTCGAAAACGAGTTCAGCCAGGCGTGGGCAAAAGAAAATTTCCTGGACTACAGAGCTCTGAACCGCGTACGCAACGTGCGCGAGCAACTACAGCGTTTATGCGACAAAGTCGAATTGCCACACTCTAGCTCCGGCATCTCAGACCACGTCAAGATTCTTAAGGCGTTTACGTCGGGCTATTTCACAAACGTGGCGCGCCTGAACCGCGATGGACAGAGCTACTCCACGGTGAGCCAGAAGCTGTCTGTGTTTATACACCCGTCGTCTTGCATGGCGAGGAAACAGACACGTGATCGCTGGATTGTGTTCTATGAGTTGACGAGTACCTCGAAGGAGTGGGTCAGGTCGGTGGCGCCGATTCAGGCAGAGTGGTTGACGGAGGTTGCGCCGCATTATCACAAAGCGAGCCAGATTGAGGAGTTGACGGACAAGAAACAGAGTAAGGGCACTGGCAAGGTAGGCGTTGTTCGAAGACCGGACAGCTTACACGTTTGATTTTCAGCATAGCGAAAGGCAGGTACCCGGTGGTGAAGGCGTATAAAGAGTCCCCCACCGTCACATGGATAAATGGGGGACATGGTCGATTTGATACCCTTATCTGATGTCTATACATGTATTTATGATACACTTCTACGTGCTTCAGTACAGTTTCCGCTATCCCACAAATCCCACCCTTTATTTGCCAACATTGGTGAACCTCAGGTATGGCTTAACTTCCTTGACGTCTCCAAACTTCTTCCTGGCGTCCTCTGTGCTCACGCTTGGCGGCACAATAACATCGTCACCAACAGTCCAGTTGATTGGTGTGACAACACCCTTCTTGTCTCCTGTCTGCAAGCTATCAATGACCCTCAGAACCTCAGTAGTGTTGCGGCCAGTGCTCGCAGGGTAGTCCATCTTGAGCCTGATCTTCTTGGCAGGGTCGATGATGAAGACGGAGCGGATGGTGAAGGCGATGCCCTTCTCCTTGATGTTGTCGAGATCGTCTTGCGCAATCATGTCGTAGAGGAACGCGACTTTACGGTCCGCGTCGGCGATGATGGGGAACTTTACGGTGGTGTTCTGTGTCTCGTTGATGTCATCGACCCACTGGTCATGGGAGCTGAGATCGTTGGCACTCTGTCTGCTGTCAGTCTAGGCCAAAGCCGAGAATTTGAAGTCTCATTGACGTACGAGACCCAACATCTGCACACCGCGAGCATCAAATTCATCTTTCAACTTCGCAAAAGCACCAAGCTCGGTTGTACAGACGGGGGTGAAGTCGGCAGGGTGAGAGAACAGAATCGTCCATTTGCCGTTGAGGAACTCGTGGAACTTGATCTTGCCGTGCGTCGTTTGCGCATCAAAATCAGGCGCAATTGATCCAATCCTCAAGCGTGGCTGCTCAGCAGGGACTGCAAGACCTCGGCGAAAGGTAGCGGTGGGGCGCTGAGCACGCAGCGCTGGGCGGACGGAGGAGCGGAGAGCTCGAGAAGCTGCACGGGGAAAGAGTGCAGACATTATGAGCGATGAAATGGGTCAATGGAATGTATTCTTGATTGCACAAATCTTCAAAGTACCCAAGGAACTCTCAACGGCGACTACGATTACTAAAGTGGATTCGATAGCAATGGCGTCATCCCCACATGGAGAGAACGGCCGGGCCGAAAACGGTGCAGCTGAGTGCCCGGCAGAATCTACAAAACTGCATGTTCGCAAAAGGTCATGCTGCCAAAGTGACAGACAAGCTCAGACTGATAGCTTCGTTGTAGTTACTGCAGCACGCATGCCACGTGAACGTTGTGCGGTCTTGAACATGCCGTCATTGGGCCGCGCTGACCCAGTTGAGCTTCATTTAGGATGTGAACCAGGATTGTAACAAGGACAACCGAGATGTGGCTGGCATAAAAGGGTGCCGAAGCTCTGCGCAACGCGCGCGCGCTTCGCACGTTTGCGCTCAACATATTATCAACGCTGATATCAATAACAGCACTCACGTCTTGCCAACATGTCAGTCGCATCGTCTGCGCCTGGAACGGGAGGATTCTTGAAGTTCAATAATGGGCCACCAAAGATATTCATGACTGATTCGACTCCACATCCACCAGAGAAAGCGCTGCTCTCATGGAAAGAAGAAGGCTACGATGTCACATACATCCAATATGAACCGTCGACACAGCCCGCCTACATCCGCACCATCAAGACCCTCAACGACAACCTCGAGCTTGGTGAACATTATGCGTTAATAGCCTACGGAGCAGCCGCCAGCGTGGTCCTCAAGACAGCTATGAAGCCTCTAAACAAATGCTGCGCAATTGTCGCCTTCTACCCGCCGGTCTTGCCTTCTGCCAAAGCAAGTTTTCCGGAGTCGTCGAACCCGCAGGTTCACGTTGCTGGTAAGAGCCAGACCAGTCCGCACCCAGAGATGTGCCAATGGAAGTTATATCGCTACGACAACTGCGCAACTGGCTTCGCCGACCCGTCGTCAACGGCTTACTCGGAAGTCGAGGCGAACCTAGCGTGGAGTAGGGCGTTGGCATGTGTGCGGAAGGGCTTCAAGAAAGAGGTAGACCTTGAGCCTGTGGTGCAGAGTTTCTGGACAGCCAAGTATGAAGACGATGTCCCGGAGCGAGCGAGCATGGGCGTTGTGAAGAATATGACACAGAACAGCCCGCACATTACAATACTACCCACTCTGCAGGGCGGCGTCGGGAGGAAGAAGCTTGAAGAGTTTTATAGGGAGTTCTTCGTCCCTAGTTTGGTTGATGATTTCAGGATCAGGCTAGTCTCGCGGACCATGGGAGTTGAGCGCATTGTGGATGAGATGGTTGTATCCTTTACGCATTCGGACGAGGTAGATTGGATATTGCCTGGCGTCCAGCCGACCGATAAATTTATCGAGATCCCCATGGTCAGCATCGTTGCCATAAGGGGAGGAAAGCTGGTATCTGAACACATGTACTGGGACCAGGCCTCTGTGCTGGTTCAGGTAGGGCTACTGGATCCAAAACTGGTGCCCAAGAAGTTCAAGAGCGAAGGCACAAAGCAACTGCCAGTCGCTGGAGCCGAGGCCGCGAAACAACTTGTGGAGCCGCAACAGGGCAGGTACAACAAGCTGCTCCAAATGCACGGGCTGTTCGATGGCATCAACGGCAATTGAAAACGCCTTGCATCAATTTCGCGTAGCGTTTTGGCGTTTGGCGTCCGGCTTCTCAGCCGATGAAGCTGCATGTAGGTAGTCTATACTCCTTCAACACCCAGTACTTCCTCCGTACACCCTCCCATTCGCCCTGCTCGTCGAGATACGGGACTTGTATCGTCTCCCACTCCGTGTCGAAGCCTGCTTCGAAGAGATCCATTTCGACAATCTTGCCATACACATCGTAGACTATCTGTCTATCCGCACCCATGCCGTTAAAGAAGCCAAACTTGCCGCCTCCACCATCAGGGCCACCCGAAGGGTCTAGCAAGCCAATCACGTATTCGGTGAAGAATTCGCGCAGATCCTTGTACTCCTCGGCGAATGTGTCGAAGTAGATGCCATCGAACAATTCGCCCTTCTCAACAAGGCCAGGCACAATGTCCTGCCAGCGACCCTCGTGGATGACAACACCAGGCTTTTTGTCCCACGCTTGCTCTTTCATGCGCTTCAAAACATCTGGGTGCGCCTCGATGATGTGGTGTGCCTTCGGTTGCTTCTCCTGCAGAATGCCGTCTATAATTCCCATGCCATGCCCCACGTTCAACACGCGCAGGCCTGGTGCAGGCGCAAGGCGCTCAGCAGATCGCTGCATTAGCGTTGTCTCCCATTCCATCATAACGCCGTTGCCCGCGTCGTCTGTTAGCCTGTCTCGATCGAAGGTCAGGTTCGAAGCTAGGTAATTGGGGTTCTCGGTGGACTCGTCGCCCTGCGCCACTTCCTCGCTAATGTCCATGTCTATGATCTCCACATCTTCAGCTGTTTCTTGAGCTTCTTCCTCTGCTTCCTCTTCGTCCTCGTCTTCGTCTGAATCGTCACCACCGAGCAGCTGATACTGATCTAAACGGCTCAACAGCAGTTCGGCACGCACACCGGCATCAACGCAAAGCTCGTACAGCTCAGTCAAGCCGAGCCTCTGCGCAATACATCCCGGTGTCTCGCCATTCGAATCCAAGTCATTCCATATCGCGCCGTTTTCAAAGAGAAGCTTAATCGTCTTGATCGCAGCTTCTATGTCTTGCTTCCTTCCACTCTTCGTATCGCTGCTCTCACCGTTTTCTTGAGCCGCAGGCGTTTCGTCTTCATCGAATTCGCAAGCAGCAATTGCGGCATGTAGCGGGGTGAAGCCTGTCTCAGCGTCTTGTACGTTGGCAGAAGTGTTGCGCAAAAGGTTGCGGAGCGCGGGGATATCGTGGTGTGCTGCTGCAAGCAGGATGCTTTGGGTTGAGAGGTCTGTCTCAACTTCGAATGCGGAGTCGTCCATGTTTGCGGATGTCTTCTGTTTGAGCTTCGAGATTCTGCACGCGTATTGAGTGAGGGGCAGCAAAATTTTGGTGGGGCGGAATGCAGGGTCCAAGGAGTTACGTCAGTGGAGTCCATCCTCACTGCAACACACTACAAGGATGAGGATCCTCTCCTATTGTCTCTATTGTATCTGCTGACGTCCATACTACGTGGTCATGCTTGAAATTGACATAATTGGCCTTCTGACTACTGAGTCCTCCGGCTCACTACGTGTGCAACTACAACTAAGCTTATGGCTCTGTCCACTGAGCTGGAGCTAGACTGAATTCACATGTCAATAGCCGTTACCGGTTGTTTTAAAGCGACATGGCCTTTACTTCATGTCTTCTGTCTCATTCCACATCACATTCCTGATCGAGAAAGAACCTCTTCGTTGTGACCATGATGGCAGAACAGATAAGAACAGGCGCATGTCTCTGCAAGAAGATCACGTTTCGCGTTGAAGGCGAGGAGCTCAATTTCGCCATATGTCACTGCACGAATTGTCGTAGAAATTGTGGCGCTACCTACACGGCAAATGCTTGGTTCCCTGATAAGGTACTGTTTTTTTCCTCCCTGGAGGTTTCGACGCTGACTAGGCTCAAGCAATTCGAATGGACGACCGGCGAAGATCTCCTGAAGCAGTACGATGATCGAGACACTGAGACCAGCGAAGTCGTACATCGATGGTTCTGTACAGACTGCGGCTCACCAATGATGACCAAGTCTCCACGCATGCCTGGTATTACGATTGTTCCTAGCGGAGTGTTTGATGGTCAGCACAACTGGAAGCCGAGCTACGAGCAGTGGAGGCAAAGCAAAGTCTGTTTCGTTGAGCCTATACGTGCTGTCAAGGATAAGAGCCGTTACGATCAGCATCCGGATCTGAATGAATTTGAGGATATTTGGGGCAAGAGCGGCGCAAGGCCAGCTCAAGAGTTCATTGATCGTTAAACTATACAGCGGTCTATCCAACTCTACATAGAGCTTCCAGTCACCCGCCTACAACTTTGCGCTCTTGACAATCAACGCATTCGACTGCGTCAAAGTCTCAATCGCATCCCTCTCCATGGTCTTCGCCAATTCCTCACACGTGGGTATATCATGAATCAAACCCGCACACATTCCCAGGCTCCACACACCAGCGTCAACATCACCCGTTTCGTACACACCCTGACCACGCTTTCCGCTCATCAGATGCGCAACATCCTTGAACTCGACGTCCTTCTTCTCATTCTCAATCTTGTGTACCTCGAGAGAAACCTTGTTCTTGTGCAACCGGGATGTGTTCCTGAACTTGCGAAGGACCAAGACCGTATCATTCTCTGAGGCCTTGACGATCGCCTCTTTAACGTTGTGGTGAATCGGTGACTCCACTGTGCACATCCACCGTGTGCCCATGTTGACTCCGACGGCGCCGAGCACCAGCGCCGCAGCGAGTTGTCGCCCGTTTGCGAAACCGCCGGACGCCAGGTATGGGATCTTGAGCTGCTCTTTGCAAAGTGAGAGGAGCATGAGCGATGTGGTATCGTACTCTCCGCCGTGGCCGGCACACTCGATTCCGTCGATTGAGATGCAGTCCACCCCGAGCTTCTCTGCTCTCAACGCGTGCTTCAACGTAACGCACTTGTGAAAGACAGTCACGCCGTTATCTTTGAGGTACTTCAGAACAGGTGTTGGGTCGCCTGCTGTCTCTACAATCTTGATCCCTTCTTCCACCACTACTCGTGCATACGCAGCGTAGTCTGGTGCGTTCATGGATGGGAGCAGGGTGATGTTCACACCAAACTGGACTGCGCTGGGCTTCAACATGGACTTTGTCCTCCGAATTTCCTGGCGGAGCGCTTCAGGCGTCGGTTGGGTGAGCGCTGTGAGGAATCCGAGTGCGCCTGCATTCGCGACTGCACTGATCATCTCTGCCTTTCCAACCCACATCATGCCTCCTTGCACTAGAGGGACGCGAATCCCAAGCGTCTCGGTGAGCCATGTCTTGATCGGCATATTGGTGAATGGAGTAGATGGTGGCGAAAGAGAGATTGGGTCGTAGAAAGGCAAGAATAGTCTATGAGGGTGCAGGATCGTGCTGACTGTTATGAAATGAAGGCAGGCCGGATGTACATATGATATATGTCTCCAGGCCAGCGCGAGTCAGTTTGTGGCTCTCTGGGCCGAGGTATCTTTCCCACAAACGGCCCTTTCGGCGTGACCGCGAGTCCTCCTCTTCCATGGCATCCCGAGACCTCCGACATTTTTTGAGCACCTGGAACGCTCTTCCATACGAGACATTTGACACCTGTTCATCCTGCTTTGTGTACTCTGTCTGGTATCTTCGAGTATATGGTTCGTAGAGGCACGTACGAGTGAAGATGAAGTACTGTGGTAGGCTCCTAAGGAATAGGTAGCCGACTCCGTAAAGATCGTCGCAAGCACCGCACACTGTAAAGAAGCAGCAACCACCACCGGACCGACAACATGGCATAGGACAGCGAAAAAGAGGGGTATTAACCAACCGCTGTTATCGCGCTGCTACTTAAAAGAAATTCGCACACCGTCGCGGAACGACCGAACTGTACTTGGGAGCAAAGAATATGCGTATTATTCATTCACATTAATATGTCCCCGTGAAGAGATGGTCAAAGTCTCTGCTTAGGAAACAAATGAACAGATGGGTTCGCCTCAGATGTTCAAAGAAGAAATCGATTCACGAAAGCTTGACACTGACCAAACCTACTCATCATGAGCAGGACAAGTCGGACAAGTCGGCCTGCCGTCGCTCCTGCAATGGATGCAGGGGCAGCCGACTGTTAGGCTGCACTTGATTTTGATGAGCACACTCGACATCCTATCATAGACCAGCATCTCAGCCTCCTCTTTCAGCTGCTGTCCTGCATATTAGTTTCAACACGCGAATAATGACATCCGCGCCATCACTGCCGGAACTGGTCATCTAGAGCGAAATGCAAGCAGACCACGGCGCATGCTCCTGGCAAGCGATTCGACCACGAAGCTGCGGCTCAGGGCACGGGCGATGATTCGAACATGCAGCCTGCTCTGTGTTACTATACCCGCATTTTGGTTCAGCTCAGGACGCCATTTGGTCAGGCAATCTCGCAAAAGAGCGGTAGGTTCGGGTATGCACTTCAGCTGTCTTGGTACGTCGGTTGATTCTTCACGTGAAGTAACAGACTTCTGTTCTTTTACATATACACCATTAGATTCTCTCCTCATTACTGCAGTCCCACTCAAGATGAAGTGCTTGATATCGCTTCTCAGCCTTGTCGCGGTCCTACCAGCAGTACAAGGTATCGTCTTTGGTGGTCCGGCACCAACGGCTGCGACCCTCAAGCGTGCTCTGGACTCAGCTTTACCCAAGCCAACTATTGCCCCTACAAATGATGAGCTCAAGAAGCGACAGACAAATCTCCATCCTGAGACCTGTGGTTGGGTGGACGGTATCTATTGTGTGTTTCCACTTCTAGTTGGGCCACCAACAGCAGACTAACACAACACAGCATCCGGGGTCACATGTCCTGGATCACGGACTTGTATGCTATACACTTCGGCTGCTTCTGGCATGGCGGGTTGCTGTGATGGAGCGAATACCATTGATTGCGGCTGGGCAAGCTCGTGTGTAGATGCCAAAGCATACAGGTCCGAAGGATGCGGCTCAGACTGTCTGCTTAACAGTTTCATCCGAAAGTGCACGGCAACGACTGCACCCTACTGTGTCACTTGGTTGTACCCCAGCAATGGCGTCCACGACTATGGGTGCGCTGCCAATTCGGACAGCAGCGTCTCCACTATCTTCGAGACTGCCACTGATGCTTTTGGTGCTACTACAAGCATGCATCTACCCACAGTCACAGCAAACGCCGTCAGCACTGATGTTCCAGGCAGCACAACTCGTAAAACAGCCAAGAAGGTCGCCATTGGCCTCATTATTGGTGTCGTTGTAGCCGTACTCTTCGTGCTCTTCTGTGTCGTCATCGGCATAGTGTTTTGTATCAAGAAAAAGAAGAAGCAGCGTCAAATCGCCGCAAGCACCCAGGCCATGGCTGCGGTCCACGCAACTCGACCTCAGTCGCAGTATCCACCAAATCAGCAGCAGTACCCGTATCTTCCAACTCAGCAGCAGCAGCAGGCTCCGGTACAGACTCAGATGCAACAACCATCCCCATTTCATCCTTTAATCGACCCGCAGAGTCCTGCATCTGCGACCACCTCCTACTTCGCACATGGAGCTCACGAGGAGAAACCCAACGCGCATACATCGGTGCAAGAATATGCAATGACACCCATCTCGAGCCCGTCCACACCAGCGCCAGTATACACTCAGCCGCACGTTGTACCTCCACCTATGCCGGTGCCGGTGGTGAGCCAGTACCGTGCTCCCACTGAGGCGCATGAGGTTGATGCGATCAGTGTGCCACATGCGCCAAATCAAGCGGGACCTGTTCATGAGATGGGAAATGGGAAGTGATCAGGCTGTAGCTACCTGCATCTTATGCTAGCGGAACGACTGGTGACTTGTAGCTGGGATCTTATTAGTTGGAAGCAGGAAGACTTTCATGTCGTACCGAGCTATATATAACATATTGTCTGGAAGCAACGAAGACCTTGAAACTCAATGCTTGGACGTTCTGCGTCCGGCAAGTTGAACAGTGTTGCAGCTGCACTCTCACCTACCTACATACATACCAATTTCAAAACCAAATCACGAGGCTAGCATATCTCTTGTGTTACAGGAAAAGTATACTACAACCATCCCAATTGTCTGGGTTGCAGGAGGCAGTCAATCAACTTGGAAATTGTTTAAAACCCCTCCAGAATTTGGTAGAGAAGATCAGGATGAGTAACAATTATCTTCGTTTTTCCGGATGTGGGAGGATCCAACGATAACCCGGAACTTTCTCGTCCTTGGTCCCGGTTGTCTTGAACCGTTGCTTTTCCACGGCCGACCTTATGCACCCCACCAGTCTAGGGGAATGGCGTATCCAAAGTGTGGGGCCGTCAAGAGAGCATTGAGCAGCTGTGATAAGCTGTTGACTGCTGGATGAGCAAACCGTGGTGGACAGTAAAATGTGGCTTTCTTCCGCTGTCGTCGACCTGTCATCCACATGCAACGCCCACTACCAGGTCTGCGGTCGCGTGCACGAGCAGGTTGCTGGTTTAGACTATAAGGGTGACGCTGCCTTGACGCGCCCGTGATCGCCGTCACGAAAGGACTGGTGCAGACGCCAGCGCCAGGTGACTTAAGGGTAGGACGGGGTACCAGGAGACGGACGCCTTCTACATCGACAGGCTCTGCACTCCCTGGCGTCCTTGCTTTGCTGGCAAATGAAGCTCTCGCGCCCGCGCGGTCAACGCTGAACGTGATGTGGACCCAAGTGAAGCAGAACAACACGTTTCCTATCAGTGCATCTGGAGCAGCTAGCTATCAAGTGGCAGCTGCCAAACACGGGGAAACAGCTGTCCTGACGTACGGGACTACTGCAGCATCGCGAAAGACCGGGCAACGTCAAGGGAACCATGGTCCTTTGAAGCTTTGAAGGATCGCGGTAATCCGCACCCATTCGTTGGCTGCCGCGCTAAAATCTCTGGGGTTCGGTCATCAAAACTCCACTACGCCGGAGATCACAGCTCCAGACGTCGCACTCGCCCATTGCGCCACGAGACCTCGCTCACGACACCCCCAAGTGACGACCAGTTGATTGCCTTGTATGGCCGATCTATTCGACGCGTAACAACTGCTCCCCATTCCACTCTGAACTCGCCAGCCTGTCAACAGTTGCGCCGCTGCGGATACCGATGAGCTCGACATTCGCCTTCAACTCTCCTTGTCTCCGGTGAACGTGCAGCTGCTCGAGTTGCGGTCTTCCTTTCTGCGCCAGACACTTCTCTTTGAGGTGTCGTTGCAAAAGCCCCAACACAGCCGTAGCTGCACACCTCCACAACCATGGCGGTTGCGCCAGCTCAGCCAGGAACGGGCGCAAGCGTACGTTCACCCATAGCGATCACCTGCCAACTTCAACTGACCCCGTAGTTGCAGCCTCTCGGTGCACCAGACCCCACAAAACTCCAGAGGGTGAGGGAAGTCTTTGCGCAGCCGGTGCTTGCTTCCTTCGTAGCTGGAGGTGTTGCCGGCGCCGTTTCCCGAACGGTTGTCTCGCCTCTCGAACGTCTCAAGATCCTCTTCCAAGTCCAAAGCGTTGGTCGCGAAGAATACAAGATGTCAGTACCGAAGGCACTGGCGAAGATGTGGAGGGAGGAGGGCTGGAGAGGATTCATGGCTGGCAATGGAACCAACTGCATACGAATCGTGCCCTACTCTGCGGTGCAGTTTAGTGCGTACAATGTCTACAAAAGGGTGAGTAGTCCTGTTTTCGCCGATTGTTTCCTCTGCTTTTGCTACTCTCAGTCGTTGAGCGCGGGTCCTGAGGGGATCTACATCTCACGCAACCGGTCGTGGTTGAGCAGTCGCACAGTAGTGACGAGATTTCTCGTCAGCGACTCCTGAAGAAAGCCAGCGGACAGTCTCTACGTCAAGGTTGATGGTACAAGCGCGAGCGTTGTTTCTAACAGCTGCAGTTCTTCGAAAGCGAACCAGGCGCTCCCCTAGGCGCATACCAACGGCTACTCTGTGGTGGTCTCGCTGGTGTTACCTCGGTATCCTTCACATATCCACTCGACATCGTTCGCACACGATTATCGATCCAATCCGCATCCTTCTCGAGCCTCCAAAGAGAAGAGGGCAAGAAGCTGCCCGGTATGTGGACGCTTTTGACCAACATGTACAAGACTGAAGGAGGTCTCCCTGCACTGTACCGCGGTATCATCCCGACCGTGGCAGGCGTTGCGCCATACGTAGGTCTGAATTTCATGGTCTACGAGATCGCACGTACCCAATTCACTCACGAGGGCGATAAAGACCCTGGCGCGCTCGGCAAGCTGGGAGCAGGTGCTGTCTCTGGCGCCGTAGCACAAACCATCACATATCCCTTCGACGTCCTGAGACGAAGATTCCAGATCAACACCATGAGCGGCATGGGATACAAGTACGCAGGCATCGGCGATGCGATAAAGCAGATCGTCATGACAGAAGGTATCAAAGGGCTGTACAAGGGCATCGTGCCAAATCTGCTCAAGGTGGCACCCAGCATGGCGAGTAGCTGGCTCAGCTTCGAGATGACAAGAGACATGCTCATGGGCAGCTGGAATTCTGGGTTCTTATAGATGCATTGAGGTTGTGTAAGGCACGTTTGGGGTCCAATACTGTACCCGTTTTCTAGCGATGGCGTCGGCGTTCACAGCAGCTCGTATCATTGAAACACATCCGTTTCTTCCTCTGTGTAGGTAGACAAGGAAGGACGGCTTGTAACAACATAATTATGTCGAGATAGCAAAAGCATGTACATCTTACGGCTCAAAACATGCAACGTACAAGACATCGTCGGCAGTAACGCTCACACACGGTCTATAATGCTTCGACGACCTGATCATTCGAGCCATCGTCTCCACAACATGCTGCAGCGAGAAGCCGGTCGTTCTGGATAAGATAAGATGACGAAAGCTGAATGTTTGTGTGAGATCAACATGTCTGATGAAATCATGGCCAAGGTCGTTTGAGTATTCCTGGAATAAGAGGTACTGAATAATGTACTCTTGAATCGACACGTGAATGGCCACACTGAAGACGGCGGCACCACGTGAACATTACTGATGGCATGCTCCGACCATGTTCAGCCTGCAATCCTGTAGGCGAGACTAACATCCTGCAATTGGAGCATTGATACTGGACAGGCGTAAATCTTCCAAACCCCTCCTTGAAGAAGCTGGGTAGATACTGATCAACCAAGATAGAGGGGTGCCTGCTGTTGCCCCACTACAACGGAGCTATGGGCAGCCTGACTTCGTCATGCAGATCGCCAGGGACCAGCAGCAAACTGCAGCGCGCCACAGCTTGTTCGTTCTTGCCTCCAGAAAGAATCTCCAAACTCCTTCCTCCTTCTTCAACACTTGTAGTTTCGAAGGCATAAATCCAACACTACAAACATGGCGTGTGTACACGTAGATGCGCCTGGTCAGTTCTCCGCCATGCTCTTCGTTCGCCCCACATTCGTATTTACATGTTTACAGAGCTCCGTCCGCCTGGTGCAAACCAGTCTGTCTATCGTGAGGACTGCACACAGTGCTTTGACTCTATCGTAAGGCTTTCATGCACCGGAAACTTTCCAGGCTCACCTGCAACTAGGATGATCCCACAGGACTCGATGTGTGCCTGTACTGCTTCAACGGTGGGTGCACGGCTGACCGAAGCCACTCGATTCTCCATGTGTCGGCTACGAACCATCCTCTTGTCCTCAACATCAAGCGCACTCGCAAGCAGGTCGCACGCGATGAGCCTCCAGCGAAGATGACGAAGCTCTCCATTGCTGCCGAGACCGAGACCGACCGCTACGACACTACAACCACCGTCAAATGCTACGAGTGCGGCGTTGACGAGGTTGATAAGAGTTCTGGGAAGCTTCCGGGGCTTGTCGATGCGGTCCTCAAGGCCAATACATTTGCCAGGCAGGAGGAAGTCAAGGCTTGGGAACAAGAGATGACCGCCTGTGAGCATACGCTTTGCTTAGAACAGCAGGAAGCAAGGCAGATCGAGTCTGGAGCTCTCGGACATTGCTCTGAGTGTGAGCTCAACGAGAATCTTTGGCTTTGTCTGAGCTGCGGCAACCTTGGCTGCGGACGACAGCAGTTTGGTGGTGTTGGTGGCAACTCGCACGCTGTAGGGCACACAAAGTCGACAGGCCATCCCGTCGCTGTCAAGCTGGGTTCTCTGACTGCGGACGGAACCGCTGATATCTACTGCTACGCCTGCGACGAGGAACGTGTCGACCCAGAGCTGCCGAACCACTTGGCACACTGGGGCATCAACATCAAGGACCGGGTGAAGACGGAGAAGAGCTTGACAGAGATGCAGGTCGAGCAGAATCTGCGATGGGAGTTCTCTATGACGACGGAGGATGGCAGGGAGCTGAAGCCGCTGTTTGGTTCGGACTTCACAGGACTCAAAAACCTGGGCAACAGCTGCTATCTTAACAGCACACTCCAGGCCTTGTTCGCGATACCGGAGTTCAGAGACCGATACTACCTTCCCGAGCAAGGCCCGCCCGATGCGCCGCTTCCCGCTGAGGATCTAGAGACCCAACTTCGCAAGGTCGCCGACGGTCTGATCTCTGGACGATACTCGAAGCCAGACAGCGATGTCATTGCCTCCGAGGACACACCCGAGGTTCCGCACCAGCGCGGCCTGGCACCAGCCATGTTGAAGCACCTGATTGGGCGAGGACATGCAGAGTTCTCCACAATGCGACAGCAGGACGCATTCGAGTTGCTTCTTCATATGCTCAAGCTTATTTCCCGCTCGCAGCATATCGCGCCCTTCAAGGACCCTGTGGATGCCTTCAGATTCGTCATGGAGCAGCGTCTACAGTGCATTAGCTGCAAGCGAGTCCGTTACCGAACAGATGAGCAGGAGAACATCTCCATCCCTGTACCCATTCGAAGAGTGCCAAAGGATGCGCAGATGGACGCTACAGATAGTGAAGGGAAAGAGAAAGAGAAGGAAGAGTTTGAGGCTGTGACACTGAAGGAGTGCCTTGATATCTTCACGGCTGAAGAGATGGTTGAGCTCACTTGTGCAGCTTGTGGCAGCAAGGAAGGCTTCACAAAGAGGAGTTTGTTCAAGACCTTCCCCTCGGTCTTGGCTGTCAACGCCCGCCGCTTCGAGATTGTTAATTGGGTGCCCACGAAGCAGGACGTTCCGGTCATCGTCAACGATGAAGCAATTCCATTCGACGCCTACAAGTCCGCGGGGCTTCAAGACAGCGAGGAGGTCCTTCCTGACGACGCAGACACTGGCAGTTCTTCTAAATGGACGCCGAACGAGGCTGCGCTGTCTATGCTCGAAGCGATGGGCTTCCCGCGAGTGAGGTGCGAGAAGGCGCTGCACGCTACTGGTAACATAGACCCAGAAGCTGCATCGAACTGGCTCTTTGCCCATATGGAGGACCCCGACATTGACGATCCGGTCGACTTCAACGCCGGCAGTGGCAGTGGCTCTGGAGGTGGCGCCCCAAGCGCAATCGACCCAGAGAAGATTGAGGTGTTGAATGGCATGGGCTTCAACGCTCCACAAGCTCGGCAGGCACTGAAGGAGACGGGTGGAGACATGGAACGGGCTGTCGAGTGGCTATTCAGTCACCCCGAGGCTGCCGGCGACTTTGGTGATGACGCGAATGCAGAGGTGGGTCCTTTACTCTAACATTTCACTTTACCAGCTAACATGTGCAGGCACCCGCCGAATCACAAGAGAAGTCACTACCAGGGAGCGACAAGCTGCCGGCGAACTTCCAACTACAATCCATTGTCTGCCACAAGGGTAGCTCTATCCACGCCGGGCACTATGTTGCGTTCGTTCGCAAGCAACTACCTGACGAGCAAGACGCTGCATGGGTGCTCTTCAACGACGAGAAGGTAGCAAAGGCTGCCGATATCGACGAGATGAAGAAGTTTGCATATGTTTATTTCTTCCGGCGTTTGTAAGACGGGCGGTCTAGGTGCATTGGAGGCTAGCATAGCGGAAGCGGAGTTGATTGTGATTGGCGTGTTTAAACCTGCCAAATCAACAGGTGAACGTTACGGAGTATGTATGATCTTGGAGATCACAGAGCTGTTGGGAGAGGACAATGTGACACAACAACTGCGCGTGGCATTCAATCTGATTATGCATGTGATAACAATCGTGGTTCATCTGATAAGGACAAAGCCGACCGGAAGTAGCGGTCCTGCTCGGTGTAAAGGTCGCTTCTCCGAGGGAATGTGGGGTTAGGTCAAAGCTTGGTTCATGACATGGCCGAGCTTCGAAGGGGCGATTAGTGACATCTTTTCCTTCGATAACCTCGACCCTCGTTACACCACCACCCACGCTTCCCCCCTCCTACCATCCATTGCAATTCATCGACTGTATTATACAAAACCCTCACAACAATACACACACGCCTTTTCGCCATGTTCAGAAGAGTCGCAGCAGCCGTTCCAGCCCAGGCCGGCCGAGTGCTCGCAACCGCCGCCAGACCGAGCATCACCTCGCCCATCCGCACAGCAGCCCCCGCGCTATCTGCAGCCGGCAGACGGCAGTACCACGAGAAAGATAAGTCGCTCTTCTGCGCAACGTCAGTCTCGACAAAGGTGTGGCAGGACCTGCTCCGAAGCCGCATACCTTACACATGACTGTCGCATTTCTCTTCCGAACGACCGGCTAACATCCGCAGCACTGCTCGATCACTACAGCCGTCCCCGAAATGTCGGATCCATGTCCAAGACTGACACTGACGTTGGTACTGGTCTCGTTGGCGCGCCCGCATGTGGCGACGTCATGAAGCTGCAGATCCGCGTCGACCCCAACAACAACACCATCAGCGACGTCAAGTTCAAGACCTTTGGCTGCGGTAGCGCGATCGCAAGTTCGAGTTACCTGACCGAGTTGGTGCGCGGTATGACGTTGGAGGATGCGTCGAGGATCAAGAACACCGAGATTGCGAAGGAGCTGTGCCTGCCGCCTGTCAAGTGTAAGTTACCGCCTACTCGAAAGCTCAGCGGCACAACTTACTGATTATGACTAGTGCACTGCTCCATGCTTGCGGAAGACGCCATCAAGTCCGCCATCTCCAACTACTACACAAAAAACCCCAACGCTCGCGCGACAGACCTCGGTGGCAAGTCGGCACCGCTGCCCAAGGTCGAGGTTGAGACGGTTTCCGCTGCATAGAATGGGAGAACGGAGAGTGGAGAATGAAATTGACATTGACTTTGATACCAAGAGATGGAAGTTGTTGGGCGCAGAACAAATGGAGAGATGGCGCAAATCGGAGAGATGTATAAAAACCTACCTTGCGTGTTACTGAATCACGCCTTTCGCTTCTCGATTCTGTCCGAACAGGCTTGATGGCGTTTGTGTGTTTGCGGCTGGCTCAAGATTGAAGGCACGAGCGAGTTGGCTCACCTAGCCTACACCATACTTTAAGCAATGAACAAAATTCTAAGAAACTGAACGGAACGCTTGACAGATGTTGTCAGTGCTTACAAGGTTGCACCAGAAAGTACCGTGATGACTACATAGCACCATCTGATAAGACAGAGTGAGAAGGCACCCACTCGCAGTAATAGTTTGTCTGGTGGTTAGAGGGAGAGAGCAGCATTCCATCTTATATCCGTGAGACTAGGCGGATCTCTGGATCGGCGGTGCACACGCTTCTGTGAGCTGAGTATCACGCCACTTTCAGCAAGGCTGTGTTTTGCGTGTGGGGAAGACAGGGGCATCGACCGACTGTATGATGGAACCCCTTCTATTTCATTCCCACGGTGTCGAAAGCAGCTCGACACCACGACTCCAGCCTCCAGCTGATTCGAGCTATCTGGAAGCTCCCATGCGCTCCTCCCCAGATGTGCAGAGTGAAGGGCCGACTAGGTAGCCTCGGGTAACACGGTAAAAGTAGTAAACAACAAGACTCACTGCCATGTTCGGCCATGGTTCGTCCATCCTCAGCTGCAACACACCCTTTCCCTCCAACTGCCCCAGCGACGCGCCACTATGATGGACTACTATTCCTGACAGACGCTCTGCGAGGGGAGGAAACCAAGTCTCTCCGTTTGAGCGGCACAGAGGCGATGGAGGTGTCGTCAGCGTCGTGGGTTTCTGGGAATGAACATGTGTGGTCGTTTTGCGCGGTTACGAGTGGCGAAGAACGGTGGAGGTGGATGGTGAATGGAGGAATTGGAGATGTTTGCAGCAGTTGCGGTGGCTTAAGACGCGGCCACGGAGGAAGGGATGTAGCTCGCCATTTGTTGAAATGTTAAGAAGGAACGCAAGTATGACCGATAGCATGAGCGTAGAGTACCCTATAAGCAGAACTGCTAGGGATGCTGTTTGAAGTTTCAGTTGGGTTGAGAACATCACTTGATCCCCTGCGATTGTGGTAATCGGTCAGAACAGGGCTGGATACACCTTGTTTGTCTGTAGGCAATAGAGACTAAAACGTATTCAATTCTGTCAAACAGCCTCTGAGGGCTAGTTGAAGACCTTTATACTTTTATGTTTGGATTGAAGAGTTGAGCTGGTACCCATAGTCGCCACTCGCACGAACCACGAGACATCAGTCTACCAAGAAGACGTCGAAGACGTACGAATCAGTGACTTCAAACAATCAAGTACAGGCTTGTGATTACGCTGGGCCCGATGAACAGTCCAAACCAGAAGATCACGTTGCCCAGAGTATGCCTCCCTTTCATCCACCGAGTCTTCATGAACGCCGCGAGCGGAAGCTGCGTCAACTGGAATGTAAAAAGGTATCCTCTGACCTTGTGGAAGATGCAGAACATGAGTATCTCATGCACAACAGCGCTAAGCAGGAAAGTGAAAAAAGTGGCTTGCATCTTAGAGAGATGGAAGAAGGAGATGGATGAATGGTAGACATGGCGCAGCAAGAAGTTGTGAACTGGCCGATTCCAGTCGCGTGCATATTGATCAAAACTCACGCTATTCCACCAAGCGCCGTAGAAGCCACGGTCGGCAAAGCGCGTGATTTCGGCCAGCACGTTGAGGAGGCACTCCCAGATGACGTACCACGAGAGGAGTTGTTCAAGCAGCATGGGGAACAGCATGTCGCTTACGACCCAAGGAAATTCTTTCCAGCGCTCGTCGAGCGACATGCCTGCCTCTTTCTGTCGTGTGGTCTCAACTACAACGGGGTAGATGTAGGCTTGTGAGATGACGATCATGATCCAGATGACTCCCAGCGTAGCGGCTGTTTTCTCGGCCACGTACCACCAGTTGATGCGCTCCTGGCGAGGGTACTCAAGATCGTAGACTAGTGTGGGCAGACACGTCCATTCGATGAAGTTGTATGAAGTAAGGTTGTTGGGGTACATGTTGTCAGTCGTCGTGCATTTGCCGCGAAGCTCTTCGTCAAGAACAGTCACTTCAGTCGTGAGGATACGACGGAAAGTGGAGATCTGTTCGGCATCGAGAGGTTCGCTGGTTTCGATTGCTTGTCCAATGGATGCGATTTGGGACTCTTCTGTCGAGAAATCAGTCGAAAATTTTGGTCCGCGGCTTTTGCGACATGACATATCGTTGTTATCATTATGGTCGATACCGGTTGCTGCCAACGTCTCTGTACTAGGCGATGTAGGCGAGGGGCCTTGGTGAGCGTCCAGATCGTCGAGCTGGCGAATCTTCTGATCGAGCAGATTACGCCTACAATATACACGGGAGACTGTTTATGTGTGAGTGGAGGATTGCATGCAAGGAAACCAAACTCACGATAACCATTGTAGAAGGAATACGCATGTTGCTTCATAAGCAGCACAAAGACATGCAGGACGATGAAGACGGTATGTGTCCAAGGCCACTCTCGCCAGAAGGTCCAGAAGATAACGAAGCCGGTGAAGAATGCCTGCCACACACTCTGTATTATCCAGCCAGAACCACTCCATGAGAGGTAATTCGCAGCGATGGCCTTGTGTAGGAAGAAACCAAAGCTGGTGGCAGCGCACATTGTTGCATCTGTTGCCAAGAGTACAAATAGATCCCGATCTACCATCAAGTGTAGTATCTCTGCGTTGCCAAACACCGATCCTTGCTCCTTGTAGTTCCAAGCTGCGATCCGAGTGAGCAGCAGTGCCATGGCAATCCAGAACAGAGTGAAGAACCCGTGGAAGGGCGATTGCGATGCGCTGGGGTTCTGGCGGTCAAAGGTCGTGAATTGACGGGTAAAAACCAAGTCCCGGAGTCTGGCCTTGGACTTTCCGCTGAGCTTCTCTACCTCCTTCTGCATGCCAGACCGCACAATTTCTCGAAAATCCTCTGCTGTGAGTCTGTGCTGGGTCTTTTTGCCCGGGCTGTCAATCAAGACCTGGATGCTCTCTTTCTTCTTGTATTTGTCCTGGTCCCTGTCATCATACGTCCCATCCTCGCTGCCGTCAGAGGGTATTGCAGTCGTGTTCCCACTCCTGTTGCCGGCGGTATCGGTTCCTGTTGTGGCTCGCAGTTGGGTGGCGCCGTCAATGTCCGATATATCTGAAGAGTCATCTGGTGTCCATGAATCTTCTCTCTCTAGTCGTTGTGTATTCGAGAGATCGTCGAGCGCGTGCGGTATGATCGATTGTCTGCATTCCGTGTCGTTCGTAGTCATGATCAAAGGTGTAGAACACTTTCTCAAGTGTTGCTGATGTATGTGGGTTTCCAAGCTTCAGGCACTCTTCATGTAGCTTGAGATGGAGCTTTGACACGAGCCCGGGGTGCGGATCCGTGTGACGACAACATCGAGATTTATACGCGTACGGGCGTTAGCAGGGAAATGCGAGAAGTACAGATCAGCTGTGAACTCTATGCAGCGCGCGCGATTCTTGACATCCGCTGAAGCCCGCGGACAAATCGAAAAGGGCCGGGGAGTAGTTGTTCGCGGAACTTCGGTAACCAATGATGATGCAATGCAAGGCGGCTGCATCCGTATTTCTATGTCACGTGATATTATCCAGGAGCTGCACAACGACACGCCACGAAGTCTGCATCCTTCAACACCACCAACCTCGGCTAAGACGGCAGTGGCATTGATGTCTTGGTCTTCTTAAATTGACTGTCCTCGCGCTGAACAGCCTCGCCAGGAGTAGTGTATATGTCGAACAACGCCTTGGATCTCTCACCGGTCGTTGCCAATTCCCGTATAGCATGTGGGCGCACATAATGAACACGGCACAGCGACCTCTCAACCTGTGGGGATATTGACTGCGGCTGTCAGGTGCCCACTCTAGATTCATGCCCAATCTTGATACACCGTTAATTGGCTTCAAAGGCAACCTTACAGTTTGGCGAGCAGCTGTGCCCCTTTCGGTTCGGGAACAAGGTTAGAGACATGAAAAGGCTGCTGCAGCAACCAGGCGGTGCAAGTGCGGGTTTATGTGGGAGCATATAATCACCAGGAGGCTTCGCTTACATCGACACTTACTGACGCAAGTTACTCCCATATCAAAGCTTTTTTGCCAGCTCGAACCATGGCGCGCAGACATGGCTACAACCGTTCCTCTACTTGTTTCAGGCCTTCTATTTATGACGACTACGCTCTTTCAGACTACGCCTGCCTGGTCGTCTTCCTCGCAGTCTATCTGGGCACGCTGATAACGCTATGTATTGTTCGCAGGGGAACTGGAGCTGGAAAACATCTGATTGGTTTGCCTTACATGCTCGCTCTATCTTTTAAATTCATGTCTGTTCAAGAAAGACATGCAACGTACGCAAAGACTAATCAACCTCTAGCCAGCAAGCCATTAACTTCGTATCTTCCACTCTCCAAGCATGTGAGGTCACCTACGGATCGACCGATGTGTACAGCTGGATCATCGCGATCAATGTTTTCTATGGGCTCGAGACTATCATGCTCCTTTTCGTTGTCCTCTGGACCTTGAACACCATGCTCCGGAAGCAGCTCGGCCACAACCCATCAGCGCTTAGAATGGGTCTGATAGCGGTCTTGACCATTCTCGGTATCCTGAACGCCGTCTCTGTCATTTTGTACAGCTACACAAGTTGGCTGAGCAGGGATTACCGCAACCTTGTTGATTTCAATTACACGGCTGTTTACTACGTCGACCTAGCTTTCTGGAGCGTGTACTTGGCCAGTATACTGGCTTCGGCTACACTCTCCCTGCTGGCTGTACGCTCTCCAAAGACAAAACGTGTAGCCGGAGGTGTAAGTATCTAACCCCCAATATTCTTTACAAGCTTCTAACGTGCCGTCAGCTTCTCGTGCTCTGGGCCTCGATCTTGTATCTCTCGCTGTTCGTGTACAGCCTGATTCCCGTCATTCGGTCCTCCGTTCTTTTCATCCCCCAAGGGCAGATCAGCCGCGCAGGTTATCTGGCCATGTACTGGATCAGTAGCTTGTTCCACGCTCTTGTGTTCATCTCCATCATCGGCATTGCGAAGGACGGTACCTGGAGGCCGAATACGTTCGCCGCAACTGGTGCTCCTGTCGAGCGCGAGCATGATGCGTACGACCACCAACAAGACCCTGTATATGATGGCGCAGGTCAGCGTGCATGAGCTTACGGCATGGTACGATCACGACCTTGACGACGTTGGATCTATATGTCTCGTGACACTTTCGCTGTCACATTGCTTAGATTTGTTTTATTGGATACCCAATGACAGTGTATGTGTTCTCGATGCCACACTGCCTATTGCCTTTCGCTACTGGTCGTCAATCCTCATCCGACTCCATATCATCAAACAGCGTGAATCCTGCCCCAGCCGGAGCTGCAGGAGCAGCCTGCGCCTGTGGTGCCTGCTGAGCCCTCTGCTCCTGGAACTGCGGTTCTGCCTGCATCTCCTCGGGTGCCTGCTGAGGTTGTACCGCGTCCAAAAACTTCTTCTTCTCCTCTTCCTCGTACGCCTCAATGTTGAACTCGTCCAAATTACGGCCGTGTTCGCGGTAGTGGTAGACTTTCCACAGGTTGCCTCGGCGGATTTTCGCATCGTCTGGCCAAGGGAACCACGCGAAACCGCTGTCTTTGAGCTTCTTCAGCCATTCCTCTTCTTCGGCGGTTATTTCTGGCGCAGCAGCGTCCGTCCCTGCGCCTTCCTTTGGAGGTTCTATGTTGCCCTTCGGAGCCTCGACGGCTGCAGCTGCGGTGGTGGGTGTATTCACGCCATTTGTAGCTGGGGCGCTGGCCGAACCTTCGAATGCATCTTTGTCCTTGTGGCTTTCTAACTCTGGTTCTGGGACGCGCTCGCGGAAGGTGGGCGGCACAGTATACTTGGAAATGTTCTTTGCATATCCAAGCAGCTCGTCAAAGGGAACTGGGCGGGAGTCTTCCGGGAAGACGGTCGCTGGCGTCTCGGACAGTTCTTTGCGCAAGCCTGCCAACGCTGCGACAGACGACTTGAGCTGCTCTTCTAGCGCATCAGCTTCGGCGCGAAGTGTTTGGATACGCGCATGGTTTGCCTGGTGCCTGGCGACTGTCACGCATCAGCTGTAGACCTTGTAGCATCCGTGTGCACTCGTACGTTGGTCAAGACCATGGCTGAGCTCGTCATCGGCGGCGACAAGGTCGATTGCAGCCTGGGGGTTGGGGTTATACGACGCAATCGAGTCGACCAAAGTGCTCAAGGCTTGCTCCACTCGGTCGAACTGCGCCTGCAAGATGTCGTCCATGGTTGCGGGGCGCGTTGTTTGGTGCGAACAAGCTCGAACAAGGGTCGAGAGCCAAGTGGAAACCCACATGCACCTGAGCACCTGAGCACGTGACAGGATGTGGATGTACGATGCACAGCTGCGGCGCGGCAGATTACGCGCAGCTAGCCAGAGGTCGCGTGGGCAGGGCAGCGTGCAGCGCAGGGCTACACGTAAAACACGGTGGGCGCCAGACGCTGGCAGCTGAACGGGCGGTCGTGCTTCGAGGGTGTTCCAGCCCAGAAGTGAGCTGTTGCACACCCGCGCACCCACGCACCTCGAGGATCCAGGCTGCGCTGGCCCAAGTCATTGGACAGGCCGTCTGCTGTCCGGTGGGATGTTGGTGCTCGGGCTGTCCGGGAGCTGGGAGAATGACGAAGCCGAGTCGATGTCGGGGTCTCCGTGGTGAGCTATATTTGTCTGTTGTCGAAACCGAAGCGCTGGAACCTCCCGCTGCTCATTCGTCATAATCTCCTACAGTGCATTGCTATCCGGCTCCCCCCCGCGAGTCCCAGCATCCTCCGATCTCCGCGTCCCTGTGACCGAACATCCGCTATACTGCTATACCTGTTCCTAGGAGTCTGCTGCTGCGCCTCGCCCATTGCACACCCCGCCAAACCACAATCGATTGCACCCGCGGTCCAGAAACGCCCGCCACGACAGATTGACCCGCATCCACACGTCTGCTGCTGCGCCTGACTTCTGCCTGCGAAACTCTGCTCTTTCTCTCTCCTCAACGCGCCTACCTATCCTCCGTTACACCCCACCAACCCGTTCTCGCCAACATGGGTAAATCGTAAGTACTGTCTTCCTTCTTGTTTCACAGCGCGGGGGCGGCCACAGACCACCACTTCACTTCAGCTCTCAGCGTTGCCTTCCTTCCTTTCACCTCAGCATGGCCAGCACCGCGCAAAGACGACTTGAGACGATCCACCGACCTGCGTCATGGCTTCTGGACGCAAACACAATAATCCCCCACATCACAGCCACACCGCAGACTGCATGACGCGCCAGTATGCAGTCGCAAAACAGCCGCCGCAACACCGATTACCAGTCCCACAACGACAACATGTCGCGGCACCGCATGCCGATCGCTTCACACGAAATGCACCTCCTTGAGCATGAACATTCGCCGCTCAAGTTCGCACGTCCGCGTCATGCTGATATTCCCCACCGCACCGAAGTGGGATACGTCCACTACAAGGCCGTGATGGGTGTCGCGCTCGCAAATGCTGTCTGCGAATTCCGGAAGGAACTGGCTTCACGGAGCGCTGTGGAATACCTAAAACTAGAGAACGAGAAGCTGATTGTGCGATATTACAGCCAGAGCAAGCTCTCGCAGCAGGAGCTGGCCGATCTCCAAAAGGCCACCCACTTCGATAAGAAGGAACTGCAGCAGTGGTACAAGGGTATGTGGATTTGCGCAAGTATAGGTGGCCTTTTGCTGAATCCACACAGGCTTCCTGAAGGACTGCCCGTCTGGCATGCTCACTAAGGAGGAGTTCCAAAAGATTTACAAACAGTTCTTCCCGTTTGGCGATCCGTCGTCGTTTGCAGATTACGTTTTCAACGTCTTCGACGCGGACAAGTCTGGCACCATCGACTTCAAGGAGTTCATCTGCGCTCTCAGCGTCACAAGTCGAGGAAAGATGGAAGACAAGCTGGACTGGGCGTTCCAGCTCTATGACATTGACGGCGACGGCAAGATCAGTTACGAGGAGATGTTGGCAATTGTAGAGGCTATCTACAAGATGGTAGGTCAAAACTACCTCACCGCCAATACGTTTCTAACAGACACAGGTTGGCTCCATGGTTAAGCTCCCAGAGGACGAAGACACCCCAGAGAAGCGCGTGCGCAAGATCTTCCGGATGATGGACAAGGACGAGAACGGCAGCTTAGACATGGCCGAGTTCAAGGAAGGCTCCAAGCGTGACGAAACGATTGTGTCAGCGCTGTCTCTCTATGACGGGTTGGTGTAAGCGGTAGCGTCGTTGTTGTTTCTTGTTCTTGACTTGTTCGATACCACATCGCGCCGTGGGGTTTCTAACATGCGTCCGTTTAGCATGACGCGTGAGGCGGAGGTCTGTCTCGCTTAGGCGTATGGTTCATCACGATTGATGTAAATATGACTTGCTGCATTGGTTAGGGGCATCTGACGGTGCAATACATGAATGTTCAATTTCAATCTGTTTGTGATTCAATCTGTATATATGTTCGGTTACACGAGACGCTGTGCCAAAGTCCAGGGATACCGTGGCAGGTAGCCTGGACTTGGCGATCCTGACGCGTACCTCAAGCTTGTGTCACGTAAAGCTTGGGACAGGTATCTTTTGAGCAACATCATAGCTATTCTCACAACCTCTCCCAGGTCGCGCTGCAATACTACATTGCGCTTTTGTATTCTCATAGCAGCTGTATCCACGGTACAAACTTGTCTGTTATCACTTGCCCGCATCGCTTTCATCGCACCTCCGTTTGTCTCCGCCGCCCACCTCGACGCTGAGCCGCAAGGCAACGTATCGCAACAGCCATCTGCGCATATCCGCGCCCACTTTCGACCGGAGAATACACACTCGAAATGCGGCGACTCGACATATCAGTATCTGGCACTGTCCTTGCATCGCTGCTAACGCTTGCGCCATTACCAGCGGCCGCGTTCTACTTTCCCGGAACTGCGCCTACATCTTATAAAGTTGGAGATGCAGTACCACTATTTGTCAATCACTTGACGCCTGCAGACTCCCAAAACGATCCCAAACTACGATCCGTATTCTCGTTCGACTACTACCACGAACCCTTCCACTTCTGCCAACCGAAAGATGGACCAAAGTACATCAAGGAGAGCCTGGGGAGTATATTGTTCGGTGACCGTATACAGGACAGCCCTTTCGAGCTGAAGATGGGGGTAAACGAGACGTGCAAAGCACTTTGTGGACCACAGGAATACGACTCGAGAGACGCTGTGTTTGTCAACAGCAAGATCAAGCAAGGATATGACTTGAATTGGCTGATAGATGGACTGCCTGCGGCGCAACTGTTAAAGGATCCCAACTCAGACCTACCCTTCTACAGTCCTGGTTTCGCGCTAGGATTGGTCGATGGGGAGAACCCCATTTTCAACAATCACTACGACATTGTTATCGACTATCACGAGGCAGGGCCAGACAACTACCGAGTCGTCGGTGTACTTGTGGATCCATACTCGATGAAGGACCCCAAACAATCCGAGTGCCAGAGCGCACAAACACCAGTTATACTAAACGAAGACAAGGGCGACAAGGTAGACTTTACATACAGCGTATACTGGCGCCTTAGCCCCACGCCGTTTGCGACACGCTGGGACAAGTACCTCCACGTCTACGACCCCAGGATTCATTGGTTCTCCCTTATCAATTCAGCTGTTATCGTTGTTTTTCTGGTCGGCATGGTCAGCACGATTCTGGTGCGCACGCTCAGGAAAGACATTGCAAGATACAACCGCCTGGACCAATTTGCGCTCGACGACTTTGGTGATAATGGCGACGTCGAGGACGGCGTAGCTGAGGATTCAGGCTGGAAGCTGGTACACGGCGATGTCTTCAGGCCGCCTAAAAGCCCTCTCTTCCTCTCCGTCTTACTCGGCAATGGAGCACAGCTGTTCGCCATGACAGCTCTGACTATTGCATTTGCCCTCCTCGGTTTCCTGTCTCCAAGCAACCGCGGCGCCCTCGGGACTGTCATCATCATTTTCTACACGCTCTTCGGCTTCATTGGCGGTTATGTCTCCTCTCGGATTTACAAGTTCTTCCATGGCGAGAAGTGGAAGCTCTGCTTTTTCTACACACCGTTCGCTCTTCCTGTCGTCGTCTTCGCAACCTTCTTCCTTCTCAATCTCTTCGTCTGGGGCCGTGGCGCATCCGGAGCTGTCCCATTCACGACCATGCTCGTCATTGTCATCATCTGGTTCGTTATATCTGTTCCCCTCAGCTTCGCAGGATCCTGGGTCGGCTTCAAGCAAGGCGCCATCGAGCCTCCTGTCCGTACCAACCAGATTCCTCGTCAGATCCCGCCTTCTGGAGGCTATCTCCGTCCTCTCCCCTCCATGGCGCTCGCAGGTGTCCTCCCCTTCGGTGCCATCTTCGTTGAGCTGTACTTCATCATGAACTCTATCTGGTTCAACAAAGTGTACTACATGTTCGGTTTCCTGTTCATCTGCTTTGGACTCATGATCATGACTTCCGCCGCCGTTACAGTCCTTATGATCTACTTCTTGCTTTGTGCGGAGAACTACCACTGGCAGTGGCGCAGTTTCTTCACAGCAGGCGCGAGTGCGTTCTATGTCTTTGCTAGTTGCTTGCTTTACTGGGTCAAGGATGTCAGTTTCTTGAGCTGGACGAGTGGGGTTGTCTATCTGGGATACTCGGCGTTGCTGAGTTTGTTGGTCTTTGTCCTGACTGGTAATTTCACATCTCAAATTAGATACGTTTCAGCGCTAACACTGTCTGCAGGCACCATCGGCTTCTTCGCGAGCTGGCTGTTCACGCTCAGGATCTACAGGTCAATCAAGGTGGACTAAGCAGCACGTTGAGCGAAGGGGATGTACGCGTGATGACGGAGGCAGATCACAACTCGAAGGTGTTGTTCTTGTGCGTCAACATCTTACATTGTATAGGTAGACACGCGCGGCGTTCCGGCGTTGACGCATCACGCAGGATGCATCTTGTGTAAATGCATATCATTGAACCAGTCCTATCAAGTCACGTTCACATCAACCTAATCCTCCTTGCCGCTCTCATCATTTGCCCAGATGTTGCGCAACCCCGTTCCGTTCCGCGCCCTGTCCTCCTGCTTCACCACACTCAGCGGCAGGCCCGCACCAAGGCCAAACAGCACAAATGCCGCCCACTTCCAGCGGAAAGGGTTGATTACAATTGTGAACAGAAACCAGTAGATCAGCTCGCTGTACGTGAAGAATTCGAACGCACCGCCTGGCGCTTTACTCTTGATGAATCGTGTCACGTCGATCCAGCGCTTCATCCACCACGTCCTGGGCCGTGCAAGAGGGTCGACGAGGTACATGAGCAGGAAGCGCGTGTAAATGCCGATGTGGTAGTTTCCGACAGTGCCGATGGCGTTGACGTATGTGCAGTTGTTCGCGCAGATGGACGGGTGTCCGGGCGGGAAGACTTGCAGGTACCAATTTGGTGGGTCATACGGTTCGCTGAACACTTCGTCTGGCAGGAAGCCGAGCGAAGGGCGTTTGTACCCGGTCGCCATGATGACAATGTCTGCGTCGATCAGCTTTTCGCTGCCGGGCCCGTTCTTGGGGACGCCGCGCGAGCGCTGTGTGAAGGATATGCCGGTGCCTGAGGATGAATAACCGTTTGTGTCGCCGCGTAGCCAGCTGGCTTTATCGTCGCGGATGAGGTCGAAAATCTGGCTATTTACCATGGGCGTTTCGGTGAAGATGCCTTTGCCGCTGTCGCGGGGCGGGGAGAGGTCGTAGAGGTCGCGGTAGAAGAGGTGGCGCAGGATGCCTTCTGGGATCCAAGAGAAAATCGTTTCAGATCCGAAGACGTTGAGAGCGAGCAGGGCATCAACGAGGGGGTTGCGGGGGATGATCCATTTCTCAGACCGCGCAAGGACGGTGGTGTGCTTTGCTTCTGAGGCGGCAACAAATTCGAGAGCTTCGACCGCGGAAGCTCCACCACCAATGATGACGACCTTCTTGCCCTTGGCAGACTTTCCGTCCAGCTGCGAGCTGTGCCAGATATCGCCTTTGAAGTGCTCCTGGCCTGGCAATGTCGGCATCTTGGGATCGCCACACGTTCCGATCGCAGCAATCACACCATCGAAGTGACCATATGATGGGTCGTTGATGATCCAGCGTCCTTGGTCGTCTTTGTACACTCTCTCCACTTTGGTGTCGAAGTGCGTCTTCTCTTCTAGTCCATATTTCTTCCACAACTCGGTGATCTGGCTCACAATCTGCTTGCGGTCTGGATATCCCTTCTTCCAGTGCACGCTCGGGTGGAAGCGGTACATGATCGAGTGAATCTGTAGTCCAGATGTGTTGTTGACCTTGCTCCAAATCCCACCAACACTAGACTTGGAACCCGCTTCAAAAATGCGGCAATCGAAGCCATGGCCTACGCAGTGCGAGGCGGAGGACACGCCAGTCAGGCCAGCGCCGATGATGGCGATTTTGGGACGTGATAGCTTTGCATGAGGTGGGGGAGGTGTGGGCGAGAGAAGGATGTCGAGGATGTATTGAAGGATCTGATAGATGAAAAGGATCGGATGCGTGAGAGCATATTGCACTGCGCTCGTTATGCGGCCCATACTTGCAATTCTGCGATGAGGTTGTGAGAGCTTGCGAGGCAGTGCGGGTTGAACTCTTAACAATTATCAAATCATGGACCCTTGCAAAGAACGTGCAGCGTTGAGAGCGCCGTTTCGACAATTACAGGCTGTGATGTCATGGTGGATTCAGATACACAACATTTACATGTGAAGAAGAACCCGCGACATGTGCGACGTAGCCATACCCTGTTCGTGCAAGTACGCTCCGCATATCCGGTAACGCGACGAGAAGTGGACCATTTTTGTTTGAGCAGGCTAGTTGTAATGGACGAGAGACAAACTTCCTTCGAAGATCGCCGACAGGGGTATAAGCGTCGACGCTAGATCTGCGCTAACGTAAGCTTCACCGAGTCCAAAGTACAGCGACCTAACCTAAACCTCAGCAGCGGTTGCGCGCGGCCATGGCCTTCTCTCAAAACAACAACAGTGTGGAGATAAGGCTTTGCACAGCAGTCAACGACGCGGTAAGGGCTCGCAATGCGGTTGAACTTGCGTCAATTGTTCTTCTAGAGCCACCTTTCCCACCCATATACGAGGAGCTTGTCCAATCTTTGCGGAACAATTATCCGCAAAACGCAAATAACTCTGACAGTCGGCTGGATCAGCTGGTGCGAAAAGCTGTTACAGAAACAGCTGAATATCAGGATGAGCAAGGGAAGCCAGTACAGGGCTGGAACGCCATGGTCACGTTCCTGGTAGGGTGGATGACCTTCTTGAGAGATATGGATCTAGACAACTTGTTGCATACATATCAAGGACTAAAAGATCTGCAGGAGTGAGTCTCTCCTGATATGAACGAAAGGCAGTTAATTGACTCCAAGAAGGCAGGCTAACAGCGCATTAACCCACCCAATCAAGGGCGTTCTGATCCTTCCGACGATTGTAAACTATGCCAGAGTCTTCTCGCGTGTTGCTCTGGGACTGGACAAACACCCGGAACTCATTCAACATCTACTTACGTCCAACGATGAAGGCTCTCGAGAATCTTTGTCGGAGAAAGCAGCCAACGTCGTTCGAGTGGCATTCACCCAATGCTTAAACGATCGAGTGGGCACGCAGGATAAGAAGCTCGGAATCTACAAAATGGCGAACATTTGCCTGAAGATTCTTTTTCAGGCTGACAAGCCTGAAAGCTGCGAGACGATCTTCAAGAACATTACCAATTCGTCGCCACCACTGCATCTTTATCCGAAGCCAGAGCAAGTCACGTACCTGTACTATCTTGGGCGGTATCACTTTGCCAACACCAACTTCTATGCGGCTCAGTTGGTGTTGGATCACGCGTACGATCTCAGTTCTCAAAGACCGCAGTTCATCAAACAACGGCGCCTCATACTCATATATCTCATCGCTTCTAACCTGATCCTTGGCCGTTCTCCCAAGCAAGACATCTACGCACTACCAGAAGCTCAAGGTCTACATGCTATCTTTGACCCAATAGCAAAAGCCATCAAATCGGGCGACCTTGAAAAATTCCGTCGTATCACAAACACAGACCTTTCAGACCCAAGTGCAGGCTGGCTCATGAAGTTCAGGATATTCTATCAACTCGGGAATTACTGCGAAGTCTTGGTCTGGCAATCACTGTTCAGAACGATATATCGGTTGACAGGGCAAGAAGGTGGATCGACCACAAATTCGGCTGCCGTTCTCGACCTCAACGCTGTCCATGTTGCCTTCTCATATCTCGAAGCACAAGCGAAGATCAAAAACGGCCAGTTTTCAGAGCAAGGTCGTGGAGCCGGACGCCGCAATTTTGGTCATATCTTCCAGGACCACGCGTCGGTATCGAAGTCGTCGTATATTGATCCTGACTTTGCAGGTGTTGAAGGTGTTGAGCCATACAACCACGAGGTTGATCTTGCCGAGGTGGAATGCATATGCGCCACTCTGATAACACAGGGGTTTGTAGCTGGTTACATCAGCCACCAAACGCAGAGGCTGGCTATCTCAGGTGCCAGAAGACCTGGTGGTGCCGTGAAGAACGGCTTCCCAGCTCCTTACGGAGTGATCAAAAGCAAGAACAGTGACAACGTTCTTGGGTGGAAGAAGGATGCTGGAGGCGGTACGCAAGGACAGGTCATCCGCATGAGTGGAGCCAAAGCAGCTGGAGAGTGAGGATATACTATACCCATATGGAATGCCTCCAGTTTGACAAACGAATGGCCAGAAAAACCGAACACGGAAGTTCAGAATTAGATACTTTGTAGTTCTTGAGTCATACACAGCTGACAGTCATCTATCCTCGAGCTTTGGACAGTGAAACCTAAAAGACTTCAACGTTATTGACGCGATCGTCTTGTAGGTTCAAGGTAGTCTGTGGTCTTCTCACAGAGTACTTCGGAAAAACTCGCGGTGGCTTCTCAAGCTCAATGCGTTTTCTCACGACTACGGGGTTTTATGATCATTACTCCCGCTTGCATCGACCTAATTACCAAACCCGTTGGGCCTATTAGCTCTTTGTATCACCGCACCTGCGTCTGCATACCTTATTCAAGGACGCCTGTCGATACCTTTCACCAGACCACCGATCTGATATCTCAACATGTGACAACCATGATGTTACTTCGAACTCCTTTGAACCTGAGTCTCTTTCCTCACCCGGAGCTGCGAAACGTGGTGTTCCCTTTTCCGTCTGGTCGTTGTGAGCCAGGCACTGACATGAGAATACTACTGACGCTCACCTTCGATACAGTCCTTGGGGCGTGCGATAGCTCTACGTCTCGCAACTATACATCAGAAGATCAAACCGACGATGGGGACCAGAACGACAAGGAGTACACCCAGCAGGGCAAACAGTGCTTACTTAGACCAGCTTGCTCTGGTAATAGGCTGACTTGTGTCGGTATCTGAGTTCGAAGTAGCCGAGTCTGGAAAGTCATTCAGCGAGACGAGTGTACAGGGAGGGAATAGCGTACTACTTGATTGTAACGGAAGAATGGTCGACTAGCTAAGCAACCAAATCGTTGATGTCGGTAGCGCGTATGATAGCCAATAATGGCAAGCGGATCTATCTTTCTATAAAAGACACCTGCAAATACTTTCACAAACGCCTGTCGAGAAAAGCAGGTGCGTTATGACGATAACAGGTCTTTCAAGGATTTACGTTGATCCTGCTTCGAAGATGGTGCTTCCTAGCTACAGAACCCAGATAGCGCGCGCGGTCATAAAATGTTGAGCGAATGGAGGGTTCGTTGCATTATCAAGCCAATCAGCAATAGCCAGGGCTCTCATACAACTTAGATACCCCATTTCTGATTGGTGACAGTAGGATAGAAATTTATGCAACTGGTGTATCTAGCACACTAATTAACATTTGGATTTTTACCTACAGCCATGTTGTCGCTAGTTTACACTGGTACTGCAACGGATACACTGTTTTATATAGTTGCTTTTCCTACATCCTTGCCTTTCGGAGCATTTTTACTAAGAGTGTAGCTTTTTGCCCTGAACTATGGCTCTTTTTCTCAGCCTATATGTTTAGTCAAATTAGCCCGTGCAGTCAATTATCTGCACAACGTTAGCTATAAGCACGAGCAACAAGGAAGACATTAATACGCTGCTCAGTATCTGAAAAGACATCTCTCGCTTACCACATGTATCCAGAAAATGATTTGAGATGCAAGACATTGGCCGAGGTGATTTACGTAGGTTCGAACGTTAGGACTTACACATACACAGCGCTTTACTTGTACAAATAGAACTGCAGACGTTTAGACAAGGTTTGAATTCCTGAAGTGGGGCCGTTTAGCAGTATTCACGATATCTTCACAGCTTTTGTATATACTTGCATACGGCTTCTCTTGCGCCTAACTGTTGAGATTGACCAAGGACCTAGAGGCCTTTGTATTTGTATCATCCTAGTTAGTTGCAACGATGGCTGCTAGCCCTCAAGAAATGCAGATACAATGAGTATCGAGGCTAAAGATGTCCCTGCAGGTCAGATACACTTGCATTCCAACTATAATTCTCCGACTCCACAAATCACGTCGTGAAGGAGACCTACCCGCGGACCAGAGACGACAAAGTCGAGCAACAATATCGCGGAAGCATGGCGTGAGTGCGACGTTGTTCAAGCACAGCTCAGTGAAGTGACTGAAGAACAAGACGCCCTCAAATGCCACATCAATGACCTGACAGCCCAAACCCAAGACCTCGCCAAGCGCATCAGCGATACCGACCAAATAGCAAGAGCTTTGGGAAAGAATCACGGGTCTGGTCGAGAGTTGAGCATCTGGGGAATACCTATCGACTATGATTGGCAGCAGCGTGCATGCGCTGTGGATTAACGCAAGGCTGCGGAGGCTTTCTTAAAGAAGGGATATTGGCACGATCATATCGACTTTCTTTGTGTATCCTTTGAACAGTGGTGAATACAGTTATTCTGTGCTATTCCTGTTCGTGATTGGTGGAGAGTGGGTGTACGAGGGGGTGGGAAATTAGGTCGATATATATCACCATATCGCTATGGAATGAGTCTACTTAATATAATGTTTATGTCTGTCCCAAATCTTATCAGTCACTAGCATTAACCAGCAAGTGATCTCCGGCGTTGTGGCGGAGTGGTTATCGCGCAAGACTAGAAATCTTGTTCCTTCGGGAGCGTAGGTTCGAATCCTGCCAACGTCGCTTTTTTTTCTTTGCAGATGTACTCTCCTTCTCACCCAGCTTAGAACAGTATCTTTGCGGTTCTTGCTCAATCCTTGCTAAGACGTTCTTGATCCTGTTCGATTGCGCTTAATCATTACTTCCACTACTTGTGACTACATCAGCCTAAGAGATGGTACAGATGACCTTGCCCTTGGTCTTGTTCTCCTCCATCAAGCGATGAGCATCCTGGATCTGCTCCCACGGCAGTACCTTCTCGATGAACAGCTTGAACGACCCATCTTTGAACTTCGGCAGCGCATGTTCTACGAGCTGATCCCTCAGCTTGCCTTGGTAGTCCTCGTCCCTGCTCCTCAGACTGCTGCCGACGAATGTGCACCTCTTCATGATGAACGCGCTGATGTCAGTTCCCTCGGGAACCTGGGTGCCGCCCATGAAGCCCAGGTTGACAATGACACCGTCCTTGGCTACGGCCTTGAGGTTGTTCTGGAAGTAGCTTGCGCCGACAAAGTCGACGATGATGTCTACGCCCTTCCCGTCGGTTGCTTTCAGGACTTCATCTGCCCAGTCTTGCGTGGTAGTGTTGAATGCCGCGGTCGCTCCGAGCTCTTTGACGGCGAAGTCGCACTTTGCGTCCTGACGGGCGGTTGCGTAGACGGCGGAGGCTTGGTCGGCGAGCGAGAGCTGGATACCGGCGATTGAGACGGAAGATGCTGCGGCGTGCCAAAGGATGGACTTGCCGGCCGAGTACTTGCCGACAAGGTACATGGCTTGGGTGGCTGTTATCCACGTCTGGTGCACGTCGTTAGCATTGGACTACGTTTGCGGGATTGAGAGACATACCTCAGGAATACCGGCGCACTGCCCCCAAGTCAACTCCTTCGGCTTCCTGACAAGCATGTGTGTGGACACAGCAATGTACTCTGCGTACGCACCACCATATGCGAGTCCGAACACCTCATCTCCCTCCTTGAAACCCTCCTTGCCGCCACCCTCTGCACTCAGCTCGGCGATGGTACCGGAAAACTCGACACCGAGAATTTTGGAGGCACCAGGTGGTACAGGGTATTTGCCCTCGCGCTGGAAGAGATCCATGCGGTTCAGGCCGAACGCCTTCACCTTGACGAGGGCTTGCGACTTTCCGAGCTGGGGCTTGGGAATGTCGGTGATGTGAAGGGCATCAATTGGGCCCTTGCCGTTTTTGACATCTGGTCTGTGTAAGAAGGGCTGTGATCAAGTGTGTAGTGGTCTTTCTACGAACCTACTGCCTTCATTGTGTCACCCATGTTGCTTTGTCCTGATCAAAAATAGTTTGTGTAACTGCGACGAACGATGAAATCGAGGGAAATGAAGGGGCGTGTAGTTTTTGGTCTTAAGCCGAACAGAAGGGCTTTTTTAGTGAAAGCCCTCAGCCTGACGTAGAGCTGCTCTTCCGAGGCTGTTCCGGCGTCATCGGAATGATTAGTAATGACGATGGGTGGGGCAGCAATGCACACTTTCAGAGTGGTGGGGCAGATCGTCCAAGTACGAAGCTTGAATTAACAACAGGAACAGCGATAATTAGAAAGGGAAGGTTCGTTGACTATTGTGACATTGACACTACGATCTTCACTCAACAAATACGTAGATATACTTACAATACCAGTACCTCGCAAGACAATCCTGCTCCACACGCTCTAGTTCACGAACAGGCTGTTGTCGTCCATGTCGTACTGCTTGATGAGTTGTGCGAGCTTGTTGGCCTCCTGGGCGTAGTTGAGTGGGTAGATGTTTAGCACTTGGTAACGAGGCCTTGAGTTCGTTAGCGGTTGTTTGCCACATCCCTGACGTGTACTTACTTGGGCTGGTCCTGGTATGTCTCCATCTTCGCCCGAACTCTGAAATTGAAGGTCTTGCAGGTAGCGTCTTGCATGATGTTCAGGAAGTTCCCTGTGGTATTGTTTTCCTCGTCTGCCTCTTTGATCTTCATCACTTCGTTGGCGGACATCCCAACAATCAACTGTGCGGCTTCGTCAAAGCAGCTCAACCACAGTGTGCCAGTGTGGTCTGCAACGTTGACGCTGAGTACATAGCGGTATGTTGGTTCCGGGAACGATGTCTGACACTTCTCACACCACCAGGAACCAGGATTCTCCTCGATGACTTTCTTGTTGCAGTTTGGTGTTGAGCATGCAGGGTATGCGACAGTCGTGTTCTTTACGTACACAACAGAAGCTCGTATGCTCATATATGTTGGTGTGTCTTGGAGGTAGCCCTCTTCTTCGATGACTTGAGAGATGATCTTGCTGTCGTTCTTTGAGCCGCCAGAAGCTGGTGCCAGACTCTGATGGGTGGAGAAGGTTGCGTTCTGGCCGACAGCATTGAACCACCCTCGCAGCTTATGTGCCTCATCGATGTCGGGATCAAGCATCATGGAGCCAGAGCTTAGAAGACTCAGACTTCGGCCACCAAAATCGGAGACCTTGACGCCCTTGAAAGCAACGATCGACTCGAGTGGGGCTTCGAAGCTCTCTGCTGTCTTGCCCCAGATTGTGAGTCGCACTGACGTTTGACTGTCATCAGCGAGAGTCAGTTCTCGCTTGGAGAAATCTTTGTTGGTGTTCTTCGACGTTATCGTAGTCACCTCACCAACCTCCTTGAGTACACCAATGGTATCGATAGTGGTGTCTTTCTCGACAGAGTTGAGCTCACCAATCTTGGTGAAGTTGAAACGAATCTGGGGCTTGTTGTCCTGGTCTTCTGCCTTCTCGACTTCAGTGTCGCGCTCGAATTGCAGTTCATAATCGTTTGGCAGGTTCGAGAACTGCTTCTTTGCGAGTGTGACTCTGCAGGGTGCGGAGATGTAGTATACCACACCTTCCTCGAAGATTGGATACAGCCTCTCCGCGACTTCAGTGAAGGCTGTTGCACGGATCTCGCCGGTGTCGTCCAGCAGGTTCACACTAAAAAGCTTGCCGGTGCCCTTGGCGTTGTGCCACTCCTTCATCTCACCTTTGTGTGTGCATCGGGCACGGATTGTCCACTTGTGCGCGTAAGGGGAGAGAGACTCGATCGGGTATAAGTGGGGATGTGTGGATGTGCTCGGGTTGCTCTGGTGCACGGGAAGCGACCTTTGCTGTTGCTGGGGTGCGGGTGCGGGTGCGGGTGCAGGCTTGTTGCCGTAGAAGTTATTGCCTGAAATGGCAGCAGGCTGTTGCTTGGGCTTTGTGTCGAGTGCCTCGGGCTGACCGATCTTTTCGAGCTCGCCGTATTGCTCGAGGACATCGAGCTCCATGATGATCAGGATGCTATTTGCATGTCAGCAGTGTTGCATCGAGGGCAGCTCATCCACGCACTTCTTGTCCTTGACCTGCTGGGGGTTGTACTTCAGCAGGCGTACTATTGAACCCTTCTTGAGCCTGCCAGAGGTAACAATCTCGTTCGCAGCTGCACACGGTTAGCTTGGCCTGTAAGATAAATGTGATGCCCGTACTGGTCGCGATCATTGTCTGGATGAAGTTGCGGACATCACTCAAAACAACACGGAAGCGCTGCACCGGGTTCGCGTCGCCAGCCTTTGGCTCCATCGTCTTTATTTGCACGCATTGCAAGACCGGGTGCTCCACGAAGCAACCGCTGGGCTCAAAGATGCTCCTGCCTATCGTCAGCACGGTTCTTCACCGTTCACTGCATGGGTTGCGTACTTGATAGCACCCTGTGTGATCGCCTGTTCTGCCATGCTGGATGCTCTACAGTTGAGACGGTTATGGCGATGGTGTGTCGAGGTGGCGGCGCAATGAAGTTCAGAGTTTGGGACGCGTCGAGGCGCGTTGAGTGGTGTCGCGCTAGGCAGCCCCGCACTAGGCAGCTGAGACCCACTCGCACGCATACGCCTACGTGACGTTGGGGCAGCGCAACGAGCCATTCACGCCTCACTCTCAACACAACAACATCATGGCTGACAGCGAGATTGCAACACGAGCGCCTGAGAGTGATGCGCAGGAGAAGTCTGTCGAGAAGTCTGCTGATCAGTCTTCTGAGCGGCCGGAAGGCGCAGAGCAGAGCGTGTTTCCTGGCGACACACCTGCGCAGACAGGGCCAACTATGGGCGTAGGTTGCGTATGCCGGTCAATAAGCAGCAATGCCTGACTCTCCAGGAACACTGCACTACAGACCGACCAACTCCTGCCGGCGAAGTGCCCACAGGCGAGCTTACGACACTTGGCGGCGTCGAATGCTACATCACGAAACCCTCCGATTACCCGCACGCTCCATCGAAGCTCCTCCTTCTCCTCACAGGCGGCACTGGCGTCAAGTCTACCAACAATCAGCTACAAGCCGACAAGTATGCTTCTGAGGGGTACCTGGTGGTCATGCCCGATCAGTTTGGCGGCGAACCAGCCACAAGCACTGTTAGCATGGAAGAAGTCACAGAGAAGACGTCGTGGCTGGATACCATCAAGCTGAGAGCAGCTGAGGGCATCAAGGCCTTCACAATTGACATGTGGCTTGCACGACACACACCGGAAAAGGTCTTACCGATCCTGCACAAGGTCGTCGAGGGCGCAAAGGAGGAGTTTGCAGACGCTGTTGCGAATGGCGGTGGTGTGTACGGCGTGGGGTACTGCTTTGGCGCCAAGTACATCCTCATGCTGGCTGGTGAGCTCCCCGAAACGGTTGGATGGGGTCAAGCAGCTTCAGGAGACGAAGAACAGGGGACTGTCAAGAAGGCACCAGTATTGAAGGCAGGAGCAGTCGCGCACGGCACAATGGTCTCCAAAGAGGACCTTGACGCTGTACGGTCACCGGTCTACATTGCAGCTGTCAAGGACGACCCGTTGTTCTCAGAAGACGAGGTCCTGACGCCCGGCCGAAGAGCACTGGAGACCAACCATGTGGAGCACGAGGTCCAGATCTTCGACGGAGTGCCACATGGCTTTGCAGTCTACGGAGATTACGAGGATCCCAAGATCAAGCACGAGCAATCGCAGGCCTTTGGACAAATGCTTTCATGGATCCAGGGCCACTGAGCATTCGGATGATCTACACGCGACAAGCAGGGATCCCCATAGTTTCGCAAACGGCGTTGGGAAGGCTGGACTCTTTTTCTCGATTCATAGTGGAATGATACCATCGCTCATGATTTGCGGCTTAATCTTATGGCTCTCGGCATTTCGTGGTCGCATGGTCGCCCACGGGCCTCCTCGTCAGCCTCATTGTTTGGGCGCGTGTCGTTGTTCGTATCTTTCGTGACCGCTCTTTCGCGTGTCAACAAGCGTGGCTTTCACAACAACACTGTGCTTGTGCTTTTCCTTTTCAGATGAGCTCTACGTCACCCGTCCCACTTCCCACTGCCCACTTCTTCACCGCACTCCATCGAACTACCCATACATCGCCCCTCTTGACCTGCAGTCGGCGGTCCGTGCCTTCTATGAACACGGTCCCAATGTCCCGCAGCGCTCGTACGAACACGGCTTTGTCTTCGTCCGGCCTGTCTACCATGCTGATGCCACCCGTTGTATCGTCCAACCGCTGCAACGATGCTGGGAACTGCGACAAAAACGAGGCAGTGTAGTGTTGCGAGAGGAGCGCTTGATGCGATGTGAGATATTGCAGTTCAGCGGGCGAGAGAAGGGGCTGCAGAGCATCGAGCGACGCCGTGTGTTGGACGCGGATGTGCAGCGGGTGTTGGTCGATCTACCATGTCCAGTCAGCACGATGCGCTCTGAACACAGCTTCACAAAACGAGCACGACGATAGGTAAACATATACACACCCACCTTCTTCAGCCGCGCGCGCAGGAAACTCCGGACCAGGAACTTGAACCGCTCGAGTTCCGTCTGGATGACGATGAGCTTGAAATTCGTTTTCGGATCCATACTGCCCGTCTGCTCTTCGACAAGCTCAATCTGCCTACGCCATTAGCACGTCTCCCCATTCCCAACACAACCTTCTAATCCCCCCGCATAATCTCAAGAAGAAATAGCAAACCTACCTGCCGTCTAATCCGCTCCAGTACCCTATCCATCAAGTCCTCGGGCCACGTCAGAATCTCAGGCGCCGTGCGCTCCGCAACCCACGCCCGCGTCAGCTCCTGCAAGTCGCGCGATTCCTGCGGCGTCGAGTTGACTGCGACCTCGGCGAGGAGGTCGTCGATATCCATGCTCGTGCGACACGGGAGCTGTGTGCGCGCCCGGTAAGTGGGCAGGAGTTCGGCAGAGGCGTGCGAGTGGGAGACGATGCGAGGGTTGTGTGTGTAAGGTGTGCAAGGTGTGAAGTGCGAGTGAGACGCTAGGGCGGCTGTCACAGTATGGTGACGAGAGATCGGGAGCTGCAAGTGTCAAGCCGGTCTGATTTCATCATCCGTCTCACATGCTGCAGCGTCTTGCACGTCAAAAGACGTGGGGCATCCTGAATACTAGCGTGCCTCGAACGCGTTGCGCCCGATTGGTCCCCACTCTCCATGTATGGTTCTCATCAGCTGTCAAGTCTCACAGCAGTATTGACAGCGGATGCATGGATATGCTCGTGTCACAGGCTGGTACAAAGCACACAGCAAACTTGATGTACTGTTTCATTTTTACTAGCATTTTCTTTTCTAGCCACCATCGTCTCCCCGCAGCATTACGACGAAGGACCTATCGATTACGTCCTCCAGTCTCCACCGCAGGCTCAACACCGCCAAGTCCAGCCTGGAGAGAACAGAAAGGTGCGTGACAAGTACAAATCGAATGGAAGTAGAAAGCCCAAATGAGGTTAAGCGAAGAAAAGACCCTGAATGTTGCGCCAATGTGCGATTCGATGCTGGAATTGCTTTCAACCTGATACAGTAGAGCCAATTCTGATGTAGAGAATTGTAAATAATAACGGAGAAGACCAGTTGAGGATAGGAGAGGATGTCAAGTTGATGATGTGGGTGAAGGTACGTAGACCTGAATTGATTCGATTTCGTGATGTTTCTGAGATTGTTGTCGTGGGAGCGATGTTTTCATCTTCTCCGCAGGGCCATGAAAATCCGTACAAGGATGGTAGTGACAAAGGGAATTAGTGACAAAGGAGATGAATGAGACTGCAAGGCAGTGGTCTAATGCTGCCGTAAAGAGGAATTATGTCCGGGCCGGCGGCACCGCGACATTGGGTATAGAATGCAAAAGGCAACGGGAGTGGCGCAAGCCCAAAGTGTAGGTGCAGACTGCTCGCAGTCGAAATTGTTTCCCGCCGTCCAAAAGTCCAAGTTGATGCAAAGGGCCAAATGGCAAATCGCTAGAACGCCTCGAGATGAAAATGAGTAAATGATCAAAACGCCGATGCTGTGGGATACCAAATCAGCAACTAAGGAAACGCCGTAGGTCCGGTTCGCCGTGAATTATGGGATGTCGTGTAGAAATCGTCGGCTACGCGCAGGCTCAGTACGAGGCCATGCGACGCGAAGCGCCTATTCGTCCAACGTTGGGAGAGTCGTCGCCAAGCGTGAAAATGTTGCCTCCACTCTTTGACCGGCCGAGAGCCGTGGGGCTGTCTTCCATCTGGCAAGAGTGTTGGCCAATTGCAAATGTGTGCGCGCGGTTGAGCTTTGAGCGTTGTCGAAGCTTGTTCAGACCGCGTTCGCAGGATTGCTCGTGCTCCTTGGCGTCCATCCGAAGATAGTTCTGCGGGAAGCACCGAGTCGAATTAGAGTGGTAGAAAGAGCTGTAACCACCATCAAGGATGTAGACCTCAGGGTAGTGCAGTGCAGGGTAGCGGTGCGCATTCTCCTTGCGATCTTGCGAGCGCACAAACTTAGCCCTAGGAGTTATTAGTAAAGTCGCGTCGAGGTACACAGACAGCACGACTTACATAAGAGGAGCGCGATGCGCAGAGTATTCACAGTGGAGGATGAGGAGGGTGTTGGTGGTTGAGGGAGTAGAGAAGAGACGTTCCGCCAGTTGCTCCTTGTCACAAAAGTTCACTGCGCCTTCGATGTGTCCACCGTTGTACTCATACTCGAAACGGCAATCGATGATGGCCTTCTCGTCGTACATGTCATCGTAAACACCGTCAAGCACTTGGATGAGTGTGGCATGGTCAATGCGGGGAAGACTCTCAGGCTCGGAGGGAGTGAAGTGAGGCAGCTTGAGCAAAGGGGACTCTTCTGTATCCATCACAGACGACAAGCCAGAGGGGGAGTGAGACTCGTCACCGTCTTGCTTTGCATTCATCACGTCGCCAGGATGCTCAAACATGCTCAGCGATCTCCTCATCTTACTGGGTCGAGGGCGCGAGTGGGCGGCACTTTGTTTCCTGATGGCAGCAAGGGGTGAGCCGTTGTTGCGAGACTGCAGATTGGAGCCAAAGGGGAAGGGCTTGGCTTTTGATGACGCGAAGAGCGATCCATTAGAGCACGGGCGGCGTTCTTGGGGTGGTGATGGGGCGAAGCACTCGTCAAGGCTGGGGGAAGATGTGTTGCCAATGTTGCCAAAGCCGTCACAGCCAGCACCAAACCTGAACGGAGGGCACGGCTGCTGCTCCTGCTGCTTGAAGGATACCGTGTTGGTCGAGAAGTTCTTGGTGCGTGAGAGAGAAGGCCGGAGGAGGATGGACTTCTTGCGGCTGTGACGCGTCAGTAGAGCAAGCGTGTGGTCAATCGGGGGTGGACGTACTCGGCAGCAGAGCTTGGTCGTGGGATATCGAAGTTGTTCGCAGAGAGTTGCGGCAGTTCGCTGGGGGAAAGCATGTCGTCTCCGTCGCCGTGCATTACCTCGGGAGAAGGCGAGGGCAGTGTGATGTAGTGGAAGGGGGCCTTGTGAGGCAGAGGCGAGATGTCCATCGAGTCAGGCACGAAGCTGGGCGAGGAATCGGGAATCGGTGGTGTGGTGACACCTTCCCATCTGACAGGAGGGGTGGTGACGCCTTCTGCTGCTGCATGGCAGGTTAGCATCACTGTACTGGCGGACAAAGCACAGCCTGGCTCACCCTGGGCATCGACCTGCTGAAACAGACTCGACGTAAATAGCGACCGACGGGGCGTAGCAAGCTGAGGGCTAACAAAGAAGAAGATTAGCAGGCGGACAATGGGAGGGTTCGACATGCAAGGGCGGGCGTACCTCTGGTCGACATGCAGATTGGACGACATGTCGGCGGCCAGACTTGCGGTGGGCGACGAGCCCCTCATTGGCTGGATGGCGAAGTAGTCCATGCCTCCCTTCCTCATGCTCATGTCTCTGAAGTTGAAGTTCTTTGGGCCCAGAGCGTGGGCGCCAAACAAAGGCTTCGAGGGCGGCAGGTCGCGTCTGTAGCCCCACGGGCCAGGAATGGCGGCAGGCGGGTGCATGGCTGCTAGTGGCGACGACATCTCCATGGCGGCGACGTGTGGGTGTGTGTGAGGGTGGGCGGTGCAAGGCAAGGCAAGGCAAGGCACGGCAAGGCGAGGTCGGCGGGCGGCGGAACCTCGAATGGCGGCTGCAGCGAGCGGACGCTTTGCTCAGTGGCAGCGAAGGACGGCGAAGGTGGTGGTGGTGGTGCTGGTGGTGGTGCTGGTGGTAGGACTGGCGATAAGCATATAAGACGGGAAAACGAATTCCAATCTGAAGATGCTCGCGGTAAACAGCCTTGCTGCTCGACGCTAAGATGCTCGATGCTCGATGCTGGGCGTGACGGAGCTAGGCGGACATGGAGACACGCAGTAGGCGGTTCGGTAGCGGCGAATGGGTGGTGATGCTGGCAGTGGCTTCCCAACAAGAGATGCTCACGAGCAATGTGGTCTTCTGGTGCCTATGTAATGCTCTCTGCCAATGCCTGCCAGCTGTCGAAGGGACGAGGGAATGGGCCTTCTTGGGTGCGAGAAGGGTGAAGAAAAGAGAAGCAGGGCAGAGGTCACCCAGCTGGCTTTGAGGTTGCCGAGCCTTTGCTTCCACAGCAACGACCGAGCTGCAGTGGAGGTGCCCAGCACCGGGGCCCAGCAGCACGGCCAGTGCGCGTTGGCGAGGCATAAGCGCTGCACCGACGGCCTCACCACTAACAGGCCTGCCTGCACACGGCCCTGGCAGCAGCGGGACGGGCATGGGGCAGTTTGCTCTTTCGCTAACGCTGCCTGCTGCGAGCGATGCTGATCCGCTGCGTTTCATTGACGCTGCCCTGCTGCTGCCCGCAGTTGCCATCACGATCCTGCTGCATGGCTACGGTATGGCTGCAGCTAACGCGCCTTGTGCATGGGGCTGGCCGCGAACGCTTGTTTACGACGACGCATCTCACAACCCACCTCACCGTCGAGAGCGAGAGCGAGAGCGAGAGACCATGGACGGCAAGCCTTCAATCGCACGGCTTTCATTCGTCTCTGATGCAGCACGCCGAAGCTGGCTGAAGGGGCCTGTCCGCCATCCCTCGCTCGTCTCGTTACCTTGACAGCACGCTGGCACGGATCCCGCTCCGACCAGCATCATGCCGGCATGGCCTGAAAATTGTGTGAAACCATGAGTTCTCTCTCCGCTTAACTGCTGCACCGGCTCTGTCCAAGCAGTCTTTGCTCCGGCCGCTTTCGTGTGAGACACTGCCTTCTAGCCGTGGGCCTGCGTCACCTAGACACGGTTTCCCAGGGAGACCAACGTCGGCCGTCGACTCAACATTGCACCGACAGCTCCATCGCCTTCGCGAGGCCTAGCCGCGAATCGCACCCAGTAAAGAGCCTCGTAATGGCCCCTCTGCTGTGAATGACACAGTAGAACCGGCGTCAGCATGGCCAGCTCTCGCGCGTCTGTCGTCATACGCAGCATGGGCGATGACTTGGCGCTGTTCTGCCAGGGAAACAGCCTCGAAGGAACACGCCAGGCACACGTTGTGAGTGGCCAGGGCCACAAAGTCTAGGTCCTGGGCCAGGACTGATAGGGCAGGCGGCTCAATTTCGCCGGCCTGACTGGTGCAGGGGGGCGCCTGTGTTTTGTGAAGGGTGCTGTGCGGCCCGTGAACTCGTCGATATTACAAGCTTTCCTACCCTATCCGGATGCATAAAACTGGATTGCCCAAGCTCCGCCGGTGGCAGAACCGTCTCCTAGTGCATGCTCGAGATCGAGCTGCGGATAGACATCGCGATTGCGACAGCCCCCTTCAACGTCATATCCATCGAGGTTGATGTCGATGAACCGATGGCCCAGTTTGCTATTCTTGCACTCCCTGTTTGCGGTCTTATTCGCGCCGACAACGCACAACTGGTGACGATGGGTGATCTCGCGACCAAAACAAATGTTGATTCCATATGGGGCTCGGGGCTGCCGGTGGAGGCTGTCGCCATAGCAGCTGAACTCAAGAAGGGTCGTTCGAGAACACGGGCGTTCCCAAACCCACCGAGCAAACCGCTGCACAAAAGCCTTCACAACGGGTACCATCATCATTTCCAGTTTGGACCCCACCAACCGGTGACCCCTCTTCTGTGGACCTTGAGACTCTGAGAGGCCAATTGCGGCGCTTGCGAAATGCGCCATCAAACACGCGTGTGTCGTCTCCCGGTGGACGCGACGAGCTATCGACACAAACAACCTAAACCGGCACACAAAGTGGCATCGCGCGCGCAGTCTCGTGACAAAAAGCATGGGTGCTTTCATTCAACCCCAGACCTACGGGAGGGCCTCTGCGTTTCGGGACCCTGAATTTTCTGCACTGTGACAGATAGTTTGAGCTCAATCTTCGTCAGACCTCAGCAGTACGCCGACTGCATCCGAGGTTTGTGCATGAATCTTCGTCACGGTCGTGGAGCTGGCAAAGCTTCCGACTTCTCAAGAGACGGATTTGCACACAGGTGTTACGCCCGCCGCTGGAGATCATTATCGATAGATGCATTGCCGGAGAAGAAAACCTAATCAAGGGCGGACCTGAGTCGATCTCGGGTGCGGCGTGCTCAGCTCACTTAACCGTTGTCCCATGCAACTATCGCCAGCTTTCGCAGGGAAGGCTATCCCCTTGGCAGCGCCTTAAAACATGCCACCGCCAGCCCCAGCTAATCTATCTCGAGCATTTCCAGGGTCCACAAAGCCTCTCGCCGCAGCTGAACGGCCCTGTGTACAGACTCACTGGGCTGCGCCATCGCGATTGTGGGGTGGAGAGGGGTGTTGCTGCTTCACATAGCGAGGCTTCACTGTATTGAGTTTGACGCGGTGCTGGGCGTGTAGAAGTGCTTAGAGTCATCGACGCAGCATCTAGTTGTGCTCGCAAGTTGTGCTCGAAGCCTGCTGCACCTTAGTATGCATGAGTTATAATATATGACAGCAGGTATTCGTCCTCAACAGTCAGGAGTCAAATCTTCCACAGTCAGGAGTGGAATCTTCCATAGTTAGGAGTGCCCCTCGTACAACTCTCTCGACTTTCCAGCACTGGACAGTGGTCGATATGGAAATTCAGTTGGCACAGTCCCAATCTCCAAAACGTAAATATTCTCCCTTTGAATTCTCGTAATAATTCATGTAGCGAGAACTCGTGTCTACAGTCGTATTCAATATGCAGCAGTAACGACAACAACGAACATCTTGAGGAGGCCGTAGGGACTTTGCATGCATGACGACCAATCCTATCACACGCTTGTGGATGAAGGGCTGACCGGTGGGCATCCACCTGAACCGTTGTCATGGTACGCTTGAGCGAACGTGGTTGTCAGGGCAAGTGCGGGGTGCCAAGAGAACAGACCTGGATTACGCAGTGATGCTGCTAGGCTCGATATAGTCACCGCTCGCTTTCTGGCAGAACTTTTCGTGAACTTTTTGTGTCAACTGCAATCGCAGTTGATTGCATCGAATCCACCAGGCCAAGACAAGAGATGGGTAGCAAAAACCGTAAGAGAGAGCGCGAGCCCGTGCAGGCTGAAAATGTCGAAGAAGTACCCGCAAAACGCCGTAGACAGCTCAATGAAGAGCACCTGAAGCTCTCGAAGCTCTACGAGGATCTGGCCGCAGAATCCGACGAAGTTCGATTTGAGGCTGCCAAACAACTCATTGTGAAGTTCTCGCCCGAAAGCGAGCCAGCTGCGAAAGACGTGGAAACTGCAATGGTTCGTTTGATCAAGGGTCTCTGCAGCCAACGCAAAGCTGCCAGAGTTGGATTTTCGCTCACCCTTACCGAATTACTGCGACAAATATTTGGTGGCGTAAAGATTGAAGGTCTCGATCACGATGTTACGTCGATTGTCAAGATGGTGGACGAAAAAACTGAGATTGAGGGGAACGTGCCTGGACGAGTATGAACTGCATCCCTTGGGCTGAGACGAGGCTGACCATCGCAGGCCCGGCGCGACCATCTGATCGGAAAGCTGTTTGGGTACAAAGCCATCATGCAATCGTCGGTAGTCATTGAACCGCAGCTTTCCATGGAATGCTGGAATAAGCTTCTAGACCATATCTATGGTATGGCACGCGACATACCCTGGCTGCGCGAAGAATGCGGGATGGTCCTTGTAGAGGCTGTGAAGAGTCTGAAAGCCCAGCCACAGTTCGAGCAATGCGCCGAAGAGGCAATCAAACGCCTGACCCCGTTCAAACTTGTCAGCACGCCACAGGGAGTCGCAGTATGGCTGACGGTTCGAGCGAGCTATGAAAAAGTTTTGCCAGAAGGCGTTTGGCACCAGAAAGATCCTCTATCAAGGAAGGAGCGTCCACGTCTAGCAAAGCTCCTAAAGGAGGATTTTCATGTCGACTCTGAGAGCGCGAAAGACGAAAAAGCTATCAAATCAGCTGCTGCCAACCCAAATCCCACCTTTGCGTGGGACCTGGTCTTTGGCGAGATACTTCGTAGAGATGAGGAGAACAAGGGCAGCGCCAAAGAGCCACCCAAAGCCGAGTTCCCTCAGTTATGGATCGACATTGTAGACAGTACGTTGACCACATACACGACGCATTGAAAACGAAGGCTAACCTAAAAAGACAACTTGTTTTCCACTACTTCGTCTCACGAGCGCAAGTCATGGGGCTTCAAACTCTTCAGCAACATGATCACACGGGTACCGGCGTGGGCTGTACCTGCGCTGTTCAGTCCGAATCTAATGAGGACAGTCATCAATCAGAGCAAAAAGGATGACAGATTTCTGCATACGGCAGCACTTGCCGCTCTCAAATCGGTGCAGTCAAGAGTTGAGCAAGAAAGCAGCTCTGCACTTCCAATCCTTGTTGCGCTTACTACAAAACATGGCATTGTCGAGTTCGACAAGGTCACTAAGACTAAGACGCTCGAACAGATTCTTCTCGCGGCAGACGACAATACCCTGAAGAAGGTTGTGCGACATCTGAAGTCTGCGACCCTTCGACCAGAGACTGTTGAGCAGAGCGTCGCAGACAGCCGTCGTCAGACTATCGCTGATCTTTTGATCAACACGGTGAAGCTGTTCAGACGCTACGATCAGCTTTCAGAAGATGTTTTCGAGGGCGACAACTGGCTTCGAAGTCTCCTTGAGCTCTTGATCGAATATGCGTACTTTACACCCTCTGCTGATGTGAAGACAAGCAAAGTACCTCTTCCTCCCATCAGCGAAGGAAGCAGGACCATGTTCCAGGAGCGTCTGTCTTCGTGTCTCACCAAGCTGCTAGGTGTTGATGTTGGCTCTCGATCCTCTTTCGCTTCAATGATCATGGATATCATCCGATCTAAGAAGGCATCTACCAAGACTTTGGAGCCAGTGTTCAAGGCGGAGCCAAAGGTCTTTGAGACGGTAGAGAAAGCCTTTGAGACATTGGAAAAATTGTCCAAAAAGGTAAGCTGATCACCGTCTATGAATAAGCCGTCACTAACGCAAGCCCTAACAGGGATCGATTGCCGGTAACAAGATGGCTGCTGAAGGATTCGTACTTCTCTACTCGTTGACACTGTTGCAAGTCTACAACGGCGACGGCGATGCCATCATGATGCTCGATGATCTCGATGCTTCTCGCAAAGCAATGACAAAGAACAAGGACTCAGGTGAGGGGACTGACGCCTTTGTCGAGATCGTCCTGTCGTTCCTCGGTAACCCACGCACTTTGTTCCGCAGGATCGGAGAGGAGGCCTTCTCTATCTTTGCATCCGAGATTGGCTCGGAAGGGCTGCAGTCGCTTGCTGAGATCTTGGACACCGAGGAGAATCTCGAAGGGCAGAAAGAGCTGTTCAATCAAGGAGACGACGACGCCGAGGAGGCTAAATCCGATGATGACTCCGACGACTCGGAGATGGACTCGGATGTTGAAATGATCGACTCGGACGTTGAATTGGTCAACGGCGAAGCTGAAGACTCAGACGTTGATGATGTCTCTGGGTCAGCTTCCTCCTCGGACGACAGCAGTGAAAGCGACGGCGAAGAAGATGGCGAAGAAGATGACGCGGAGTTGACACAGTTCAACAATCTTCTCCAAATGACACTCGGTACATCGAAAGCCAACATGGACGGCGATGGAGATGACACCTCTGACGATTCCGACATGGACGACGAGCAAATGATGGCCCTTGATCCTCAGCTCAGCAAAATCTTCAAGCAGCGTAGCCAAGTTACAAGCAAGAAGAAGGACCGAGAAGATGCGAAACAAAACGTGGTCCAGTTCAAGTCGAGGGTTCTTGACCTCCTGGCAATCTATCTAGATAAGCAGTACTCCAACGCACTCACGCTAGAGGTCCTTCTTCCAGCACTACGCCGCACGCGTGCCAGCGCCAACAAGCAGCTAGCGGAGAAGAGCGCTAAGATGCTGAAGACGTACTTCGACACACGCTCGAAACACAAGGCTCCCCTCCCAAAACCAGAAGCTGTTGAGACAGCATGGGCAATCTTGAAAGGCATCCACGAGGAAGCGAAGAACGGCGGTGGCGCCAAGGTCCATGCAGACGTCTGCAGCAACGCCAGCTTGCACGTTGTCAAGGTACTCGTGGGTCTTGACAAGGCCAACTACGCTGGGATCGTTGATGTGTATGCTGAGACACAGAAGCAGTGGTTCGCGGATAAGAAATCACCACTTCAGCCATCGTTATTTACCCAATTTCAGAACTGGTCAATGAGCGCCCAGAAGCAGGGCAAATAGGGCTGATGTTGGGCAATAGGCATACTCATAGACCCGTATTCTGTAGTCGCGTCATTGTGCCTTCAGTTTTCTCGGTCCATCAAACACCCGTGACACCCGTGACTCGCACTATAAGCACAGAAGCTCAACCCGCCGCGTATCAATGGTCAGCGGTCTTTGCTGTGTCCGGGTACAACAATCACCATGGCAAAGTCATATAGACTGCCGTGGGGCATGGCGCGCAGATCCAAGGGTTCGACACCAAACCCTTCTAGTAAAACAACCTGCAGCTACTTCTGATGGACCAGCCTCCTACCCCTCGTCTTGAGGCTTGCCTGTGGTACGACTACCCCATGATTCGCGGTGTCTGCAGACCACGTGGAGTGTGGCACGCTTGTCAGATCAGAAGATGATTGTTCGGGTCCGTTCCGAAAGCGGCAATCGACAAGGTCATCCAGTCACGGTTCGAGATGCACATGCAGCAGTTCAAAATTCAGAGGCACGCTCAAGAGAAGACGTTGGAGAGCGTGGCAGGGCTTGTCGTGCTACTCAGTTCTTCTGGCGCTTCCTCGACTGTTCTTCGCGTCGTCTGCACCTTCTGCGGCTTCTATGGTCCGGCAATGTGCTTCTTCTCGTGCTCCAAGACGTCAGCTCGATATTGGATGCAGCATGGAAGCCACCTTGGCGTATCTCACGATCACGCGTCTTCCAACGACCGGCGATGCTGATTCGTAGTGGTATAGGGCGGCTGCGCGCACCGTGGAAGTCTGCACACGCCCGTGATCAGAAGGCACCTCTGATGCAGGTCCAACGCTGATCGCATCAGAGTCAGTCTATTCGTACCTGGCTCTATATGCTACTCACATGGTTCTCCGTGCTAAGATGCCAAGGTAGCGGCGTCTTGCTCTTTAGCCTGTGCAAGTGGCTTGCAGCAAATACGGATTTCGATGCAAGGCTACTCGCTTCGCTGCCTGGTTTGAATACATCGGTAAGCAACAAAGGCTCATCGACCAGCGCATGGCTTGCCACTACCGCTGCTATGGACCCTGACTGTCTTTCATGCCTGAGAAGGGATTGGAGGTAAGCCAACGTCAACTTGGCATCGGCTTGTTCGAGTCACAGAGTGGAATCCACTGCCAACCCTGCACGATTATCTGGCGCCATTTTGATTGTCTGAGCCGAGTTGTGGAGTACTCCGCGCCCCAGCCCGTCCCTGCATTCAAGCATCCCTCATTTCGCAATGACAGTTCAGTCGCCCTGAGATTAAGGGAGGCAAAATCTCGTAGCAATATAATTACGGGAGGTCGGCTGCCTACGCTTACTACTACTGCTTACCGCACAAGTCTGCATTCTGTTTGCTCTCCAAACCTAAACAATACACTCATACCTCTTGTTTCTCGACTTTGGACCTGGGACGTTTAAGTCGATATCGTGGCTGCGCGCTTGCACACGCCAGAAGAACCAAAGTGCACCTTGTCCCGGCCGTTGCGTTGTGGGTCCACCAATCATGGCTGAACTTACGCCTTCTCCAGACATTAGTCCCGTGTCAGCAGCAACTACCAATGGTCTTTTTCCGCAAGACTCTTTCTGCCTCAATCTCTCCGCTCTACCGGACACAAGTAATTTCATGCTAAAATCTGCGTTGCGGTCTCCTTATCTTCTCGATTCACCGAATGGTTTCTACTTTGGAGGTGGTGGACTGAGCAACTCATACCGGAAGCGTCCCCGCAACATGTCTCAGTCGTCCGGTACCGACCGTGATATGTCTACAAACGGCACACCGCCCGCAACAAACCAGGCGTCCACAAGAGCTCTTTCCAACGGCACAAGCAGCGAACAGCGACCTTCAAACAAGAAACGTCCCAGCACAGACACCGTTGATTATCCGAGACGACGAGCAACTATCGCGGTACGGCAGAACAGGTCTTCGTGGTAGTCAAACACTGACAATCATAGTGCGAGATATGTCGGTCCAGAAAATCGCGGTGCGACGGCACAAGGCCGAAATGCAGGCTTTGCACAGAACTGAACGCAGAGTGCATCTATCGGGAACCAGGTATCAAGCTGGACGCTGGTGACAAGCTGATCTTGGAGCATCTGAGCCGCATCGAGGGCCTTCTGCAAACCAACCTTGCCGGCACCTTTTCGTTGGCAACACATTCGCCGACCACAAGTAACTCCACAAGTGAGGATTTCCTCGGCCGCAGCAACGGTCACATGCCCAATCTGGCCATGGTTCAGCCAATCAACGGTATTGGCACATGGACTAACCATCCTTCGAACATCTCGACCATGCCAAAGACGCACAATACAGCGGCCTTGAACCTGCTGTCTTCGCCCATGATCCGGGAGCTCGTGTCTCGTCCATATGATCCGAAGATTCTGCTTCAGTTGGAGATGAGTCGGGAGCCAATCAGCCTTGGAACAACGAGAGGACTGGATCTTTCCAACACCGGTCCGCATGTGCAGGCATACTTTGAGCGAGTGAACGTTTTCTACGCATGCGTGAACCCGTACACTTGGAGCAGCTACTACCAAACTGCTTTGGCACACGGGTTCCGAGGAGGGCCAGAGAGTTGCATAGTGCTCCTCGTGCTTGCGCTTGGTCATGCTGGTAGCACTGGAAGCATAACGCTGCAGAACCCTGAAAAGGAGCCTCCTGGGTTGCCATACTTCGCTGCAGCATGGGATTTACTTCCAAGCGTCATGACTAGGAACAACATGGTTGCTGCACAGTGCCAGATCCTGGCCGCTGCTTACCTGGTATATCTTGTCCGACCAGTGGAAGCGTGGAACGTGCTGTCAGGCGCTAGCATGAAGTTGCAATTACTTCTGAGCGCTCCCGGAAGAGTTTCGCCGGCCGAAGAGGAACTAGGGAGGAGGGTGTACTGGAACGCTGTGATGATTGAAAGGTAAGCTGCTCCGTACCTGTATTACTGCATACATACTTACAACTGTCAAGTGACCTTCTGGCTGAGCTCGATTTACCGCATTCCGGCATCTCACAGTTCGAAGAAGGCTTCTCGTTACCAACAGGCTTTGAAGACATGGGGACTGAAGCAGTTGGCCGAGATGAGCTGTGGTATTTCCTCGCAGAAATCGCCCTCCGCAGACTGCTCAATCGAGTGAGCTCGATGCTCTACATCCGAACCACGCCGTACTCGAAAAGTCCCGCTGCAACATCGATCGCACAGCTGGATCCGCTAGTCGTCGAACTTGACTTCCAGCTCAATCAGTGGTACGCAGGTCTCCCACCTGCGATGCAGTTCCCACTCGACCGAGTGCCTCTGCAGAACCCTGTGCAGACCGTACTGAGGCTGCGCTACTTTGCTTGCCGTACCATCATTTTCCGGCCGTATGTGTTACTTGTTCTTCAGGACGAGAGCCTAGCATTGGATTCGAGCGTGCAAGACAACTGCCACAAGTGCCTGGAAGCATGTGTCCGCCAGCTTGAATACATCACCGCCCATCACGCGGGGCATCTGCCTTATCTGTTCCAAGGCGCACTCTCGTAAGATTCGGCCTTCGAACCTCGTTCTCATGACACTAACAACTGAACATAGCATCATCTCACAAACACTTCTCATCATGGGCGCAACGATGACACAGTCGCTGTCCCAGCTCCTCCCTCCGCCCGAAACCATGGACGATATCATCAACAACGTGGTCCTGGAGATGGAACGCTACGCACACCTCGCCCCTAGCATCCGCCTTTCCGCAGAGATCATCCGCGAAGCCGAAGGCAAGCGACAGATGTGGCTTCGCACGACGGGGCTGAAATTCGAAGTCTGAAGAGGCCAGCACCTAGCATCGAGACACTACGATCCCTATCCGCGTATTCCGCAGCAATGATGAAACGACCAGCCAGTGTGCACTGGCCTTGCGGACGACATTACGCGTCGTATAGCCGATGTAACCAGCATTGTACCACGAGCGGGTGATGCAGTCGGAAGTAAAAGACGTCGCACCGCGCATGCACCATGCACACCCAGCACCTGTGCGTTGATGCAAGCGATGCCGCACAGAACCTTCTACCTCAGAAACGAAGCATTCTTCGCTCGCTTCGGTACCAGGCAGGCACGTAATATGTCTCACGCGGCAAGGTTAGAAAATCCACCGGGTAATACAACATAGTGCCACTCTCCGAGCCTTCCAACGCCGGGGCCTGGTCGCACAACAGCAACGATTGGGGCTAGGTTTTGTACCTGGAAGATTTCGCAGAGCCTCTTGGGGGCTGAAACTACAGCAAATGACTGTCCGGCGTGGTAGTAGAGGTCAAGAATACCTTGTGTGTAGACTACAAATCTCAACTCAAGGACACTGATTACGTTCAAAGCACCCAGACAGTCCGTCCATATTCCAAGCCTCGTAGCAGAATCTTACGCTGTGAATGCCGTGCAACATTCTTCGCCGTGTCCTATTTCCTAAAGCAGTAGTCCGTCCTTCTCCACCGACTCCCTGCTGACCCAGCACCACCATGTATTTGCCTCAGCGCAGAACTCAGTCGACCCCAATATCTAGATATTGCAACAAAGCTTGTCTGCACCACCGCGGCGTGGCTGACAAGGACCAGGGATGTCATGCATGCACCCCATATTATCGAGCTTGATTTACCCGGATCCACATGCTGGGGTGATTCGCAGAGCCGATCCCTGGGCCCAATGCAAGGTGCCACGGTGGACAGTGGGCAGGGCGCGTACGTGTTGCCGAACGTATTGCCGAGGCGCAGTGGAGATTGGGGAATGTATAGTGCGAGGTCGCGTGGTTGGTATGCACAAATGCAGATCTGTAGGTACGTGGTGAGTCGCGTGGTGGGAGGTGCGTCCAGCATTGCCTTCCTCGAGTACCCGTGGGTCATGTGCAATGTAATTGGGCCGCTCCATGGCTTGAAGTCGATTGTTTTCATGTGTTCTCTGCACTGCCGTCATTCGGCGGTGATTGTCTGTCTTTGGCCAGCTTCTCCTGATCAGCCCTTGCCCTTGCAGCCCATGGGGGCTCTCCATCATCGTCGAACTCGGCCCACTGGAAGAAAGAGCACCCGTCTTGGCCAGGAACGTAGTTGGTGTGGCACATCCACATGTACCGCCCTCTCGACTTTTTCTTCCTTGTCGCACATCTTAGGACAGTAGGTACACCGCATCTACACTCTGGCGTGTACCTAGGGTGCAGACTGTCCTTGTAGAACCGATAAGTGATGTTGAGCCGCTTGTTCTTCGCAAGTGGGTGAGGATCGATAGCTTGCGCCGGCGCGATGGAGTGTTTCCATTCTTCCTGCATCTCGGCATGCATAACGAGGAGCGAGTTGTGCGGTAGATGAATCGAGATCTGGCCTTGAGCGTCGGCCAGAGAGCCATCGTCCTTTCGGTACTTGTCGTCTTCGGCATGGATTCTGCGCACGCGGAATTCTCGCGCCACTCCAAGACTCAAGCTACCGATGACTGCGCGCGGGCCGAGATAGGTGAGTTGATCGGCGTGGTATCCGACGTGTTCTTGTGGGCCGTCGTAGCAGTTTACAAATGCAGTATTGGCTTTCCATGGATGAGGCGATTGGTACTTCAGCTTCTTGCTGCAGGGATAGAAGTCTCGTATTCTTCGTTCAATCTCGCGATTGACGGTAGCCTCAACTTGAGGAACTGCGCGAAGCATCTCAGGGAGGCTTTGCTGTACGTTCTGCAAATCTTTAGCATTTTCAAGGTACATAAAGGCCTTTCAGACTTACCTCAACCTTGCGACCATCATAGATGTACTCAGTCTTTTGCTCCTCCGCTTCTGCGAGAGAGTTTACATAGAAGCTAAACGTGCTAGAGCTAGTAACGACCCTATCAAACAGCTTGAACTCAAGACGCTGGTATGTCGGTGTCTCGTCGATCAGCTGTTGTAACAATGCGTTTGCTTGCTGAGGAGGCAGGAAGTTGTGGATGATGGAGCACGGCGTATGCTGCTCGATATCTTCCGGGCTGAACAAGCAGAGCGTCTTGCCCTTCTTTACTAAAGGCTTTTTTGCCGGCCCACCACCTTCAGAGTTCAGACGGTACAGTGAAAGTGAGGACTGGTATCCTATGGCGGCATTTGCACTTCGTTTCCTTGGGGATGCAAGCGTGCTTTGCGTTATGGAAGCAGAAGCTTGATCCACATGTCCATCCGAGGCGAGAAGCGCTTCAAGAAGAGTCGCCTCGTCGACAGCTGGGTGTAGAGAAGCCAGCAAAGCTAGTTTGATGTCTGTAGACTCTTCTTCCTGCTCTGGTGTTGAACTGCGCTGAGGAGGTGTGACCTGTGGCGGTGCAACGCTTTGTGTGACCTCAACCCGCTTCCTCTTTTGCGATACAAACGCGTCCATGTTGTATCGTGGTCAGTTGAACATCACACATTTTGGGGATGGCCAGGAAGAAGTAGCCAAGCTTACAGCTGTTGAACGCGCCGTTCAAGCGCGTTGTCACGTGCGTGGACCTAATGGTCGGCAAGTTCGCCCCGCCATTTCCGCCAGCCTCGGCCTTTCACTCGTCATGCGCAGTATGTCGCCGTACACCAACAGCTTCAACTTTCTGCGAGCGATGATGCACCGCACGTGTTTTTCATTCCACGCGATATAAAACAAAGTATCCTACCTAGAGGATTTGACTATATACGTATTGGACACGATGTTGGAATTTCGAACGCAGGGTTACAATGGCTACAGCGTCAAGTACTCACCATTCTTCGATTCGCGCATAGCCGTAGCCAGCTCTGCAAACTTCGGACTCGTAGGGAATGGCAGACTCTACATTCTAGGCTTGACAGCGAACGGAATAGTCGCAGAGAAGTGGTATGTCGTATCATGTATGCACTGAGCTCTTAAGCTCTTCATACTCACCACACCCCAGGTTCGATACACAAGATTCGCTCTTCGACATCGCCTGGTCCGAAGCGCATGAGTCGCAAATCCTCACCGCAGGCGGCGACGGCTCTGTCAAGCTCTTCGACATCAACGTGGCGCAATTCCCCGTGCAGTCCTGGACCGAGCACGCGCGCGAGGTCTTCAGCGTGCACTGGAATCTAGTCTCCAAAGACACGTTCCTCTCCTCGTCCTGGGACGGCACAATCAAGATCTGGAACCCGAACCACAACGCCAGCATCACCACGCTGCCGACACATAGCTGCACGTACAGTGCGCAGTTCAGTCCGCACGCGCCGAGCATCGTAAGCAGCGTGAGCAGTGATAGTCACTTGAGGGTGTTTGACCTCAGGACGCCCGCGAGCGCCAGCAACCACCTCACGCTAAACATCCCAATACACACACCGCCGAAGCCGCGGATGGGTGCTGCAGCGCCCGTTGGCGTGCCGCCGAGCGAAGCACTAACACACGACTGGAACAAGTACCGGGACAGCATCGTCGCAACAGCCGGCGTGGACCGTCTGATACGGACTTTCGACATCAGAATGCCAGGGGCTGGGCCCATTGCCGTGCTGCCCGGCCACGAGTACGCTGTGCGGAGACTGACCTGGAGTCCGCACCTGTCCGACATACTGCTCAGCGCGAGTTACGACATGACGTGTCGCGTGTGGACAGACGGGAGCGCCATGGGCGCCGGCACAATGAAGCAGGAGAACATGCTGGATGATCCCATGGTGCACGGGGGCGGGCGAGAAATGGGTAGAATGGGGCGGCACACCGAGTTCGTCACTGGCGTCGACTGGTGTTTGTTTGGCGCTGAGGGCTGGTGCGCGAGCACGGGGTGGGACGAGAGAGTCATGATCTGGGATGCTAGAGCCATTATGCGATGACAGAGAGGAGGCACGCTGGTGGCATCCTGCATGAATCCTCGGCGTTCGATAACATCATTCAACGACGAAATGGACACAAATCTTACTCAACCCTTCGCTCTTCTGACACGGACAGACAAAACAACCCAGACAGAAGTGCGCGAGAGCCATGGTGGTGATGATTGTCCACCAGCAAAAGCAAGCAGGAAAAGTGCAAAAGAGTCATTAGTCTGTAAAACCCAGGGCCTTTATCAACGTGCATGCTCGTTCGGAACCCTGACAATTGCAAGGTGTAGCACCTTGCATACCATCTGGATCAAAGACCAAATGCCGAAGACCGAAGGCTTCTTCTCTGCGCATATGAGATACGGTATAGCCGCCGACTCTGATGCTGCCCGAAGTGCGATGTGGAGAAAAGCAACCTTCGGCGCACCATTTCTCGAGAAGGACAGATGAAGCAAAAGGCTAAAAACGCTGGGATTATATGTGTTCTATCTTATGCTAAACATCTCATGGGTATCGTAAGCTCGTCTCGTGCTTTCGTATCTGGTGTCATTATGTATACTTGAAGAAATCGAATTCAAAAAAGCAAATAGGAGATATCAAGTCAATACAAGCGCGCTACCGGAACAAAGACTGTAGAATACTTTCCAGCTTGTCCGCTGCTGGATCGTCGCCTTTCCTGCGTCCCTTTTCGTCAAACCGGGCAGGAAGTTCAATGGTCGAGTCAGTGTCAGATCCAGGGGATTCGGCGCGTCGGTGTCGTTTGCGATCGCGCCCCGAGCCCTGAGAGCCGTTGAAGCGTTCGTCAGCATGACGTCGCCTGTGGTGGTCCCTGTCTCGATCTCTATCCCGATCAGGACCATGTCTTTCGTCATCAGAATCAGTGTCATCTCTCCGTTCGCTATGCCGGTCTCTGTTCTCGTCGGAACGCTCAGGCGAGGGATTAGGTGATATCTCCTGCTCCTGCGGATTGAGATCGAACTTCACTCCTTTCTCGTGTGTACTGACTGGGCTTGGCGCAAGCGGTGGAGACCCATCGCGAGCTTGGTTTACACCTGATGCACGATCAGTACGGTCATCAGCTGCATGGGTAGGCCTAAACCCACCACGCAAAGAAGCAGGTGTAACGTGCTCAGCGCCAGAGTTTTTAGGGACTGGAGCACTCACATTCTCGTCTCCGCGACGCGCCTGGTGGTAGTGGTTCTGATCTTGACGTGCATAAGGGTTTCCAGGATTCATGTCTTCGTGAACGTAGCCTCCTCCAGGTGGCGGTGGGCCATGGCCGTTCTGTGGCGGGTAATCGGCCGGGTTGTAGGGTGGGTAAGGGGCGTTAGGGAGGTTACCGTCCACGTGCCCCACAGGGGCTGTTGGTGGAGGAGGGAAATAGTTGGTCTCCGGGAAGTAGTGGGAGTCATTGGGGCGTGCAGTAGATTGACCAGGGCTATACTGGCCAGCGCTGTACTGGCCAGGGCTGTAGCGGCCACCGGGACTGTAGCTGCCTTGGCTATAGGCAGACTCATCTTCATCTGGCGAGCCGTAAGTATGTTGACGCGTATTGGAGAGGGTCCATTACTCACGTCTCCGGTCTCGCTCTTTCTCCGCCTTTTTACGATCACGACGCTTCGCTGCTTCATGAGCAGCCAGTCCAGCAACACTAGCAACTGCCGCCGTCTCCGCTACCGATCGTGCGCGACTCTTACTTCGACTTCGGCTCCCGCGTCGACTGTCCGAGGAGGAAGAGGAGCCGCGTCGTCGTCTACCGCGCGCGCCGCGTGATCGACTTCGTTCACGATCGGTATAGATCGGATCACCACCGTACTCTACTAGCACAGGGTCACTCTTTGTGCTTCTAGGTCTACTGGAGCTGCGCCCAGTGAGGCGGGAGAGCACCGACCTTGATCTTGAGCGTGACCGCGACTTGGATCGCGAGAGTGCCCTGGCTTCTTTCTTAGCCTTGTGCTTCTCATACAATTCAGTGACGGCGGCGCCGGCAACACCAGCAGCGACAACGGGCACCCCCTGACGGACACGGCTGGGCGAGCGCTTTCCTTTGCGCTTTCGAGATTTGCTCCGGTTGCGTTGGAGCAAGCCAGCTACGGCAGCACTGGCAAGGCCAACCGATGCTGCTCGTTTGTTTCGGTGCTCGGGGTCCATATGCTTACTCGCGCTTCGAGACCTACCCCGGCCGTCTTCTTCAACAACAGTTACAGATCTTGACCTGCTTTCTCCGCGCCTTGAAGTTCCTCTCCGTCTTCGGGACCTACTCCGATGTTCCTTGACGACGGTAGTGGTGACAGGGGCGTTCTTCTCCTTGCTGTGTTTTCCTACAGCGTAAGCAGCAAGACCAACACCTGCAAGAGCTGCCAGTGTAACGACTTCCTTTACTCGGGATTTGCTGCGGTTGCGGCTTGTGCTCCTGTGCCTTCTTTGCCTGCCTCGATCTGAGGAGAGGGAGCGAGACCTGTCGCGGTTGTTGTAGCGGTCCAAAGCTACAGCGCCCACAGCACCGAGCGCTCCGTAGCCAAGGGCGTTGCCAACGTTGCCTCCAGGCTCTTCGCCCTTCCTCTTGCGATGGTGCCTGATGATCTGACCAGCAGCCACTCCAGCTAGGGCTCCTGCGGCGGCGCTGCGTTTGCCGTTTGGACTGCCATCACGGCCCCAGGTGTCCTTTTCCTCGTGAACATACACAGCATCGTCGTCGCTGTAGTAGTTCTGCTCGCCGCGACGATCTCGCCCATATTCGCGTTCGTCAAAGTATCGCTCGTCTCTGCGGCCGCCTCGATCTACCTCCTTTACGCGGCGCTCGTAGTAGTAGTCTTCGTCGACGCGGGGCCGGGCAACCTGTCTGTCCTCATAAACCTCTGCACGCTCAACGAGTTCGTAGGCGGGCTCCTGGATGCGTTCTCGGATGATGATGGGCTGCGGGACCTCCTCCCGGATAATGATGGGCTGCTGGGCAGGTGGGGCCTCGTTGCGGATGATGATGGGCTGGGGGGCCTGCTGTGGGGGAGGCTCAGGGCGGAAGAACTCTGTGGAGCGCGAGTACCTCTCAAGCTCGTACGGTTGGTAGTCTTGTCGCTGCTCCTGCAGATCACGTTCATACTCGCGTGATATGCGGATCTCACGTGCACTGGAGCGGGCGGGGGACGGCGAGCGGTCCATCTCGCGCTCGATGCGGTACTCGCGGACTTCTCGACGGGGCGGCGACGGCGAGCGGTCTGAGTAGCGGTATTCGCGGACCTCGCTGCGGGCGGGCTGGTCGCGTTCTACAATGAGCTCCTTCCTGACATCGCGGCGCTCTTCGTACTCTCCGCGGGGTCGGCGGACTAGGCGCATCTCCTGCTCGTAGGTGTCCTCCTCCAGGCTGTACTCGGGCACTTTGTAGCGCCGGACCGTGGTATAGCTGCGGGCACCGCCCTGGGACTGCGTGTCCCAGTCGCGCTCGCGCTCGCGCTCGGTGCGCTTGTAGATGACAGACATGGTGGGCGACGTGAGGTGGGGGTCAGGACGTGGGGCGGGGTCGCGGGGCGGGGTCGAGGGGAGCGCTCTGTTGTGTTGAGATGTGTTGAGATGTGTTGTGATGTGTTGTGATGTGTTGTGATGTGTTGAGATGTGTTGTGATGTGTTGTGATGTGTTGTGATGTGTGGTGTTGCGTGTTGCGTGCTGTGCTGTGTGCTGTGTGCTGTGTACTATGTGTACTGCGTGTACGGCTGACTACTCCTGTCTGGCTCCTGTCGCTGGTAGCGAGTTCGCTATGATGTCGCAGGCCAGGCTCGTCTGCTCAGCCACTCAGCCGGACGAGCACTTGACAGCGGGCGGAGTGAAGCGGGACCGCGCACTGGTGCCGATCGCAGTTCGCAGGGATGGGCGAGCGCGCTGATCAACACGCCCACGGGGATGAGGATGCACAGTGTGTTGCTGCAGTCTAGAGGCGCGGTGGGACGGTGAGAAATAGGGCAGCGCAAACGAAGGGCTGGGCGCAATAAGAGCGGATCAGGCGCAACTTGGAATACAGACATGGTTGTCTTGTGACGTCAGCGATGTAAACTTGGTAGTCACGACCGTCAACAGTCAACACCCAAACACCCAAACACACCACCAACTTCCATACTTACCAAGCAGACGGATACCGTGGCGAAGCTTCACCATACCGACCGTCTGCAACGTGGCGCACGTCTACCTCTTCTAGAAACCATGGCGAACCCTCACCGCACCCTGCGGCCATTGCTCGGGCGCACCTGCAAGAGCCCCACTGCCCCAGCCACCTCCATGCGAACTGCCCGCTTGGAGCGGAGCCGATCACATGCATGAGTCACCGCGGCAGCACAAGCTCACCGGCCGTCACCCGCCTGAAGCACAACCACTCTTGCATCGCCCTGCATACGGCGAGCAAGAGCTTCAGTCCGGCTGACAGGCGACTTATGGCGTAACGAGCGAACCTGACATGCTCTTGCTGCCTGCTGTCCTGTGACGACCATCTTTGCTTTCCACACATGTGCAAGATGGTAAGACGAGAGCGTATTCTGCTGCCCCTGAGGCCGCAGCCTGTCCCTTTGCAGCGCATGTTGTAGTGCCGAAAGGCCCACATGCAATGAGCCAGTATTCGAGATCAGCACCTCAGGTCTCAAAAAGCCAAACTGTCATGTTGAGGGAGTCAATGTCTAGGTCCCTGGACCACATCACGAACACATGGGATGTTCTTCCGGTGAGCCAGCAAACTTTGGAAGGCACTTGCCGTTTACAGTGTGCAGGAAGATGAAAAGAACGCAACGGAACGATTGGACAGGTTTTGGCTGTCCTCACCGGACGAACATGCCAGAGTGAGGTACAAAGTCTCAGCGGGAGTAACCGGTGCCATGTGTATCGCCGACACAGTACGAAGCACCAATGAAATGCCTGCTCGAACAGGAGCAGTAGACTCGACATGTGATGTAGAACCTAGGCAAGTCTCTTCTTGTCAGAGAACTACGATGGTCGCAGTAAGAGCACACCTTCATTCTACCTGCTACACAAGCCTCCATACTTTGGCTTCCGTGCTAGTCCCTTCAAATCATCAGAGCTATTACACCTGCAAGGCCTCCAACTGCCCCCACCATTGCCTGCGCAGTCTTCACAGCACCAGCCGTAGACTGCGTGCTAGCCGCTACGTTTTGCGTTGTCCCTGTTGCTGCCGTGTTGATTCTTGGAACATCACTGCTTGTAGCCGAGCTCACACCAGCTCTTGAAGATGGCGTGGTGCTACTCACATCATCATCGTCTTCTGACCTGCTGGATCCCTGCTGTATGGAGGAAGGGCGAAGCAGACCACCACTACTGCTGAGAGCAGTAGTACTAGGTGAACGCACTGAACCAGATGCGCTGCCTGACACTCCACTCGGTGTTGCGAGTACCTGTGCCCTTGTGCTTGTTGAGCCGCATACGTAGTGATTGACAATGCCTTCATCGACATTGCCCCACATTGTCATGCATACACCTGCTGTAGATGCCGTGCATGCCATTGCATAATTGTCGTTGGCACAAGCCGAGTTCTGGAGGCATGAACTGATGGAAGCTGATCCCACACAGGTAGTAAACAGTTCGCAGTCGGAGCGTACCGTGCCAGTACAACAGCCGAGCCAGGAGAGGCTATTGTCATAAAGGCAGTTGCCCGCCGAACAAGAGACTGGTGCCTCTGTTGCACAGATTAGCATACAATCGGAGAATTTGTTTCATGCGTGCCTACCGCTATCCCCTTTCAGGTACCCGCATACGCCATCGTCTGCTTGTTGGCGGCGGAAAAGCTCGAGCAGGGATGGTGGTCCTCCAGTAGGCCTAGGTGAGCGTCCATATAACTTCAGCTCGGAGGCATCCTCTGTCGCGGTTGGAGCAGGACCAGGGAAAGCGATGCCGAACGCGGTCGGGCTAAGAGCCAGCAAAACTACAATTGAATAAAAAAACATGACGCTCGGATGGCTTCGACAGATCAGGGGGGTTAACATGAGTTACATCTGCGAAACTGACAGATGTAGAGACACCAACTCTTATACACTTGCTATAAAGCTCGCGTAGCCATGTCAACACTCAATCGTTCTACAGCTGAAAATGGACGCACAGGAGAGCCTTCGTTGTCAACCTGTCAGGTCACTCCCACCCTTTGTGGAATCGTGGATCCACATCACAAGAATTGGAGGCTTGCAGTGCCTTGGCAGGGTGACTTGAAAGGAAAAGAGCACTTCGACGGCATGGCCACTTGACCGAAAGAATCGAACATAAGCGACTTGCAAGGCTGCGAGCCTAGTACCGGTGACCAGTTTGAGGATGGGCGCCACGCCGAGCAAAAATACGAAGTGCATTCGAGCAAAGATTCGAGTAGAGAAGACCCTGGATGCACGGGGGGATTTCGAGGGCTAACAATCTTCCGTGAAGTGCTTCTGTGCTGAAGTTTAGTTTCACGCGACCCAGGCGTACCTACATTTCACAAACAGCTCTGCAGATCGAAGAGAAGTTGGTGGGGTTCTTCAGCCTCGTGGTGCACACGGCTCTCATTTCTGGTTTCGGTCCGGACAATGCATGAGCTGAAGAGCTTATGTTTAATGTTAGACCGTGGCAGGCCGACTGAACAATCGTATCGGGACGGCATTTCCCGCATTTAGGACTGAGCCAGAATCAACCGCGTGTTGGCGCGCTCGAGAGGTCAGCTTGTTGTATCTTTTTGTGCTTGCTTGTCTTTGGTGAAGTTGAGGTCGAAAGACCGGATGACGATGATCTTCCACGGCAAGTGCAGCCGCGGCAGTCCCAAAAGTTTGGGAGCTATGATGCATGCTTAAACTTCACACCTTCCCCATGCTTTCACGACGGATATTTCGGCAGCTTACAGACAGCGTCCTCCTGGAATCGAGCTTGCTGCCAAAGAGGTCATTTTGTCCTGTCGCAGTATGCGTCTCTTGTTCCTTTGGTGGTCGAGCCACTGCGCCACGCGCTCGCCATGCATCCTCCTCGTCCACCAGATGGAAGACGCGTCAGGGCAACGACCACTTCGCACGTGAAGCTCGTGTGCAAGGACTGAAGAGCCGCGCTGCTTTCAAGCTGCTTGAGGTAGTCTGATTGTGATGTAGAATAGCTTCCTTGCTGATGCGCCGTAGCTGAATGAGAAGCACAAGCTGTTTAAGCCTGGACAAACCGTTGTTGATCTTGTATGCCCAACCATTGAAACCTCAATACTGCGCTGATTAGAACAAGGGCTTTGCACCAGGGTCATGGTCCCAGGTTCGCGACAGCAACGTCCTTAAGAGTGGTCAACACTAAGCCAGCACAGGTCGCTGTGAATCGCACGACGCCCGATGGAAGAGTAATAGGCATCGACCTGATCCCGGCACAACCTCCACGAGGCGTATCTACGATACAGGGCAACTTTCTGTCTCCAGCGATCCAAGACGAAGTTCGAGCGTACGTCCGCGATCCCAACCTGGGCCGACCCCGCAAGCAAACCATCTCAGAGGAGCCGGGTGGCCTTACCGAGGAGCAAATGGACGAGATAGAGCGAGGATACATCGACATCGAAAGACAGGCTCGTATGGAAGGTGTTGAGATGGAGCAACTGCGGCAGCCAACAGAAGGATCAGAGAGCGTCCCAGATGCCAAGAGGTCTTTGAAGGAGCGAGATGCACGTGAAGGACGAGTCGTCGATGTGGTGCTTAGTGACATGTCAGAACCCTGGGACCAAGTCGCTGGCCTCTACAAGAAGAGCCTTAGTGACCCGTATTTTAGGATGATGAACACCAGCGGCAACCCTTTCAGAGATCACGCAGGCAGCATGGTAAGACGGTGAAGATGATAGAACGAAGTACTCTGCTGATTCTTCAAGGACCTGTGCATGGCTGCCTTGACGTTCTCGTTCGATACTTTGAAGACGGGTGGGCACTTCTTATGCAAGTTCTATCAAGGATCCGAGGAGAAGGCCTTCGAAACCAAGCTGAAGCGTTTGTTTGCAAAGGTGTCTCGCGAAAAGCCTGAGTCATCACGCAGCGTAGGTTCCAGTAAACCCTTGCACTCTTCCTACTGACGACTAGCAGGCGTCAAAGGAGGCGTACTTTGTAGCGTTGCGGCGCAAGGAGACAGTCACAAGAGAGGAGGTTTTCCGTGAATGAGCATTGGCTTACGATGAGGAGGAAGTCCGCTGGATGATCGATGCATACAACTGAAAGCATGATCCCACAAGACTAATTTGACTTGATCTCTGCACATGATAACCGTGATGAACAGTGAGCGATGTCTTGAGGCGCTGGTTCGTGGAGCAGAGGCTCGTGCGTCGCTTGGCGTGGAAGTCGCGATGCGCTCCCCGTCGAACGCGCCAAAGATGCCGACCTCAGCGTTCCGAGCATTCGCGTCCGCCCAGCCTTCATCTCTGATATCTGAACCACGCGGCACCGCTGTCGCGTCATCTTGACCAACATGTACGGAATGAATCAGGCGTACAACGCCGGCGGCGGTGACCCCAGCGCGCAGGTGCCAAACCACCTTGTGAGTGCGCCGGCTGCAGCTCCTGGGAAGCTCAACTATAACTAACAGTACAGCTTGCCCACGTGCATTTGGTGTCTTCGTATCGATTCCCCGTCCTGCCCCAGCTGCGACCAGAGCAAGCCGTCGAGTATCTCATCAAAGGACCGCAGATCGTGCGCGACACCTCCCCCGTCGCCTGGACGTACTTCGCAAGCCCTCCCCAGGATGGCACCGTTGTCCTCACGTGGCAGCCGCCGCGCATGGGAACACACTTTGCCTCTGACGGCATGGTGTGGGCCGACCCCGAGTCCGCCTTTGACATGCCTGTCCGCGGCTACGTATGCGCCCACACAGCTTGCGGCGACGGGGAGCTTGACTGACCTTTGGTAGACGCTGCAAGTGCTTGTGCACAGCACGGGCTACCACTATCCTCACGAGCCCTTCGCCATGCATTCTCGATTTCGTTACAGACTCACCGCAGGGCCAGGCACTATCGACCCCAACCTATGGCTCGTCCACTACAAGCCAGCAGAGCAGCAAAACAGACTTGCTGCCGGTCAGATCCCCGTACCACGAGAAACACAGGCCACGTTGCAGATGCGCGCCCAGCTGCAGGCTGCAGGGCCTCTCATGCGCAAGGAGTTCATGCTGCACGATGCGTCCAACTGGCCCAAGGTCGAATTCGGACAGCAAGCGGCCATGCGACCGCAACAGCAGCCATACTACAACCCCATGCAGCCAGGGCGACCCTATGTAGCGCAGCCTCCGCCAGCGAAGCGCATGCGTGGTGCCACTCCTGCGCAGCCCCGCCCGCAGGTCTCCGGGGCAGTGCTTCCAGACACCTCCCTGGAAGACGAGGAGAATGCCACGCAGGACGCCTTTGATTTCCTGACGCCTCGCGAAATAAGCCTGTCGCGATACAAGCAACATCACGAGTGGACGGAGGAAATATTCTCATCACCTTACGCGGTGGGGAGTATTGCGCCCATCGACCTTGGCCTGGGACTCATGGGCGAGCTTGCTCCTCTGACAGCCGACATCTTGGATGCTGCGGGGGCCGAGAATCCGGATACTGCCAAGGAAAACTACAGGATCAAGGACTACTACAAACTGAACCCTGAGAAGCTTAAGGATTTTGAGAAGCGAGTGGCCGAGTACACAGAGAGCGAACAAGCCGAGATTGAAAAGATGAAGGCTGATCATGCACGCAAGATGGCGCAGTTGAAGCGAACTAGAACGTACATCAAGGCTGAGAGGAGGCTACGCGATCTGTCACGCTCCGCGGCGAACGAAGAGGAAGGCACCGATCCCTCAGATGGCGTGGTTCAAGACTTGGAGAAATCGTTAGGAGTTACGTTCGATGCGAAAAAGTCAGTCGTGTGTGTGGACAAGGGAGGGTACATCGAAGTGCAACAGCCTCCTCCTCAGAAGGCGCAAGTCAATGGCAATGGACCACAATCACAATCCAACGGTGCGTCGAACGGTTCCAACAACGATGCATCCGATTTCGACAACACCGCCGCAAGCCTACTCGATCAGTACGGAACTGGATCCTTGTCGGGAACACCCGGAAACATCTCAATACCCCGCATGTCGCAACCTCCCAGTCAATCCCAATCAGCCATCGGTACGCCTAGTCTACTGAGTGGAAATGCCGCACAGCAATCTGCATTCGATCAACAAACACCGAATCTCGATGCAGATGCCGGCAATGACCTGCTGGATCTAGATGTCGAGATGTCCGGCATGGCGAACGCAGATGAGAAGGCGGGCGAAGATTGGCTTGTAGCGAACGACCAAGCAGGCAGCGCACAGCAGTCCGGCAGTAACCCCCAAACCGCCACGAACATGAACACGGCGACGAATGATCAGACCACTTTGGGTCAGTCTACTGTAGATGCTGACGCAGGAAGTATGTTCGACAGTGTGCCTGACTTTAGCAACTTTGATGGCATTGATTCTGCGGGTGATGCTCTGGCGGACTTTGGACAGGACGATAACATGGGTCTTGGCGACCTTGTGGATGACTCGGCGTTCGGTGACGCTTTCCACGAGGAGATGGGCGGTGATGGGCACAACGCATGAGTTTCTTGGGTATCTACAAGGGCGGCAAATGATACCAACGACTAGTTGCTTCGATCTTTGTGTAAATCGGCGAACGGAGACTTGGGATTTCATTACAGGCGTACGAGGGGCCGCGTTGGACTTTCAACCCCTTTTGTGTTTGTACAAGTACGAAGATGAGAATGTCAAGGGTTCGGACGAGCGCAGTGTTGGCGCCGTCAAGCATGTCTACGACAATCTTCACTAGCCATAGTCTCAGCTACATGCCGAGGCGTCCCTTGGACAGGTATCTGGATCTCAGTGCGGCATTTCAATGCATCTGTGTCTTGCAGTGCAATCAAATCCCGGTTAAGATGCATGTTGTACAATCCCAGAGGCTGAAGGAGCAAGCGTCCTGGTGCAACGATACGAGCCAATTAGGGACTGGTAAGGCTGAAGCTTCATTCATTGTACGACCTCGTTCCTGCCCATTGCTAGCCTCAACCTTGAACCGTAACGGGACATGCAGCCAGCCACGCCCTCGTCGAGACGGGCAGATAAGACCTAATGCCGTCGCTGGCTACACATGATCGCACAGCTACACTTCCCAGCAAGGCAAGACACTACAGCATCGCCCGTTCCGTCACGCTGGCTCAAATGGCTGTCTGCATCGGGAACTCACGCATCCAACACGTCTCTTCCACGGTGCACTCGGTGCGGAGGAGGGGAACGGACGTTGCGCCATTGCCCATCACGTCAGACTTGCACGGACGACTAGTTCGTCTCCTGACCTTCCCATGGCCACGCATCGACGTAGGGGGGAGGGGGCATTCGTCATTCCATGCCAGCCGTCTACGGGGAAGCGATGGATGTGGTGGTCACCGAACGCCCACGAGCGCGTCGCGCTCACAGACAAGGTCGAGTTGAGAAACGCGCCCTCTGCAGTGCACCTTGCGCCGTGGATCACTACGACGCCTGCGGTGACACGAGTTGAGACAATCCGTGTCCGTGTCAACGTGAACGTATCGCTCTTCAGACCCAGGATCGTGTTTTCTTCGGGATTCGAGAAACAGCCCATGTGGTACGTAGGGCACGTTTACACACTGTGTGATGTCCTCTTTCGAGAGCCTGTGCATCGGAGAGTTTCCTTTTATTCCTTTCGGTAGCCCTGCAGTGATCTTGGGACGACTACACAAAGCTTCTTGACCAGCCCTTTTGCTTATTGGCTTCAAACCGTACCACTTGCCGGACTTGACAGCGTCGAGGTAGATCGGTATGGCTATCATCGCGTTCGCTCAAGCATTCCAGTTACTGCTTGTGATTGGCCTGCTCTGCTCCTTGACAGACTCCAAGACTCTAGTTTCGCATCCAAGGCGGCATGCTGTAACGAGCATACAGACTCTGTCACGGCGGCAAAATGCTACCGCTGATTTCTACCCGATCCTAGGTGTCGTTGGATTAGGCATCAATACCACATATGCTCGATTGGAGATCCGTGAGCTACAGCGGAAACCAGACTTGTTCAACGTCTACCTACTTGGTCTTCAGCGCTGGCAAAACACCAGCCAGGATGATAAGCTCTCCTACTTCCAAGTCGCTGGTATGTCCGGGGTGGAGCAAAGTGCACTCAGACGACCACTGACCATCATCAGGTATTCACGGTCGGCCTTTCTCGCCCTGGGATGGAGTCCCTGGCCGCACACAGCCTCCTGAGGGCTACAAGGAGGGTTATTGCCACCATAGCAGTAATCTCTTCCCGACTTGGCATCGACCTTTCCTGGCTCTGGTCGAGGTGAGCTGACCATACCAGGGTCTGTCTGACGATCATCTGGCTCATGGCAACAGGAACGCGTCCACCATCATGCCAGTGAAGTCATTGCCGAGTTTCCTGAGGGAGATCTGAAAACGCGCATGACTTCTGCATTACCAGCACTCAGATTACCGTATTGGGACGCAGCTGCTGTACCCCCAATCGGCACAGGATCGTATCCTTGTAAGCGCACACTCTACTCGGAGAGTCGAAGCAAAACAACTGAACGAAACAGGGAGTGTGCAGAGAAAGACAATCGAGGTCGAACTGCCGGATGGAAGTGGTTCAGTAAAGACAACGATATCTAACCCCCTTTACTCGTACACTTTCCATCCGCTCCCAGGCAAGGATATGTTCGTAAGTCACATGACAGGTACTCAAGACGCGAATGCTGAAGTCCAAAGGGAAAACTGCCTTGGACACAGTGGCACACGACGATTCGTTATCCGTCGGATCGCACTGCTGCCGCGCAAAGCCAGGACTCGAAGATTGCGTCGCAGCTGGATCTGAACTTGGTAAATCTCCGGCAGCGAACATACCAGATGATGGCCATGCAGAAGGACTACCACAACATCAGCAACAACATGGTTTCCCTTGGCGGCGTGCTTGACAGTCTCGAATCCGTTCACGATACAATACACAATACAGTAGGTAGCTCAGGGCCAGGCCATATGACGAATGCCGCCTACTCAGCCTTCGATCCGATCTTCTGGCTGTTACACGCGAATGTTGACCGTATGACTACGATCTGGCAAGCGCTGAACCCTGATAGCTGGGTGACGAACCACTCGAATCCTACGGCGACATTCACGTCCGAAGCTGGAGCCTACGCAGACGAAAACACGCCTCTGCATCCTTTCCACCGCAATCAAGCAGGGGACTTTTGGACGTCGGCCAGTGTCAGAGACCACACCATCTTCGGCTACACATATCCGGAGCTCATTGGGTTGTCCGGGAATGTCACGCTCGTGAGGAGAGTCAACCAGTTGTACGGTGACAACGCAACTTCGCAGTTCTCGTGGAAGATAGGCGATGGCGCGCCTCTGCCAGCTCCGGGCACTGAATACCTACACCATGAACGCCGCTCCGTCAGCAGTCCGCAGAGAGGGAAATACCAACACCAGTACTTTGCCAACATCCGCGTGCAGAAGTCGGAGTCAGAGGGCGGCTTCAAGGTGTTTGTGTTTGTGGGACCTACGCTTGTGTCCAACACTGGGTCAACATACGATGCAACCGCATGGATGCGAGACCCTAGCTTTGTAGGCTTCACGGGGTTCCAGAGCACAAACGGACGCGGCGGTGGCTACCTTGTCAACGCAGCTATAAAACATGATGCCAATGGTGTGGTAGCGTTGACGAGGGCGCTGGAAGATCGTGTGTGGACAGAGCAGTTATCAAGTCTTGACGAGGATGCCGTGGGGCAGTATCTGCACGACAATATGAGCTGGAGGATCACAACGGTACGTTGAAGGTCTTGCTCGCTCTTCCGATGGGACTGACACTCGTCTAGGCTGAGCACCGAATCATCGCACCAGAGGATACACCTGGATTCGAGATTGACGTGTCGTATGCAAGGATCAAGCCTCCGACGGCTGACTCGTTTCCTGAGATGCAAGACGGTGGCTATAAGCATCTGGTGCGAGCTACGAGTGGAAGGGCGGGAGGGGTTCAGGACGGTTGATGTGGAGTGGTAAAGCACAGGACTTGGGTTGGGTGTCGCTGGCGTTTGATTGGCGTTCTTTCCCGGCTGGGTCGTGACGAAGTCTGTCCTGCTATTTTGGTCCGTTCTAGAAGGCTACTGCCATGGCAATGACCACCACAGCATTGAGCGCTCCCGTCCCTATGCGTGCGCCTGATCATCAACGCTCCGCTCCGCACTCACCGGCGTTCGATCGCCTCATCGCGCCGTGAGTGAACGGGTCGTTGTCTGCGCCTCGTCGAACGCGTGTCGTGAAACATGAGGTTGCACAGTTGAGTGGCGAGGGTCACGCTGTGTAGCACCGGAGGACACGATGAACGGCTGCACCCGTAGTGCCACAGTACAACCTCACCGCTAGTCATATAGACGCGATGTGCTGTGCATGAAAGCGACGTAAAAGACAAAGTAGTAGCGCAGCGTCGACACAGCCACAGCCACAGCCACAGCCACAGCCACAGCCACCCACATGCCTGGCACGTTTAGCGGCAAGAGGGCGGGCTCAGTCGCTCGAAATAGAACAGGGTAACAGAACAGGGTGACGGAACAGCGAGGATACACTTGAGCTGACCAACGCTAAAGCTGACCTTACCACCAACTTACCAACTTAGTCCAAGCAACACGCAAGAACACCAAAATTAAAATCCTTGCAGCTGCTGCACTCTATAATGATAAGATGTAATAGATTTTAGATAACCCTAACCTTGAACTAAGTCTAACTCTAAGATTTTGTTGTAAATATTATCCTAACATGTTTATATCATCTTCTGAATAGGTTTAGAAGATAAAGCCTAGCGTTGGTCAGGTGGAGCTGCCAAGGCAAGGTTGAGCTTTTAGCGTTGGTCAGCTCAAGCGTGTCCTGCGGAACAGACAGGCGCGCTACACAGTATTGAGGGTTGGTAAGCGCAGTGTTCGCCCCGTCAGGTGAAGCGCCAGAGTGGCCGAGTACGATGGGGTGTGTACTGCGTTGGGTATGGGCCGTGCTTGAGTGTATTGTCGCAACTATCGACTCGCGAGCGTGCAGCAGACCCCTCGGGACAGCGTCGAGGCAGCATGCAGCAGGAAATCCAGCGCAGAGACACGAATCGAGGTCGTTGTCCGCGATGCCATCATGGCTACGTCGGCGGGCGCAAAGGGCCAGGAACCGAGATTTGGAGCGGCAGCGGGCGCGAATGCGTCTGCGAGCGCCATGCCCAACGAGTCGCCGTGGACTGATCACTGCCGTTACGAGCAGCCTCATGACGTGCCTCGGCCCTCGACCTGTGAGGGTGAGGCATGAGGATTCGAGCTGCGGCACGACATGCTGGGCAACCGGCGTACGGGTAGCAGCATGTCCCATATCCACCCTGCTGTCCCCAGGCCGCGCTGTGCAGCGGCTGCTTGTGGAGACGTGTTTGACATTCCCGGACCTGCGCAAATCAGCATCTCCCGCCTCGCCACCCACCCTTTGCCTGCACGCCTGCACGCCTGCGCCTGCTATTGTCGCAAAGACAGCTCCATGACCTGTTGACCCTGACCCTGACCCTGACCCTGACCCGTTGACCCTTTCCACCTGGAGACGGGGACCATCTCAGCGGCACCGTACCTTGCCTTCCCATCACTCGGCCCTGGCAGCCTTCCTGCCTCCACCAAACACCATGGATCGAGTACGCCCTCAGCCTGCGCCTGCACGTGGTCGCCGCCGTTCGATATTCACAGAAGTCGGTCTGATCGATGAGCACACCATCAGCAAAGAACGCAGCCCAGCACCTATCCTCGTCACCGAGCACGCACTACGACATGTCAGACCCTCAAGGACTGTCCGCTTTCGCAGTAGGAACAGTATCTTCGGCGGCAACGATGGAATTGACAAAGTCGACGACCACGACCACGACCACGACCACGACCACGACCACGACAATGACATTGACGACAGTGACGGACCACGACCCTCCTCGACATGCTCGATCACGCACACCAGCTCCAGCTCGAGGCTCTACCGCGCAGGCCTCTTCACGATTGTGCTCGCTCTGATGCTTCCCATCATCCAGATGATCTCGGTCGCGCCTTTCGGAGTACATGGAATCTCGATCCCATGGGCCAGCATCACAGCCCTAGCAGATCGGTCGACGCTCGTAGAGAGGGCAGACTCGCAGACCGACGTGTGCAAGCGCTGGAGTGGGCAGAGTGCCATTGTCAACGGCACACTGTACATGTACGGTTTCCGCACCACCACCGACGCACAGCAGAAGAGCAACACGTGGAGTAAGCTTTTCTCTTTTCTAACCCGATTATATCTAACCAAACTCTCTGCCCATGTTCCTCTCTACCCATATTCCTCTCTACCCGTATTCCTCTCTACCCGTATTCCTCTCTACCCGTATTCCTCTCTACCCGTATTCCTCTCTACCCGTATTCCTCTCTACCCGCATTCCTCTCTACCCATATTCCTCTATAACCGTATCCCTCTCTAACCATATTCCTCGCTAACAACACACAGCGAACGACTTCTTGAGTCTCGACCTGACCAAGTCCTGGCAAATCTCCAACCCCTCCCTGACCGGCATGCCTCAACCGAGCGGGCCGCCCGCCCTCTCGCTCGGCTACCTCTACTCTTCGCACAACTCCCTCTGGCTCTACGGCGGTCAGTACTCGGACTCGCCTGCAGAGAAACCTGGGCCGAACTCTGTTTGGGAGTACAACATCGGTAGCAAGTCGTGGGTCGAACACAAGGACCCCAAGAGCTCGGCTGGTACCAACGCTGAGGGTGATGGCCAGAGCATACAGCGAGCGGCTGAAGGCGCTGGTTTTGGTGTCACTGCATTGGGCAGGGGCTGGTACTTTGGTGGTCACTTGGATGATTTCACGACCGAAGGATGGAGCAACCAGATCGCTCGCGTATATCTGAAGAGCCTGCTGGAGATTACCTTTCCCGGACACAGCAACGATGCGGTCGAGAGCCTGAAAGACGGCAAGAAGGCCGAAACCGACCCTGTATACAGGAACATCACTACCGGTGGCATTCAAGACACTGGCTCGTTCCCTGAGCGAGCTGATGGCGTCCTGACGTATGTGCCTGGCTTCGGCAACGAGGGTCTTCTGATCGGCTTTACTGGTGGCGACAACGATACTTTTGTGAGTTTCATCGCTGCGGCAGGATGAAGGCGTCCGCAACTAACAAGGCCTAGGCCCAGATGAACGTCATCGACGTATACGACATCGCCGACTCGAAGTGGTACAAGCAGAGCACCTCCGGCACGACGCCTCCTTATCGTGTGAACCCATGTGCCGTAGTGGGAGCCGCAGCCGAGTAAGTGGTTACTACGCCACAGCTGTAATGTTTTTACTGACGTCTGCAGTGGTTCCTCATACAACGTGTACATGTTCGGTGGTCAGAATCTTCAGCCATACGGCAACCAAACCCAGAAGGACGACATGTGGATCCTCTCTATCCCCTCGTTCACTTGGATCGAGGTCGACCAGGGTTCTCAAAGCGTTCCGCCTGCACGTGCCGGTCATTCCTGCCACGTCTGGGATGGCCAAATGATCATGATTGGCGGCTACGTTGGAGCAGAGCTGTCATGTGACAGCCCTGGCATCTACGTCTTCAACATGTCCAGCCTCTCTTGGAGCGACCAGTTCACGTCGCTCACAGGAGGAAAGGCATTGCAGGATTACACCGGCGAGGGCAGCATCGGTAACCCTCTGGCTCAGCAGGCCAACCAACGTGGTTTCAACGCCAGCGCTGGTGTCGAAGGCTCGTACGGCTACCGGGTCCCAGAAGTCGTCCAGAAGGTGATTGGCGGTGCGGCCACTGGTGGCGCAACCCTCACCGCACCCGTCCAGACGCCCACCGCTGGACCTCTTGCGACTGGCAGTGCGATAACATACACTCTCACCGGACCCAACGGCGCCTCCTACACTGAAATCGTCGCCTCGAGTGGCGCATCCGGCGATTCGGGGCCCAACATTGCCGCCATTGTCGCTGGAGTGGTTGCAGGCGTCTTTGCTGTGATTGCCGTCTACTTTGCCTTCTGTGCCTGGATCTACCGCAAGCAAGTCCAGATCTGGAAGAAGCATGCTGCCATGGTCACGGCAGCCGCTGAAAAGCGCGACAACACCTTCACCAGCAGCAAGATCTCCAGCGAGCGCGCCCCAGGCACCATGGCCGGAAGCACCGCTGGCGGCGCAGCAGCAGGCAGCTTCGACATCCAGCGCGTCAGCGGGGAGAACACCAGCTACGGCGGCGCGGGCGCGGCGAACTGGGAAAGAAGAAGTAGCGTAGGCAGCGTGACGGAAGATTTGCTCGACGGCCAGGAACCGAGTTTCTGGGGCACCAAAGGTGTCTTGTTAAACCCAAGGCGCAGTCTAAGAGTTATTAACAGAGACTAAGCAGGCTGTGTTTTATACTGTACACCTACTCTACTATAAGATTTTAATAAACAAATTAAGTAATATAAAGTATAGCAAGGTATGGCATGGCATGTTATGGCATAGCATTTATTTAATGGTTAAACGGACAGGAAACACAAAAGGCCGTACGATGTCGTGCACGCATACCGACAATTCCGTAATGACAATGAAGCAGAAGCACACCGTAAACTCGACCTGCAGAGTCTTAGAATGCACTGTGCTAAACCGAGCGAATCGCCGAGACTAAAAAAAAAAAAAAAAAAAGGTTTCATGTGTAGATATTTGTTAGGTATCGTTCGTTTATTTCGTAGCCTGGGGCGCTCGCTGAAGCGCTTCGTTTGAAGTATATACAGAGAAAGAAAACGAAACGAGTAGGAAACAGAGTCAGCCTCCCTTCGTCAGCACAAGACAGATCGAACAGCCCCCCCCCCAAAAGCGTTTATAGACTGCAAAAACTCCAGGCCGTGGCACAGTTCTCGCTCGAAGGCCTCCGTCTAGCAGTACGAAGCATTCGTAGCCAGCGTGATGACGCCCTGGTTGATCAAATCGATGTAGGACCAATACTCGCGCTGGGTGCCCTCGCCGTCGACCTTGGCCGTCGAGTAGGAAACAGCGGTCCAGAACGTGCCGCCGGAGACATACTTGTTCCACGCGAAGCGCTGGGTGTCGAACAGGGCCTTGCGGCTCGCAAGCGTGTTGTTGTACATGGTCTGCAGACTCCACTCGCCGACGAAGACGGGGAACTTTGTTTCTTCCGCCAGATACGTGGCTTGTCCGCAGATGGCCGGGTTGATGTACTGGCTGTAGGCGCCGGCGGCGGCGAAGTAGTAGACGTGCGAGTCGAAGACAATGTTAGTGCCGTCGGGGTAGAAGGGCGACCAGTAGGAGGCGCCTTGGAAGCAGTCCTGGATCATCATGGGGATGCGGGCGTCTACTTTTGCGATCTTCTTTAACACGCCCGAGTGGTATGTGTTGATCCAGTTTGTGGCGTTGACGGATAGGCCCGCGGGCGTGCCGAAGCCGGCGAGGTTGTCCGAGGCTTCGTTGATGGGCGCGATGGTGTACGAGGACATTTGGCCGCTGTTCTTGATGAAGTTTAGGATGCCGTCGACGGCGCGGAACGAGTAGTCTAGGTTCGTCGAGTTGTAGAACCAGCCGTCGTGCATTAGAGCTTCGCCGATGTCGAGGTTGTTGACGCCACCCGGGAGGGAGTGCAGGCCGATGATGATATGCATGCCGTACTTGTTGATGGCGTAGTCGGAGATGGTTTTGAGGTACTGCTGCTGGTTGCCGTGGTAGAGAGCAGAGCCGGGGACCTGGACCCAGGCGGCGTACGTGGTGGGGATGCGGAGAGTGTTGACACCAACGGCAGCCATCTGGTCGATGGTGGTGGTGTTCAAGAAAGACGCATAGCGCTCTTCGAGGGCAGGGCCGCACTTGCTCCCAAGGTTCTGGCACAGAGTCCACTCATCAGGGGCACCGTCGCCACCAACAGCAGACCACCAGATGGGGTCGTGGGTCTGCTCCTTCTCCAGCCATCCACCGAGGTTAGCACCATTGGCCTTGAAGGTCTTCCAGTCTATGAAGCCGGAGGATTTGGGGAAGCTGAGGTCGTGGCTGTTGGTCTTGTTGACAACGGGGACCGGGTTGATAGTGAAAGGGCACTGGCTGTGGTACTTGACGGTGGCACCGTGCTGGTAGCCATTGACCTGGATCTTGATGCCGAGAGAGTTCAATAGCTGATTGAGGTCGTTGGTGAGGAGTCCGAGAATGCTGCTGACGAGTCCAGGAGTAGGCGCAGCAACGACACCGCTGGCCAAAAGAGCGGCGCTGATGGTAGCCGAAAACTTCATGATGAAACAGCTGAGAAACGGTTGTAGGCCGAGTTGGAGATTGAGCTGATCGTGATGATGGGATGTAGAGTTGGGCGGAGCTCGATGCTTATATATGCCCAGAAATATGTGCTAGGATACCAGTAGCTGCAGAAATGATCTGTCCCGCACCGGCAATGAGCATTCTAGCGAAAGTGATGATGATCTAGCCAGGTCCAAGCTGGAAGTACGATGACAGTCCGCAGCAGCGTATCGAAGATCTTCGACAAGCGTTGCCGTAATCGAACCACAGTCGAAGCTATCGATATTCTAGCACCGATACCACATCAGTTAGCGATTGGTGTGCGGCTCAATCGTCTGTAAGGCTGTCAAGCTGGCATGGCCTACCTCGGTACTTGGAGGCGACACTAGAGACGGCACTGAATCTTATTTCAGACAAGCTCGTCTCACTGACTAAAGCTTGACTAGGCTTCTATGTGCAATGACAGGATCAACGTTGGCCTGCTTGTTCAAGCGTTGCACTTCATGTATGACGCTGAAAGAAGCGGTAGGAAAGCCAAATTCACCCAAGAAGCGTTCAAATAGCTGAATGTAGGCATGGAGGGATGCTAGATGTGTCTCAAACCACCGGTGGCTGTAATCTGTAATTTCCTCTTGCCGTGATGCGATGAGGGCGCCAAGGGTTTGATGGTGGTGACGTCTCGAGACAACAACCAATTTAGCACCCGGTAACCATTGCTAGACGGAAAGAATCAGCTTTCGGCAGATGGAAACAGCAGGATCGTTGATCTAGGCCAGATAATTTTTTCTCAAGTCCATTTCCCTGACCTTAGTGTAATCGATGAACTTGAATGCACGCGCGATGTCGTACAACCAGGATCAAGGGCTTTTCACGCTAGTCAGTCAAACATTCGCACCAACTTTTTGGAATGTCGAGCTTCATGCCGAAAAAGTGGAGAGAACGGCAGTTTGCGTCCAGCTAGCGTTGCTGTGAGGTACCTCCGAGGCTACTCGTCCTCAAGTAACAATGCTTTGTCAGTCGAGCCATGGGCGGCGAAACGCATTGCCAATTGATTTCGGCGATCCATGGCAACAGCAACGTTTGAACGGCACAATCCGCAGAGTCCCGAATACTCGGCCGACCTTGTTTGACATAATATGAGGGGTCAAGGTAGGGTTCAACTCCACAGGCTCGAGCCATTACCATCTACCGGTCCCATGGTTCGCCACCCCACGTTGCTCGCACTCTGTTGTGCGACCAGTATGCCTACCGCTAGACTATCATTGGATGACCTGGTTGTGTGCTAGTCGAATATCAGCAGCTTTCTAAAATTCGCTCGGATGACTCCAGACTCGAATGCTCAAATTTTGGTGTCGATAACGTTGACTTTCCCAAATCAGGCAACGATGAAGTATCAAAATGTAAGAGTCCTAGACGAGCGTCATCCGGTAGATTGATCTGCCGTACATGCATCCGTACACGTAGATCGACATTGGAATCGGACCGTTCGGTTGAGAATCTCGAACGGCTCTTTGCAAGTCTGTGTTACTGAGATCTAGCGTAGCAGCCAAGGAGCCTACTGTAGTCGCCCGTAAAATCTTCACAGTGACGTAGGTTGGTGTGTTCGAGACCTTTGTACTTAAAAGGGGTCGAGTGGATAGCGCCTAACTTGTGATGCTCCGCGAACTATGACCTTAGCACGGTGGCATATCAGTCGCCGTAGAATGAACTCGCCACTGGACAGGTCTTCGCTCTGCACTGTAATCATCACTCATATCAACACTTTCTGATGCAAATGGTCGACGCCGTATCCCGTCCATCGACGTACCATGCGGACAGAATGCCGCATGAATGAAGACTGCCATTGCTCTGTATGTTTGTTTTTCAGACGCCCTGGACTTCAGACTCGAACTCGAGGATTGTCTTGCTGTTTGGTCTCTGTCTGTCACTTGCTGTTCTTCTGAGAGGAGGGAGTCTGGCTTGAGGCCAAGAATTCTTGTTGCGCGGTGTGAAGCCCAGATGTAGCTGCCGCTCAACGGACAGTTGTATTGACGAAGTGGCAGACTGCAAGGCTCGAGCGTGCAGAGCGAGATAGCTCTTCGACAAGGGCGTTATTTGGTGCAACCATCGTGGACTTTGACAGAGACAGGGAGAGAGATGATGTTGCGGCTCTGCATGCAGCTGACCGACCGGTGCACGTCAGCAGACCTCCGATTCGCCAATTGGCTCATGCCATGCACATGCATCCCTTGGCACCAACCTCATCCCAGCTCATTTCGTCTTGTCGTCGCAGCAACTGCAGGCAAGCCCTACCCCAATCGCAGAGAATTTTGTTTGCTTCGCTCCTTTGAGTTGATGAGAGCACTGTGAGGCATTGCATTGGGCAGCTGGTGACACGCTGCTGCAGCACGTGCGAATTCGATTGGTTTACAAGCAGCTGCCAACGCTCCACCGCGTTTCTGCGCTACTTCCCACAGCTGCGGGGAGCATCCTGTTCAGAGCTTGTCTTCCTCCGCCGGCGCACCCGCAGTCTTGGACGCTGTGTCACACTCTCATCCTGTCCACCAGCACCATCTGAAGTGCGTTGAGCTGTCTCGCCGCGCACACATTGCCCGTCATGAGGTTCGTTCGACCCTGCCGGTACCCGTTACCCGCTCTCCACTCGCCGCTCTCCGCTCTCCGCTCTCGTCGCGCTCCAATCGCCGTGCAAACATTTGGGTAGCCACGGGCACTAACGCAACACCCCCTAGGTTCGGCCAGCAGCTGAAGCAGTCGCTCAACAAGGACTGGCTCTTCTACTACATCGACTACGAGGACCTGAAGACGGCCCTGCGCGTGCACCACACGTGGGATGAGAAGTCGGAGCAGAGCTTTGTCGAGCAGCTCGAGAAGGAGCTCGACAAGGTCTACAGCTTCGTGCGCGTCAAGAGCGAGGAGATTATCCGCCGCATAGCAGCCTCGGAGAAGGAAGTCAACAGTGCGGTCGCCCGCTCGCAACAACACCTGCAGTCCCAGCAGGCCGCCCAGGACGAGGACCCCTTTGAGGAGGACTTTGATCTGCTGGAGGAGGATCTCAGCGATGTCATTGCAGACGTCCACGACCTGGCCAAGTTCACCCAGCTGAACTACACGGGCTTCCAGAAGATCATTAAGAAGCACGACGTAGGTTGGCCCCTGGCATCACTTGCCATTTCGCCGCTGACCCCCCGCAGAAAAACACCCGCTGGATGCTCAAGCCCGTCTTCGCCGCCCGTCTCAAGCGCAAGCCCTTCTTCCAGGACAACTACGACAACTATGTCGTCAAGCTCTCCAAGCTCTACGACATCGTCCGCACCCGCGGCAACCCCGTCAAGGGCGACTCCTCCGCCGGTGGAAAGCAGCAGAACTTCGTCCGCCAGACCACCAAGTATTGGGTGCACCCTGATAACATTGTCGAGCTGAAGCTCATCATCCTCAAGCATCTGCCTGTGCTGGTTTTCAACCCTAACAAGGAGTTCAACGAGGAGGATGCATCCATCACATCCATCTACTTCGACAACACAGACACGTGGGAGCTGTATGAGGGTCGTTTGAAGAAGACAGAAGGCGCCGAGGCCATTCGTCTGCGCTGGTACGGAGGCATGAACAGCGACACCATTTTCATCGAGCGAAAGACCCACCGTGAGGACTGGACCGGTGAAGAGTCGGTCAAGGCCCGCTTCAAGCTCAAGGAGAAGAACGTCAACGACTACCTCAAGGGCAAACTGCTGCCGTCAAAAATCTTCGAGAAGGAGCGCAGGGAGCAGAAGAGGCCCGAGAAGGACATTGCGTCTGACGAGCAGCTCGCGCGCGAGATCCAGTACCGTGTCATCGACCGCAGCCTCGTACCCGTTACGCGTTCCTTCTACCACCGTACTGCCTTCCAGCTTCCTGGTGACGCTCGCGTCCGTATTTCTCTCGACACTGAGCTTACCATGACCCGTGAGGACAACCTGGATGGCAAGAAGCGTGCCGGCGACAACTGGCGCCGCACAGATATTGGCGTCGACTGGCCGTTCAAGCAGCTGCCTGCTGAGGACAAGGAGCTGTTTCCCTATGCTGTTCTTGAAGTCAAGCTGCAGACGGCAGCTGGTGCTGAAGCGCCGCAGTGGATTCGCGACTTGACTGCATCGCACCTGGTCGAAGCTGTGCCCAAGTTCTCCAAGTACATCCACGGAACTGCCACCTTGAACCCGTCGAGGATTAATCTGATCCCCTACTGGTATCCCCAGATGGACGTCGACATCCGCAAACCCGTCAGCCACAAGTTTGGCATCATGCGACCAGGCGCTAGCAATGATATTAGTACTAGCAACACTCTTGACGACGACAGCGACGACGATGATGCCGTCATGGGTCTCCCTTCTGCTAACAGCGGCCAAGATGACGAGCAGCTGAGAAGGCTCCGCGAAGCTCGCGATGCCATGGAGCAAAACGAGATTGCGCGCACCAGGGAATACGGGACCCTGACCAATGGCAATGACCCTAACGCACTTGACATCGAAGAGCGCGTCGCCTCCCAGCGCAACAACGGTGACAACGACTATCCTATTTACGACTCGGACAGTGACGACGAAGACGACGATCTTGAAGAGGCAAAGCGCGTCGGTGGTCTCCGCTACGCCAAGAAGTGGACAGAGCATACGGCTAAGAACGTCGGCACTGCTCTTATCAACGGCGTCAGTTTGTTGCTCCACCCCAAGCCCACTGACGTCGGAGAAGGCGGTTTCTCCCTCGGCGTACCGACATGGAAACAGCAGGGCGAAGTGAAGCGCTTCAAGGCCCCCAAGGGCAAGCGCATCCACGTCCCTGTCCGCGTCGAACCCAAGGTACAACTCGCGACCGAGCGCACCTTCCTCTCGTGGCTTGAGTTCAGCATCCTCATCGGTTCCATCGCCGCGACCCTGCTCAATTTTGGCGACGGTCTGGCATTTGCAGCCGCTTGGGCATTTACCATCATCGCATGTCTGGCGCTGCTCTACTCGGTCGGCTTGTACCTCTGGCGCGTGCGCAAGATCAAGGAGAGGAGAGCGGTCGTGTACCACGACAAGTGGGGTCCTTCGCTGCTTTGCCTGGGCCTGTTGATTGCCGTGGCCGTCAGCTTTGGGTTCAGGCTGGGCAAGGGCGGGTACGACGGTGGACTGAAGGGCGATCTGAAGGGTAAGTTTGGTGCCTAACTCGGTCTCGCTGTTGTACAGTAGAGCGGATGGCTGTCATTGGCGGAGAGACTCGGCCCGTTTCTTCTCCTATCTCTCGCGTCGGTATTGTACGTCTTGTATAGCGTTGTCAGGCATATTCACGTAGTTTTAAAGACGGTCCGATTCTCGGACTAGGATGTAATCAGTACTATAGCGCAATACGATTTTCAAGAAGAAAACTCGATACATCTTACTCATCCTGTCTTGCTTTCATATACGCGTTTCTTCATTCTTCTAACCTTGGATACCCTTTTTCCATTCCCCCAGGCTACCGCCCTCCCATTTACACCACCCGTCCAGATCCTCGAAATATGCAAAGAGATTATGTAGGGTATATGTCGATGTCGATGTCGATGTCGATGCCAATGCTCATGCTAACGATGTGCTATGCTATGCTATGCCATGCCATGCTATGCGGAACGCCAGATGCGTGCCAGGGTCCAAAGAAAAGAAACGCAAATGGCAGAAGAAAGGAAAAAAGGTGGGCATCGGGGGGTATTTCGTGGTACTCGTGCTTGGTAAAAGGGGGGGAAGGGGAAGGGGGGTTGCGACAATGCTCCAACGCTATGCAGTGAAATGAGATTTGGTGGACGGGGAGGGATGGGAGAGTGGGTTGCCAACGCAGCGCGGAACGCCATGCTAGACGCGGAGTGACGGACGGTGGAAGACGGGTTGAAGAGACGGTTCACGCGCGTCCCGGCGTGGCGGGCCGCGACTTGGATCGCGAGGCCTTCCGGCTGGTGCGCGGCGGGATGTGGATGGCGGAGTCTTCGTCTCTCAGCTCGCCAGTCAGCCACTGGCCCATGTGCGTCTGCCAGCGCTTGAGGTTATCGTTTTTGGTTTCCTCGCGCAGGCGGCGGTGGCGCACGAGGCGCTCTGCAATCTGCTGGAGCACGATTTTGGGAGGCTGGTACTCCCTGACGCCGTCCAATGTCTCGACGTTATCGCGGTTCATGTAGTCGCCTGTCGCTTTTTCCATACGCGAGAGCGTCTTGCCGCCTGTGACTACTTTCTCTTCGCCTGTCTGCAGGTTGAGCCATGGCCCCTTTTCCCAGTTGTCGAGCGCAAGGCCATCCATTCCTTGGTCGACGTTCATGCGCTTGTACCATCGGTGCTCTCCCTTGGCGATGGAGCGCATTGTCTTGTGTCGCGCCTCACCTTCGGTGTATTTGATCAAGACGTTTTTGAAGACTGCAAACTTCTCGCTCCATTTCTGCAAGAGAGGTATTTTCCCAAGAGGTCCGGGCCAGACTGCAGCGAATCCGTCGTTGTTGCTGTTTGGGCGTCCAGTCCCAATGGACAAGAGCAATGCTGGTTCGTGTTCGTCTCCTCTTAGTGATGCGTGCTCGCTATATGCTGCGTACGAAGGGTTGTTCTCGCGAATGCCACCATCTTTGAAGCCCTTCCTGCCGCGCTTTTTACCAAGGTCTGCGACGAGCATGTCAAAGTAAAACGGTGCTGCTGATGTTGCCCTGGTCACTTGCCATATTTTCAGCTTGTCAGCACCCTCGTTGTACGGCCGCACCCAGGGCGGGAGAATGTCTTGGTCGTAGCGGTGATTGTAGGAGCGGAGTAGATAGGCCTCGTCGATCTGGCCGTTGTGTGTTGCCGTGAGGCAGATTCTATACAAGTTAGCCGCGGTGGTCAGGAAGGGGTTTTGGCTCCCAGCTTGGAGGTGCTTGGTGTTGATTCGCGTGGCCAGCAGCTGGTGAGAGGCTAGCGTAGAGGTCCTCAGGACCAGCTCGCACCCGTGACAGAAAACATCAAGCCATCTTGGAGTCGACAGAGAAGCAGCAACTTACGATTGGCATATCCTGTCCACTGGCTGGATCGGGGCGTCCGTGTATGAGCTTTTGAATGTCGAGCTGCTGTTCACGGTGGAGGCCGCGGAGAGACGCGACGGCTCCTCATCGACGGGGTCCCAGTCCCACGGGTGCCAGTCCTTGCCGTCGCAGTTTGGATGGAGCTTGCAGTATTGGCCAACAATCTCGCATACTGCCTTCTCGAGCGGTTTGTGGTGATACTTGGTCGCCAAAGGCAGAGTATTCCGTCGATGACCAAAGAGCTCGTGGCCGACGCGTCGATAGATCTCCAGGCATTGTGGTACGGTCATGCGCAGTCGCGCTAGCATGACTGAGATGAGGCCGCCTGTGCTAGTGCCGTACATGTAATCGAAGTAGTGACATGGCAGCAACGCATCCTCGTCGAACTCCCTGCGGTTGCTGCCAGGCACGGGTCCCTCTTCCTCTTGTAGTCGCCGTTCACATTGCGCGACCTCGTGCATGAGCCGTTGAATGATGATTAGGCTAGAGTAGCCCCGTATCCCTCCGCCATCTGCAGTTGGTGCTGTTAGCGTTCCCTACTCGGACCCAAGTTGTAAGTTGTTCGTGTTTGGCGCGTCACCGACAACGATGCGCTTCTCTACAGGGCTGCATAGTGTGCGCCAGGGTCCTTCACGTCTCGACGACTAAGCGCGACCACTTGCTCAAGAAAGACGTACCTAATGTGAGTATCAGGTCTTCCCAGCAGTTGTGCTTGTCGACGGCGCTTCTCCATGTTTCCCCAGTCTTATCCGCCATGGTCGCCGATGTGCCCGTGGTTCGGATGCTTAGCGGCCGCGATGGGGACTCTTGGGGGAGTTGTAGCGACATGATGGCGAGGCTGCTTGCCGGCGCTATGTAGGGCGGTCTGCTTGGTGGTAAGGGCAGATTCCAGGAATGGGGGTCAGATATGCGCGCGCCGCTGTCCGGTGGCAGAGGGATGCGCGCTGGTAATTAAGGACAGGACCACAAGGAGCCTCATGAGCAGCTGCGCGCACCCCCGGATCTAACGTGGTAGTGGGCGGAAGCGTATCAGCCACTCCCGCTTGAATAGTCCAGTGCAGGGGTGGGCGCGCCTGATCTGCCCTCTGGGATTCTGTGCGACTGCACTGCCTTGAACGTTCCTGTTTTGACAGTGGTGGACTATCAGATGGCGTTTGGGCGCTCGTCTAGCGAGCTGGTCACTCTGGAGAAGCTCTCGCCGTGTACACGGGCTGCCAGAACCGGTGCAGCAGCCGTGGGCAGGGGCATGGCATCCCTTCTGCCGCTGACCATGGACAGCTGCCTGGGGTGCTGGCTAGCTGCATGGCTGCCGCCCTGATGGAGAGAAGATGGGCAGACGCCGTGAGAGGACCGGCAGCAGCCAGCATCACTTGCGCGACGCCGTCCAGGTGATTGATTTTGGCCGCGTCTTTGCCCTGTAGCCAGCCAAGCGAGTGCTCGCAGCTGCTGGCTGGTTACACCGACACCGCCGGCGGGAGTCACCCGGCCTGCGAGACCTGCGAGACCTGCGAGACCTGTTCCACTTTGGCCGAACCCTTCTTTTTCTTTGTCGAGAATGGAGCTGCTGCGATCTGGCGCGCTTCGACGTCTCACAGCGTCCACCGGCATTTGGATAGAGATTGCAAGCAAGCTGGTCGCTGATCAGTGATTACTCCAGCAGCTTCTGTCGCTGCGCAACGCTTGCAACCAGTCACATGGCTGTCACGTCAAGCCGTCACGTCAAGCTGTCACGTCAGGCGCAAGCACTGCTGCTGAGCCTCGTCTTCTTCACCATGGCATAAGAAGAGGCAAGCAGACCAGGGAGGGTCCAATCACGGCTCCACCAGACGCCGCCGCCGCCTCTCACCAATCACAGACGGACCGGCGCCGGTCGCAGCCACTCGTTGGCTCCCCTGCAATCCAGCCCCCGAGCACAGAGCAGAGGCGCAGTCGTTGTGACGCAAGTCCGCTACCGTTCCCTCCAGCACCCAGCCACCAGCACAGACCGCTCACTCCACCGACCTTCACTTCGGCTCCAACATCTGCTGATCACGCTCCCCACCTATACAAAGCACCGAGCCCACGGTCCTCCTTGTAGAACCACAACGCCCAACTCCAACAGCCCTATTCACCCACCGCCGGTCTCAGCCCCGTCTACTCGGCTTTCATCCCCTCTTTATGCAGCAAAGCATGACCTTCAAATCGACGTCCACATCGGGCACCACGTCCAGCAAGGCCAGCAGCCTCTTCGATCTCGATGAGAATAGCAACAAGTCGATCCTGGTTTACAAGTACCGTTCGGACGCCAAAGGCCTAGAATCCACCACCGAGGGAGCTCTCTGTGCTGAGCTCGACAAGCGTGAGTTGCCTAGATCGGTCCTCTGCTCGGCTTGCTGGCCTTGTCTAACATGCCATAACAACAGACCCCAGCTTGCCCTTCATGCGCGTCACCAGGAAACCCATCCCGCGTGGTGCCAGTCGTATGGACATCTACCAGGAGGATCTGTACCTGCCTGAGGAGCGAGACCAGTACGCTGACAAGATCTCGCCCAAGTCCTCCGTCGCCAACGTCGGCCTGCCCACCATGGCCAAGTGGAAGCACATGGTCATGGGCAGCTACGACGATCTGTACATTGTCTTCCAGACACACACGCTCACCCCCGAGTCCTCCAAGAACAACTCCCCCGAGTCATCGCAGCACGTGACTCCCGCAGGGACCTTCCCTTTGGAGAGGTAGTTGCATCTCGGCGATATAGGCCGATGGCGGTAGGGCTGGAACGCCTGCTCTGTTCGGGACGCGGCACTGAAGCCGCACTGAAGCTGTCTTACCTCCCTTTGACGGCGCACTCGACGCCTGACAGCCTCCGTGGGGTCATGCATAGCTGTCGATGAGCCTGGACTGTCGAGCCCGGACTGTCGGCGCCCCCAGCCGTCGCCACTGCACTTATCCCTCCTGCACCCTTTCCCTTCCCCTTGTATACGTTTCTGTCACTACAAGCATCGATACCCGAGCATGTCTCACAAGCAGCGGCGCTGGACGGAGTTGATGGTCTTTCTTTCTTTTCCTCTTGCGTCCATTCAACCATTGAGGATACGCTTCTTTTCATTGGGGACACGCTTCTTTTCATCGAGGATACACTTCTCTTCACTGAGGACACGCTTCTTTTCATTGAGGATACACTTCTCTTCACTGAAGATACGCTTCTTTTCATTGGGGACACTCTTCTTTTCATTGAGGATAGATACACTTCTCTTCACTGAGGACACGCTTCTTCTCACCGAGGAAACAAGCAAAAAGCGCATTCGGCGTAGCTTCTCCCCGGCACATTCCGAGCCAAGCTCGTCCATAGTCCACGAACCTCATAACTCTAGACTCCATTGCCGTCTTCTGAAGATCCAGGGCGCTTACGTGACTATTCTCTTCTTGTCTTGTCTCGTCTTGCTTTATCTTGTCTTGTCTTATTTCGTCTTGTCTGGTCTTGTCTGGCCCCGTCTAGTCTCAATCACGAACAAACAGTGGATATCGCATGCATGGCCCTTTTGACGGCGCTCTGCTTCCCAGAAACAATCCCGCTTCTGGTCCCCTCTGGATGTGCCGCGCTCTCACATCTGCACAGCCGCATAAAGGTTGCTTTGTATGCAGGAGGTTGCTGTGCTGGTTGGGTGTCTTTGAGGGATTGGGGTTTCGGGTGATGGTGGGAAGTGAGAGCTCTATCGAGGAAAGACAGGGCAGAGAATTACTATTCCGCCTGCTACTCGCCCCCAAATAATCCCGAGGACTCGCCCCCAAACAACCCCGAGAACTCAGTCCACCAACCTGAACAGCTTCCCGCCAACGCGATCCCACTCGCCGTCCCACCTGTTCTCGCTCTCCCTGCGCGCGCCCTGCTTCAGCGTCTGCAGCAGCCCGGCCTGGTCGCCGAACAAAGCCAGAAGCTGGTCGGCCAGCTGCTGCGAGCTCTCGAACCCTTTGCCATTGACGTTCTCCTGGACTAGCTCGGGCCAGGCTTCGAACTTGCCCCAGCCTACGACTGGTAGGCCCGCGCCGAACATGTCGACGACCTTCATGGGTAGATCGACGCCGGAGGAGGACGTGTGGAGCGAGACGCCCAGGTCGGCGGCGGCGAGGAGCATGGCGTAGTCTGAGGTTGTGAGCCAGGCGGTTTGTATGACGACGTTTAGTAGCTTCTTTTCCTGGTTCAGGGCGCGGATCTTGGAGAGGTAGTGTTCCTTCTGTGGTCCCTTGCCGGTGATGATGGCTAAGATGTTGGGTAGATTGGTTTTCGCAGCCACTTGCGCGGAGTAGGTGCACAGTGCTTCGAGGAGGAGAGAGAAGTCCTCGTCTGCAGTCCAGGATGTTGAGCTGACTATCAGCTTCCAGGGTGTTTTGGTCGATGCGGTAAGGTCCTCGGCGTATTGTGCGGTCTCTGGGAGGCGGGAAAGGAACTCGGATCGCTCTTGGGAGTCGATGGGGCGGAACATTGGACCTGGACGGTCGTGAAGCGCTTGTGCTGTCACGCCATACGAGTCTTTTAGTACGCGGGCCATGGCGTGAGTGACGGTGAAGTGATGCTTTGCAGCCTTCGCGAATACTCTCTCATACAGAGCAGAAATCTTTACAAGTGGATGACTATTGCCGAGCTTGAGTGCCAGTATTGAGTAGCCAAAGTTGTGCCAGTCAATGACGAGTTCGGTGTTGCGAATGAGGCAGACAAGACTTGCTACAGCGAGAGTGGGTATCGAGGGAGGGTTCTGTACGAGCATCCATCGTCCAGGTTGCGAGCGGTAGCAGAGAGCGCGGTAAAGGCTTCTGACTTGCCAAAGGACTTTCAGAGGGGCCAGGATAGGAAACAGCAGCTTGCTGCTGGAACGAAGAAATGAAGGTGCTGGCACCAGTGGCACGACCTCGATCAACGGGCTGGACACGATATCCGGGTGTATCTCTGACTCTGCAATCATGTTAGGTTACAAAGGCTTGGTTCCAGCGTAACGAGCATACCCTGATAGCCGATCAGAAACACCCTGCCGCCGTGTTTGGCAATGCTCAGAGCATGGTATTGCATGCGGGGTGAGCGTCCAATGTCTCCCAGGACGACAATCTGGGCCGTTCTGCCTTGCTTGAAGTCCAATGGATCCCTTCCATCCTTTCCATTCACCTTGACCTCCTTGCCCTCTTCATCGACCACCTTACGCGGCCTGTCCATGTACGGATCATACTGAGATGGCAGGGTCAGCAGAATGATGGTGAAGAGGGACGACAGCAGCAGTGCGAGGCCCAAGACGATGTCAAATCCATGGCTGAACTTTTCCGAGAGCAGCGACTCGAACATGGTGGATTGTGGTGTCGTGACGTCTGGCCTGTAACGATGCAGCAGACGGTCACGTTGCAGGCGAGTGTCGCTTCGCAACGCCACGAGCCGGGATATGCAGGGCGGGGATTGCTAGCTGGGGTAGCACCAGATAGGGAAGGCGGTTAGATGCACGTCAAAGGTTGCGAACTTGGCCCCTGAATAACGGATGCGGCGCCGCTATCGAAACAGATAGAGGCGCCTGCAAACCACATTACGTTGCTGTCGTCGACGACGCCCCACCTGTTCCATCCTTTGCCTTGTCCAGTACCTACCTTCCTCTTGCACCGCCGTTCGCTGGAGCGAGACCGATACGACACCCAGACGGCACTGTTGCCCTTTGCGTGCTCCGCCGAGACCGAGCCGCTTACAAGAGACACGGCGAGAACGGACTCCCGCACGCGGTGCTAGCAGATGGCGTCCACGTACGCGCTGCCTATTGCGCCCACCTCGCATTCTCACAGCCATGGACGCTCGCAGTCCCAATCGCAGTCCCAATCGCAGTCCCAATCGCAGTCCCAATCGCAGTCTCCATCCCAGTCCCAGTCCCAGTCTCCATCCCAGTCCCAGTCCCAGTCGCACTATTTCACCGCACCCTCGCCCAACCGAAGCGGCCGCCCCAAGGCCTTGTCACCCGTAGAGGAAGGGAAGAACCCTACGTCAGGGCACCAACACCACAGACCAGACATGAGTGGGCAGCTGTATGGCGCGGTGCGTTCACCGTATGCCGAGTACAACAGCAATGCGCACAACCACAGCCACGGACACAGCCATTCTCACTCGCATGCCCACTCGAATTCGAATGGCTCCTCACACACGCTGGCTTCTTTTGCGAACGGCAGGCCGAATGGCAGACTTGGCGTAGACTCGCCGCAGACACCGAGGAAGAACGCAGCGGCTGCGAAGTACGGCCTGTTCTCGCCCGTACAAGAGTCCGCACCCGTGTTGCCGTCTTCGTAAGAATATTGTGGGATTGAGAGACGCCTCCCTGCTGACACCTTGGTAGCTCATGGCTGGACCTGCCCGAAGCACTCACGGCACTGCTCATACCCCTGCCATATCTCCTCGCCACAGTAGCGTACCCCAATGCTGCACGAAAGCTACCTACGACACGATCAGAAGCCGTTGTGGAAAGCGAGCCAGCACTTCAAGTTGACACTGCTACGAACGACGCACACCTCCTCCACGCCCTCTTCCTCACATCAGCGACACTGCTCGCAGTCGGACTCACTGCACGAGTTCGGTCGGGCTTGGATCAGCCGCTTGATAGGCGGAAGGCTGATAGCTCAAGGAGCATAGCTGCAGCATTGCGAGATGGTGCTGGCCTCAGACAGAGTCTTACAAACGTCTCTGGTGTCTTGCTACCGTTCTACGCGGCTATGCAGATAGGTGGCGCGAAAACAGCTCTAGTTCTCTTGACTGCCGTTGCTGCGGGACTTGGTGCCACGGACCAGAGACCTGGAAAGCACACGCGCTGGGATGATCTGAAAAGAACTCTGCGAACTCGAAGGACGACGGTCGCAGTCTTGCTCATTGGGGTGATTGTGGATGTCACCCTCTGGGGCCATCCGGCATGCGCCTTGTTTGGCTACAGTGCTTTGTTCACGTCGATATTCGCAGCTCCTCCGCCGCTACCCACAGCCGGCTGGTTGTTGGTCACTGGCAACCAGACCCAGGATTCGTACACAAGCAAAGGATCCTCGCGAGCCTCTTTGCCGAAGCCATCCTCGCCACTGATCAGCACGTCAGAAGACACGCTCCTAACCTGCGTATCTGGTGTTGGCTTGATGGCCATCACTCTCCTGTTGTCGTTTTTTACTTCTCCAACTACATCTTTCTCACCACATACTATCGTTTTCACAGCATCGTCGGTTGCATCGGCGACGGCGCTTGTATTCTTCTCGCTTCCCGCGGCCCTGCGAAGTCACCGGTACGTCGGGCTGCACCTCGGTGGTCTGCTCGTTATCGCTTTTACTGGATGGCAATATCTGCATGATTGGCATCACACGGTCTTCACCGCACTGAGTTACACGCTCTATGCTTGCGGTATTGTGTGGGATACTCGCTCTTCTCACGCACACTCGTATGCTCACGACCATGCACGTGCGGATCACGGCCACTCGCACGATCACAAGCATGAACACCATCTCCATGCAAACCCGTCACGAATCTCAGCGTTTCTTATCGCGCGTACGACACCAGGCTCCATTATCCACAGCGTCATGATTGAGCGGGACTCTCGACGTATTGCATATTTTGGAGTCCTGAACTTGAGTTTCATGGTCGTCCAGTTCTTTTACGGCTTCGTTAGCGGGTCTCTGGGTCTGCTCACCGACAGTATTCATATGCTGTTCGATTGCGCTGGTCTCGCTGTGGGCTTAGCAGCGGCAGTCATGAGTAAATGGCGTCCCAATGCTCGCTTTCCGTACGGTTATGGAAAGATCGATACCTTGTCTGGTTTCGCTAATGGTGTATTTCTTCTGTGGGTCTCTCAAACGCCGTAGGCTGAATTCCTGCTAATGGAACCTAGCCTTGTCAGTTTGGAAATCATTTTCGATGCGTTCGAACGCTTGTGGGAAGGCCATGAGCTGCACCGACTGAACGAGCTACTCATTGTTAGTATCCTAGGCTTCCTTGTCAATATTGTAGGCCTCACAGCCTTTGGACACGCACACCACGGACATGGACATTCTCACGACCATGGAGATCACGACCACGGCCACGGCCATTCGCACGACAACGAGAACATGCAGGGTATATTTCTGCACATCCTCGCCGATGCCCTCGGCTCTGTAGCCGTCATCATCTCCACATTACTCACCAAGTACTACGGCTGGTCCGGCTGGGATCCCATCGCATCGTGCATCATCGCCATTCTCATCTTCCTGTCTGCAATCCCACTCGTCAAGAGTTCCGGCATGCGCCTGATGCTGTCCCTTCCAACCGACGCAGAATACGGCGTACGCAACACGTTGCAGGAGCTTAGCTCGCTGCGAGGCGTCGTAGGCTACACGGTTCCCAAGTTCTGGCTGGAAGACGAGGGCGCCGCGCACGCCGAGGCCCACGCGAAAGAGCATGAACATGAGCACGGGCACGGGGGTTGCAGCGACGGACACGACCATGACCACAGCCACGCACACGGACACGAGCACAAGCACTCTGGACACGACCACGACCATGATCATGACCACGCGCATTCGCATTCTCATTCGCTATCGAACGGACACGCACACGCACATACACACGACCACGACCACGACCACAGCCACGACCACAGCCACGCTCCAGGAAAGCAGCGGATCCTCGGCGTCATGCACATCATCGCGTCGCAGGCCGCGGATCTCGAAGACGTCCGCGAGCGCACGATCCAGTTCCTCAAGGGCCGCAACATGGACGTTGTGGTGCATGTGGAGAGGGAGGGCGACGGGCGCTGTTGGTGCGGCGGTGGGAACAAGACGAGCTGAGCTGAGCTGAGCTGAGCTGTACTGTGCTAGGCTAGGCTAGGCTAGGCTACTTGCGTATATATACATATGGCCTTGATGTACAGTTATTCTCCACCTTCTTGTATAGCGTTCAGCATGCGGGTGTCGTGTTGCAAGGGTTTTGTAGCGGAGGTGTGCAGTACATAGATAAGGACGTATGGAAGGGAGATTCACCTGTTCACAGATTGCGAGATGGCGGGTTGTCAAGATGAAGATGAAGATGAAGATGAAGATGAAGATGAAGATGCAGACAATGACTTGTTGGTGTCTGGCAGTATGTGTGCGTTATGGTTCAACGCCGTGTGCTATGCTTACACCCGAATGTACATGTCAAGAATACGCCCTACTATACAGCCTGCCCCCGCGCTCACAAGAACCTCGATGGGCTGCTCTTCTTCACGACCAGCGGATGCCTGTGCACACTGGGCATCAGGCCCAGCCCAATGGCTCGCCGTATGGCCTTTGCGATTTTCCTCTGGTTCTTGGGGCGCAGGCCCGTGTCGTTGGAGTGCTTTATGCGGCCCATTTCCGTCATGTACTCGGACATGATTGTGTAGTTCTGGCGGGAGGTGTCAGTGTGCGTGCTAGGCCGTGTGCATGCAGGAGGAATCACCTTGTACTCGTTGATGGGGTTGATGCCCAGCACGTCAAAGGCATCGCTCTGGGGCTTCTTGCGGCCAAACTTCCACTTCCTCTGCTCGGCGCCAGTCAGGTCGTGCGGCGAGTACACGTCGCCGGGCTGCCACTTGCGGTACATCTGCCGCTGGAACTGGCTCCGTCGCTCCGACTCGATCATCTCACGTGTCTGCGTTGGGCGGTCGAGGCCGGCATCGCGCGCCAAGCGGGTCGCGAGGGAGGAACTGCCGGGCTGCTGCTGGTTGGCGGGCGGGTTGCGGGTGGCGCTGCCATCGAGAATGGAGAGGAGGGCGGTGTCTGCTGGGCTTCAGTAGAGGGCTCGGGGACGCCGCGGAGGAGATGTGGAGGTGGAGGTGGTGGAGGAGGTCGGAGGCGCACCCTGCTTCTGCGGTCCCGATGAGAAGCATCGCAGGCTACTCCTGCTGGCGACTGCCGGCGCGCGGAATGCGAATCGTGTCAGTGACATGACGGCGGGCGTTGTGATGCTGCTGTCGCTGTCCATGTCTCTACAATTTCGACATCAACATGCTTGGCAGTCGCGCGCTAGTGATACCTAAAGTTTACACGCAGGTGCACGTCAGCGGGCAAGCTTCCCCTCCCACACGTCGCCGCCACCGCGCTTTCGTCTGATCTTCTCTGTGCATAGTCCTTGCCCATCGCTCTTTGATCAATGGCTACCGTCCGCGTTTGACCTGCTACTGCTACCGCGCGTCAACCGCCTCCCCCAGCAGCACGCATCGAGTCCACAGCTCCCCTCCCAAGCTATCGCCGCCATGCCCTCTCACTTGACCCGCGTCGTCTTCCGCAGCATCATCGCCAACGAGCCCCTTCTGTACCGAGGATGCAGGCACCGAGCCCTGCGGCCCTGTGCCATGACGCACCATGCCGCTCGAGCGCTCCCGCAGTCGCACCGGAGGACCTTTTTCGGCGGCCTCTTCAAGTCTGAGCGCAAGATCAAGAAGATGGACATGCCCACCGGCCTCGAGACCATGAGCGAACTGTCGCATGCGCAGCAGACTTCAGCACGGCCGCCAGCGCCCAAGGACATTGCCGAGGCCTTGAAGAGCTTCTTTACATCCAAGAAGGGAGCGTTTGAGGATTTCCACGTCGGGCTCGCCCACAATGCCTTCAAGTATCTCTTGGAGAACCCAAAAGAGGGCGGAGATCAATGGTTCACAAAACGAGAGCTGTCTGCGCTTATTGACGAGCTCGTACACTTCAGAAGACGTCCCGAGACCGGAGGAAAGCCACACGTTCAGTTTGGTTCGGCCCTGATCGACCAGATCACCAAGATGGAAGACTCGGAGATGGCTACTGGCGCTGCAGAGGCCACGTCCAAAGGCGCCAAAATCAGCAAAGAGGACGAGTACGACTGTTTTATCAGGCCGAAGTTTGTCCACCTGCTGGCTTTGTATGGCGCGACATCTCAGGCGAGAGAAATTGCGATACAGTTCTACAATGACTACTCCACCATACCGGAAATCAAGAAGAAAAGCAGACGCTATGTCTGGAACCAGGTCCTTGCTGGAGCCGCACGCGAGAATAACACCGATGAGATGGCGAAAACCACTGAATTGTTCAATAAAAGCTCCGTGCCGCTAACAGACATCACGCAGTCGGTGCTGGTGTCCTTTTTCTCCCGCAAGCAGCAGCTGGACATGGCCAAGTTCTGGTACGCCCAGCCTATCGTTACGGAGAGCGGCAAAGCCACCAACATTCGAAGTGCTACCTATACCGCCCTACTGATAGGCTGTGCGCTTGGTGGCGATCTGACGTTTGGCCAGGAAGTGGTTTCTGGTCTAACCAAGGGTAAAGTGCCTGACAAGAAGGGGTGGGACGCTATCTTTCTCTGGTCAGCTGCTATCGGCAAAGGCGTGGATGAGGTAGAGCGGATGATGAATGTCATGGTGCGTCGCACTGAGGAGGCACAATCGAATGGCTCCGGAGTCCACGCTCAATACCCGGATGTCGATACTATCAACCTCCTGGTTGAGTTCGCCATGTCAAAATCAGATCCATACTCGGCTGAGCGCTACATTGCTCTCGGAGAAAAACGAGGCATAATGCCCAATGAGCACACCTATACTATGCAGATGCAGTATCGACTCTCTGTCAAGGACATTGATGGGGCTAGAGCAGCATACTACAACTTACAGGGCGACTTCAAAGGCTCAGAGGCCAGCGTCGCAGCTATCAACGAACTCATCCAAGTCTTGTGCGAGTCGAAACAACATCATTATGACGACATCATGGCGATTGTGGACGACCTGCACGAGCGCAAAGCCAACTTTGCTCCAGAGACCGTTGCAAAACTGTGCCTTCTGCACCTCCGTCGTGTCGAAATCCACGATGCTATGGATCTGCTACAAGTACACGCTCATCAGTACTCTCCGGCGCAAAGAGCGGTCATCAGCAAGACCCTTTGTGCATTCATACTGGACGGAGAGACGAGCACGGCAGACGCCTGGGATGCGTATCAGATCTTGCGGAAGACGTTCCCTGAGACGTCTCGCGACGACCGAATAAAGCTCATGAATGAATTCTTTGCGCGCAAACGCTCGGACATGAGTTGCCATGTCTACTTTCACATGCGCAACCATACTGCGGAATCTCACCAGGCAAATCGCGATGTCTACATCGCCGCTTTTACTGGCTTTGCACGCTGCACTGACGCCGAGTCGTTGGAGCTTGTCAACAACCAGCTCAAGCTTGACTTCAGGGTTGAGATGGACACAAAGCTACGAAATGCTCTTATGTTTGCCCATGCAGCGTGTGGAAACAACAAGAAAGCCCTCGAGTTCTGGAGAACAATCTGCGAGTCCAAGGAGGGCCCTTCATACAACAGCATTGCCATCGCGTTCCGCTCGTGTGAGGGAATGCCATGGGGCGACCAGCACGCTAAGTCCATCTGGGCGCGGTTGAAGGAGCAGGACGTCGAGATCGACAAGAAGATCTTCACTGCCTACCTGTCAGCCATTGCGCGCAACTTCTTGCACGATGAGGCGCTCGCGCTCGTAGAGACTGTGGAAGAAGAGTTTGGTTACGCGCCAGATTTCTACATGTAAGTACTTGTTCGACTGACCACATTGTGTGTTCGTGCTAACAACGTGCGCAGTCTCAGTAACTGGTACAACATGACCACCAACATCGAGAAGCAAGGAAAGGTCGAGGCCTGGATCAAGGAGCGATACCCCAGCGTGTGGGAAGAGATGGAGGCCCTGGGCCATTGGGTCACGATGGACGGTTTCGGTTACAAGCAGTACAACATCAACCGCGACCTCGACCCGTAGATTACTTGTACGATATGTATGTGTTGTAAGAGAAAACCGAAGTGGACGATAATATGCTGGTCTAGTCTATTGAGTGATTTATTCTAGCACGAGCACTCTCTCACCATCTTGCGTTTATTGTCCTGCGGCCTTTAATTGACTACCGCGACCACATCGCCGTCCCCGGTTCGTAGGCCCTCTAAGAATCCTGTTACCTTCGCCTTCCTGTGTTTTACTCTTACACCCACGATTCTTCAGCGAAGTAGCAGGGTGGGGTTACGGGTGTGGCATGTATTTCGCCTCCAAGTGGTGGTTCAGGCGTGGATGAAGGCGTGGTACCCAACACTCATCGCAATGGCTCAGATGAGTGTTCTGGATCTCTAGCTTGATCTATCGCCCTTCACGCCTCATCAGCCGGCAACGCCGAGGTCATCCCTGGGACGTTCGTCATCGAGACGTACGGTCGCTAAGTTTACGCCGGTGTTGTCTTCCCGGTGGAGATGTCGGGAAACGAGGTCTGGAAAGTGGAATTATCTCACAACTCTATCCCACATACCAAAATGCTACAGATTGAATGAGCTGTGCAATGATTAATTATCTCACACACCAAGGAGAGAAAAGGGTGCAATTGCCATCTGATCTGTCACTGATCGAATTGGCTGCAGTAAACATACTTATCATCTTGTTGTGATTCTGATAACGTACTCTTACGCAGATCACTTAATCTCATAGCTGTGGATGAGCGATCCCATCGCCAGCGACTCCTCGTCCCTCTCCTGTCTGACAGGTGCGATCGATCAGGTGGAGTTAAGGGAGAGTGAAAAGAGTGATTTCGTCTAGCTCGTCGATCGCAAAGTGACGGGGTACAAGACGGTTTGGACATAGCTGAACTGAATGCCATTTCGTAAGAGTCAAGAAGGAAAGCAAGATACACGGCCGTGTTGAATGAAAATAAATTCACAGCGAGAAGCAACACCACGCTTATTCCAAACTCTCATGCTCGTGGAACACTAACGCACGCACTTCAATGCTCTCCCGCCCCTCCTTGTCCTCCGTACCAGGGACGTGGAACGCAGTATGCGGCACCCGTCTAGCGCGGCCGTCTTTCTTCGAGTCGAAGCATTTGATCAGAATGACTTCCTCGGGGCTGAGATGCGATTTATAATACCACCTAACACCCAGCGTTAGCCAGTAAACTAATAGACATCACTTTCATCGCCAAGAAAGAAAAAGAGGAAACGAACCGATGAGCAGCATCGTGATTCACAGCATACGTCTCACCCTTGCGCGTCGGGTAGATCAGCTCCGTGACGACCAGCGAGTCGTCTGAGACGCTGTTCGCTTCGGCGACGGCGAGCGGATCGCGCTGCACCGTTTTGATCGGCCGCCACACGTTGATGATCTGCACGCGCGACTTGAGCAGCGTGTCGGCGTCAGCAGGCAGGTGGAATGGCACGCGCGAGAGCGCCGCCGCGTACGACTGGTCGATGTGCACGCGCTGCACGGGGCCGCGCAGCTGGGGGGTTGTCGAGGAGTGGCTTGGGGACGGGCGACGAATCGTGTGGTCGAAGATGTGGATGCGTGTTGCGCCAGTGCTTAGATATGTTAGTCAAGTAGTCATGTAACGGGGGGAACGTCGTCGCTCACGCGTCTTTCAGGAGTTGCTCGGTTTCTTTGTAGTATTGATCCTTGATCTGCTCGTCGTTTACGAAGTCTTTCTCCACGCTTGCATGTTTGTAAAATTGAAACCCGTTGGTATCGAGCGAGAACTCGTTCTCGCGGCCTCGCACGTCTGTGACTGTCGTGGGGTGAGTTTCGACTGGGCGATCATATGTCTCTGGACGATCAGTGTAGGTTGGATGGGGCGGTGAGCCATCCTCATTCGGCTTGTGATAGTTCAGGACCGTCTGTACATCTTGTGGTCCGGTCACCTTTGGTTCTTGCGCCGACTGAACTATTTGAGGATTATATGTTGGAATTGGAGTGGGCGAGGAAACTGCGGCGGTAGCCATGTTGAGATCTTTGTTAGAAGTTAATGGTTTCCAAGCCTGGATTTAGTGACTTCTTATAGGCAGTAAAGAACACGGCGTTTGTCGATCGATATGTCAGCTTTAGTTCCCCGCAAGCACGCCATATGCTCAGGCAGCCTAGTGATCGGATTTGAAATGCCATATCGTGAGACAGATGCTCCCGCGTACAGTCTGCTCCAATTGCCTGGTTCCAGTTCGCCGGTTCTGTCTGATTAGTGTTTCTCAGCTGACAAATTTGTTATGCTTCGTATGTGTTTAGTGACGTGTGAAGCCATGTCTCGTTTTGTGGTGGTCAGCAACGTTTCTGCACAACTGGAGCTTTGCAAATGTGCAATTTCGATAAGTATCTACCACCACCTAACACGAGCGCGTTTCATATAGCTACATGAACCAACTGGGTGATAGTTGTACCGTCGTCCAAGACACCAGCTTTCTCTTCTACCCGGTAACCTCTCCATCTGGGAAGCAGCTTGAGCCACACATACCAGTAGACAAACCCAAATGCAATACTGTGCGATATAGTCAATTATAAGACCATAAACCAGATGAAGAAGGGCTACTCACACGCTGATTCCGACCACGGCGTACGTTGCGTACCACATGCCTGTGTCTTTCTGATTCGCTGGCGGAAAGAATGGCGCAGCTAGTAGGGCAAGGCAAAGAGCGATGCGCAGCACTACAGCCGAGTTCCAAGCTCTGAACGGCCTCTTGAGATCGGGCCTTGAATAGCGGAGCCAGAGTAAACCAGCTGACGTTGCTAACGCAAAGATCTGGCCCGGATAGCCTTCGACCTCAAGAATGAAGGAATACACCTCGCCTGACGGTGGAAGAGCGATGACCAGCAGAGAGGGAATATAGTGGACGACAAGACCGCCAAGAGGGGCATTGAACGGCTTCGAAGATGCTAGCAGATCCGGAAAAGGCAAAAACCCTTGCCGTGCAATCTCCTGGTTGAGTCGAGCCTGCTGTACTTGAGCTCAATATATGACAGGGATTTAGGGTGGCTTACCAGCGCAAAAGTGACAACCATAACGTTACCAACGCCTGACAAAGCTACTGCAAGCGGCAATATAACTTTACCTATGGTGGCTCCGAATAGCTTTTCAAAGAACAACGCTGCAATCAGCTCCTTGCTTTCTTTGATCTCGTCCAGGGGTATAACAATAAAGTACGCGATGTTGACCAAAGAGTACAAGATGCATGCTGTGACAAGCGCAGTTATTGAAACCGATTTCAGCGTTCGAACCGGATTGCGGACCTCGTTAAGGACGTTGTTCACATTGTTGAGCCCTGCGTACGAGTAGAACACTTTGAAAAGCGCTGTCGAGATGGTACCCCAACCCCACTCGGTATCTTTCCATACATCTGCCCCAGCCGGAAAATGGCTACGTCGCCCGTCAAGCCCTTGAGGTTTAAAGACAACGACGAACAATCCAGAGAAGATCATAAATACTACCAGACCGACCTTGATCCAGCCGAGAAAATTTTGTATCGCAATGCCTGTCTTCCTGAAACAGCCGTGGACGATAGTAATTGCAGTGAGCAGTCCCACAGCCAGACTTTTGCGGAGGAAGTCGGTAGGCTCGATGTCGAACGCATAAAGCGTATATTGAGCGAAGACGATGCAATTGCTGGCTGTGAAACCTAGAAGTACCGCCTGAACAGCCATGAGTGTGCTGGCCAAGTAACGAGGCTTTCGATATGTGAATTCCAGGTAGACCTTCTCGCCACCAGATCGAGGTAGCATACAACCGTACTCTAGAGCAACAGCAAGCCCGCAAGCTGCAATGACTGCGCCGAGCACCCATAGCGAGAGACTGAGGCCAACACTTCCCACAGCCTTCACAATGACGCCAGGCGTTGCGAAGATGCCGCTGCCGATAACACGTGAGATGACGAGGATGTACGCACTGGACCACGAGATCGTTCGCCCTAGCGTCGAGGTTTCTGGCAGTACATCGTCCTCGATGGAGCGGATTGGCTCGTGAGGAAGTTGTGCATCATCGCTCTCGACGGAGGTTTTGGTGCTGTCGGTCTGTGAGAACGAAGGTGATAGTAGAGGTTGATTTTCGTGTGAAGCCATGTTGACGTGTCAAAAAGACGCGTTTCGGCAGCGTGAGTCTGGGGGAAGTCATGTTGTCTCAAGGACATGTTGCAAGGAATGCAATTGTAAGCAACGACTGCATCATCTGTTCGACGAATGTCGTGGTCGCAGGGTGTTGGTAAAGTGTGACACCTGTTCCACGACCAACGCGCTGATTGGCGCACGGAACGTTCAAACAACAGCACGCCATAGTCATGACGGCTGACGCGGTTCCCATCTGTGAAGAGCACGAGCAGACCAATAGCCTCGGCTAACAATGATTACTGAAGAAGTGCTTGTACAATCCTTGTGACTTCAAAACTGCCATTGCAGTAGCGATTGCAGTGGTTGAGCCGTGGAGCCCAGAACGAACTTCGGGATATCCGAGTGTGAATGGGGCATTCCTGCAAGCACCGGTGCACACTGCTCGCCTGTAAGCTCAGTTCCAGACCGGGGTCGCTCAAAAGAGTGCCTGTACAAGAACAAGGACATGACCACGATGAAGGTGATGGTGAAGGATAAGAGAAGGCAATGATAGAGCGGAGTAAGTGGGGCACGGCACGTGCTAGCGCGCTAACGTGTTGAGTGCTGGGCACGACGCGTCGCCTCGAAGGGACACAACAGCTCCCAACAACCACGATGAACACCAACGCAGATCGAGACTTTCACCACCCATATGAGCCGTACGATATTCAGAAACAGTTTATGAATGCAGTCTATGACTGTCTAGAGGATAGCAAGGTCGGTATTTTCGAGTCGCCAACAGGAACCGGCAAATCGTTGAGTCTAATCTGCGGCTCCCTGACTTGGCTGCGTGACCATAAACGCCGGAACTTCGAAGATGGTTTCGAGATCGACACAACGAGTATTGACGATCCGCCTTGGATGCTCGAGCATGCCCGAAACCAGCGGAAGCAGGACGCTTTCCGCCGTAGACAGGAGCTCAATGATCGTCTTGCAAAGATCAAAGCCAAAGAGAAACGCACCAAAGAGCGCTCTGCTGCCGGGGGCTCGGTCTACAAACGACAAAAAGTCGACTCAGATGACGCTAGTGAGAAGGGTGCTGAGTCACAATTCGCGCTCGAGGACTATGATTCTGATACAGAACGTGGCAGCGACGCAAAGGTTGACATGTTCAGTAGCTCTGGCCTTTCTGCAGAGACTCAAGCTTTGATGAACAAGCTCGGGTTCGATGTCGGTGAAAAGAAGGCGGAGAACAGTGATGTACTCGACGAGACGAAAATCTTCTTCTGCTCGAGGACGCATTCGCAGCTAACTCAGTTTTCAAATGAGCTAGCCAGAGTGAAGATGCCTCCTGCACTCTTGCTGGATGATAAATCAGATAGCGCTGACGTTGGCGAGTTCACGGAAGATGTTAAGCATCTGACTCTCGGTTCGAGAAAGAACTTATGCATCAATCCAAAGGTTAGTCGCCTGGGTAACGCAACAGCCATCAACGAACGATGTCTCGAACTGCAGAAATCTACCAGCAGCGAGAGCAAATGTCCTGCGTTGCCTACGAAAGACAACGAGGCTTTGTTGAACGATTTCCGTGACCATGCGCTGGCAAGGATCCATGACATTGAGGACCTAGGAGCTCTTGGCAAGAAGCTTGGAATCTGTCCATATTATGCTTCACGGCCGGCTACCAAATTCTGCGAGGTATGATGCCCTGGCAAAGAACTAAAAACGAGCTATCACTGATTGGTCAGATCATCACTCTACCGTATCCTTTGCTTCTCCAAAGATCTGCCCGCGAGGCGCTCGGTCTTTCTTTGAAGAACCACGTAGTAATCATCGACGAAGCGCATAATCTGATGGACGCTATAGCTGGAATACACTCCGTTCAGGTTTCATTGTCTCAAGTTCAGCAGGCTCGGACTCAGCTCACGGCCTATTTACAGAAGTTCAAAAACCGGCTCAAGGGCAAGAACCGCGTCTATGTTGCCCAGATCATCCGCGTTCTTGATTCCATCATCTTGTATATGCAATCGATCAGCACAAATTCGAAAGCAAATGATGGCTTGGTCCAAATAGCCTCCATTATGTCTGGCAAGGGTGTTGATCAGATCAATATCTTCAAGCTCAATGCGTATCTTCAGGAGAGTAAACTAGCGCGAAAAGTTGACGGCTACACAGCGTATGCAGACGTTATAGAAAAAGAACGCGCAGTGTCGAAACATACTGATGGCACAAGTCAAACTTCTCGGCACACTGTGCCGGTGCTTATGCACGTACAATCATTTCTCCTATCCTTGATGAATCCGTCAGCAGAAGGCCGTTTCTTTTACTCGAGGGAAGATGGTCATGAACTATTATTGCGGTACATGCTTCTCGACCCCACATATCACTTCAAAGATATCGTGGAAGACGCAAAAGCCGTGGTATTGGCAGGCGGGACAATGTCTCCAGTAAGTACCCGTCTCCGAGTGAGTTCTTGCTACTGACAACTTCTAGATGAGCGACTACGAACAACATCTTCTCCCTTACCTCGATCCTGCAAAAATTCAGACTCTGTCTTGCGGGCATGTCATACCACCATCGAATCTGCTGGCAGTGCCGATAGTGCAAGCTTTGAATGGTGCTGATTTTGATTTCACATTTGAGGGTCGGAGCAAGGAGAGTACCGTAAGTGTCTTCCAGCTGTCTATTCAAATAGTACTGACTTCCTCCATAGATCGTCAACCTCGGGCAAGCTGTCCTCAGCATGGCTCAGCACATTCCTGATGGTTTAATCGTCTTCTTCCCAAGCTACGCGTACCTGGATACCTGCATTGCGACGTGGAAACATGCGTCTGCACCGCCCACCAACTCCACTTTCTGGGATCGATTTGCGCAAACAAAGCCCATCTTTCTCGAGCAGCGCAGTGACCAGCAATCCGCAAACAAGGCCCCCGTATCAAGAGAAGCGGCTGTTGATTCCGTTCTTACCGCATATAGCGCAGCTGTCGCGTCAGGAAACGGTCGAGGCGCACTTCTCTTTGCAGTGATTGGCGGCACGCTCTCCGAAGGCATCAACTTCAGTGACACTCTAGGCCGTGGTGTCATCGTTGTGGGTCTACCCTTTCCTAATCCGCACTCAGCCGAGTGGAAAGCAAAGCTGCAGTATATCTCTTCGAAAGAGACTGCACGAGGTGGAGATGGCAAGGCCGCAGCAAGGGAGTTCTTTGAGAATGCATGTATGCGTGCTGTCAACCAATGTGTTGGCCGTGCAATCCGACACAAAGGCGACTACGCGGCGATTATGATGTTAGATAAGAGGTACGGCGGCGAACGCATCCAAAGCAAACTGCCGAAGTGGATCAGAGGGAGTTTGATGGCAGCAACGAGCGTGAAAGAAGTGGAGAGGAGACTCGATCAGTTCTTCGCTGTAAAGAGATAGAAGCGCGGATCTATGCTTTGGTGTACTCGAAGCCATGATTCTTAAGTCAACATCATGAAAAATACATAGTGGGTTGGCAATGTGAGTATGGACCAGATGCCAATAGCTGTCGATGAGTGCAACGTGCACGTCGCGCTGATGGGCGAGACTCACAACGGTACAGCAAGAATTGTTGTCTAGTTGGGCCCTAGCAATGAGCGTGCCAAAACGAAATGCAATCAGAATTCAGGCGGATATATACTGTATAATTCACCAATCATTCTTTGAATAAATGCATCCATGATAATCGAGTAACTGCTTGTGGCTCGCACATGCGTAAGTGGCTGGTGCGGTGGCGCGGTATTGTCGTCTGCTTCCAGACTAGCCTCGACACGTTCCAGGTGTCATCCCCAGGAAATCGCATCGTGGCTTTCAATTCAAAACGTTCAACCACTTCAACTTTTCGTTTCCAAACATTCCGTGGAACGTTCCGTGGAACCTTATCTGTCCACACGAGATGACATGTCTTTGAGGCTGAATTTGCAGTAAAAGAGCTGGCAAATGATGGCAGGAGTGTAGAGCGTCTGCATCTATCGATCCAGATTGGGCCTGTCGAAGTAACAAAGTTCGAGTACCATGGCATCATCATCATCATCACGGCGCACGCGCGACGATGAGCAAAGGGGTGCATATACCACGGTTGCACAGGCTGAAGAAACAGCTGCAGAATTGACAGCGCACGGGAAAGAGCTGGAACAAGATGAGCGCCAGGATCGCGATCTCGAAAGCGCGCTGTACGTAGGATCCAAACCGACTCCTGAAGATCTCCTTTTCCTGCCACGAGTCGCAGACAAGCTCCCCTATGGTGCTTTCCTCGTTGCCATTGTCGAACTTTGTGAACGCTTTGCTTATTATGGACTGGCTGGACCTTTCCAGAACTACATGGCCAACTCATACCATGATGCCAATGGACTTCCAGGCGCTCTTGGTTTGAGCCAATCTCGAGCGACCGCTCTGTCGAACTTCTTTCAATTCTGGTGCTATGTCACGCCTATCCTTGGTGCGGTGGTAGCTGATCAATACCTTGGGCGGTACCTGACAATCAAATGGTTCAGCTTAGTTTACATGGCTGGGATAGCAGTCCTGTTCGTAACAAGTCTTCCCTGGAGTATTGAGCGCGGCGCAGCATTCCCGGGCCTCCTGGCCGCAATGGTGATCATTGGGCTTGGAACAGGCGGGATCAAGAGCAATGTCAGCCCGCTCATCGCAGAGCAAGTGCGCAGTACAAGCGCCTTTGTCGAAACGAGAAGAGACGGAGAAAAAGTAATCGTCGATCCAGAGATCACAGTCCAGCGCATCTACATGATCTACTATATGTGCATAAATTTTGGCTCTGTCTCAGCAATCGCAACTACCTTGCTCGAGTTACACGTCGGGTTTTGGAGCGCTTACCTGTTACCGCTCATCATGTTCTGCGTTGGGTACGCCGTCCTAGTCTGGGGCAAAGACCGATATATTATCAAACCGCCCCAGGGTGGAGTTATTGGTAGCTGCTTCAGTGCGCTTTGGATCGCAGCGCGCAACGGGTTTGATATCGACACGGCAAGACCTTCCGCTCCGCTCAATCGAGCACGTGTCGTCTCTTGGGATGATAGCTTTATTGATGAGCTGAAAACTGCTTTGCTGGCATGTAAAGTCTTCCTCTTCTTCCCTATCTATTGGGTTGCGTATTCACAAATGCTGAACAATTTTGTTTCGCAAGGTACGTCTCGCCGAAAGCTGTATTGATAGCAGAGCTAACACACCGTCTGCAGCTGGTCAGATGCAACTGCATGGTCTCCCAAATGATATCTTGCCCAACATTGACCCAATCACCATTATTCTACTAGTGCCAGTCATAGATCGCCTGATCTATCCGTTCATACGGACGAGGCTGCATTTTGCCTTTTCGCCGATGACCCGCATTACGCTCGGTTTTTTTATCGCGGCAGCTGCTATGCTCTACGCCGGAGGACTCCAATCCTTCATCTACAACGCCCCACCCTGCTTTTCGCATCCATCTAAATGTGAAGCTGGCAGTATTGGTGGGGGCAAATTCAAGCCAAATGAGATACACATTGCGTGGCAAACACCAGCGTACATCTTAATCGCACTTAGCGAGATTCTGGCAAGTATCACTGGCCTGGAGCTGGCATATGCGAAGGCGCCGGAGAACATGAAGAGCTTCATTATGAGCTTGTTCCTTTTGACAAGTGCTGGAGGCAGTGCCTTGGGCATTCTGATCGCACCGCTAGCAAGAGATCCGTACCTGCAATGGCTTTACTTCGGACTGGCGAGTGCAGCAGCAATCGCGGGATATGTGTTCCACCGCACATTCAAGAACGTGCAGGACCAGGATGCACACCAATCTCAGAGTGTGGAAGAGTTCGAACTGAGGAGCAGAAGCAGCTTTGCAGACGATGAGGGCGTCAATCCGGATCCTAAGAATGTTTGAAGCACTTTGCTCGTCCATTGTAGCATTCACTCGGAATATGGGCTTGGCAAGATGACTTGCTTAATCATGTGGTGCATACAAACCATCAATAGCCTAGAGTGGGGTGGCTGCTGACTGCCTCGAGCAGCATGGCTGGGAGCCATCAGGTCCCACAACGATACCGAATATCGAGGGCGCTGGCACTCATTCCGTTTATTTACAAATAAAACCACCCTTATGCTGAGTGATGTTGTACGTATTTGGTGCATCTCTCATCTTGGCAGCTGGCGAGGCTGGGTGTCTGAGCCTGACTGGATGAAGTAGGATACATATGTTGGCAATGAAGAGAGCGACATTTCAAACTTCTATCAGGCGGCTGCACTATATACCGCAATCGGCTTTGTATTTGTGGCCGCGGAACGTATTGACTGGAAAAGAGCGTGATTCTAGCAGGGCGTGTGCAATAGCTCTGTGTTCTGCACCTGAAGTGGACTTAATGCCTGCGGTTCTGCTTTGGATGGGAAATGGCGTGAAACCTCCTATTCTCGAGGCCGATACAACGCCTTTTCCCTGTATGAGCATCTCCTTTGAAGTCCATGCCGATTCTCAGCCTGAAGCATACATATTGGCCGTCATCCCTCATTTCCCAGACCTTCTTTCACACAGTGAGAGCCTCGATAACCCCCCAAGCAAAACATGCCCAAGCAATCGTATCCACCGTAGCCATCCGAATCCTATGCCAACCAACCCACTCCCTCATCCACTCTACCGCCTTCTTTTCCCTTCCGGCCTCCCCACTACCCTGTATCCGTCCAGCACACAGCCCAATCAGCGCCTTGACACTCCATCCCACCAACGGAACAAACGCATAGTGCGTCGCCGCCGCCACAAGGCCAATGCCGTAAAACCTCATACTCTCCTCCCCGCCAGATTGAGATGAAGAAACGAGCAAATTGAGACTCGCAGAGACAAGAGTAAAAGTGTTGAACCCGACAACCGAGTATAGAGCAGTGTTGAAGAACGTGGTGAACCAATGCGGGACTACGACTTGCATCGCATGCTCGAGCTCTGCATACGTTTGGGATACTTCCTCAGGATTGGGTTTCTGTCCACTGACAGCTGGTGGTGAGGGTAGTGCGTTCAGGCCAAGGACGAAGCGGCTTGTTGCTGAATGGATGGGTGCTGGGCTGAGAAAGGAGGTTGTGACGAGCCATTCCATGTATGCGTGTGTGAGGGATGCGGTGCTGCCTATGAGGGGAGCGATGCGGAGCGCTGTTAGCGCTGCGGGTGTGAGCGTGAGTGTGAGGCCAAGGATGTTTGTATTTGCCATGTTGAGTATGTCTTCAGGCTGTGCTTGCAAACCGCGGGTGATTCGTGCTAGTGATGTAGTTAAAAGATATAAATTTTGGATGGAATTAGACTTATTTGTTGGCTTTTGAGTTGGTGGTGTGAGATGGATGGCGGAAGACCTAAAGCCGTGCACATCGGATTGGTTCGGACTCAGGCCGGAGAACTTCGTGATCCTTCCGTCGTCAGCAGTGCGATCATCACATTGTGAGAGAACAGGAAAATGATTACTGGGTATCTTTGCATCTGTCTACAGCAACATTTACCATGCTTTTCCTCCTAGACGCCTTGGAATGCAATGAACGCCTACAAATGCCACACAAGTTTTATACCTCGCCCGATAATTGTCACTACCATCCCCTCCTTTGACCTCGGTGCTCAGCACCCCTCTCCTTTCTCTTGACCCTCTTGATGTCGTTCCTCCTCTTCTTCTCCTTCCCCCATTTCTCCGGATCAGCCACGGCCTCGACCTTTCTCTTCCTTCTGCGCTCATCTCTGCGCTCCCTGACCGCCTTCTGCACGTCACTCATGACCTTGAGATATTCTTGTGTGCCCATACGCTTCTGTAGTGTGTTCATGGTCTCCCTTGCCTTGTCAATGAGAGCCTTGTAAAGCTCGTTCGGCTCATTGAGAGATGTGGAAGAGGCGTTGGTGTGGGCGCGCGGGATAGTAGTAGCGGGGTCGACAAGGGTATTGAATGTTGTGAGGAGGTGTGGGAGCGAGGTGGTGAGGGGTTCCAGAGGGAACTTAGCCGCCATCGTTTCGAGAAGATTCATGATTGCGGTTTTGGCATTCATGGAGCTTGTGTCGCGGCGGATAATACCGGAAAGGCGGATCATGAGACGGTGGATGGCCGCGGGTGGAGTCTTCTTGCTGATAGTAACGTCCTCTTCTGAAGAAGCGTCGTCATCCGCGGCATTTGTCTCTGGTACTTCCTCGACCTCATCTTCGTCGTCGGCATTGTGCCACTGCCACTTCGCGTCATTGACGGCCAAGCATCTCGCCAAGAAGGCAATGTTCTTGACACTTTGCGTACACAGTTGTTCTGACACATCTGGGTTGAGCAAATTCCTCAGCGAAGCATTGGTGAGCTGAATCATGTTTTGTTCGGCCAATTGCAAGCCGCCAGATCCCTTGAGCGGAAGCGCGCCGAGGCCAACGTCCTTGTTGGTGATGGCGAGATGAGCAAAGTATGTGCCCATCAATTCAGCAGCTTTGAGCTTGACCCAAGCGTGGGGATATGAAACGCTTACCTGGACTGCAGTCCACAGGCCCTCCTTGTCGGCAGAGAGCATCGTATCTTGATACTTCTTGCAGATTTTTGAGATAAGGGTCAATGAGTAATATAGGAGTTCCCAGTCATCCTCATCGCGCCGCGCCAGAGACTCGTCAATTGTAGAATCAAGTCCGTCCAGCACATATGATAATTCCTTCGGCTCATCATCTTCAGTGTCAAGCGCTTCGAAATAGAAGCCCCAACACTGAATGCCAAGGCGCTTCAGACCGGTATTCTCGCCTTGCTCGAGCCAACTCTTTAGATCGTTCGTAAAGTTTTGCAGCCGCTTTTCGCTCGCATGCTGGAACAAACGTTTCACAAGTAAACTGGCAAGCTCTCTACATTTGGCGGAGTCATCATTGGCAAGCGTGTTGATGAGCGGTAGGAAGATCATGCCATGGTAATCGAACTGTGCCTTCTCCGGGAACCTGGGCAGAGCTTTGGTAATGATGAGGTCCAAGGCTTCCATGACCGACTGCCGACCTTCAACGTGTTCATAGCGCAAATTCTTGAGCAAGAACTCCATGGACTTCTTGAAGCGCTTCTCGCTCTGTGTGTACGACGTCAGGAACTGAAAGTAGTGGCTCCGAGCCAAATCTCTGGCTGATCTTGTCTGGTTGGTAACCATCATCTCTGCAACCTTGTCCATGGCTTCATACACCTCGGGTACGTCAATGCGACGACTCATGACAGCTTTCAGGAAACCAAAGCTTACACCCTGGCGGTCAAGCTCATCCAGGTCCGGCAGTAAACGCTTGATCAGGTGACCGATATCTCGCTCGCGGATAACCACGTTGGGTCTCTCACGAAGCACAGCTGCTACTAGTTTAAGTGAAGCCTGCGCAAGCTCGGTGTTCGATGAGTGGGCACCCTTGATCGCCCGCACAGCTTCATCAACATACACAGGACAATTGGCATCCATCTCGTCCATGGGTACTTTGATGATAGCAGTAAGTAGACGAACAGCTGACACTTGCACTTCCTCTTGCCCTTGTACCATCGTGTCGCCGATGATCGGCAGGAACCCAGCCAGATTTTGTGGCGTCTGGAGGTCATCATGCTTACGAAGTACAGTCCTTAGGATATCCAAGCTGAAGCGTGTGATCTTGTAGATGTACGATGACGTTGACAAACGCGCTCCGGACTTGGCAGCGCCCCTTCTGTTGACGAGAAATCGCCTCAACTTCGGATCCGTCTTGTCACCCTTCTGTGTTGTTGCGCTAGCTCTGTATACTTCCTGGATCAGTTCGTAGCAGAAAACGAGAATGTCTCTGCTGTAGACTGTTGGGTTTTGCAAGATACCCAGGCCGATACGACGCAGTAGCTCATCGATCTTCTGCACCATCTTCGCGTTGATCCTTTCGAGAAGCAAGGACTTGACCGGATTGATGAGTTTGATGAGATGAGCAGGAGTGCTTGAGCGGGAGATGATGTCCATTGTGTCGAAGCTCTTGCTGCTCTTTACCTCCTTCATCTTGCTGATGTATTCTTCTGCGTCCTTTTCTTGTCCAGTAACGCCGAAGGTGTCATCCATCACGATGTCGACAACATCCGCAACGCAATAGTCGAGGTCACCGGGTTTCAGCTGGCTGGCCATGTTAACCAGAATGTAGTGCAGAGTGTAAGACAGCACGTGTAACTGGTAACCTCGCTGAAGCGCAGTGCGCAAAGCCTTGAGAATGAAGCCAACGTAGTTTGGTCCAGTGAGCACAGCGATCTCACTCAGAGTCTTCCTTGACTGGTCACGACTCTCTTGTGTTCGACTCTTGAGGATGTGGCAGATGTCCAGCAGAACGCCAGGAAGGCGTCCCTCGATCTCTGTGGATGGAAGAACAAGGAGAACCTTCGTCAGCGCGACCGCGACAGGTACACGTAAACTAGTCGTTGCTTCGTCTTTCTTGTGGAGGAAAGCTGTCAAGTCTGGCAAAAAGTTGTTGACAAGGTCCTTAGTAAGCTTGTCTTGTTGTGGGAGTGTTTTCGATAGTGTGGAGGTAGGGGTATCGATGTCCATCACGTCCGCATTAGCGCCTGGCTCTGCTTCTGGAGTGTCATCGGTATCTGCTGCGGGTTGTGAGGCAGTAACATATCCCTTCTTTCTTCCAGCTTGATTGAGACCATCCATGAGGCCACCAATCAGTCGCACAATAGCTTTCTGCATGTCTTCTTTACTGGTCAGATAGCCGATGTAGCGCTTGAAAAGGGATCTGAACTGAGGCCACTCCAGCCATTCGACCAAGGCAGCAAGAGTACGGATTGTTTCTCCAGCAAGGTTGTCGGCACTATCATCGTCTGCTTTGTTGAACACGAAATGCTCCAACAACGGCAAGAGGATATGGTAGGTGTTTCCCGGCTGCAAATGGGAAGCGTTAGCAGCCAATCGGCGAAGAGCCCTCAGCCTTCGATGGCCTTGGATGTGCAACACGTTGCTGAAGAAAGAAGCCTCCTCATCATCCGAGACAAGGGCGTACAGGTCAGCGACCGGAGCCCAGTCGCGATGGCTCTTCACCAGCTGTTCTGTAACAGCCAGGAACTCTGTCCTAACAAGCTCGGACTGCTCACGCATTCCGTGCTGTATCCCGGGTATAATCGCAGCAGTGATGAAAGCTCTAAAGTCGTCATCTTGAGAAACTTCGATGAACCTGCGCAGTGTCGATGATGCGTTCACTCGAATGCTCAATTCGTCGTTGTCTTTGATGAAGTAGAGCATATTGTACACCAATGGCTTCCACTGCATGAGCGAGAACGACCGATAGCCCTGGTCGTTGATCTGGTTGAAGGCTTGTGAACGACGCTCGAAGTCAGGTTCGTCCACCCGTCCTTTTGCGAACGAGTTGAGTTCTTGACAGAGCTTTGCAACGTCTGCCAATTCCTCTCTGTTTCCAGACAGGTCCTGAACGACGTCGCAAAGAACACTGCGAGCAGATCGGTCCTGGAAGAAAGCGAACATAGGACATATAGCATCGTAGATACCATTGAAAAGCTCTCCTAAGCTTTTTGCGTCACACCGTTGGATAAACTCGTGCAGGATCTTGAGTAAGCCGAGTTTCGTCCTCGGATTGACCCGCTTCGATGGCTGTCGGATAAGGAAAGTTGCGATCTCGATCATGCTACGGGACTCAGTCGATCCAACAACGTGAGGCGCGAGGTCGGCAATAGCCAAAACTCCTGACTCGAGCACTTCTTTGCTGGGGCTTTTCCGGAGAAGGCCACCTACTCGACTCAAAATCGCGTTTGAGTATGGCTGGATGATATCCGTATGGATGCGATTCCGCTGGAGCTTTGCATCTACAGATGTAGACTGTTCCTCTGTAGCGACAAGTGAAAAGATGTTGCGGAGGATGTCATCCAGAACGAACTGCTTCACTTCATCCTTAGCCGAAGGTACGTCCAGGCAGTCGATGATCTTGATGAGAATTTCCTTGTTGTGTTCGACGAGGAAAGGTGCTGTTGATGTGGCCTTTGACCATGATGCAAACAGTCGAAGAAGACCGGAGATGGACTGAGCAGTCTCGATAGGGAACTGTTCCAACCTTGGTTCGACAAGCTCTTTGACGATTGCTGCTGTATATGGGTACCAGTTGAAGTCCGGACAACTTTCAAACAGCCTAGCCAAAGATTGTAGGGCGCGTTGGCGGACAGTTCTCAGCAGTGAAACCTGGAACTTACGGCTATCGTCAACGTCGGCCTCCTCTCCTACCAATGCGGCTGCCTGCAGATCTCGTGACGCTTTGACGAGACAATACATGATGGGATCCACGACGTCGACGGTAAATGGTGTGAATGTCGTCTTAAACGTACTGAGCAAGTCATCGAGCATGTTCAACATACCAACCTGCTTGCGAGTGTCAATCAAATCCTTGCGTAATAAGTCCTCATCGAGTGCGCCATCTTCAAGGACGGATGCACCACTGAGAGGGCCAAACGCGATGCTCAGGAATTGGTGAATGGCGTCATCCCCGAATCTGTTCTTCAGTCCAATGAACACGGACTTCCTCTTCGACTCCAGCCCTCGCTTGCCCGCAATGACTTTGCCGTACAGTAGTCGCAGGATGATGGGTAGAACTTCTGCGAGATCACTGTCCTGGATCTTGCCTTCGCTGAGGAAAACAGGAAGTTCATCGCGAAAGCGAGCATCGTCAAGTAAGCCAAGCAGCTCTTCCTGGTACGGTGTCACTGCACGGTCTTTCCATGTTAGGAGCGCCTGAAGAGCGGTTTTCTGAATTTCGACATCGCCGTTGCTCAATAACGATAGTAGAGCCTCGCGGACCTCACTAGATCGGAAAAGAACCTTCGGGTTATTGAACTTTGAGAAGACAGACAACATAGCTTTCTGATCCTTTCGCGACCATCGTTGTTGTGTTGACACAGGTATCTCATCGATCATATCGTCCTCATCCTGAATCTCCGCAACCGGCTGGTCCAGCGCCCAGTCTAGGAGGACAGGTACAAGGAGACGCGAACGTTTCTCGGCGACTTGCGGTAACGCATTCAGCAGACGTAAAGCTTGTGTCCTACTGAAAGAATTGATGAAGGAAACCTGTGGGTGCTTGCTGTCGAACGTTACCTCAAGCTTGTCGTCAATGTTGTACGATAGCTCTTGATTGTTGGAAACGAGGTCTTGCAATCGGAATATGTTGGTACACTCGAACTCGTTTGCATACCGCTTCTGCGCAGTGTTCTTAGCGAGCCCACTTGCGGAGTTTTCTAAGCTCTCCGGTTCACCAAGCCAGGCAAAGGCAATTTGCGAGACAAAGCCTTCGCCTTCTTTGGTGTCGCATATGGCTTTGAGTGCTGCACAAGTGTCGTCCCAGACTGACGCCATTCTCACATGTAACAGGCCGAAGCAGAATGTGGGTATCGCCTCGCCCATCCACTCATCTGCGCAAATCTCAGGATAAAGCTTCGCCAACTGACCTATGCGCATTGAAATGGAGCGTTGGTTCTCGAGATCCAGTGGTGTCTGCTCTATCATCATCGCAACGGATATGATGTTTTGCAGCTTCTCACTCTTGCCTGCAATGATCTCCAGAATATAGATGGCTGTCAACCTCATGTCGTGAGATGGTGAACCCAGGCAACGCATGAGTTGGCGCTTTAAAGGCTCCATATGAGGGCCGCTCGTTGAAATGGCCTTTTTCTTCTTTTGCATTAAACTGAACAGCGCCTTCCAGAACGAAAGGGAATGCGCATAAACCGGTGTGGCTTGACACAGTGAAGGCCACAAATCAAGCGCAAAAGTCTGATCGTCGACTGACTTATCCACCAGGTACTGGAGGCCCTTTCCAGTGCCAAATATATCGGTCTTGCGAGCCTTTCCAGTCGAATCCACTCGTATAGCCGTTCCTAATAGTTCCTTGAGTTCGTCCCAGATGCTTGTTGTCTTGTCTTCGGGTACGGCAAGAATCTCCAGTGCATCAAGTAAGGCGTTGCAATGGTAGGTGGACTTATCCAAATCTGCCTCTTCTGTCTGCACCTTGGAGAGCTCATGGAAGGGGCTGTCGAGAAGCGCTTGCCAACGGTCTGACGTGTGAACGGCACCCGCGGATATAGTGCCGCTCTGATAGAGTTGAGGAAGTATGATGCAAAGCTCCGGTCCATGTTCGTGCGCCTTCTGAGCAACAAATCTGCATAGCAAGATTAGTAAAGCAACTGGGTCGGTGCGGGAAGGTCAACTTACCGCTTGAAGTATGGCAGCAGGAGAGTCTTGAACCTTTCAGCGCCAAGCTCCGCAAACATGTTGCAGAAGGGTAAAAAGTATCTGTCCCAAGACCCTTTGGTGAGGCCTTCTAGCAGCTTCTCGTAGGGTATCGCGGCATCGAGGGCGCAGTATTGGAACACAACGGCAGTCGCTGACAGAAGGTCCCAGGCTTCGGTAGACTCGAGGTCTGCCATGTTCTTTGCTGCGCTAAGCACATGATCGAGAGAAGCAAGCACAGGTTTCCAGTCCTGGACACGGGAACCTCTCCGAACACCACAGACGATGAACAGCAATCGTGATGACAACGCCGCATGGTGCGAACTGGCTGACTGAATTTGAGCAAGAATGATGTCGAGAAGGGGGTTGAAGTTTTCCGCATCCGTGTGGTGGATGACTGCGGTGACGACGCCCACCAGAACTGGTTCGAGCGGTGGTGTTTGCAAAGACACATAATCGTCGTGGTACGCCTCGGCCAACAATGCCTGGAGTATTGCTGTAGCGCTGGAGTGAATGCCGCGGTGTATCCCCTTGAGCGAGTCTGCGAGCAGGAACATTATCCCCTGCTGGAACTCATAGTCCTTCTCGTTATCCTGTAGCTCTTTCAACTGCCCAGAGATGCGTCTGACGATCAATCTAAGGGGTGTCTTGTCTCGGTGGTATGCGGCTCCGGCTTTGCGGACGAGGAAGCTGAGTGACTCTGCGGCAAAACGCGCGACAAATGCTTTCTGTTGTGCGCGTCCCAGCAGTGGCGATATCAGATCAAATGTTGGCCGGAGATCTGGTACCAGAAGCCTGGAGAGGTACTTGAAGAGCCATGCCAGGCAGGTGAAGCTCCACTCTATTACTTCGATTTCGGCATGGGTAGCCGCCAGGTGCGCCACGGTCTTGACGACCCTCTCAAAGTGCTTCTCGAACTGCTCGCCCAGGTCGTGTGCCAGGTGTGCGAGTAGACTGAGCAAAGGCTCCTCGCTGTATTTCTCGCCTTTCTCTATGAACTCAACGAGCAGGTCGATTATGCGGTCGCTGTGGTGGAGAACTTGCGGAAGGCTATCGCACAGCGGCGACACCTTGCGGGAGAAGTGCACAAAGTTTTCCGACAGGTTAAGTTCTTTCCACTCCAAGAAGGAGTCTCTGAAGTACGAAAAGGTGCTTTCGAGTTCGGCATCGTCGATAATGGCGTTGCGACCGCGGCGCACGGGTTCGATTTTGAGCTCTGCAATGCGCTGCGAAAAGCCCTTGAAGCGGTGGTTGCGCGACGACTGCGTGCCGCCTTTGGTTCGTTTCGGCGCGCGCACCTTCGAGGACGGCTTGGAGGACGACCTCGCGCCGGGCCTGGCGGGCTTTGCGGAGGGTTTGCCAGTTGCACCCCGCGACATTGCTGGCATATCTTGTGAGGAAGATGCGGCAGAGCGAAGTCTGGGTGGCTGCTGGCTGCTGGCTGCCGTCGCCAAAGTCTCCACAGAATTTCTTACTAGCGCGTCTGCACTTTTTGGCGCATGAGCGCCCAAGCTCCCTGCGGACTTTGGGGCAAGAACCTCTGAAGCCTCTAAACATCAAGAGCTGCCACCGCAGTCTCATTACATCATCATCATGGCCTCCAAGATGTAAGCTTCACGTCCCTCACCAGACTCTGCGCTGACACGATCACAGCGTGGTCATTGGCGATGTAGACGGCCAATTCCAGCCCGTCTTCCAGAAAGTAAACGCGCTGCACGCCAAGAACAACTTTGCATTTGCCCTCATCGTTGGCAACCTCTTTAACAGCACGCAAAGCTCTAGTGATGTAGCTGAGCCGAGTGTGCAGTCGCTTGTGGACGGTACAATCGAGGTTGCGCTGCCGACTTACTTTGTCCTTGGCAGCCATGCCCTACCACCTGCCGTTGTACAGAAATTGCAGTCCTCAGACGACGAATTGTGCCACAATCTACATTTTCTGGGCAAGCGGACAACTATGAAGACTTCAGAGGGGATTCGCATCGTTGCACTTGGCGGCCAAATGGACCCCAACATCATTGCTGGCCAATCCAAAGACAAGTATCCGCCATTCTATGGCGAGACAGATGCAAAGATCCTTCGCGGAGCAACAACAGCCGACATACTCATTACCAGTGATTGGCCGGAGGGTATTCAGAAGCGTTCCAAGGTTGAAGTTGGTGGAGAGGCTTCCCCATCGACACAACAGTGCATTGCCGACCTCGACATAGTTCTCAAGCCAAAGTACCATTTCTCAGCGTCCGGTGGCTCATTCTGGGAGCGAGAGCCATTTTTCCACACACCGAGTGATGACACCGACAACCTCTATCCTGTCACTAGGTTCATCAGCCTAGCTGCATACGGCAATCCCAGCAAGCAGAAGTGGATATATGCCTTCTCCTTAGATCCAGCAGCAAGCAATCCAGTCGCTCCTCCATCTGGCTCTACAGTCTGTCCTCTTGTCTTGTCAGAGAAAAAGCGAGCCGCACCGGGGCCACGAGAGCAGGCTTTGGTATACGACGACGGCAACCAAGGAGGCAGGAGATCGCACAAACGGCGCAAGGGTGAGCCCCGAGGGCCGTTGACTGCAGCCGAGTGCTTCTTCTGTCTCGCCAACGAGAATATTGCAATACATTTGGTAACCTCCATTGGCGACAGCTCATACGTGACCACAGCGAGAGGGCCCCTATCAACATCACAGACCTATCCGAAGCTCGGCTTCCCATGTCATATGCTCATCATTCCTTTCTCACACCAACCGACACTCGCTGCGATGGAAGAGGAGGAACGTCTTGCCACCTACGCAGAGATGCAGAAATACCGAGTGGCTATGAACAGCATGTTAAATTCAGTTGCTGGCGAAGAGTACGGCTCTGTGGCGTGGGAGGTGAGCAAGTCGAGTCTGCCACACACGCACTGGCAATACCTTCCGGTACCAGCAGATCTCATACGCAAGGGTCTGGTCGAAGCTGCCTTCAAAGCATTGGCCGAGAATCTGCATTGGCCGGCTTTCACAAAGGAAGATGTCGGCGATGGGTTTGAGGAGACGAGCGATTTTTTTAGGGTTCTGGTATGGGATCCGAAGAACGACCCTGCGAAGCAGTCGAGTCTGGTCATGCGCTTTGACGAGAAGATCCGCTTTCACAACCAGTTTGGTCGAGAGGTGCTGGCGAAGCTCCTAAGGCTTGACAAGAGAATCGATTGGAAAGACTGTGGCCAAACACAGCCAGAGGAAGAGAAGGATGTGGAAATGTTCAAGGAAGCCTTCAAGAGCTTCGACTTCGCCGCGGAGTAGAGTACCGTTGAATCCGTATCTACGAGGCGAATGTACGCATACCGTCCCTGCACCAGCGGAGTAATTGAACATACGGCGGCCACCGACGGGGATTCGAAGATGGTACCATGTCCTTCCTATAGAAGAGCCGGCTCTACACGACATCTCCTGAATCCGGCACACGCTGATTTGATTCCTTCAAGCAAGCCTATCAAGCATTGTTCAGATACTGCCGAGCCTGAGGGTCATGTCATACATGCTCGAAACGGCATTTTCGTCAAACAGCCGTCGAACGCAGCACTAAAGGGTTGGCACTGCAAGCTCTGGCTGGATCGATCCATCCAATGCTTGTTCCCGTAGAGCCGGGTCAGTCTTGCCACGCGACCTGTTGCATCTATGTTGAAGACACTGTTGAATTTGAAAAGACAAAAATACCTTTCCAGGTTGTCTACGACAAACACGAGGATCTCAGTAAGCTTGCGCGATGTGGTTGATAACGTACGGCTTGGCGCTCCCTTTTCGAGCCGAGCCATCCCACTTCTAGCCAAGAAGGCACTTGGCACCCAAGACCTTAAACTATCGTATGCATGCTAACGCGGGGTAAGATCTCGCATCTCGTCCCTGGCTGTTACAATTCGGCAGTTTAGCAGGGTTCCGCTCACGTTCTTCACCGCTTGTGTGTTAAGGCACCGCGTCCTCACGTTCCGCCGTCCTGGTTATCTATTCGCTATCTCACCTTCCACTAACAATGCTGAGCATCCTCGCGCCGAACCGCCGAACCGCCGTGTGTCCCGCCAGTTTCATCTACGGTGCCAATCAAATAGTGACCTGCATACAACGCCCGAAAACAGAGAGCCAATTAGATAAGGCGATAAGAGCACCTGCACCCAACCTTCCTAAACCTTCGTCAATATGCTGTTCGAAAGTCTTGTAATCTTCCGAATACCCAGTCAGCGAACAAGGTATGCAGCTGAGGTCGGCCCCGAGTCCCTTCATGGAAGTTGCGGCGTTGCTGTATCAAGCAGACTGCGGATGATCAGGTACGCATCGTCTACTTCTCCCGAATAGGTAGAGGATGTGCAAGGCTTTGCATCTTGGCCAAGGTCTTCACCTGCCACTCTGGGACCGTGAGAGCGCTGGTGCATGTACGAGCGTGGTACTATACTGAAGGACCCAGTAAACTACAAGCGCGTGGCTCCGAGAGCTGTTATCATTGGTATGATGATTGGTACACTTGGTCTTTGTCCGTGAATTTGCTATTCTGTTCCAAAGATTACTGCTTAACACGTCAGGAGAGGCGTATAAGAGTGGCGAGCATCAACGATATTTGGAGAATAAGACAGGGCATCCTTCGCTTCCTTCTTCAGATCTCAGCTTCAAGCACACTGGCTCGGTCCTATCAGCGCCATCTTCTCCTATAGTCACTTCACACAGTCCACTATGAAGACCGCCATCCTCACCTTCGCCCTGGCAGCTCTTGTCTCGGCCGCACCAGCACCTCTTGTTCCTCGTGCGCCACCGGGTGTTCCTACCACCGCTGCCGCAAAGACTCAGCTCGCCGGCCTTACCGTTGCTGCTCAAGGTCCTCAGACCGGCTACTCCCGTGACCTGTTTCCCCACTGGATCACTCAGTCAGGTGCCTGATCTTCGCTGAAAACACATCAGACAGAAGACTAACTAGCACAGGCGCCTGCAACACCCGCGAGGTTGTCCTTGCGCGCGACGGCACCAACGTCGTTCAAGACTCCTCCTCATGTGCTGCTACCTCAGGAACATGGAAGAGCCCTTATGACGGCGCTACATGGACTGCCGCCAGCGATGTTGACATCGACCACTTGGTTCCTTTGAGCAACGCTTGGAAAGTACGTTTACCCCTACTTCCTCGAATCTTCAAAACTCATACTAAAATACCTCCAGTCTGGCGCCGCCTCGTGGACTACAGCCCGCCGCCAAGCCTTTGCCAACGATCTGACTAACCCTCAACTGCTTGCTGTGACCGACGAAGTCAACCAGGCCAAGGGTGATTCGGGTCCCGAGGAATGGAAGCCTTCGCTAACAAGCTACTACTGCACCTACGCAAAGATGTGGGTGCGTGTGAAGAGCGTGTATTCGCTGACGATCACGAGTGCGGAGAAGACGGCACTGACGAGCATGTTGAACACGTGCTAGACGCCGAAAACCGAGGAGAGGGGGAGAGAAGGAGAAAGAAGGCGGCTAGGGGTGGGATGCTAGCAGTAGAAATTGAATCTTTGAGCCACAATCTTCAGGAATTGAACCAAGTTCGACTATCCGAACCTTGCAACAAAGCCAAACTCTTACTCACATATCACTGATATCAGAGACAGACTTACGAACCTAGGGTACTCTCTTCCATACAAATACACGACTTCTCGCAACTCACCACGCCAATCTCACATGTCCACAAAGACCTTCAACAGTCCATGCCTCCAGACCCACTCTCGCTCCCCGGAGGCTTCTCTCGCAGTGAATTTTACAGATAGAGATACAAGAGCCGTGATCTACAAGTAAACCCCGACGATAGTCTTTCGTCACGTCCTGGAAAGTTCAGAACAACAGTGAACTGTATGTACAGAAACCCTGAAGAAATCATCTCTGGTCCTGTACCCATTGCCGCTTTCCACTAACGCGGTGCATTCAACGAGCATATTAACTCTCCTGCTTGTACATTGTTCAACTTTCTTTATTTACGCAGGGTCAGGAAGTGAGAGAGAGAGAAAGAGAGAGCGGAGATGCGGATGTTACCATGTCACGACAAGATGAACCCCACCCATACCTTGACGCTCTGTGATATGTGATTTCTGCTCCCACGAAGTTCCGTCTCCATCTCCGCGCGCCGAATCCAAGCAATCGAAAGAACAGAAAGGTTGAGCGGTAGCAACACCCTGCACTGAGAAAAAAAAAGACCCACTACTACGTCTCTGCACCGTCGAGTTACACTTCACCACGACGAGACGACACACGCTTCGCACCCCAGCTCTAGCACAATCCACTGCCACCACCCCAGCTGCCAACATGACCCAGCGATGTATCTCCAAAGCAACATGGCTACATCGACGTTCGTCCTCCCAACCACCAACCACGAACCGCACGGTATACGTCTACACCGCACCGCACCGCACCACGCAACCACCTCATCCTAGCCCCGACCGATACCGAGACACCCACCCACTCGTCCCGACACTGCGAAGTTGGATTCGCACGCCGCGGCTGCGCTGCAGAAATAACCCTAACCATCGGGATAGCACGGCGTGGTTGCAGGACGTCACAAGGTCGATGTATACAAGCGCAAGAGTCCAGACAAAGTCTCTGCAGGACGATGGACGTGTTGTCCTGTCTTTTATACCTGGTCTGGATAATGTCTCGGTGTTGATTCGTGAGATGTTGCGTTACTAGGAATTGAATGCGGAGATAGCGGAGTGGGAGTGGGAGTGAGTAGATTGTGGGTTGGAATCTGAATGGGTTCGTTGGTCTTACGAGGTTGTGTAGTGGGTAAAGCGAGTGTCTGAGCTACGGGTTAGTTTGAGTAGTGGAGAATGGCGTTGGACTGGGATGATGAGGAGTGCGTATGTCATGTACATCTGCGTTGGGTTAGAGGGCACGAGTGAAAGGAAAGGAAATGAGGTTTGCTGAGTAGTGTGGGTGTGTTGATGCTAGCGGGTAGCTAGCTATGATAACAATCTGAATGCTACGAAATCTAACCCTCAGACGCAGAAAAAGAGACTAATCAGTCCGGGTTTTACTCGCTTCGCGACTGCTGCCCTCGCCGTCGGTCGCGGGATCGTAGTGCTGGCGCGCAGGCATGGTGGTAGGATTAGCCTCCGTCAATCCCTTCGATCCATCGTCTTCTATGTCGCTGTCTTCGCCGTCGATGCCAGCCGCGCGCCTCCTGCGCTGGCGTTCGAGCCACTCATCGTCATCTTCGTCGTCGTCGTCTTCACCGCCAACACCTTCATAGCCGCTCTCCTGCCCCGCCGGGTCCTTGATGAATCCGTCTACAATCCAGTACTGCAGCGCGTTCATGATCAGTGGGAACACGAACATGACGAAAGTGATCTGCAACGCCGTGTTGCCCTCTGTCCAGCGCAGAGCCCAGTCGCCGACCCACGCTATCCAGGGTAGGAGCGCAAAGATGGCCAGGACGCAAAGTTTCATGCCGATCAGGCCCAGAAAGTAGATTATGGATTGCTTGAGCCACCAGGTTGCGCGAGGCGGGTAGCCGTAGTTTCCAGAACGGATTGACTCAGGAGGTGAGGCGAGGGGTGTGAGCAGGAATGCCCTGTGGAGTACTTTCAAGAGAAGGACGAGGATGGGAATGCCGATAGTTGTCTGGGCGTGTTAGCTAAATTCGATGTCCAAGAAGGGTGAAACTCACGTCGATAGCTAGATTGAGCAGGTAGAACGAGCACGGATTTGGCTCGTCACCCTTCTCGGTGGCAACAGCGGTTAGTGCTACTGCTTGTGTCTGCGCTTGGACGTCGAATTGGCCAGAAGAGAGCATGGACATGAGGACGTTTGCCAAATGCAGTAGCACTGAGCCAAAAACCTGCTTGGACACGTCGAAGAACCAGATCTTCATCGGACGTCGTGGGTGTTCTCTCAGTCTCTTGACTGCAAGCGAGGAAACAGCAAGCAGGCCCAGAGCCCCCTGCACGATCAGAGCGAAGTCGCCAAGAAGGTTGCATTCGCCTTTTCCGTCCTCGCCGTCGAGAGGGTGTTTGCCGGTGGCGCTTGCAATATTTGACGGTTCAGCGGTGGGCAATGCAAATGCCACGGAACTAGATGCCTCGGCTGGGGGCGTAGGCATGTTCTCCTCCTTTGCCACATCGCTACTCTTGGGCGCCTCGTCCAGTTGCGTCGGCGTAGGCTTTACAGGTAGGATCGGCTCGTTACCAGCATCGATCGGCTTGGGTTCAGCTTCGACGCCCTTGATACCGAGAAGCTCCGTCTCGAAAACTACATCACATTAGCCCAGGCCTGTCCCGTGACTGCTCACAACCACGTACCTAGCGTGCTGCCTGCAGGGATCGGTCCAACCCGCTGGTTCCCATACGCCATACCCGGGGGGATGATCAGCTTCCTCCCCTCTCCAATACACATGCCCAACAGCCCCTTGTCCCACCCCTCGATGACCTGGCCTGCGCCGAGCTTGAATTCAAAGGGCGTGCCGCGACCGTAGTTGGAGTCAAACTCCGTCCCGTCTGTCAGCGTGCCTTTGTACTTCATTTGCACACTGTCGCCATTTTGGGTTTTGCGCACGCATTCGACGGGTGTGGTGACGGTGATGTCCAGATTCTGCGCGTGCGCGAGGGCGGCGAGGGCCGCTGCGAGGGCGAGGAGCCGCATGTTTGCGAGTGTGTAGCGGTAGGTTGGAACGAAGTCGTGGTGTCTCACCAGGAGAAAGGCACCGCACGCGGGAGGAGGACGTCTTGTCTCGGCGTGAGGCTTGAGCTACTTAAGTAAGCTCCGACGTCTGGGCAGCAACGTGAAACGCGAAACAAGTCTCTCGCGGTTGCCTGTCACGAGAGAAATCGAATGAAAAAGTCCGCGACGTTTAGTGAACGCCGATAGATGGTGTTAGAGGGAAGAGGGCATGCTGCGTGCGTGGTAAGCGGTGCGCTCGTGAAGCATGCACGCGATTAGGTCATTGCCACTCAAAGAGGAAGGACCGGCGTCCGAAAAGGCCGCGGACCCCAGATTTGCGAGCTTGCCCGCACAGCTCCGCTTGATGGCATTGGTAGATTTGCAAACGTGGAGATTCAATCTCTGCACGTATTGAACACAGCATAATGGCAACGCAAGAAAATATATGTATTCAGTCCTAGGGAAGGGTATCTCCCAGAGCGAAACCTCGCTTTGACCTAACCGGAACGCCCAAGTATGCAGCCAGATGCAATCCAAATCTCAAGAAGATACACGCTCTGAAGCCAATGTAAAGATACAGTAATCCTAGTCCAGGTCCTCCGGCCTCTTAACCGGGCTCGCTCTTGCTGGTGAATCGATGCCTGCAGGTCCACTAACACCAGGTGCAAGCTGCAGGCTAGCCCTGATGCCTCTGCTCACGTTTATTGACGGTCTGCTGCCGCCTTGATCTGGGTCGGCAGTGTTGATGGGCGTGTACTCTTCCTGCCCACCTAGATGTACTTTCAAGAGGTGTTCCTCCCTCATCTTCTTGATCTTCATGTAGTTGTACAGCGCGATGCTGCCAATGGTGACAATCAGGCCTGTGAGGTTGATGGGTGTCAGTGGGTCTTTGAAAACCAGGTTTGCAGTGGTGATGGTTACGACTTCCTTGAAGATGCCGCAGATGCTAAGTGTGACCACCGAGGTTCGCTTCAGCAGAGCAAATTCGGATGAGGTCATAAGGAAGGCAAGACAACCGGGGAAAATGAGGATGCCGATGCCGAAAGCTGTGCCTTTTTGCTCGAAGAGATGTGCAAGACCTTCTTGCAGAGCGCCGAAACCTTCCACTGGTACGGCTAGAACGAAGATGCTGAAGAACATGACGGGTGCTAGGAAAAATATCGAGGAGAACGGATTCGCGGTCGCAGGGTTGCGTAGGAGGAGAATCTGCGTAAGAGACCAGCGGAATCCAGAAGAGCAGGCCGAGGCCATGACAAGAATGAAGCCCAGGGCGTGGAAGGCTGTTTCGCCGGCCACCATCATAACGACGCCGACGGTCATGATTGCAATGATAAGGACGAGGCGCCACGAAGGCTGCTCGAGGCGGAAGAGAAAGGCGAAGATGAGGACGAAGCCTAGTGCAGACGATTTGCACATTGCTGTTGCTGTTAGCTTTTGTCGACCTGACGCGAGTCTGGTGACGTACTGAAGAAAGTCAAAGAAATGAACTTCAGACTCGTGTTGCCCAGGCCAATGTCCATGCCTGTCGCGACACCACAGGGTCCTATGCGCGAGAAGTAGAACCACTTGGTCATGAGTGGCTTCTTGGGGTCCAATGGTTCCGCACGTGCACCGGTCGCGTGAGGGTTGAGAGAATCGTGTCGAGGTCGAAGAGAAGGTACCAGGAACAGTACGAGAGAGGCCAGTGAGAACTGCACAAGCATGTGCAGACATGTTGTGAATAACGGGAAAGGAAAGATGTTTTGGGTTGCGCCGTCGCCCTTTTCCACCTTGAACATCCACTTGTTGTAGACGGAGATTGATATGGAGAAGAGGTACCTGGGGGGACGTGTTAGCTTCTCTCCCTTGCAAGCCAGGGCGGTGTGTCATCGTACCAGAGGCATATGAGCACGGCGTTGACGAGCATGGACCGGTACAGGCTCTGGTCGGCGAGGGCCTTTTCCTCCTTGGTGAAGGTGAGGCCTGCATCAGGCACTATGCGATTGTCGAGCAGCGTGTTCCGCCTCTTCCTCCTTGCGTTCTTGCGGCGCACCTTCTTGGTGAGGCCCGTCTCCTCGTCGTCTTCCAGGCCGTCTGCGCTCATGTCGTCGAGCTCGAAGTCGGTGCTGTCGCTGCGGGAGCCGCTGTCTGATGCGTTCGCCGAGCCGTCCTCACCTTCCTCGGCGATGTGGTCGTCTCGCCGCCGCCTGTGGCTCCGCTCCTTCTTCTTGCTCGTTGCTGCAGCGGCGGCGCCAGTGATGGAGGAGGACCGCCGTCTCGTCGACGGCTCCATGCCCCCGAATGCCGCGGCCGTGGGCGTGGGTGGGTGGATAAGCTTCGCTACGTCGGCCGGGCGCAGCGTAGTCTTGGGTGCTCGGCGAGGTGCGTTGTCGTTGGCGTCGTCGCTGCTGATGTCGGACAAGCTACTGGCCGAGGGAGGGTTGGAGAACGTGCGCAGGGGGAACTCATCGCCTGGGTGCAGCAACGTGTCAGGCGGCTGTCTCGAAGCGGTGTCGTCGAGCCAGCGTGCTACGGCGGAGTCTGAAGTCATGTTTACCCCCGGCCTCGCGCCCGATTCGTCTAGGCCACTTGGCGATCAGATGAGCTGGACTGAGCTGGACCCGCGGAGCTTCGGCTGCTAGCATCAGGGGCTGCCGGGCGCCGGGAGGGAGCATGCGCTGGCGATGATGTCGACGGTGCGCGCCTGCAGCTACGACGGCAAATAGCAGAAGTTGCAAGCGTGCGGCGACGGGCGGGAGATCCTCTGAGACTGCTGAAGAGGCTGTGACACTTCTGGCCTCGACCAGGGTACGCAATGCTGACATTGAAACGCGCCCAACCGACCCATCGGCCAATCACTAAACACGACGTCGCGTGCCGTGACAGGCGGGGAAGCGTGCTGTGCCTCACTCGACCACGACGAGCTGACGGCCTGTCACCCAGTCTGTGAACAACATGTCTTGCATCCGGCAGAAACAGAACACCGCGCGAGCCTTGCAGATGCACGCGTTCAAACACGTCCATACACGTTCACGAGAAAAAGAAAGACAAAACCATGCTTTACTAACTCAACAGCCATGGCCGCCTGGTCGTCTGCGACACCCACGTCTGACAGGAGATATAGATAGATGCGCCGCCGTGTCGACGCCAAATGGATATGTGTGTAGGGAGTTCCAGCCTGCATCCAACCCCCAAACCCAACGCCGTCCCATGCACACCAGCCAGTACAAAGCAAGGAGGTCACAGCTGCGCTCATGCTGCTGCAGTCGGTGGAACCGGCTGGCTGGGTAGCTGCTCGATCTGACGTATCAAGAAGCTCTTTTCGTCTATGAACTGCTCGTCTTCTGTGCGATCGTCGAGGAAGTTGGGTAGAAAGCGCAGCAACTTCTCGCGGTTGCTGATCAGGATTCGCTGCACGGCCATGGACTTGTTCGGATTTGCGACAAACACCTACGCCGTCAGCATGCTTCCCTCCCGTCTGCGTCGGGACAAAACGTACCTTGAACACGTGGAAACCTTCGTAGTTGATCATCCGTCTGTCGTCCCGCAACAGCTTCATAATGATTTTGAGATGCTCGCCAGAGTCCACGTACTGCGTCATTACGCTGTAGTTCGCTCGGTCAAGCAGGATTTCGCCCAGCAATTTGATAGACTGCCGCTTGGTCACGTAGCTCTCCGACGAGATCAGCATACTGTTGTATTTTGAGAAGAACAATTCAAAGTTCGTCTGTAGAAATGTAGCCACAAGTGGTTTGTGCTTGGTGAGGATTTCCTGCCCTTGTCAGTCACGTACCGTACCACAGCTGTCTCAAATATGCACCCACCCTAAATGTGTTGAATGCGTCTGCACTGAGCTCAAATGCGCCCTTATCTATCCAGTCGAAGAACCTCCAAAATATGCCATTGCCAGTGGCAGGTATATCCGGATTGACGTTGGCAAGATCCAACTGCTTGCCTTCCTCGTCGCCCTCGTCGTACAGTAGCAGCGCAGCGATTGCATCGTACTTGAGCGCTTCACGTAATACTCCTCCGCATGGCATTGCGCTCTCTCTTCTGTCGTAGCCTCTGCATAGCGCTATTATGATGTCGGGCCGGAATTGTACAATGTGGTGCAACACCTGAGGGTCTGTTTGCCCGGCGGGTTTGTAGCGGAAGGCGGACGAGAAGACGACTTGTGCGTCTTTGCGCGATTCGAACGGCAGTTTGTGTATGTTGATGGCTAGTGTGTAGAGCAGATCGTCACTTAGGATAGCCGAGAGGAGCTGGAATACGAGTTCGGGGTTGACTTCTGTGTCTTGCAGGCGTCAGCATTTTCTTGCGTGTGTATGCATAGACTCCTGGTTTATCGAGGCACAACAAACGGGGGTAGTACCAGGCGTGCCTTGAAGTCTCAGCTTCATCTGTTGCAGGTCTCGAGCAAGTTCCTCTTCCAACTAGCTATGGTCAACGATGCTGGGTTCTCTTGCTGCATGATGCATTCGTACCTTTGGATTGGGCTTGTCCTCCTGACTCAGGCGGACGGTGAGGTCCTTGGTCGAGCGCGTGAGCTCGGCATTGCTCTTCTGCTTGTTCCGGAATAAGAATGCCATATTGAGGGGAGGTCCAGCACGGAGAGGTGATATTCCAGAACGAGGCGAGGGAGGAGGGCTGTGTGCGCCAGACAGCTGCTATCTGGATGGCAGAAACATGCAGACGGCTCCGGCTTTGTTATGCCCACAAAGGGGTGTTGAGGTGGCTGTTTACAGGGATGTTATGGGAGCTTGCTGTCACTTCGGCTATGACGAAGCTGTTATTGTGTCTGGCCTACTAATGAGTACGTCTAGTGGAATTGCAGAACGCCCGCCGCGAAAGGTGAACCCTGCATCAACTAGCGCGGCCATCCTTGCTATCACCCGCTGTCACATGGGACAACGCCGACAACGCTGCACGAGAGCACTTTGTGTAGGTCTGGGTAGGGGACGAGAGAAGAAGTGGTTTTCTGTTGTTCATTGCTGTCTGTTGCCGCTGGTTGATTTATGTCTATGTACGTATTCATCTTCTTTAACATTACAGTTATCTACTATCTCACGCGAGCGCATGCCTCGCTGAATTAATCGCGGAAGTAAGCATGCTCGAGGACCTATTCTTGTGAGCCTTGGGCTCTTTGTGCTGGTGTGTACATGCTTACCTTCAATGCTGTTAAGCGTGCTCCGCTCTCGTACCGGACGAGCTCTGAGACAAGGTCCTGCCCCTCTTCAGATACTCGTGGTAGCAGCGTACCCCAATGTTCTTCTGGGTACTCGTAAAACTGCACTTTGCCCCAATCAGGGAACTTTGCTGCCTCCTTGTTTGTGTCAGCTACTTCGTCACGCTGATGAGCTGGCTTAACACTCACAGGCCATCGAGATAACGTTGGCGTTCCCAGCTTCTTAAAAATGCTCTGCAGCAGAGCCAAATCGCTTCCCAGTTCTCCAGAATCGAACAGTGTTGCGTGATTAGGGTCCAGAATCTCGGCAACGGTACAACCAGCCGCCCATAAGTCGAGACTGCAATCGTATGCTTTGTTGCCGAAGAGTAGCTCTGGCGGCCTATAGCAGGTTGTGCCAACGTCCGTAATCTTCGAATCGGGTGCCTCAGAGCCCGAGCAATCCGGCGCCCAGGCAATGCCAAAGTCGGCGAGATAGGCAGGTCCATCGAGCGTTTTGAGCAATATGTTCGAGGGCTTGATGTCACGGTGAATGATCCCCTGCTCGTGGATAAATGCGAGAGCAGAGAACAAGTCCTTTAACCAGACTTTGGTTTGTGTCTTTGCAAACTTGCCCTCCCGCAGGACTACACTCAGATCGAGCGGCACGAAAGGAAAAACCAGAACAAATCGACTGCCATCCTCTCGAAAGGTATCCAGAAGTGGAATGACATTGGGGCATGCTGCTTTCTTCAGAATCTCAGCCTCGCGCCTTGAGTCGTGCGGCGGCTCCATCATCGATGGTGAGGTGATCTTGAGCGCAACGAACTTGGCTCTAGACGGCGCGCCAGGTGGGAAGTAGCCATCTTCGGTCAAAGCAGGCGCCTTGTAGATGGCGGAAAAAAGACCCTCTCGGTAGTAGAGAGCATTCTGATACATGCCCACTGAGATTGCACCAGGAGTGGGTACGTACTTCGTGTCCTGTTTGCGTGTAAGCTACTATGCCGCTGGAGATGTATAGGATGTGTGGGTGTCACCTCGGGAGTCGGGAACTGGAGGAAGCGTGGAGGATAGCTCGCAACTTTCTCGTCGATTGAACTTTCATAATCGTCCTAAGGCTTTGTTACTAGACTGCTTCTAAGCCTGAAAAACGGCGCTGTTCTCGTACGATTGAGTGGGCTTGGTCATATATCCTGGTCTCGGCTACGATAGCTTCCCTGTGCGCATCATTCGCTGATAGCAAAGGATTCGAGGCATGACATGCGTCTATTCTGCGAAGAATTAGCTTGATGCAGTCCAGCATTGCAAACAAGTGGTGAAAGAAAAAGCACGCTGAAGTTCGAAAAGAGTTTATACAGTGGTTCGTGAGCACGACACGGTCCATATTCTAGATGATGCTGCGTTACCCAGAGTTGTCAGACAAAGCTCGTTCCTGGAGACCGGCCCGAGCATGCTGAGGTACCAATAGAATGAGGCGGTGAATAGTGGTTTCTTGGGCAACATCGGTGACTCTTGAATCGAGATTTCCATGTCTTTTAGGGAAGCGATGGTTCTTACGAGGTGCTCCCTGTGCTGTGCGGCGTACCAGGATTCAAGGGTCTATACACGGGTGAGGTACTTGCATTTTCGTAACAGCAGACATGCGAGCAGCAAAGCCAAAGCCCGCACGCCAGTCTTGAGAAGCCATCCGGACAGGAGAAGATGTGAAGGTTGTTGTTTTGTTTTCAGAATCACGAAACAGCGGTCAGCGTGAAGAAGGTTGAATTTGCCGAAGCATCTAGCAGCCCAAACCAAGCAGCAGGGTCCACCAGCTTGGACTGACAGGTAGCCAGGCCAGATACCAGCGCATCTGTCTGCATTTCCCTCATGGCCGCCGTATCCATGTCGACATCGGTCTGTCGCAGGGCATGACCCCGCTTAACGTCTCTAGGTGGTTGATCCTTGCCGGGGTAGCACACGTGTGTGATTTGTTCGAAGGGTTACGTCAATGCCGGCCACAACCGTGAAGCCCTAGCCGCATGGCGTTACGCTCGAGCCCCAACCTCATTACGTACCGACGTGGGCGCCCGAAAGCTCCTTTGACACCTCACGCGCTTGACGGAGCTGTACTGTGCATTCTAAGGCGTCTCCATTGCGTCGTAGTCGTAAACCCGTGACTGTGCGCCCGTCCCCGCAGTCGCCATGGAGCTGCAGCGCAAAGAATACCCAGCGGTGCTGGTGAGCTGCCACCGAGCCTTCTCTCACACCACCCATGTCGACTCACGCAGTGTGTAGCAAGCCCTCTCGCCCGCGCAAGCCGTCGACATCCTCAATGGCCGCATGCGGCACGTGAACCAGCTGAACACGCAGATTGCAGACTGGCTGCAGGTGTGTGGACCCCGCCAGACTCGCATCACGTCAATGTCACGGTGCTCACCAGTGCGCAGGAACGGCGTCGCGTCGAGGAGCAGTATGTCCAGAGCCTGCGAAAGCTGGCAAACAGACATCCACCGGACGATGCATCCGAGCTGGGGTATGCGCACACACACGCACACGGCTCCTCCCTCAGGCGCGCTGATTGACTGACGCCCACCAGCATCTTCTCCGTGCCATGGCAGAAGATCGTAAGCGCAACCGGCGCCGTTGCCGGATCCCACGAGCACCTGGCCCGCAAGATCGAGTCGGACGTCGAGCGACCGCTGCGCAACTTCTACGCTAGCAACCGCGAAGTGCAGGCCATGGGCAACATCTCTGGGAATCTGGCCGCCATGGCCAAAGACATCGACTCGGCGCGCAAGAAGTCGGAGAAGCTCAAGGCCAAGGGCGCGAAAGCGAAGCCCTCCGAGGTCGGCGAGGCAGCGCAGGAGGAGCAGAACGCTGAGCTGCAGTGGGACTCGCAGGCGCCTTTTGTCTTTGAGAAGCTGCAGGCCGTAGACGAGAGCCGGCTCAACCACCTACGCGACGCCCTCACGCAGTTTCAAACGCACGAAGTGGACCAAGTAGAGCGGAGCAGGATCACAGCAGAGGAGACGCTGAACGTACTGTTGAACATCGAGACTGCAGACGAGATACAGACATGGTCTCTGAGGCTGCGGAGCGGAGACATCCCGCAGCCGAGTCGCAAGATGAGCAACCCGCCAGCCTCGCCCGCTAGGAACCTGGTGCCGCCTCCAGTGCCATCAGCAGCTGGCCCTGCCGACGACGCTCGAAGCCAGAAGAGCGGTTCTAGTATGGACATGTGTGTATCTTGTAGTACCAACACTGACGAGCAACAGCGCAAGAAAAGCACAGCTCGAACCCTCTGAAGCGATTTGGAACCGTACTCGGCCGTCGAAGACAAAGCGCCCACCCGTACGGCCGTGCATCTTCGCCTGAGCAGAAGTCATCCTCGAACCTGGGTTCAGCCTTTGGGTTCGGAAAGGGGAAGAACAAAGATCGTGACCTGCCTCCACCCTCTACGTCAGACCGACCACGCTCACCACTGAGACGTCTTTCATCGCGGCGTGAGTCTGAAAGTGCACCTTCCCCCGTACACGCTCCACCCTCCAGAGACGTGGATGAGCCGAACGGGTTTGCCACCGCGGCTTCTAACGAAATTGAGACCATCGCAACGCCAGTCAATGGAACAGTGCAGGACTCCATACCCGAGCTGAATGAATCTCTGGCCCCACCACCAGTCGCTGAGCCCCCAACGGAGCCCGAGAAAGACTCTGAAGGCTTTTCAGTCCCTCCCTCGGCCCTTGATGCGATCACAGAAGCCGAGCGTGAAGCAGGATTGTAAGAGATTCACCCGTAAAGATACGTAGAGGCCAACTAACGGCTGTCCAGTTCGCAAAGCGAGAGCAACTCTACACCACAGTTCAAACTCGACATCAGAAACGCGCCTATACAAGAAGAAGGGGAAGACAACGATGCTGCCATGGCCAGCGTGGTCAACACTCTGCGTGCTGTAAGTAAGATAGTAGTTCTGGGAGGACCTCGGCCTAATATAATCATAGCAAGCCGCACAGCCCAAACGAAACAGCACACTTCGAGGTCGCCGCGATGTTCGCAATACGATATTTGTGCCCAACCCCGCTATTCCAGAGTTACAGAGCATAGGAGAAATACCTGCACTTCCTGCTACCGGGTCAGCTCCATCGAGTGCCACTCTGCCATCACCCAGCACACCTACGGTGTTCCCCCCATTGATCCCCCCTCCACAGCCTTCTTCTCCAGTCTCCAAGCTTCCCCACAGATCCTTACTGTCTGATGAGCATGCTGCACCCGCATCGGACACCCAGTCAATTCGATCGGGCCGATCGTTGAGCAGCTCCGCTAGCACAACTGTCAGGCATCCGGACCTGCACGAGCCAGGGCTTAATGCCTCACTTGTAGAGACCGTCAGTGCGTGGTTCGAACAAGGCAACGTTACCAAAGCCATGGTAATCGGTCAAGTGGCGCTCGCGTTCAACCCCATCGACATCTCAGCCGGGCCGTTTGGAACCGAACAGATCCGTTTAGAGAACTTCTCCGTTCTCGAGAAAGTGGCGCCAAATCCCGCTTTCATCGAACAGATCCCGGACAACCCCGGAAACTACCACGTCGACTTGGCTAAGATCACCAAGACGTCAGTCGCCTTCCATTACCAGCTGCATATTGAGAACAGTAACGTCACCGCGCTGGCACCTATCATCCTAACACCTCTGTGGAGAGCAGAGCCAACCCAGGTCTCTGCCATCCTCAACTATTCGCTGAATCCGCAATTCGATCTGAGAGGTGCTTCCAGTGTGACGGTCCGCAACTTAGTGCTTGTCATCCGACTGGAGCCGGGATCTAGGGCTACGTCATGTCAGTCGAAGCCTGCAGGTACCTTTTCACGGGACAAGGGCCTTATTTACTGGCGGTTGGGAGATGTGACGCTCTCACGGGACCAGCCTGCGCAGAGCATTCGTGCACGGTTCCTCACAGAAGGCGAAGCAAAGCCCGGCAACACCGAAGCACGGTGGGAGATCAGTGGCGAGCAGTCACTGAGCTTGGGAAGCGGTCTTGGAGTCAGCTTGAGTGCTCCCGGCGAGACCAAGCTGGACGTTGAAGCTGACCCTTTTGCTGACGAGGACAATGCTCCTCCCGCTGCTCCGTCGGTGCAGTGGAAGCCTGTCCCCAGTGTTAAGCGTATCACGAGCGGTACCTACCTGGGCGTGTAAGATTTGGATGCTCTTGAGAACCTTGTTGTTTGCTGCATTTCGTAATTTATACCACCATCTTCTTTGTAAATATATCAGTCGCATTGTTTAGTACTAGACTTTCGCACCATCCCAGCGCTGCCGTGCCCCACTCTCGCGCGCAAGTTGTGGCTTGACCCTGTCCATCCGGAACCAGTTCCGCTCAAATACATTGACGAAAAGACTACTTCCCTGTACCAGTCACCGCTTTTTCCCGTCTATGACACGTTCAACGCCCTCCGTACTGGGAAAGTGTTCATCCGAACCTCCACCAGTTTTTTTCCCTCTTCGATTCGCTGCGCGCAGGTTGGCACAAACCGTTCGATTATATTATTTCGGTCCTCTGTCCCAAACGGAGACAGGCAGCGTTGCGAAGAGAGCGCATCAGGCCATTCGGCGACCCACTTGGGTGGAGGCAGCCCACGTGCGGTATCAGGCCGGATCTACCCTGCCGGCGAGTTTACCACCTTTGGACGCCGGGAGATGGCGTGCGTCGAAACATGGTGTGCATGGGTGAAGGCTTTGCGCAAGTGTGAGGTTGGAGATGGGAAGGAGATGCGCGCTTGATTACATTTCTTGAAACTTTTTTGGTGTAGATTCGTGTTGGGCGCCTGGTGTTCTGCGGGAGAAGGGTTCTAGATTGTGGTGTATGTAGCGCGAGAGTTAAAAGCCTAGATTTGGAGTACGAGGGGAGAACACGTGGCTACTGCTGAAGACGAGTGACCAGGCAGAGGAGAGTAGGTGAGGGACAAGCGGTGTTGCTGTCTTCCAGACATTCTGTTTCTACATCAACGCCGGTGAGCGAGGAGACGCATTGTCTCTGATCCTTGCCGGCTGTGCTTGGTAGGTACTTTGTGGAGTGGGCCTGCCAGAACATGGACGTCTGGCTGTGCTCATAATTACTACCTATGCAGAATTGAACAGCTGGTAGCCATGCGAGACTACCTGTACTAGTGTTATGACAGATAGCATGGTGAAGTCAATAGCCTATCGCAGAAATGAGGCTCTTTTGGCCGGAGCACTGGAGGTGACTGCGGCAGTGCGGCGTAGCCTTCCTTGCCTGTTTGGCGAGACATGGGATTTTAGAATCGGGGCTAAGGGAGCTAAGGTCCCTGACGTTCAGCCACGCCGATTTGGCGCTTGCCGACGTGCAGGCGGGCGGTGGTCGAGAGCAAATCGAGCGAGACGAGGTGCAGCGTCTAGAGAAGGGAGAATCGTGATGTGCGATGTTTCGGCGTTGTGCGCGGCGAGGTGCAAGACTGTCTGCGTGATTCGCAGCGTAGTGTGCGCGGCGAAGTCTGCTGACGGCCTGTCCTGATTGGGAATGCTCTGATTCTCCGCGGTGACGTATGTGTATGTGCTTGGTAGGGCCGTACTTGCAGCGAGAGCGGTCGAAAGCGGTGCAGCAAGGCGCGCAGAACCTGGCACCAAACTCGCTCAGGCTGAGCTTGTAGCGATCGTGATCTGCTCGTGTATGTACATGTACGCACGTACGCTGCTGGGCGTGTCGGTCGGCTCTGCTAGATTAAATGTTTGAGATTCTGGACTGCTGCACGCATATGCACTTGGGCTCGCCGCGTGCCGCTTGGCTGAGCCAGTTCCCTGATAGTACTGGGATCCACAGGGGATTAGCCCACCATCCCAAACTGCCAATTCTTGCTACTCAGCGCTCTCCCTGCTTGTCCATCTCCGGGCGCAAGCCGGCATTGCTCTCCCACAGCCTCAGAACCCGCACTTTCTGGTTTGTTGTTGCTGCGCTGCGTTGCGTGGTTACCGGACAGTCTAGCGGCGCATTTGGCCGTGTGCTGGTTGCACCCTCGACACGCCTTTTCTTCATCGACGTCATCTGCCACCGTACCCACGCGTGCGCTGCTCCCTCAGCACTGTTCTTCGAATGTTCACTCAACCCGGGCCGGGCCCTTTGACACGACATCTTCTCTCTTGCGCCATCGAGGGGGAGACAAGGGGGATGCAGTAAAGAATGACCAGAGAACACCAGCCGCCGCCGCCGCCGCCGCCGTCCCAGTCGACTGATGTCACCGCCTCTTCGACCAGCTCCGCGGCCAACCCGCACCACATTTCACCCAACGCACCGCCTCGTCCGCTGCTGCCACGCCTGCCTCGCAGTGCCGCCGTGCTCAGGAGGTCGCCCGCAGACGACCCGCGATCGCCTGGACCGCGCCCAGAGGACGACGACGATGAGAATGCATCAGCCACCGAGACCGAGACCGACATGAGCGAGGACGAAATCGCGCCCGGCAACGACACCGTCCGAGTGCAAGCGCGCTCAGACGTTGTGCCGCCCGGCAAAGGGTCGCCTGACGAGATTGAGATTGAGCGCCTGCGCAGTCTGCAGCTGAAGATACTGCAGCAGCAGCAGCGAGCACGCATGAGGAATGTGTCGGGCACCGCGGGCACGCCTGGCCTGGGTGCCCGGCGAGTGTCCCCCATCAAAGAAGAGCCCCTCTCCGCCATGTCGCCCACCCTCGAAGGCGCCTTTGCAAGCACACCGAGCCCGTTGCCAACAGGAGCCACGGTATCCACCGAATCAACCGAATCCACTGAATCGGCAAAGACCATCCGCGGGAGCATGCCACCCACACCAGCTGGCCACGTAGCACTGCGAACGCCGTCGTACCCCTTCCCCACCGTCCCCGGCACGCCACGATGGGCGGCGTCGTTCCACATGCCCTTCACCAGCCTGTCGCCTACCGTCTCTGCGATCTATTCCAGGGAGTGGGCTGTACCAAAGGACCGCATCGCCTCGGAATCAAGCACACCGGCGGCGTCGACCACCCCATTTGCGCCGGGTGAGCGGGGGGCCTTCTTCTCCGAAGCCGAAGATCCTCGTTATCCCAGCCCCAACCTTTACGAGCTGGTTCTACAGCTTGGCATTGAGCCTGGACTGGTAGCATGGTGGACAGCAGTAACCACAATCGTCAGAGAGCATTACGGCGCAGAAAGAGCTACGCTAGCTGTACCAGCAGATGCGTCTGACATCGAAAACGTGCCGTGGGGACAGAAGATGACTTACACGGCCACTCTGGGAGACCACAGCCCACGTGCTGCGACATATCAGGAAGCAGCTATCAAGAGCCACCCAATCCGAGTGCAGCAGCCCACTCCACAGATGGAAGAAAGACCGCCCCCAACCACAATCCCGGAAAGGAGACCTAAGCTATTCTCACACCACTCTTTTGCCGGCCACGAGCGCCAAAAGGCTGAAGCAGCCTTCCCTGAATCGTCTGCCCCGTTGAAACCAATTCGACCGAGGGGACCATTAAGGGCTGTTAGCCATGCCCCGCAGACGCCTTTGAGGGAACATCCTTTGAGACAAGTCTCTCAAGCCTCTTTTGATGGATCATCGTCGCCGTTTCCAAGCTTTACTTCCGCCTCAGCTCATGATCCGTCGTTCAGTGATCCGGACTTCTCAAGCGTCGGCGGAGAACCAACGTCGCCCAAGGCGGTCTTTAGCGTACTTCGTGCCCTCGACCACGAACCGGACGCCTTGATCGACAATACTGGGGTGAATAGAGTTCTGGAAAGAGGACGCCTGGTAACTCTGACACGAGACTATTCGACGTCCATGTCGACCTCTCGTGAAAACCTCGCCGAAAAGGAGAAGCTAGAGGAAGGCAAACCTTCGGCCGTGCAAGCTAGCGCCGCAGGAGCAGAAGCACAGAAAGCTGCACGTAGCCACGGCGGGCTCACTGCAAAGTCCGGAAATCTAGCAACTACCCTAGGACTACAACCTCGTTACGAAGAATATGAGCAGTATCCAACTTCGCCGTGGGCACAGTCGCCCGCCCCGTCGCCCGCGATACAGAACGACGCAGACGCCAACCCCTTCTTCGCTACGAGCAATGTTGATGAGGACACATTCAATCCCTCGAGATCGCCCCAGGACTATACACAATATGGCGTTGTTGAAGCAATTGGTGTAGACAGGGCTAGCACTGTCATCCACATCCCACTTATCCACCCCTCTTTGTCGCAGGTCATGCACGCCGCTGAGACAAGCACACCGTCACGGACGTCAGGTTTATCACGAAGACAATCCATGCAATCTTCACAAACTTCGACACCGCGAGTCGAAGACTTTGTTCGTAAAGCACCCATCGCCATTCTCTCGATCCTATCACCCGTCGTCCCTTACCCGCGCAACCTGACCAACTCGCTTAAGCACCTTGGACCTCATCTTGCGACCTCTTTCTCGAATGCTTGGCAGTTCACGAACGCGCAGGTCCAAGTCAACTCGATCAGGCAGCGGCGGGCAGGAGGACAAGGTCCTGTAAGCACCAATATCTCGGATCCTGAGAGCCTGGACGATTTGCTGCATCTTGACCTGGGAGATCTCTCAAACTCCGCACCTGGAAGTGTCACTAGTCCGTCCGATTATTCTGGCCGCTCTAAACACAGTCCTGGTGGTTCCATCACCGGCACTCCTGGCTGGGATGCTGCTTCTTTGGGCTTCTCAAGCAAGCACTCCATAAGTAGTACACCAGGCCATCTTTCGGGGAGCGACGCTGTCGAGGGTTATTTTGATGCGAAGAAGAAGATGACAAGTGCGCCGAGCCAATCGAAGACGTCTGACAAAAAGGTCGAGAAAAAAGCGAGCGTCAATCCGGTTGTAGAATACTTTGAAGATGATATTCCCACGCCGAAGAACGAGAAAGGAACCAAAGATGAGCCCTCGAACACTGGAAAGAACGCACAACACCAACGTGGCCACTCACTGCTGCATTCATATGGCGCTGACTTTGGATCATCATTCCAATCTCTACCGGCAGCGACTACCCCTGGAGGTCGCGCGCCCGAGACTCCTGGACATGCAAGACGAAATTCTATCACCGAGACTTTCGAGATGCCGCCTCCGTCTGAAAGTCTTCTGCGCACAATTATTGATTCTCTGCCTGTCCAGATTTTTACAGCTGCGCCAAACACCGGTGCAATTACCTGGGTGAACTCGAAGTTTCTGATTTATGGAGGTCAGGACACTCGTCAAGTATTACAAGATCCTTGGGAATCTATCCATCCAGACGATCGTGAATCGTATCTTGAACAGTGGAACAAGTCATTACGCACAGGTCAACAACTCCAGAAGAAAGTCCGTCTGCAGCGATTCGACAAATGCTACAGATGGTTCTATGTCCGAGTGGCGCCTCTCAAGAATAAACGTCAACAAATTGTGCACTGGATCGGAACCAACATGGATTTCCATGAGCAGCATCTCGCCGAACTGAACTCGGCTCGACAACAAGAGACAGCTGCTTCTGAGGCGAAGTACAGAGCCCTTGCAAATTCAAGCCCCCAGATTGTGTTCGTTGTTTCCAATCGCAGGGGTTTGACATTCTGCAACTCACAGTGGACCACCTTCTCTGGACAGGCGGAGAAGGAGGCTCTTGTCAATGGCTTCTTGGAGTACGTGCATTCAGACGACGTCATCAAATGCAAGCTACCGGACATTGGTGAAGATGGATCTGCCAATGTGCCAACCTCGATGCCCCCAGAGCATAGCCGGCACAACTCGCAGAACTCTTCTTCGTCTGACGATTCTTCTGAAACCGACAGGACGGTCACAAGCCCCGGCTCGACACCTGACAAAATGGATATGCCTCAAGCGAAGTTGTCAAAATTGGCAAGCACAGGCATCCTCAAGGTCGCCAAAGATACTGATGGCCGTGCCTTCTACTCTACAGAGGTACGATTGCGTAACAAGGATGGTGAATACAGATGGCACTTGGTCAGGATTCTGCTTGAGAAATCACTTGCTGAGGACAGTGCTGAGGAGAGCTGGTACGGCACCGCTACTGACATCAACGACCACAAATTGCTCGAGCAAACGCTGAAGGAGACTATGGATGCTAAGACGAGATTTTTGAGCAACATGTCACATGAAATTCGTACACCCTTGAACGGCATCTCAGGCATGGTCAATTTCCTCCAGGACAGTCCACTCAATGCGGAGCAGTTGGAGCACGTCAACATCATCAACGCTAGTACTGCCAGCTTACTTAATCTGATCAACGATATTCTTGATCTCTCCAAGGTCGAAGCTGGTATGATCAAGCTGTCCATGGAGTGGCTGCACTTGCCATCACTCTTGGAAGAGGTGAACGACCTCAACATGGGTTTGGCTATTCAGAAGGGTCTTGAGTTAAATTACTTGGTGGAAGAGGGCGTGCCCTCCATGGTCAAGGGCGACAAGTTCCGCATTCGACAGGTACTACTCAATGTTGTAGGAAACGCGATCAAGTTCACACCAAAGGGAGAGATATTCGTACGCTGCAGACTGCAATCCCCAGAACGTTCCGGACCGCTGGGAGAAAACGAAACGATGGTCCGATTTGAAGTGGTTGATACAGGACGTGGATTCACCGAGAGTGAGGCAAAGTACCTGTTTAAACGGTTCAGCCAGATCGACGCCAGCAGCACAAGACAGCACGGTGGCACAGGTCTTGGATTGGCCATCTCCATGCAATTCGTCGAATTACATGGAGGAAAGATGGACGCGCGCAGTGTGCCTGGCAAGGGCTCTACATTCTTCTTCACGATCAAGTTTGGTCTTCCTACGCCGACCGATTTCCCGAAACCACTGGTGGCGACACCTCTTACGCCAGCTACGGAACTGTCTAGTATTGTTCCACCATTGCCAGTTCCACAGCCATCGCCATATCAGAAGCCGGCATTCCCACAGATCAGCGGCAGTGCACAGAGTATGAAGCTGAATCGCGTGTCCAGTATATCTTCGGAGCAGAGTGTCAGGTCTCCAGCTGCAAGTTCAGCGGCCTCGATCAGATCACAAGATTCACCATCGCTCTCCTCTGGTAGCTCGGATCATTCGCTCACAAGCGCAGCACTCACGGGCAAGTCGAGCTTGCGGTCTGAGAGGTCGTCTGCCTCCTCCTTCTTAGCGGATAGCCGCATTACAAGCCCGGACCCGGAAATCAATCTTTCCTTGCCACCAAAACGAGCCGACAGCCAGGGCACTATATCAACAGACTCACTGACATCAAATGCCACAGCCCGCCCTGCAACAGCACCAGCTCATATCACGTCACCGTTGGCCCAACCGCCTATGTATTCCATTTTGGTTGTATGTCCTCTGGTACACAGTAGAGAGGCCACCATCCGGCATATCAAGAACACTCTTCCACAAGGCATCCCACACCAGGTCACCGGAGAAGAGAGCCTGATAGGCGCACAGAGGATGCTTGGTGGAGATAGTCCGGTCATATTTACTCATGTTGTATTGGTCCTCCATGACACCGCGGAGGTACATGCCATCGTAGACCAGATCTTCAGTTCTGTCCACTACGGCAGTACATTCGTTGTGGTCGTCTCTGATCCGTCGCAAAAGAAGGAGCTTATGAAGGAGGCATCGGTCTATGATTACGAGCAGTTGAATCTCGACCGACGACTTCAGTTCATCTACCGGCCTCTGAAACCTTCCAAGTTCGCCGTCATCTTCGACCCGGAAAAGCAGCGTGAGTCCAGTACAGATCGCAATCAAGATACCGCGCAGCAAGTTGTTGTCAGCCAGAAGCTCGTCTTCGAGGAGCTCAAGAAGCGTCTCGGTGGTAAGGGCCATAAGGTTTTGCTTGTCGAGGACAACCAGATCAATCAGACTGTAAGTTGGCTTGTTTGTCTTAAGGCTTGGGGGATACTAACACACGTGCAGGTCATTCTCAAGTTCCTTGCCAAGATCGACGTGACAACCGATACAGTTCTTGATGGCGTGCAATGCACGGACACTGTGTTTGCAAAGCCGCCGGGATACTATTCTATCATCTTGGTAAGTCACACTGTCGGTATTGTACTTGTCTTCTACTAACACGTCGTGCAGTGCGATCTCCACATGCCGAATAAGGACGGCTACCAAGCCTGTAAGGAGATCAGACGTTGGGAGAAAAAGAATGGCTACAATCGCCACCCGATCATCGCCCTCTCCGCCAACGTTCTTGGCGATGTCTACGCGAAGTGCGTCGAGGCTGGCTTCAACTCTTACGTCACAAAACCAGTCGCCTTCAAAGAACTCTCTCTCGTCATGACAAAGTTTGTGGATCCGGTCGATCCATCCAAACCACCTGAACTTATGAAACTTCGAAAATCCTGAACACAGAAACGGCCGGTTTCTTCTACAAACAGCTACCTAGCACGCACACACACACATACATACGAGTTTGTGGTACCATCGGCAGAAAGGCCGGTTAGGAGAGGCTTGTCTGCAGCACGCGGGCTGCATTTCCGCACTGCATTTTTGCGATGAAGTCGCAATATTCATTGGCCTTGTTTTTCGGTCTCACACGGTCATCAGGGATGATGAAAGCATAGCAAGGGAGGTCGCAGTATATCCTCTGTTTATTCGCGTTACTTCAACAAAAACGGATCGTTTCTTTTGCGTCACATGTACGTCGGGCTCAGGCTAGGGGGTTATGGATGTAATGTTTGGAATGCATTGATCATTAGCATTGAGGGCGCTGGGCTGCAACGCATGGCGCTGTGTTGCTGATTCAGATTGTTGTTCTATTGGCTCTTAATATATCATGAAAGTGCGTATTTTGGACGAGGGGAGGAGGATACATGAGGTTGGGATACAGGGGCTGCGCTCCGACTTGGTGGTATGTACCATAGAGCTGGTGGAACCGAATGGGATGAAATACCAAGATGACCGCACGGCCACGCAACGCTCTCCTTTGCACCAATGCACCTTTGATGAATGTTTGGACTTGTAGCCGTCAAGGATTTCGAGCATCTGAGGTCGTCTGCAAGATGTTGAAGTGTGGTTAGCGCGGTTAGCGCGATGCTTATCGATAGTGAAGCTCCAAAAATTTCTCGACATATTGAAATGCGACTCGCGACAACTGCAACGCTTCAAGATTGCTAACGTAATGGCGGTCGATAACTCTCTGATATCGCTGCTTGCGACACTCACGACTTCGATACAGTCGGCCACCGAGGCCCTGCCCCGCGACGACGAGATTCTACCCCCGAAGGAGGGCATCTCGCTGCTCGATGTCAAGAACGAGCTCCTGCTCTCGTACCTTCAGAACCTCGTCTTCCTCATACTACTCAAGTTGCGAGCACGGTCGTCTGGCGGAAGCGACCAGCTGCACCCGCAGGATGAGGTCGTTCAGAAGCTCGTCGAGCTCCGAATCTATCTCGAGAAGGGCGTGCGACCGCTCGAGAACCGCTTGAAATACAACATCGACAAGATCATCCGCAGCGCAGACGATGCCACCCGTCGCACCATGCAAGCCACCGCAAAGCCGAAAGCGAGGAAGTCAAGAAACGACACAGGCTCCGGCTCTGACGCCAGCGACGCCGAGTCCGCCGCCTCAGACCAGACTGCCGACTCGGAAGATGAGATGTCGTTTGCGCCCAACAGAGCAGCTGTCATCCGTGCAAAGGCTGAAGTAACCTCGGAGCGCGCCCGCGAGTCTGCCAAAGACGGCATCTACCGCCCACCTAAAATCACACCCATGGCCATGCCCACAACTGAGAGCCGCGAAGCCCGCCGTGACCGCCGACCCAACAAGTCCGCCACGCTCGACGAATTCATCGCAACTGAGCTCTCTTCCGCACCCATCGCCGAGGCTTCCATCGGCAGTACCATCACGCACGGTGGGCGACACACAAAGTCGGAGAAGGAGCGAAGGGAAGAGAACGAGAGGCGCGAGTATGAAGAGAGCAATTTCACGCGCTTGGCGCCCAAGAGCAAGAAGGAGCAGAGGAAGCTGGACAGGGGCAAGACGGGCGGGTTTGGAGGTGAGGAATGGAGGGCTTTGGGCGCAGGCATCGACAGGATTGAAAGACTTACGAAGAAGAAGGGCGGAAATACGAAGGGGAGCCTTGAGAAGAGCAGGAAGAGGCCCGTTGAGGACGGCCCGAGAGGCAGTGGGAGTGCAGCGGGGGATGCATTTGAGAAGAGGAGGAAGATTGTTGGGAGGTATCGAAAGTAGGCTGGCATCTTTTGGTAGCGTGAACGCCTCCAGGTGCATGTTTGTGTCAAAAACATAGGCCTTGGCCGCTGTTGAGAGTGCGCCTTCCTCATGTTGCCTCGTGGCGGCTCCTTCTTGCGACAACAAAACTCGATCTTCGATTACCACTTTTGCACAACTCGCTTCACACCAACTGTCACCATTGTACCGTTCTGACGCTATCACCATGCATTCACTTCGATCACTTTGCACTTACCTTCTCTTGATAGCTACGGCGGCTGTAGTGATGACGGCCAACCCCACCAGCTCACACATCTTCAGCTGCACTGGGTAGGAGACAGCCCCGTTAATTCTAGAGACAGCTCACCAACACATACAGTGGCTCACTCTACTTCACCGCTCACCCAACCGACATCTTCCTCTACCAGAATCCCAGTCTCTTCCACGAACTCTACGTTTACAAATGTGTCACCACGGTGGTCTTCACATCTGGCGATCGCGGCATCGTGGGCAACCACTCACGCTCCCTCGAACAGGGCATGGAAGCCGCTTACTCTTGGATGAGTGGGGACAATGAGACCTGGCAGACGAGTACCCTCCGGATTGGCGAGAGTGACCTGAAGCTTTCCACGCATTCAGAGGCATTCAATATGCAGATAGTGTATCTGAGATTGCCGGACGGTGGGCCTGCTGGTCGTGGGTATGAAGTGCACAACCGAGAATCCCTCAGAAAACTATACAGAGGCGACATCGAGACTATTGCGACTACAGATGGCAACGCAACGTACACGTTGGAGTCTCTCAAAGACCTTGTCGCCGCTATCTTACTTGAAAGCAACGCTACCAATGTTCGTGTACTGGACTATAAGACTGGCGTACCGGACGATGAGGACGCAAGGTCAGATCACGCGGATCACGTTGTGTCTGCTAGAATTGTGGTGGATACCATGAAGCGGGAAAAAAGCGCGGCGAGACTTCAAGGGTTGGGTCTTGTCATCAAGAATGACGCCTGGTGCTAACCAACTTAGGTACGCTGGTAGCTTTGCGCGCAGGTTCGATTCAAACCTCAACGGATTGAGTCTCGACTTCAAGAGGAAAGTCGCTGCGTTTTTCAAGTACGCCGAGTACGATGAGCATATGGTATTTTTCCCCTTGAAAGAGAGTCATCTAATGGCACGCTGACATGTAGTAGTGTCAGAGCTACGACGAGTGTCTGAAGTACCTCAAAGACGATGTACAGCACCGACTGTTCCAAGACCACGACGTGCTGTATGCTGCTGAAGCTCTGGAGCGAGAGTACTACGTTTCATGATCTCTCAAAGTGTTTGAGTGTCTCGCTTGATGAGGGAGCGGGTATTACCAATACGAGCCAAAAGACGGACTATCTCCTGGCGTGTCTGAAAACGACGGTAGTTATACGCACAACGAACTCGACGTCGGAGTTACACTCTTAGTATTACAGATACTTACAAACGTTCCCAAGGATCGATCAAAACGCCGCTGCTATGTATGTTCATCACAACCTCACGTCTCGCACACACCATCCACATCACTCACTCCCCACTCCATCCCGCCCTCCTCTGTTTCCCAAATTTATCCTGCGACAGCCGCTGTGCCCGCATAACGCGACTATCTGGTTCATCCCACGCACTCTCTCCGCCCTCACTTTCACCATCACTCTCGCTCCCACTATCACTAGCATGCTTGCTCGTGGAGACGTCCGCAGCAGCCGAGTCGACGCGTACGCGTGCCGTCTGTTCTACCGCACGGGGTGCGGGGACTGGACTCATCGTGGCGCTGGAGATGCGCTTTGGTTTAACGGGGGGTTTGGGTTTTGGCGGGGCGTTGGCGTAGGCTGCAGAATGAGTTGGAGGAGGCGGAGGGAGAGGGGTAGACGACGTCGAGGCTCGTGGTGCACATGGGGTGGGTGTCGGCATGGAAGTAAATGTGGACACGGGATTCGCACCCGGCGTCTCGGGTGAAGTGGTATGTGTCGCCTCGTCTTCCTCACACTTCCGCCGCTGCGCATCCAGTCGGCGCTGCAGTACTGGATCCATGGCTGGCTCGCAGGGCGCAGGGACGCTTTTCGAGCCTGCTTGTGGGCGGAATCCCCTTTTCCAGTCGGGCGTCGACGGCGTGCTTGCGACGCCGGCTTGTTGCGGTGTCCAGTCTGTTGGACTGGCGTAGATGGTACCTCCCAGGCGGGCGACGGGCGCGGGTGCTGGTTTGAAGTTGGGTGGTGGGGATGATGTTGGGATTGTGGGGTGTTCGGTGAGCTTTTGGGAGTCGTGGAGTGGTATTCTTCGGCCGCCTATTGAGAAGTGGCTGAGTTCTGGGGACCCGACGTTGCCGACTATCTTGCTTATGTCTATGGGGGATCTGGGCGTTGGGAATGGCGGCTTGGGAGGCGGTGAAGTTGCTGGTCTTTCAGGAGAGGCTCGCTGTCTTGCTAGATGCTGCTCCATTTCCTCGTTCTCCCTTTTGACTCTGTCGTCCTCAGCCTTTTCCCGTGCGAGTCTTTCTGCATGCTCAGCATCTTGCTGCTGCTTTTTACGATCTTTCTCCGCTTGCAGTTCTCTCTTCAGTGCCTCGTTGCGCTCGAGTTGTGCTTTTCGCTGCCGTTCGACCTCTTCGTCTTCTGCTTGCCGACGGGACAGACGCTCACGCTCCTCGCGATCCGCCTTCTCTCTGCGCGCAGCTGCCTGTTCCTCCTGGATGCGGTCAGCTTCCTCCTCTTCCGCCTGCTGACGGCGTTTGCGATCAGCTTCCTCTTTGATGCGTCTCAATTCTTCCTGGTGTTCGACCTCCTCTTTCTTGCGGCGTGCAGCTTCCTTCTGGGCCTTCTCCCGCTGGATGCGTTGGCGCTCAGCCTCGACGTCTTTGTTCAGTTGCTCCTGAAGTCTCGCCTTCTCCTGTCGCCTGCGTTCACGACTCCGTACCTCTTCAGCCTGCTCTTGCTTCTTCTGTTTCTCTTCCTCCTGGCGTCGGCGTTCAGCTGCAGCGGCTCTCTCATCAGCTATATGTCTTCTCTCCCGGTCATATTCCTCCTTCTGCAGGCGTTCAGCCACTTTCCTGTCCGCTTCTTCTTGCGCCAGACGTGCTTTCTCTTTGGCCAGTCGTGCTTTTTCCGCGTGATCCGCCCTCTCTCGGTCCTCTTTACGCTTCGCCTCCTCTTTACGCAGGCGAGCCGTTTCCTCTCTCTGTAGGCGCTCGGCAGCCTCCCGAGCTTCTCTGTCTCTTATGGGTGCCTCCTGCTGCTCCTTCAACATAGCCGCCTGCTCTTTTGCTTCCCATTCTCTACGCTTCTCGTCTTCTTCCGGCTTCTGTCCACCTTCAAAGATACACTTGTCGCATATCCCATTCCTCTTTCGAGTGATTATTGTAGTCCCTCGTTCTCTGTGCTTTGGGTTGTCGGGCTGACAATGAATTCCTTTTCTTGCAAAGTATTCGCATAAATGGGTGTCGATATGATCTTGCTTCCTGTGCCCGCATTCGAGATGTGTATATGTGAACTGGCACATTTTCGCCACTGCTGTTGCGAGGTGCCCCTGGCGGTGGACTATCGATGAGCCTTGGGTGGGAAGTTCGTGCTCAATGCATGGGTAGGGTTGTTGAAGGTTATATAGATGTACATTGTCCATGTGACTTCCCACCTGAAGTGGAGCGCTTGAATGTATTTGCATTAGTGTTTTGCATGTTGTCAATGTTAGTGCATGCGTTGACAGCAACACAGACGTGTGAATAGTTGGTTGTTCGCCTTGCTCCACAAAAGTGAGGCGTAAGCGCCAAATGCGGTTCTGGAATCGTCTTGGAGCGCTCAGAAGAGAAGGCTGCGGATACCGCGATGCCAACAATTGCGTCCTTGACCGCTTTACTGGCTGGTCACCACGTGGGCTCTGGCGCTCTGACTGTGCGTTGAGGCCATGGGTGGATACGCTCGAGGATAGGGTCTCTGGCCGTGCAGCACAGCCACATCGGAGCTGCCAGTGCGTTGAGAAAAGGCAGGCTTCGCGGCACCATGCAGCATGTGCGCGCAAGTATTGACGTGAGGCAGCATTGCAAGTTTCGCGTATGGGGTGGTGGCTGCATCGCTGAGATAACGGTCTTCAAGCGTAGTGTTTGAACGGCCTCTTTGAACAGTCCTCATCCAGAGGCAACTGTATTATTTGTGGAGCTGACGTGACGGTGTCTTTGCCCATCGCAGCATTCCTGATGCTGAACGTGAGAGGTGAGGATGGCGAGAGTGCGCGAGATTACAAGTGCTCCGTTATGATTGGTCAGCGGACGGGGCACCTTTTTAGCTTGTCGACGGCCAACGACAGCATCATCTACGTTCGTTCGGAGCTGCTGTCGCCCCAACCCGCCGCCCCGCCCGCACCACCGTCCGCAATGGCCTCGAAACTGGTACCCTTTGCCTGCCGCAGCGCCTCGCGCGCTCTTCGTGTCCAGCGCCCCCAATGGCGCGCCTTCAGCATCTTCCAGCCGGCGCGGAGCGACAGTCTGATGGTCGTGCGTACCTCCTCACAAGGCCCTGCAGACGTCAATGGCACTGCTAACGCAGCCCACAGCACCGCGACAGCCCGGAGAACAACCCGTCGATCCCCTTCAAGTTCAGCGCCCAGAACGAGCAGCTCATCAAGGAGATTGTCTCGCGGTACCCCTCCAACTACAAGAAGGCCGCCGTCATGCCGCTCCTCGATCTCGGCCAGCGACAGCACGGATTTACCAGCATCAGCGTCATGAACGAGGTTGCGCGGTTACTGGAGATGCCGCCCATGCGTGTCTACGAGGTCGCGACCTTCTACACCATGTACAACAGGACCCCCGTCGGCAAGTACCACGTGCAGGTCTGCACAACGGTAAGACATTCAGCAGCAGTCTATCGAAGCCCCAACTGACAATACCCAGACTCCCTGCATGCTCCGAAACAGCGACTCAGTCATGAAGGCCTGCGAAGACACCCTCGGCATCCACCACGGCCAGACCACTAAGGACGGCCTGTTCACCATGACCGAGGTCGAGTGCCTTGGTGCTTGCGCCAACGCCCCTATGGTCCAGATCAACGACGACTTCTACGAGGACCTGACCTACGAGACCACACAGTCGCTGCTCAATGCTCTGAAGCACGCTACCGAGACCACTGGCGCACAGCCTGGTGGTCCCGGTCTCGCCGGCGGAAGCGGCGCCGAACAGGGCAGCAAGGGCGAGACCGCCCTCAACTCCCAGGGACGAGGATATGCTGCTGGCAACGTCAAGGTGCCCTCTCCCGGCCCATTGAGCGGAAGGCAGAGCTGCGAGCCGGCTGGTGGCTTGACCGCGCTCAAGGGCGAGTTCTGGGGCAACGAGACTCTGAGGAAGGACGGTGCTCTTGACTGAGCTTTGTAAATATGTACGATTGTCTCCTTCAAGATCTCGAGTCGTTGCATTGGGTACCTGATCGCCCAATGGCTCTGTAGATTACTCAATACCATTTCCTTTTAGATCAACACTCCATACCGATCATGCAGAGCGACGTTGGTAGATAGGTGATATGTCTTGTTGCATTGCTTCACCAGAGACCCCCGTTCCCCTAAAGACAGTGCTTTGCCTGGAGATGGCCGCTTGTGGCTTTAAGATGCTCTTCGGCACAGCTCTGGGTTTTTAAAACGCTCTCAGTCGTTTTGAGTCTTGTTTATCGAGTACTGCATCAGGTGACCTTAACACCTATTTCTGGGAGGTGTGTATGTATTAAATGCTGATGATGTTGTAGCACCCAGATGTTAGAGGCGGTCTTGAGTAGTTTGGTGTGTTCAGTGGTGGCTACCCACCAAATTCTTCGTAGTTCCTGAAGATGGATATATTGTTGTAGTACCCAGACAGAACAAGCTCGGACTTGCGATAGGTTATATGTCAAGGAATATCGGGTCTCTCGGATCCTGATGTGTGTTACAGAGAGGTCTCCCACCAACGCTACAGCACTACCAATACACCAAGTTGGCTAGTCTGAGTAAACCTTTACACCGTTTCGTGCATTCGCGACTGTGATCGAGTTCAGACATGAGCATGGTGGAGTGACGTCGCCTTCGAGTCCGTGCGCGTGCCTCGGTCCTTCACCCAACGACCGCTTCATCCACCACCCACTACGCGCCCATCTTGACCATGACAACAGCGGACGACGGCAACGCAGCACCCAGCTTCCGCTTCAAGCGTCGCAAGACCACACACACGAAACGCGCTCGCACGGACGACGAAGTCACGGTATCGCTCGACACGCAATCGCCTGATGCTGTGACACCACCCATTGCGCCGGAAGCTGCGCAAGATGAGGATGAGTCGGTGCCTAATCTGAAGGAAATCATACGGAATCGCAAGCGCCCTCGCGACCGCCTCAAGGATGTTGCACGCAGAACAGAAGCGCCCCAGACTCAGCTCGTTCAATCAGAAGCGCCGCGGCCAGGCCAGTACACAAGTCGCTTCATTGCGCAGACCGGACAGGTGGTGGATAGCAGTGACAAACAGATGTGAGTGGAGCAGATCTATAGGTTGAGACTCTCTGTGTTGCGATACTCCGAGTATTAGACGGCAGTGAATACAGGCTAATCTATCAGGACGGTGTACGTAGAAGCTCGCCTGGCTGAACAGAACTACCGCCAATATGGCTGGCCCATTCCCAGACACCTGCAGTCGACCGTCGCTGCGATTGCGCCCGATCTTAAGCACACCTTCACCTTGAGCGCCACCCAGGCAACAGCCGCAAGCAGTACGAAAGACGAGAACATCGAACACAATAGTCGCGTAGCTGCAGGCCAGGGAAAGCTACAAGAGGTGGACTTAGGCTCACACGCGGCATCTCGCACTCACAAAGACTGGAAGCAACTGGAGGGCGAGATGCCAGCCCCCAAAGTCCGTCTGGGCAGAGATGGGAAACCACGGCGCGGCCCCAAGCGAAGAACCAGCGACGACATACGGCGCGACCAGATGGTCGAAGCAGTCCTCCACGAAGCAAAACGTATGTCCGCCATCCAGCCTCCTCACCCACACACTCACCCACCCCTACAGTGGAGTTCTTCGACGAAGCACCTGTTAACCCCCGCTTCGCTGGCACTGACGACGACATGGTCGAGCGCTTTCGCACTGAGTACTTCGAGTCTATCGAGGAGCGGCAGCAGCGAAAACCTGCCTTACCGCCTGGTGCAAAAGACCAACCCAAGGGTCCGAAACTGGGTGGGTCACGGAGCGCAAGGGCTGCCATGCGACAACAAGAAGAGCTGGCAGCCAAGACCAAGAGGTAGAGTTTGTTACATGGATTTTGCCTTGTTTTGTGCTTGACGTAACCCCTGGAGGGTACTTCTATTGTTGTGATAACAGTTCGTGCTGGCATAGTGTGAGTGCGCAAGATTAACCAGATGTTAGCAGTGGAACAAGAGTGAATGATGGGAGGGTCCTTGAACGACAAGACTGGAGGTCCATACAGGTTGAAGGTACGGCATGGTACATCAAGTGACGACGCACTTTGAATCAAGCGGCACGCAATGAATTAATGGAACGTTTAGACTTTTCAATTACTCGTCGCTCATATCATAGTCATACATCAATGTGTTATCCCAACCCAACAAACGAAGCCTCAACGCCTTACATACAACAGAAGCATCATATAGCTCTCATCCATCGCGGCTATCCGTCAATACTGAAATCACCGCCATCTAGGCGCCCTGCCTAGCCTTCTCCGCACAAATCAGCGCAATGATCCTGCTCAGCTCCGCGCTCTGCGCAAACTGCTCCTGCTTGGTCTTGTCGTCGACGTCCTCGCTCGCCGCAATGTCGTTGGACACAGTCAGCATGCGGTTCTGCAGCGTCAGCAGCTTGGAGAGTGTGTTGTCGAGGAACGGCGCGCTGAAGGTGATGTTGGTGGGAGAGGCGCCCGAGTTGGGCAGCCGCATTTCGAGCTTCCTGGGCGGCTTCTTGGTCGCGGGCGCGGGCTTTTCAACTTGCTTCTGCTCCGACTGGGGTGGTGCCCTGGATGTTGGGTCAGCATGGTGGGTGAGAGATGGTTGGGTGCTCGAGTTGAACGGAATATCAACGTTCTTTCTCGACGCTCGACGCTCGACGCAGTGCGATGGTGCATATCAGAGTGTGCACTGATCAGGGAATGGAGTGGTTCATCCACTGGGCGAGCACATGTTGATCCAAAGCGGACGTTGGTAGCGCAACGTTGAATCTCAACGGCCACTACACCTAAACAAAAGGGACTAAGGGGCGAACGTACCTGTCGCGCTCAACAAAGGTCATGTTCTCCGCCATCTCGGCGACGCGGTTTGCAATTCGGGAAGCCATGATGGTGTAGGGCGATGCGTGTTGCTGGATGCCGTTCGATGCGCCGTTGGTAGTGCTTTGTGTCTTCTTGCCTGCGGTCGAGGCTGCCTTCTTGGGGCGCGAGGCGGCAGACTTGGTTGATGTGCGGTTCACCGGCGCGGAGGCTACTGATGCAGGCATTCTGATGAGTGGTACGCGATGTTGAGAGTGCGGTATGTGTCTGAATATTGTTAACATTGAAGTGGGATTGACAGTTGCTCGCGTGCATAGACGGAGCATACTGCAGCCGCATGCAGGTTGAGTGAATACTAACCTTGCGATTGGGTATCAAAGAGTCGGGCTTGCAATGCAGATGGGTGGGTATGTTCGAGTTATGCAGATATTCGAGTTCGAGGTATATCTCAAGATGAATGAACAGCTATGAAGAAACGGGGATCCACGATATCTTGCACCCAGCCCCGTAAAGTTGGAAGAGGCGGCGCCACAAGCGACGTCATCGCAATGCACGGACAGGGGTGGCAGCGGGATGCGATCAGCATTTGTGTGGAACCTCCAACTTGATCTCGACCGCTGCCTGACGTGACGTCTGACGCCTCGGCCCTTGAACCAGACGTTCGCATTCGGTGACGGGCGAAGTTCGTCTGAGCTCCCGACTCGACCTTTCTGCGACCAAGTCTGCGTTTGAACATGTCGCCGGCTATCAAGAAGAAGAAGGATGACCTCGGCGCTGGGCTGCGCGTGTCGAAGGACAACATTGCTGCGCATCCTGCAGGGCCGCCGAAGTATGGCGAGTTGACGCAGGCGGAGAGAGCGTTTACGCTGGCGTCGACGTTCTTGTCTGGAGTTTTGGCGTACGACATCTCAATTCCTGAGATTCGACAACACGTAGAGCTGACAACGGCACAGTATCAGCGCATCGCAATTCCTGGGAGCGCCGTTGAAGCTGATCGACCCGCAATTCTATGAAGGGTACATGGCCTATACAAAAGAATGTTTCGCGATCTTGATCACCTGTTTAACGCAATGGTGGGCGCCGACCGTGGTCCGAGTCAGTGGAGACTCAAGTATGGTTGGCCAGCTCATCCAGAAGAAAGATGGGAGCTTGCAGTGCAATTTTGCTGACCGTATGGTTCTGATGGCCAACCATCAACTATACACCGACTGGCTGTATATCTGGTGGATTGCGTACACCAACAACATGCACGGCTTCATTTACATCATCCTGAAGGAATCGCTCAGGAATATCCCCATAATTGGCTGGAGCGCGCAGTTCTACAACTTCATCTTCCTGGCTAGAAATTGGGAAGAAGACCAGCGCCGGTTCAAGAAGGCGCTTGCACGACTCAACAGCGCGACTCAGCCTATGTGGCTCATCATCTTTCCCGAAGGAACGAATCTATCGGCCACGACCAGGGAGAAGAGCAAAGCATGGGCTGCGAAGAACAACCTGCAAGATATGAAGCATCAGCTTCTACCGCGAAGTACAGGTCTAAGGTTCTGTTTGAACGAACTCAAAGACACAACAGAGTGGTTGTATGACTGCACCATTGCATACGAGGGCGTGCCGCCTGGCCAATTCGGTCAGGACATCTTCACGCTCCGCTCCACTTTCTTCGAAGGCCGGCCACCAAAGTCAGTCAACATGCACTGGCGACGCTTCCACATCAACGATATTCCCATCCAAAACACGAAAGCCTTTGAAGTGTGGCTGCGTAATCGATGGCGGGAGAAGGACTACATGCTCGAGTACTTCCAAAAGCACAGTCGCTTCCCCGCAGAGAACTTCTGGAAGGATCACCTTGATATGGGTGACCGCAGCTCGCAGGGCTCACAGAGCATTCGTAGCGTTCCAAGGCCGGCAGTTCAAATCGAGACGGAAGTCAAGTCGGGAAACTGGAATGAGTTTGTGAAGATTTTCGCTCCCATCAGCAGTGTCATGATGGCACTGACAGTCGCATACGGAGCCAATCCAGCTGATATCATACCCGGCGGGAAAGAGTTCTTCGAGCAGCACATGAAGACACTCTTAGGCGGTGGAGGAGAAATGGGAGGGCTTCCGAGTCCAGATCAACTGGAAAAGATGATCGAGGGGGCAGCGAAGCTGGGAGCAGCTCAGGCCGCAGATCCACAACAAGTCCCGCAGATAGCGGCACTGACCCAGGAAAATCTAGCTAAGCTGGTCAAAGAGACAGCCATCAAGAGCGGCGCAGTGATGCCAGGCGGAATGAGACGGGCCAGCACGGCGTTGCCCCAAGCGCCGACCAGAACGCTCGCGACGCCCACAGCAGTACCTACACGAGCGAGGAGTGCAGTAGTTACTCCTTCGTCCGCCCGTAAACCAGCTGGCGCTACTACAAAACCAAAGCCAGCGACTTCTGGACCTGCGAAGCCGAAAGCTGCACCCATTAAACCTAAAGCAGCCGCGAAACCCAAGCCCACACCACCGACAGGACCCATGAAGGAGATCACACTAGCATCTGGAGTATCAATCAAAGTCCCAGCGCCAGCTGTAGAAGATGCGAAGAAGACAGGCGCCACCACAATCAAGACGGCAAACGGCCTCATCCTCCAAATCGGGAAGAAAGATGTCGAAAAGGCGCAGGAAAAGAAGGGCGACACAATCATGACCGCATCGGGTATACCCATCAAAGTCACATCCAGCGGCGAGATCGAAGTTGCGAAGAAACCAGCATCCGCGAAGTCGAGTCCAGCACCGAAACCTGCAGCTAAGAAGCCTGCAGCTACTCCTGCAAAGGCACCGTCGAAGCTCAACGGTACGGCAAGTGCTCCGAAGAAGCTGGCCACGCCAGGGCCGACAAAGTTTGCTGCAAAGTCATCGACTTCACAGGCCAAAGTCCCAGCGAAGTTGGCTAAATAAATGTATTATATGATTGTTTTTGGATTCGGCGTTGGAAACAGAGCATCTTTGCTCAGGCGTTGGATACCCTCATACGTAGCATTCCCACGAAATACACCCAAGTACATCACTCCCTCTCTAACTCACAAACATAACCCGCAGAGCTTCACTTCCGTCTGCACGTGGCGTCATACAACCACATCACATCACCAGAGACGGCTGCAAACACCACCAGCCACTTACACAGCCAGCGGAGACGCACCCAGAAATGATCACCCTGCCCCTTGCTTAAAGCAAGGCCCGGCCGCGAGACCCCTGCAACTTGCCGTGCCACAGATACGTCATCGCGGGGGCGGACAACGGGGATCCTAGTCTCTGGAAACAGGGTCAGAAGGGGCATGTGGCGCAAAGCGGGTGTCATCAAAGGGTCATTTGCGAGTCTCGAATTACCAGACCTGCATTCGACTGTGACGGAACTCATCAAACCATCAATTGCTAATTTTTGGTGTTGGGATCTCTTGCTTATTTGATTGAGCAGACACGATTGAATTCCCAGCAACTTGAACAGAGATAGCATCACAACGATAACGGAAACGGAAACAATTCGACATGGCGGGCTTCATTCAGAACATCCTCTGGAACTCAGTTGAGGGATTTGTCGACGCGGCGAAGAAGACAGGCGGTGAATACGCAGGCAATGCCTTGATCAAAGCAGGCGACATGATTGAAGGTGGGGGCCGGAGCGTAGGAAACGGTACGTCTTAGCGACTTCACCCACCTGCTTGTGGAATCAGAACAGCAGACTGACGAGGGTTTCTAGGCATTGAGAAGACGGCGACGGGATACGGATCTAAGCTCTCGGGCCAGACGTACCAGCCCTCGTCGGCGTCCAAGGCGCTGCCTTCTACGGCGCGCAAGCCGATGGTGAAGCGTAGTAACTCGATGCCTGCGAATACGAGGCCGTCTGGCTCTGTTGCGGGCGGGAGGTCGATTGCTGGGCCGACGAGCAACGTGCCTCTCGGCGCGAAGAAGACAGTGGGTGGTGCGAAAAAGGCAGTTGGAGGTGTTGCGGGAGGAGCAACGAGGACTGTTGGAGGTGTGACAGGAACAGCAACGAAGACCGCAGGAGGCGTGACAGGCGGAGCCACCAAGGCTATCGGTGGTGTCACCGGCGGAGCTACGCGAGGCGTCAACGGAGTCGTTCGCGGAACATCCAAGGGCGTGAACGGCATTGCTGGAGGTGCAACCAAAACCGCCGGCGGAGCTATCAGCAGAGGATCCAAACCCCTTGGCGGAGTCGTCAATAACGCGACACAGGGCGTCGGCGGAATCGTAAACGGCTCCTCCAAACCCATCACCAGCATCGGTTCCAACGCGCAGAAAGCAGTACCTCAGGGTATGCCCAAGCCGTACGACAGCACCTCCGCAGGTTCAAGCTACACGAACCCGTACCCCACGGCGAAGAAAGCGGCCGTCAAGCCAGGCATGGGTAAGCCCTTCACGCCCCCTGCGTCGATCTCAAGTGAACCCAAGCCGTACCCCGGGACCAACACGCTGCCTGGCCAGGGTAGCAAGACGCCGGTGAGGAGGACGTACAAGCCTGCGCAGACGCTGGGCAGTCAGGTTGCGCCGGGGCAGAAGATGACACATATTGGATCGTTTTGAGGGGTTTGAGATAGCGACGGACCGAATAGTGCACACGTGTATGATAGAAGGCTTGGATTGGTTATATTGACGGCGTTTGAGCGGATTCGAAGGGGTTGTATACTGTGCTGTAAAGGAGCTACCATGGTACAAAATGATAATCTTACCACAATACCCTTGCGGTTGCGATATCATCGTTTACCAGAGTACAGAGCGTGGTTGTTCTACGTGACACTGCGAGGCGACTGCTTGATCAGCTTCGGCACATCTGTGGTGGAATGAACAGAGTTTCTGCGTGTCCTTGCATCAACCATGTCCTTCGACATCGATATCGAGGTTCAACATCCAATCCAAGAGCCGGCATCGGCAGCTCCACGGAGATATACATAGTAGAGAACTATTCCCCGCACCATCTCATATGGAGCTCTGGAGTCTAACCACAACGGGCGATTGTATATGCTGATCATGAGCGAGCGCATGCAGGTTGACGCAGCAAAGCAGCGCGGCAATTGACTCGCTGGAAGTTAAGCCTTAGCACAGAAGTCTTGTGAAAGTCTTGGGATTGCTTATAGCCCCAGAATTCCCCGCAGCGATCCGGGGACGTTGTCAAGCGCTGCACGCAATGACTAAGTTCTCCAGGGACGCGGATACGCCACCAGCGAGTGCGTCCGAGCAAGACAATGAGAAAAGTGTCGCGCCTTCGAAGATCGAAGATGGCACTGCACAAGCAACGGCAAGCGCAGCGAGCATTGATCCAGAGATGGAGAAGCGGGTGCGTCGGAAACTGGATAGGAATTTAATTCCGCTGGTATCAGCGCTGTACTTGCGTAAGTTCACAAAAAACACGAGCGTTCCCCAGCTAACATGTCAAGTCGCTTTCCTCGACCGCTCCAACATCGGCAATGCGCGCATTGCCGGCATGGAAGTCGACCTCGACTTCCAAGACGGCCATTACGACTGGCTCCTCACCATCTTCTACATCTCCTACATCGTCTTCGGGTTTTCAGCCATCATGTGGAAGGTCGTGCCTCCGCACTATTGGGCGGCGTTCTGTGTCTTCACATGGGGATTGGTCTCGACCGTTCAAGCAGCCGCGAACTCGTGGGGCGCGATGATGGCACTGCGGTTTATCATGGGTGCTTCGGAAGTTGCGTATGGACCTGGAATACCATTCCTGCTGTCATTCTTCTACCTGAGGAGTGAGTTGGGGCTACGATCTGGGCTGTTTTTGTCGGCGGCACCGCTGGCGAATACTTTTTCTGGTGCTCTTGCGTATGCGATTACGAGCGGCAAGCCTGCCCTGGCGAAGTGGAGGGTGCTGTTCTTGGTGGAGGGTTTGCCGACCGTGGTGATGGCGGTCGTTGCCTTTTTCTTCCTGCCTGACAGCCCCGAGAAAGCGAGGTTCTTGAACGAAGAGGAGAAGGAAGTTGCTCGAGCAAGAGGCGTCAGACAGGCTGGTGCGGCGACTCGTTTGGGTGCCATCAACATCCGCGAATTTTCCACAGGTCTTGCGGATCCCAAAGGCTGGATCCTAGGCCTGATGTACTTTTCTTGCAACGTCGGCTTCTCATCGCTGCCGGTTTTCTTACCAACCAGTGAGTAGTCTTGTTTGCATGTGTATCGACCAAGGCTGACAGTCCCTACAGTCTTGAAGGAGATGGGCTTCAGCAGCGTCCACGCGCAGGGTCTAACAGCGCCGCCCTTCTTCGTCTCCTTCCTGACCGTTATTGCAACAACATACGTGGCAGACCGCACTCAGCAGCGCGGGCTCATGGTGGCTTCGCTCACAGCGATTGGCGGCATTGGATACATCATCCTGGCCACATCACACTCTGTTGGCGCCAGATACTTCGGCATTTTCCTGGCTGCAGCAGGCATCTTCCCCGCGATTGGCAACATCCTACCGTGGGTGATGAACAATCAGGGCTCAGACACCCGAAGAGGAGCTGGTATTGTCATCTTGAATGTGATTGGACAGTGCGGCCCTGTCCTCGGTACGCGGATGTATCCAAAGAGTGAAGGGCCGTACTACGTCAAGGGCCAGTCGGTGTGTGCGGCGTTCCTGTTCTTCTGCTGTTTCCTGGCGCTAACGCTGAGGACCTTGTTCGTTTGGGAGAACAAGAAGCTCGATCAGAAGTATGGAACCGTGGGGCAGCAAAGACTGGCCATGCAGGAGGCTGCTGCCAGAGGGGAGGGCGAGGGTGAGGAGGTTGCCGTGGAGAACTACGGGCCGCTGTTCAGGCATGTACTGTAGCCGTGATCTCAGACATTACAGAGTTTTCGTAGACTTGCACACACCACGTCAAATTCTCGTGCATTGGATCGAAGTCGAGGCGAAGTGGAGCTCCCACCTCAAGCTTGCGTTCGCGCTAGTGCAGTCTCAACACGGAAGGACCTCACGAGACCAAGCAAAGCCTCCTGCTTTGGGCGGACCGAGACGTGGGTGGACTTGCAGAGTGCCTTCCTTCCAGAGCAAGACACACGCTTCCAACGACCACCACCAGCATCATGTGACGCGACAACGACGACGGCCGCGCCCTTGGAGGAGCGGAAATCATCGAGCCGGGCGCAAAACCATGGTTCCCGCGTGGAGCGGCAGGCCAAACCCCAACAAGCGCTTCCGGTGCATGGACCAAGGACATTTCGTCATCCGTCTTGGGTGCGAGGAGCTCCAGGCCCGTCTGAGCGACACTGGCAATTTCTCAATTTCTCAACTTCTCAACTTCTCCACTTCTCCACTTCTCCTCTTCACCACCGAGCGCCGTCCATTACGTGCCCTGGACACCGCGCCGCAAAACCGCAGCACCGCAGCACCGCAGCTGAAGAGTGCAGCCCACACGGCCGCCAGCCTGGTTACCCTCGCACTCCATCCGCAATGGCGAGTGATCCACCGCGCCCGGCCGGGCCCACGCCACTGATCGCCGTGTCTGGCGGTGCGTCCACCTCGCAGCAGCAGGCGGCGGGCTCCTCGTCTGCAGTCGGGAAGAAGAAGAAGACGCACCGCGGCGGCAAGAAGAGGCGCAACCGTCGCCAGTCGTTCGCCGCGACGGCAGACATGGGCCACGGCGACGCCAGCAATGACCGCCCATCGCTCGAGGACATTGCCGGCCATGGCAACTCTCGGGGCAGCACCAGCTTCTACGGGCTCTCACGCAACCTCAGCACCACCAGCCTGGAGAGCGAGGCGCTCCTCGACCACCGCGACCACCAGCCCGCAAGGACGCGCCGACAGAGCATACCCGCTACCTCCATGTATGCGCCACGAGCAAGCCAGCAGCTCAACAACTCGCCCGGCCGTCTCAATGTGCCCTCTTCGTACGGCAAGTCGAGGCTCTCGCACACGCCCGTGGCCAGCTACAGCGACCACGACGACGCCGATGACGCCGACGACCGAACTCCCTTGATGATGGGCTCTCCTCGAGACAACAGGAAGGGGAACAACTACGGTACAGGCGCGCCAGGCGTGACGCCCAAGAAGAGGAGGACCAGCACAGCAAGCGGCAAGCAGCGCCCTGCCATGTTCGGTCATCACTCGCAGTCCAACCTCAACGACGGCTACGATGTCAACAACCCGCCCTCTGTGCCTGCAAGCCCTGTGTTCGAGGCCAACCCTGGCCTTGACGACGTTGCGCTTCCAATTGACCTGGAGCACTCTCCTGACCCAGGCAGATCTCGCGATGCTCTGATCGACATTGACGAGCCAAGTGGAGGATCCAACCCAGGCTCTCCTAAGCAGGGCGACTTCCACCGCCGTATGACCCAGTCTTTCGCCGCAGACGACGATGTGTGCTTCCCGCACGACGCCATGTCCGAGCTGGGGCAGCAAGACTACCTCAACGACCCCACAGGAGAGCCTACCAGTCGCCGCCGCCGCCGCCGTTGGCCTGATCTTGACGTGCTGGCATCCTGGTCGCACGAAGAGAAGGAGCAGCGAACCATGGAGGGCATTCGTCTCCGCAAAGTCAGCGAACCGCTCATGGTCGACGGCCGACTGCGCCCACGCCAGCGCAACTGGCACCGCGAGGCCGACGATGCTCCGTTCCGCTTCACCTACTTCAACGAGACGTTTGACAACACCATCCATAGCCAGACTATCAGTGAGCTCCTGCAACCTGGACAGTCCTTCAGAGACCTTTTTGTGCCGGAACCCGTCATCATTGAAGACAGCAGTGACGACGATTCGGACGCGGAGGACATGCCGCGCGCAAGCGCAAACACGAATGGCAACTCCACGACCACGACACGGTCCCCGTCCAACACAAACGACAAGGTGTCCTCTGGTGAACAGACGCGTACGAGCACCCCGCGCCTACAAGCCGAAGAGCCCAAAGCCAAGGGTGACGGCCAACAGAAGCGTTATGGCCCACGACCGGCGTGGTGGCTTGATGTCATGTCGCCCACCGAGACGGAGATGAAGGTCATCTCGAAGACCTTTGGCATCCACCCACTGACGTCTGAAGATATCTTGATGCAGGAGCAGCGTGAAAAGGTGGAGCTGTTCAAGCACTATTACTTCATCAACTACCGTACCTTTGAACAAGATCAAAGCAGCGAGGACTACCTGGAGCCTGTCAACCTGTACATTGTGGTCTTCCGAGAAGGTGTGATCAGTTTCCACTTCTCCATGACGCCACACCCGGCCAATGTACGCCGTCGCATTCGACAGTTGTCCGATTACCTGGTACTCTCGCCTGATTGGATCTCATATGCCATGATTGACGACATCACCGACGCATACGCGCCCATGATCCAGAGCATCGAGGAGGAAGTTGACGACATTGATGAAGCTATCCTGCGCCTCCACAACGCCGACGATGAGGACAATTCTGATTCAGACGAGTACGATGAGAAGCAAAGCAAGGAGAGGAGTGGGCGTGATATGCTGCGTCGTGTCGGCGAGTGCAGGAAGAAGGTTATGAGTCTGTACCGTCTGCTGGGTAACAAGGCCGATGTCATCAAGGGCTTCGCAAAGCGGTGTAACGAGCACTGGGACATTGCGCCTCGTAACGAGATCGGCATGTACCTGGGCGATATCCAGGATCACATCGTCACCATGACGGGCAACCTGAGTCATTACGAGAAGTAAGTCTTTATCGTTCAGATTTGCCAGAGCTTTGCTAATCGTCACTACAGCCTTCTGTCTCGCGCGCACAGCAACTACCTTGCGCAGATCAACATCCGCATGAACGAGCGCCAAGAACAGACATCAGATATCCTCGGCAAGCTGACCGTTCTGGGTACCATTGTTCTGCCTATGAACGTCGTCACCGGTATCTGGGGTATGAACTGTATCGTTCCTGGCCAGGATGTCGAAAATCTCAACTGGTTCTTTGGCATTACCGGAGGTCTTCTTGGCTTCGGTCTGCTTTGTTATATGATCGCAAAGAGGGTGTATGGTATTGTCTGATCCGTATCGCGTGAGTAAGCTTTGGGATGTGCATTTGGCGTTGGCGGTTGGAAACACGCATCGTTAATTATCGTGGGGCTGTTGCTTTGAAAGGAAATGGGTTCGGATACACATGCGGCGATGACGCCTGGCGTTGAGTGTTGTTACATCCATCCGAGGTTGGATACGCTGTTGATACCGAATTTCAGTTTGATTGTTGATTGTTACTCCTCTCACTACTGAACTGCACTGTCTGTTTTGAGACTAAGAATTTACTCCCGATAAGCGCACTTATCATTACCAGGGCGGAGCATCTGTTCATCCTCGCTCCAAGCGCTATACTCAGGAGGTGTTGACGCATATTGGTGACCGCAAGGCTGATGTGGTAATTGCTGTTGCCCCTAGCAACGCTCCTAATGGGGAAAAGCGCGGACGAGGTGCGGTGCAACACAAGAGCCCCGCAGACCCTCGATACACGCGCAACTTTCTGCCACGACGATAACGACACCCGGTAAGGCACTGGGGCTTTTCTGTGTATTGGTTTTTGGATTCTTTCTTTTCTTGAGATACCCACCGGCGTCATGGGCTCCGACGACATTGTCGACTTCGAGGTCATCGAAAACTCGAAGGAAAACATTCAGGCCATTCCCAGCGGCCGCTCTGCTAGAGCACTCGCACAGCTTTACACACCGCCCCTGGGGGCAAAGCCAGGACACGCACCGTCGCCACTGCAGTCACAAGATGCGCATAGTGCTACGCGGCTCGAGTTTGAAAAGGAACTCATGAACATCGACGACTCCGACGACCCGCTCGACATCTACGACCGATACGTCAAGTGGACTCTGGATGCGTACCCCTCTGCGCAGAACGACAAGCAGTCACAGCTGTGTCCACTCCTCGAGCGCGCGACAAAAGCCTTCCAGTCGTCCACACACTACAAGAACGACCCCCGCTATCTGAAGCTCTGGCTGCACTACATCAGACTCTTCTCCGACACACCGCAGGAGGTTTTCAGGTTCCTTGCGCGACACAGCATTGGCGATGGACTGGCGCTGTACTATGAGGAGTTTGCAGCCTGGCTGGAGGGAGCCGGGCGCTTCTCGCAGGCCGAGGAGATCTACAACATGGGCATTGAGCGCGAGGCACGGCCAACTGAGCGCCTGGTCCGCAAATACGGCGAATTCCAGCATCGCCTCGAAAGCCGGCCGCAGGACGTTCCCGAACCTTCGAGCCCTGCCTTGCCCGCTATTCGACCGGCTCTGGCGGCAAAGGTCGACCCATTCGCCCCTGCATCGCCTGAACCGCAGGCGCAGAGCCAGCCCAAGGCAGCCAAGCCAAAATCTGGCAAGCCAAAGATGGCCATCTTCTCGGACGAGGGCGAGCCAGCAAGGACAAGCTCGAGTGGAAGCGGCAAAGGCTGGGACAGCATTGGAACAGTGGCAGACCGCAAGAAGGAGAACGCGCAGGAAGCTCGACCTTGGGCTGGTGAAACACTGAAGGGTGGAAAGACCAACAAAGGCGCGGGCAAGATGATGATTTTCAAGGATGAGGTGAGTTCACTGCCTGCATGTCCCTCTTCAAATATTTACGATCACAGGACTAATTGGTTGGCGTTTGCCCTATGTATTCAGACCAAATCATATCTTGAAGACGAGACATGCAAATCCCACCCACTACGTGAACAGCTACAAGCTGTCAACCCAAAGACAGGCAGAGTCGAGGTCGTATTTGTTGACTTGGAACAAGTATACCCCAACCATGAAGATCCAATGTCAGTAGAGTTTTCATTCGAAGAGCTACGTGCTAGACACAGAGGCTGGCTCGACCGCGATTGGGCGGCCATTCGTCGCGAAGAACAAGAGCAGGCCAGGAAACTCGCTGAAGAGGCTGCTGCTGCACAGCCGCCTAAGCCTAAGCCCGCACCTTTGGCACCAAAGCAAGAGCCTCTAGCGCCCAAGCAAGACGCTCAAAAACCTCCGAAGCCGCAGACTGTACCTCTCAAAGGTGGGGAAGATGGCGTGTTGGCTGATGACGACGAAAACAGACCGCCTTCGCAAGCGGACGTTGAGAAGGCAAGGGCAGCAAAGAAGGCACGGAAGGAAGAGCGCGCGAATCGTACCCGAAAGATCCAAGTCCTAGACGTCAAGGAGATCAGTGGAGAGACACAAACGAGTGAGTACTGTAAGAGCGTCATGCGAGTCTTTCTAACGTGTATTAGTTCAAGCCAAGCTGGATTCTCCATCAAAAAAGTCAAAGGTTCGCCGAAAAAAGAGCGGTCGAGAGGCGACTATGACTCTTCACACAAAGGAGGCGATGGATGACATCTACGAGATTTTTAACCAGCCGCTCAAGAAATCCGAGGAGGAGGCTGCAGAGCCCCAAAGTGAAGAGATCAGCAGTGACGACGATGAGAGTGACTACACAAGTGGTGCAGAGAGCACAGCGACACGCAGCGAGTTTGGCGACGAGACCACGGTTGGTGGGGACTTCACCCTAGGGACGGTAATAGGTGACAACGATTCCGACGATGGCAGCGAGGCCGACAACACTGAAATCGACAACACCGATGTTGGAAGTGTCTCAGCTTGGTCTGATCTCACCGAGAGTAAAGACGCGGCAAAAGCAAGTGACGAGGACGACGACAAGGATGATGCCCACTCTGACGACGGCTCTGAAAATTCAGCAGACGAGTCTTTTGAAGAAGTGTCGCATCCACTGGTCCATACAGAAGAGCAGAATGAGCCTGAGGTGACCACCCCTACATCACCAAACGCACCAGCGTCACTGCCTACTCGCTTCCTCCCCATTCCTCCAGAAGACCACGACTACCCCATGAGGCCGTACCGAGATCCCGTGCAGGCCGCGAACAACCGCCTGCCCTTCATGACCCCAATTGTTGAGAAGACTGAATCATCACTGGGTTTTGCAACTGCTTACGCTCAGAAGGAACAACTGAACGCAAAGACGCCGTCACGATCGAAGGGCGATCTAATCATATTCGAGGACGAAGATGATGGTGAGCCTGGCAGCAGCCCCTATCAGGATCTCCTCAGCCAAGCTATTGATGGCCCAGGCAAGATCACGAAGCTGTCCCTTCGAGAATCGAAGCCAACGATGAGTGAACCTGTCGAGGAACGGCAGCGAAAGCCATTGGCGGCAAAGCCAGCTGTATTCAGAGATCCGAAACCAACAGGGCCCATCATCAAGGATACACAGTGCAACCCGGTCGACGAGGTTATTCGCAACACCATTTTACAAGAGATCCAGCCACCACTCGACAGCTATGATGGATACTTTGCGGATACGGAGGCAGTTAGTGGAAAGGGTCTTGAGATTCGAAAATACACGAAGGCGGTGTCGAAGATGAAGAACAACGCTCAGGACAAGACGATGACAAACTTGGCTGCGCCACCTAAGCTCCAGTTTGAAGGATCAGATCGGACCTTCACCATCAAGAGGGAGCTTGGCAAGGGAGCGTTTGCGCCCGTGTATCTCATCGAAAGCAAACTGAATGATGAAGGGCAGGACGAGAACGCACCTGTGCAGATGGGCAAGGGCGAGTTCGGACTCAAGCGCCAGCCTCTCGAAGCCCTGAAGATGGAGGACCCTCCCACGCCGTGGGAGTTCTACATCATGCGACAAGCAAAGCGCCGCCTCGGTGTATGCCGAGCGTCTGAGTCGATTGTCCACGCCTATGAAATGCACGTCTTCAGAGACGAGTGTTACCTTGTTGAGGAGTTCCGTGACCAAGGCACCCTTCTGGATCTTGTCAACATCGCGCGAGCCGAGAACGGGGTCATGGACGAACAGCTAGCCATGTTCTTCACCATAGAACTCTTCCGCACCGTGGAAGCGCTCCACGCCAAAGGCATCATTCACGGCGATCTCAAAGCAGACAACATCCTCGTTCGCTTTGATGCCCTGCAGAAGGGCGAATGGGACTCGGTGTACCAACGCGACGGCCGTGACGGCTGGGCGTCCAAGGGCATCTCCCTTATCGACTTTGGCCGCGGCATCGACATGAAAGCGTTCAAGCCAGACGTGCAGTTCATCGCCGACTGGCCCACGACCGAAGCCGACTGCGCCGAGATGCGCGAGCTGC